>NC_092504.1:13977456-14602456 GCF_047511675.1 Marmota flaviventris | reverse complement strand
GCATGAGCCATTGGGATCAGGGAAAGAATATTAAAATTTGGATTCCAAAAGTCCCCCTGAGTCTCCTGTATCGAAGGCTTGGTCCCCAGTGCGCCAAAGTTCAGAGGTAGAACTTTGGGGAAGTAATTGAGTCTTGAGAACTCTGATCTCATCAACATATTAACCATGGACTTAAATCTCTGATACCATAAGCCAAAATAGCCATTTCCTTCTTTAAGTTGCTTATCAGGTATGTTGTTACAGGAAAAAAAAAATATCTGAAAAGAAACTGACAAAACTGAGTGAGATTATTATATTTTGATACAAAGATACAACAAAAAAATTCACACAAGCACAAGTAGATAAGGTATATGGGCCTATCTCTACTAAATAAATTAAATAAAAAATTACTAATTTTCCAAAACAGAAAACACCAAGCTAAGGTAAATTTAATGGTGAATTCTTCTATATATTTAAGAAAGGCATTGTATCTATTATGCCCTAAGGCCCTAAGTGGCAGTTCCAACCCTTCAACTCTAGGTAGCTTGCCGCAGTCTGGCTGCAGCAAAATAACCAGGGGGTGACGAGCAACTTGTGTACATTGATACAGCAGGAGTGGGAGCCATTTATTGTAGGACAGGAGGGGTATATATGTACATTCCACACAGCTTATCTTAATTAACATAAATTAGATATAGCAGTCAACCAATAAGGAATCTCCATACTTAATGGCTTTCTGGCATTACTTCACAAACCACTCCCCCTGGCAAAATGCCAGGCACCATCTTGACTTGTTACAGACTCCAACAGTAGCTATGCCTCCCCGTAGATCTATGTGGCAACACTACCCTGCTAAAAAAAACAACAAACAAATAAAAAATAACCCTGCACATCAGATTAATGTGCTTAGAAACAGAAAATAGCCAACCTTCTAAAACAAATATATTAGTTTTCTAGGCTCCCTGTGTCCAAATAACAAAGACTGGAGTAAACAGCAGATTTTCCTCATGGTGCTGAAGGTAGAAGTTCAAGATCAAGCTGTCAGCAGATTTACATTTTTTTTTTCCTGAAATTTATACTTTTGTCTGGAAGATGACTAACTTCTTGTACTGTGTTGTCAGTTGGTCCTTCCTCCATGTATGCATATCCATGATATCTCCTGTTCTTTAAAGGATATCAGTCTATGTTAGCTTTGTGTTGCTATGACAAAATATCTGAGCTAAAAAATAATTAAAGGAGAAAAGGTATATTCTGGCTCATGGAATTTAGAGATTTCAGTCAATGATCACTCTGTCCCATTGCACTGGGCCTGAGTTAGGCCAAACATAATGGAGGAGAGCACATGGGGCAGCACAGGTGCTCAACTCATGGCTGAAAGCACAAAGAAAGAGGAAGAGGACTAGGACAAAATATCTTCAAAGGCAGGCATCAAAGGCAGGTTCCAGCCCTCTATTTCCTGCAACCAGGCCAAACCTACTAAAGTTCTGTCACCTCTCAATAGCCCATTAATTATGAATCCACAAATTGTAATCCATTCAGAAAGTCAAAGCCCTCCTGATCAAACCTCCCCGAGACCCCTTCAAATATAGCCAGATTGAATTAGGACACCATATAATAGGTCCACACACAGTTACATTCTAGGGTATTGGGGATTGTGACTTTAACATACATTTAGGAAATATAATCTATTCCATAACATTCCAACCTCTGTATTTCTCAAATGCATATCCTTATCCCATGCAAAATACATTTAAACCACCCAGACCATCCACAGGATGCAGCTCATTTTAGCACCAACTTCAAATTCTAAATCTTATCTAAATATTGTCCAAATCAAATGTGGGTAGGATCTGAGGTGTGATTCATCCCAAGGCAAAATTCATCTCCAGCTGTGACATGAGACAATTTATGTGCTTCCAAGGTACAATAGTGGGACACTATTTTGTCAAACTGATACTCTACCAGAGTTTATGCAACAGGCAAAAGGCCTGAAAGCCAAGAAGATATGAACAAGCAACAAAGGAAGAGAACTCCCACTTCCTGACACCAGGACTTGTTTAAGAGGACAGTCATCAAGATAGCCTGCTGTTGGAAAAAGACTAGACAGACCAGTGGAACAGAATGAAGAGCCCAGAAGCACATGCACAAGAAGATAGCAAGATGTGAAAATGGTTCCATGAGAACAAAGGTGCTAGAACAACTGGAAGTCCACATGAAAAACATGAACCTACACATACAACTTCACACATTATGCCATTAAAAAAAATAGATCATAGACCTAGATGTAATAGAAGACTATGAAACTGCTTATGAAAAACTGGACACTTGCAGAATTAATGGTGACTTTTTTAAAAGTAAAACTCCAACAGTATAATTCATGAAGGAAAATAACAAAAAGGTGGACTTTTGTAAAATTTCTGATCTGTAAAAGTACTGTTGATAGAATAAAAATACAAGTCTAAGACAAGGAGAAAAATATTTGCAAAACACAAATCTGAAAATGCACTCTATCCAAAATGTACAAAAAAACACCTTTAAACCCCAAATTAGACAACAACCACATTAAGAATTGTGAAAATAACCCAATTTAAAAATATATCAGATTTTAATACAATTCATACCAATTCAATTAAATTACACTTACATACATATATAAGCATATATAAAATTGCTAGACCTGATTTATCATTAGGGGATTGTATATGGAAATGACATTGAAATCACTCAAATCTATCAAAATTATTAAGATCCAAAGCACTGAAAAATGCCCTGCTGTTGTGGAGGTTGTGGAGCAACAGGATCTCTCACTCAGTGCTAGTGGGAATGCAAACTGGCCTAGGCACATTTCAGGGCAATTTGACTATGTCTTACAAAATTACACATAGCAATAGCACACAATCAATCATTCTTCTAAGAAATTACACAACTGATCTATTCACAAACCTGCAAGCGATTTTTTACAACAGATTTATTCATGATTTTTACAAACTGAAAACAGCTATGATGACTTTTGATTGGAGGATGAGTAAACAAATTCATCCAATTAAATATTATTCAGTGATGAGGAGAAATGAGTGGTCATGCCACCAAAAGACATAGGTGAGTCTTAGATGCATAAAGCTTAGTAAAAGAAGGTAGGCTGAAAGGGTGTGTGTTACAATGCATAATGATTGAAATTCTGGAAATTTTAGAATAATGATATTAAAAAGTTTAGTGACTGCCCAGAGTCTAGGGTGGGAATAGAATTTGGAATAGATAAAACAGAATTTGTTTGTTTGTTTTAAGGGTGGTGAAATTATTCTGTGTAATACCATAACTGTGAGTATGAGAGCACTGTGCCTTCACCACAGTACATAGAACTTTACAGTATAAAGAGTGACTCTTAAGTGTTCAAAGTAATATACATGTATTATATACATATACATACATATGACTGTTCTCTTAATATACACATACATACACAGTGTTTTTTAATTTTTTTTTTAATTTTTATTTTCTTTGTGTGTATGTGTGTATTAGGAGGACAGGCATTCTAGGTTGGAACACAGTATGTGGCAAAATAACCTGAAAGCATTACAAATGTAAGAAACACACTTTAAGGTTGTAACAGAAAAGTACCTGATCCATGTAATTTTGTAAATGAGTATTTAAGACTAAAGTTCAAAGGAATACCACATAGCATTTACTGTCACTGTTAAAGCTGTTTTTTTATGAGAAAACTAGTTATCAGTTCTGATATTATTACACAAGTACATCATAATTGAAACATTAAGCTAACGGATGGCAGATGGTGTGAGCCAGGTTTCTCACCGTTGGCATGTGAATTTACAGATAAGCAAGGGAAGAAGGCTAAAATGTCCCAGGTGGTAATTAATTAGTTGGAAAAGTTAAGTAATAGCATGTGTCTAGGTTAGTGTAAACACAGATGTTTATATATAGAACTATTTTATATGTGTGCATACACTAGTTAGTAGATATGTACATGTGTACATAAAAATACGCATGTATTTGTGCATGCCTACGAGAATTGTCACTACAGTAGCATAGATCACTTCTAGTACTCCATCTTTGAAAATTGATTTCTAAAACTATTATCAAATAAGAGGAGACAGTGAACCTTAGAGAAATGGCTCATTAAAGAATATAGGTAGGAAATATACAGGATGAGACTAGAGAGCATCTTGTAGTGCTAGAAACTAATTAAGTATTGAGAAACACATGATGATGGAAAGATGTGGATATGTTGAAGGATATAGAAGCCAACAGAAGCATCTCCCAGTGGCTAAAGCTGGAACAAAATAAATAGACTATGCACATATTGTAAAATATCCATTATTCCATACAGACATAAATAATGTGTGGATAAAGAAATAAGTAGACAGGGCAAATGTCTTGTGCTTTAAAATGAAATAAAACTTATGTACATATTCTAATATGAATGTCACAAGTCAGAACTCTCCATCCTTTAAGTATGGACTGTATCTTGTGGCTTACTTTCAAAGTATACTGTAAATGGAGACTAAAAGATTAAATTACTTCTGAGAATTTACTTCTGATAAACACTGCACCAAGTCAGGTAACCAGGGTTAACTTGAGGGGTAGATAAATTATACTGATAATATGTTTTCTTGATGACAATGGCATTTTACTCTAGTGGTCCTGTATAAACATATTATCCCAGTCTAATCATAAGATAAACTTTAGCCAAACCCAAATTAAGGGGCACTCTACAAAATACCTGATTAGTAATCCTCAAAACCATTGCAATCATCAAAACAAGGAAATATGAGAAACTGATAAGAAAGATAAACCAAAAAACTAGGATTTTTTAATATAATGTGGCATACTGAATGGGGCTTTGCAAAGAAAAACGAAATGAGAGAAAAAAATGTAAGAAACTTAGTTAAATAGGGAGGTCAGTAATTAACAATATATCAAAGCTTGTTCATTTACTTTGACAAACATACCATGATAATGGAAGATGTCCATAATTGGGGAAACTGGTCATATGGGATATAGAAATGTTCCATGCTATCTCCACAAATACTATGAATCTAAAACTGTTCTTAAATAATAAGCCTATTTAAAAAATATGTCTGGAGTTTGGATGTATAGAAGTCAGAAATTTGAAGCATGAGACACATTTGATTCATCACTGTGGACCTGAGAAAAGGGAGGGTATGGAAATGAGGGTATCTGACCGACAGTAGACCCTATATACCAACCATCATGGAAATGGTGATTTCATTCTTAGTTATCAGGAACTCAATTTTTCCAACAATAACAATGTGTTTAGTTTGGAAATGAATTTTTCTCTGAAGATTTCAGACGAGAGCCCAGTCTGTCAAATACCTTTACTTCAGCCTGTCACCTTGAGTGGAGACCACAGTCCCTCTGGACTTCTGACATATACAATTTTGGGTTAATAAGTAAGTATGGTTTTAAACTGCTGACTTTGTGGTAATTTCTTATGCAGGAATAGAGCACTAACAGAGCTTTAATGACACTAAACTTCTTTCTACCCAGGTCTACCTTGTCTAGATTTTCAATAGTGGTGGGAGAGGCAGAAGCAGTTAAACCCAACTCAACCCACTGATCATTCTTTCAGGTAGGTCTCTTGCTGAGAGGGCAAACTGCAGTCTGCTTTTCCTGGTGTGGTGAGTTAACCAGGACAGAATCTGCCTCTGCGAGGAAGTATCTACATTTCTGGAAGAGGGGGATCAAATTAGAGTAAAGGAGAGAGAAAGTTTGAATAACCTATATGAAAGCAGTCACCTACCATGCTGTTCTCCATATCTACGTTTTTAGTTGTAAAGATTGTTTGATTGAATCATGGTGGCTCCCATATTTTAATTCTCAATTGTTTTTGCACTATAGAAGCCAGGAAATAATTCTAATTTATGGACCCCCTCAAACTTCACTTTGAGTTGTTATTTTCTAGGAGTCAAAAGGTATAGAGAAAGAAAAACATTCTTTAAAAAGAAGGATATTATTCTCATTAGAACTACAAAGGAAAGTGGGGTCAGGTTATAGAAAACTATGAATAACAGCATGAAATGTTATGATTTAATGAAACTGAAACTTTTTCTTGAACAAGGGCATGATATGTTGAGAATGAGGTTTCAAACCTATTAGTCTAACAGTGTTATGCAGTCTGTGGGGGGTAGTGGGCATGGAGTATGTGGAAACAATTATGCCTATGCAAATACATATAAAATGATTTACCTTTGAGCTTCATATAAAAACTGATCTTGGCTCAAAATGGTACTTGTTTAACAGGCAGGAAGAAAGAAGGGCATGAAACATAAAACTGACTCCTTAAAAGTTGGAGACAGGCATATGTGCTTATGAAAGTTGAGTTTTTGCCAACCAGCTTATAAAAAATAAAATGTCATCTCACGACTCTTAGCAGTTGCAGCTGTATTTTCATTTCCACTCATGAAGTAAATGATTTTCAAGAATTTTTCATAATAGTCAAGTTTGGCAAAATATAGTATCTAAGTATCATTTTGAGACTTCAGGTTATTAAATTTGGTGGTCCTATAATCCTTCAAAAAAGTATTTGTCTTAAATATCTGGCTCTTTGCATTTGAAGTACAAAAATTGGTCTATTATAATAAACAAAGTGAATTTTTTATTATTCTAAGCCATGAAGCCTCATTGTGAAATTATCCTCATCTAAATTTGCTTGTTTATGGAGATAAAACATTTTAGATGCCATTTGAATTATGGATCTCCCTCAGGTGACACAGAAATGCAAACACAAATCTTCTTGGAATCAGCAGTCAGATCCCAGGTTCAAGACAAATAATGGGTAGAGGGAGAACCAAAATATGTTCCCTTTCCAACTTCACTTCAAAGATTTAAGCCTGTGGGTTCTATGACTTACTCTCTACAACACCACGATGCTGTGAGGTGTTGCTCCCACACTGCCCTACAGTAGGTGAGTGTGTTAGAGTGTCCTTTATTCAGTTTCACTCCAAGTATCAGGTTTCCAAAATCTTCTCAGTTCTAGAACAGCAGCTAATTTGTCTAATATGTAATGTCCAGACAATGTCGGGTGACAGTTCAATGGGTGAAACAGAACATCAGGTTTCCAGATTTCTTTTTGTGCTTCCACCATCTCTATGGCCATAGACACATTAGTTTGTTCATAGAGGCCTCAATTTCCTCATTTAAAAATTGATAAATAAAATTGTAAAAAAAAATAGAACAATATATTTCATTATGATAGATTATTATTGGGAATTAAACACATAAATGATCTATGTATTAGGCTCTATAGAGAAACAGAGTCTATAGGATACACACATAGTGTGTTTTATGTATACTTTCTGTGTGTGGGTATGTATGTGTGTGCTTAGATAAAACAACAGAGAGAAGAGGGAAGGAGAAAAATATTTACTCTAAGAAAGTGGTTCCATAATCATGGAGGCTGGCAAGCCTTGCGTTTTCAGGGTGAGTTCACAAGCTGGATTCCACAAAGCCAATGGACTAGTTCCAGTCAAAATCTGAAGGCCTGAGAACAAGGAGAACTCATGGTGTAGTTCCCATCCAAAAACGACAGAAAGAGCCAAGGTTTTTATTTAAGCCCAAAGTCAGGGGGGAAAAATGTTGATGTTCTAGTTTCTAAGGCTATCAGGAAGGAAGAATTCTCTATCACTTGTGGGGAGGATCTGCCTTTGCATTCTATTTAGCTAACAACGACTTGGACCAATGTTCACCTACATCAGGAAGAGCTATCTGCTGTACTCCTCTACTGCTGTAAGTATTGATCTAATCTGAAGAGATCCTCACAGAAACAACAAGATTAATGTTTGGCCAGATATCTTGCATCCAGTGGCCCAGTCATATTGCTACAAAATCAACCATCATGATCTACCTAGAGTCCCCATTTTATTGTTGGGAACATAGTTAACAATAGTAATCATTTGTTTTCACTAAGCATTAACTGTATGATGCAAATTTATCTCCAATAATTCTCAAGTGAGCATTCACAATCACATTTCATTGTTGGGAAACAGAGATATTTACAGTGGATAAATATCTTTTCCAAGAATAAGAAATCTACTATATGAAGCAGAGCTAGAATTCAGAACCTCTACATTTTGGCTACAAAACCTTGCTTTTACAACTAAGTCACTTTGTCATTCTCCTTTTAAATAAAGAACAAACTGAGAAGGCAAAAACTAGAGTGTGCAGAACTCCTTCACAATTTTCTAGCTTCCAGTTCAGTCTCATGCCAGGGCACACATTTATATATAACCATGTGTGAAACATTGATTCCATTTTTCTGAGAAGTTGAGTAGGTGGCATGTATTTCAACAGCTCATCTCCACCAAATGAGAGCTATAAGGTATATTTAAAGATGATGTCAGCCTTTCTAAATATAATTTTCAACTGTGCTGGGAAAAATATAAACTGCAGCACTGTAATAATCAACATATAAATAGTTCCCACATCTTTGCCATGCAAATTTGGATAATGATATTATGGAATAGGGCTATCAAAAGGGGCCTTCTGTTACCACTCTCTCTGCTAACCAGTGAGCAGCTGGGATGGATGACATTTTTAGTTAAAGCCAGTTTGGAAAAGATTTTATCCCATGGAAATAAGCTAAAGCCTCAAAATAAAAGTATCCAAAATTGCCAATGTTTGATTGGTTTGAATTTGGAACAGTGGAATTGAATGCCTAGTTTGCTCACAGTTTGGGAGAAGAAATACACAGCTTCCCATTGCCCTTTGACTGCTGACAAAATGAACCTCCAGGTCTTTTTTGTGTGTTTGTGGCCATTTCCTCCATCTGGCAGGATTCTGATGCCCAACCCCTTGTTTTCAGGAGAGAGAATGTCTTATGCAGCTTGAGTACTCGTCAGGGCTCTTGCACAGACAATCCAACTGCTGGACGCGCCAAATGTCATGATCCTGTGGAAGGATAGATACGCTAACTATCTCACTCCATCCACTCTCCACTGAAGGGGTTCCCACACATCTCCATCACAGTTGGAGGAGGACAGGACTCTTGGGAAACTGCTTCTGTTGTAATGTTGCTAATTCCAGATAAAAGTGGCTAGGTATTTATATGGCAGAGGTCATATAAATGACCTCTTGCTAGTAGTTCTTGACCATCTCTTCTGGGACAGATTTGTTTGAGACAGTACAATATTAGTGAGTTAATGAATGAATAAATAAATGAGTAAATAAATAAATGTAATTTCTCTCTAACTTAAGAACTTTTAGATAGGAAAGATGTCTCATGTTGCCTATATCTCCCTACTTTATGATATATAGTAAGTCTTAGGACTTGAGTTTGGGTTATTCTTACATAGGACTTCTACTATTGAATACCACAAATGAGGCATTAATAAAAGACTGTGTCCAATGAGAGATCTGTGGGATAGTAGTAAATTTCACACAGAGACTTGAAATGGGTTTGTTCTCCAGGAGTTTATCGCTCTTGCTGTGCTTAATAACTTGAGGCTACAACATAAATGAACCCACTTGAGCTTTTCATAGTAGAGGAGAAATTAAGTTCCCTGATCAAAATCCTTCCATCAAGTTGACATAGCAAGAAAGTCATTGTAGACCCTAAAGCACCAGCAATAACCTCAGCTGAGTACAGAAATCAGCTGTACTAACCCAGACCAAAAATGCTACTTATCAGGATCCTTAAAATCCTGAAAAATGACAAATGCATCTTGTTTTAAGCCATCAATGTTGGGGGTAGTTCCTTACACAGCAAAAGTTAACTGCCAAATTTCTGAGCCTTCATTTTCCCAACTGCGAAACAGAATTAATTATACCTAACTTGCCTCTTTACTGTGTGCAATATAAAAAACTTGGGTTAAGTCACTGCCCCGGAAAAAGTTTCCTATGAATTAGTGCTATATTATTCATTAGTTATCAATCTGAATAAGCATCTGAGTCTCTTAAGATTAACCCAGATTGAGTTCTTATTTTATGTTCCTGCTCTTGACAATTGATCTTGAGTCCTGTTAGTTCCTAAGTCTGAAAACCAGTTTCAGTGCCACAGTTGGATAAATTCTATCATGGTCAAGAGAAGCAGCTTCAAACCACAAATCTAGCTTTCTGAGAGTCAAATTAAGAACAAGGTGCAATAAATTATTTTTTATAGCAGAAGAAAATGTTTGATATTGTCTGTTTTACTCAATCTATGCATATGTCTTGCTGTGGATGGATAAAGGTACAGAGCCCTTTCTCTCCACATTGTCAGAATTTTCTGGGGGAACGCATGCTTATGCAAACATTGCTATCCTATAACAATTATACAGGTGCTCTAACAGGGAATCCACATACTCCCATATAAGGAAAAAGGATCTGAAATTAAGTAGCTGAGGAAGAGACCTGGGAAAGCCTCAAAAGATAAGATTAAGTAGGTTTTCCTTAGTCTGTTAAGCAAAACACTTTTAGTTTCATTTTCAAAAGATCTAAATGAAATTGTCCCATAAAACAAAATAGAAACATAAAACCAAATCAGTATTTCATTTTCTTAAAAATTCTAGGGGAATGAGCAGCTGGGTGTGATGGCTTGGAAATCTGAGTCAGGAGGATCATGAGTTCAGAGACAGCCTCAGTAAAAGCGAGATGCTAAGCAACTCAATGAGACCCTGTAAATAAAATCCAAAATAGGGCTGGGGATGTGCCTCAGTGGTCAAGTGCCCCTGAGCTCAATCTCTGGTATTGCCCCCCAAAAAAGAAAGAAAAAACAAGCAAGAATATTCATAATAATAAGGATATTTTTTATTAGTAAAAGAGTTAATTCCAAAGAAAGACATGCAAAATATGCATAAGTCATTTGTATATATCTGTGTTCTTTTTTTCTTGACTTTTGTTTGTTTGTTTTGGGGGGTGCTTTTTACTGAGCTGCACTCCCCAGTCCTCTTTATTTTTTGAGACAGGGTCTCACTAAGTTGTAGGGCCTCACTAAATTGCCAGAATTGTTCTCAAAATTGTAGTCCTCCTCCCTCAGCCTCCTGAGTCACTGGGATTACAGGTAAGCGTCACTGTGTCTAGCTCTCTCTTAATGTCTTAATTTTTATTTTGACATATACCATTTATTCTCATAAAAATTATATTTTTATTAAGCATTATTTCTAAGTACCACAGAGTATTTTTATATAGACATACCATGACTTACCATACTGTATCCCACTTTTATGATAAATATCTCACATTATTAAATGTAGGGTAAATTATTAAATTATAATGATTAAATCAATCATTATGGCATTTACTAGTAGTGTTCTTTGTTTTTTAACTTTTATTTAGACAAATGACTCTTGACTTTATTTAACAAAGCTAGTGAATACTTACTGTTTTGTTCTACTTCACTAATGTCTATTTTTAAATTTGAATTAAATTTACTTTAAACTAAAGCATAAAAATATTGAAAAAGAATTCTAGGGGAGTCTGCTTCAAAGAATGTCCAGATCCACAGGCTCAACAATATCATTAGGACTCCTATCTCCCATCCTGGTTCTCTTTCCATTCTTGGCCTCTTTCATGCTGAAGTAAAATGGTAGCTCATAAGATGCTCAACCCCAACTCCATGTTTATAATACAAAATAGCTATCTCTTAAAAATTCAAGTAAAGAACATAAGTCTGGTTCTCATCAGCCAAAATGGGGTCATACATTCATTTATGGACAAGTCACTCAAAATATGAATGGGGTAAGTCCTTCCAAGCCCTAAAGTCAGAAAGTGGAAGTATGGAGAATGTTCTTACCACAAGAAGAAGAGGAGAATGCTATCTGTCAACTTCTGGAAAAAAAACTGGGGGGAAGAAAGATTTTTATTTTGGAGCAGTAGCTGAGCATCTAAGGGCAGGGAACCAGAAAGGAACGCCTACCCTACTCGCTCAATAGATTGGCACTTTCAGTAGAAATTGACATGTCTTTATTATGTTTCATTCTTTCTCTCCAATCTCATTTAACAAGTTGAGGCAGACATTTTGGTGTGTTTGGTTTTGTTTCTGAAAAGGAAAAAAAAAAAAGATTAAAGGACTATTGGAACTGCTGCTAATCCTGTGTATTACATTCCAGTAGGTACATTTCTCTCATTTCACAAAGAAATGACAATCTCTAGAGTCAGAGCAACTCAGTGGTGATACCTACTCAATTAATGTCTTTGGCTCTCTTGCAGAAGGAAATAACCACATGGAGTTTGGTACAGACTGGCTAGCAGTAGCACAAACATGAGTGAACTCATCCAATAACATGCCTCAGGGGAAAAAAAATACATTTTTTTCTTTCATTGTTAAGTTGGAAAGAGCCAGAATGTGAATGTTGTCACATCATATGCCTGAGGACTTCATGAGTTGGGGATACAAACCATCAAGTTGAGGCAGAATTCAGGTGATGACTGAAATCAGGCCTCGAGAATGAAATAGAAATCAGAAGTAGACAACGTTTCTACTTCTGATGAGAAGCACTCTATCACCCTGGATGCACACACAGATACAGGAAATACAGATGAAATGCAGAGGATTTGGATAGAATTGAAGTCATAAGGCTCATCAATGAGGAAGCATTCAAAACCAGGTATCAAGGGGCACAGACAACTTCAGTTTTGTGGTTGTTTAGTCTTGGCTTTTGTTTCAGCTGAGGTTCAGCTTACAAGTTGGATAAGTCTATAAATTCTGGTTCAGATAAGCTCTTTAGAGAGGGGCTAGACAGAGATGGAATATAGAGGAAACATTCCACTCCACCACCCCTACAAACAGCTTACAACACATCAGACACATAAGTACACCCAGTTGATGCCACTTGTTCCTCTGACCTCAGGTAACTATCACTCCAAGAAGGCCTCCATAGCTAATTCCTCCTCATGGCAAAAAAAAAAAAAAAAAAAAAAAAAATGGTATCCCACAACATTATTGACCAATTATATTTTATTTGCCTATTTATCTCTCTCTATTTTGTTGGCAGCAACCACTGTTTAACCTCCATTGTATTTTCAGAGCTTAGGGTAGTGCTCAACCAGTGTTTTATGTTTTTTTTTTTTTTTTTTAATACATCTAGAAGCTTAACCTAAGTTCATGTCAAGCAGCAACTCGGAATTCAAGGCAATATCCACTTGCATGGTAACCAAAAAAAAGAGAAGAATGCTACTGTTTTCCATCCTCTTCCTTGTGCCAAATGGCAGCAATGTCTAATAACATTAAGGCATAGATTCCAAAATATTTTAAGGTATGAGTTTTATTTATGGGTAGACTTTTAATCATACAATAAGTGTACAATTGAAAAGTATGTGTTATATTAAATATATCATTTTATATTGGACAAATCTCATCTACTAACAAATTATAAAGTAGATTTCCAGGTATCATGTCATTAGTGTTTGGAAACAAAATGTGAGTAGTTAGAGTTCTATGATATTAAACAGTTCACCTCATCTCTTATTCAAAATAAGTGGATCCATTCCTCGTTTATATTTCTACAAACCTGCATGAACTTCATGATCCTTCTCGTGCTTAGACATTTGAATATATTATCTTGAAATATTTATCATTACATAACAAATCACCGCAAGAATAATGTTTCATTCCAAAATTTGTTATTCATCTCTAATCACATTAGAGACTTCTTAAGAAATATTCAAAATATACTTCCCTGTGTTCATGGTCCACCAATTTGGGTTGAGCCCAGGAATATAGATTTTTTTTTAAAAAAAAAACATCCTAGGAGATATTGCCTCAGGTTGTCTACCATACATCATAGTGTGGTGTTTTAGTTAGCCTTTTCACTGCTGTGACTAAATACCTGACAAAAACAATTGTAGAGGAAGAAAAGTTGATGTAGGGGATCAAAGTTTCAGAGGTCTCAATCCATATTGAGCAGCTCCATTCCTTGGGGCACAAGGTGAATCTGAACACGATGGTGGAAGTGTGGTGGAGGGAAGGAGTTCACATGATGATCAGAGAGCACAGAGAGAGACTTCCCTTGCCAGACACAAAATATATACCCCAAAGGCAACCCCCCCCTCCAGCCCCGCAAGTTCCACCTCCTCCAGGCACATGCCTTCAGTTACCACACAGTTAATTCTGTCAGGGGATTAATTCATTGATTGGGGTAAGACTCTCAAATCCAATAATTTCTCCTTTAAGCCTTCTTACATTGTCTCACACATGAGCTTTTGGGGGGATACCTCACATCCAAACCATAACATGTGCGGACCACTCTCTGTTTCCTTTATTCCCTTTTCCTGTGCATATTTCTCTAATTCTGTTCATTCTTCCAGCCTGCCAAACATGGTGAATACAATGGTTCGTTTTTAAATAATGCTCAAAAAATATCGACTAGGAGGAACGTGTGAGTTACAGGATGAATGTATGTGTGAATGAGTGAGTGAATGAATGAATGAATGAATGAATGATTGAATGCAGTCTCTACCAAGAGTTCCCAGGCAGTTTTTCTATCACTCCACAGAGTTAGGTGCTGCCCAGCTTCCACGCTCGGCTGACTCTGGCACAGGCTTGCTGCAGAAAACCCCCAGCTGAGAGTATTCAGTTAATAAGTCCAGGAGGGAAGGAGGCATGATCAGGAAGTAGGTAAGAGAGGGGCCCATAGGAGGTTGTTAGCCGAGGCTGACGTCCTCACATATAATAGGGAACATTGCCATTCGGAACGAGCCCACAGGAGACAGCAGGTTCTTGCTTCAGCCAATTTAGTTTCCAGTTAAGAAAGTCACTGGCCATAAAGTCAATTATGCTCTGGGTTAAGCTGGCTCCATGCAAATGGTGAAGCTCTTTGGGTGAGTTCCTCCTTTGCTGGAGAGTCCTGGAATCATGGGGTGGAAACAGAGGACAGGCATTAATAATGAGCACATGCCTAAGTTGATCTTAAAGAAGACAAATTGGCACTGAAACAAAGAGAATTTAATATTGAGATGTTCACAGATAATATGGTATTTAAAAAGTGGTAATAATAAGACCTCTGTACTTGGAAACGATTCTTCTGCGGAGCTGATCCTCAGGGCTGTGGGTGTGACTAGACAGGGCTGTGGGTTCCACCCCCATGCTGTCCCGGACTCACCTGTGCTGGTCCTTAGAGGCTGTACAGTGGTGCCTGCTGGGGTTTCCCCCAGGAGGATGCCAGGCCCACCTACCCACCTGCCTCCATACTGGAGCACCCTGACATCTAATGCTCTTCATGCTTTTCCACCAGTGTCAAAGCTGCTAGGTTCTTTGCAGCTGACCTCTCTGCTCAGCTTCTACCCTTGCCTTTTGATGTGAGTTCTGTTTATGACTGCTGCTCCTCTTGCTTCTGAATGTACCTTCCCTCTCCAAGGTAACAAAGCAAGGAGGTCATTTGAACACAACTAAGCACCTCTCTACTCCTGATCCTTCAGGCTGAAACTCTAAGGGGTCTTTGGCTCCCTTCTTTACCTCTCCTTCATTTACCAAAGCTTTCTTCTTAAAAGTGATTTTTTCCATTTCATTCCTATGATTCCTGCCTTGGTACTGGCCTGTATTAGCCCATGTCTAAACAATTAGCTGTCATTTCCTAATAAGTCTGTCTGACTTTTACCCATATTTATGTATCCCCATTTCCAATACCAGAATAAATTTTGGTGAACATTATTTTCCTCTTATTCATACCCTGTTTGGAAATTTTCAGGTGAATTTCGCCAATTTCAGTTAAGTTGACTTTGGTAAGTATGTGCTGAGCATTGGTACATTCTAGGCACTCTTTTGGGACACACAGAAGATATGCAGATGAATTTTAGAACTAGCAGGAGAAACAGACTCATAAGGTGATGATTAACTTGCAATAGATAAACAGTGACAGGAGAAAATTCCAGAGGTTGATAAAAATCTTCCAGAAAATGAGACACTGACATGGATTGGGAAGGATGAAAGGAGACGGCATGATGACAGGAGCACTGGCATTTGGGCAGTGGGTACAGTGTAGTCAAAGGCACAGCGGAGACAGCAGACAGAGTTCAGGAGGACAGTTTGACACCAGACTAGATATTTCAGTGCTGACAAAGGATGGGCAGAAGATAAGACAAGAGAAGGATCAGTTCATGCCAGGTCCTCTCTGTCAGGCTAAGGAGGAAACTTCACATTATCTCAGGCCACAGTCCAACCAAGTAGTTCTCGATTGAGTTCTGATAACCACAGGATGGAACAAGGAGGCTGATTCTCATTGTTGTGAACTTGGCACATTAAATCAGAAGGTAAACATGACTTTTTAGATGAACAATAATTTGCCTTATGATTTTTATGTTTCAATAAACAGAAAAATGTTTATATATCATATAATTCATTTGCATTTCTTGAAGAGATAGAAATCTTTAAAAGTCAGGCTTCCAGGAGGGTAATTTAGTTAGTGGCCTTTTTTGTTCTGATCATGGACTGTCTTTTGCTTTTAAAGCTACATAAGAGGCTCAAAGCTACTGGAACCGAAGATTCTAATTGAAATGCTACTCTACCCAGGTTATTCCACCTGGAAGGAGCTAAGCTAATGTGGCTCCTTGAGCAGGACTCAGAGTCGTTCTTGACATTTCTAGCAGCTGGAGTTCTGTGGATGCTATTCTGCTGTTTTATTTATTGGAGTCATCGCATCACCAAATAGTCAATGACAAGAAAGAAAGACTAGATAGTTAAGTAAATAAAGAGATATATGATGATAGATAGAAGGAATGATGATAAGAAAATAAGAGATGGACAGATAGACAAAAGAGGAGAGAGAAGTTCAGAGACACAGCACCAATGTCTGTAATTCTTTCTTTTTTATGTGACTGAATCATTCTTCTAGCCTTAGAAAGGCATCCTGTATTTTTTGGCAGGGAGGGGGCTAGGAAAGAGACAAATTAAATTCTCTAAACTCTCTGGCTTCTTCAGAGAATAAAGAATAATTCCCCTTGGGTCTTTATGTTTATTTTGTGCATCACAAGTGTGTTTCACCAGCAGCTTTAATAGGACATCATATTTTCATTCATCTGTAATGCATTCTTTCACCATAGTTTAAAGATGATTGAGAGCAGAAACTTCATGTTACCCTTTAAAGCCCAAATATATTCTAGCACTGAATCTTGCCAGAGATGGTGAGTAGGTTTAAGGTATAAATTGTGTACTGTTTTCAGTTCAGTTTGATAATATGGAATGAATATACCTCCGAGTTCAGGGCATACAAATAGCTAGGATACAGTTCTGAATTCGGAGGTGCTTGCTGGTTTCATATGAAAGGAGACTGTAGTAGATTCCAGAATTTCCTTTGGATCTTCCTATTAATTATTTTACATTCTCTAGGGAATCTTATAAAGGGAATCACGGTTTCCTTAACAGAGCAGTATTGATGATACTATCCATATCAGTGTGAAGCTGTTTAATTTTAAGCACTGAATCAGAGGAAAATTCAGAAACTTCACACAGAAAAGAAATGAATAGAATTCAAAGTTACTGAATGATTTATCTTAATATCCTGAAATACAAATCTAACTTTTAAGTATATAATGTAAAAGAGTTCATTGTTGTAGTCTCTTTTGTATTGTATTACAGGTACAGGCCAGATCAAATTCTTAGAAATCTGCTAATAAATACTATGTGCATTGATGCTTGCTCATTAAAAACTATTGTCTATATTCTAACCAATGTTGACCTGTATGCTTTGTATTATCATGTGATACATTACGGAAACTATATGTCAACCTGTATTTTATCCTGAAAAATTTCTTGGATTATTGAATTGGTTATTCTAATAATGCAATTAGAATAATTAACAATCATAGCAATTTACTTTTTAATATTTTCAAGATATGCATATATCCATACATTAATGGTATTTATCAGAATATTCATGTTCAACATAATGCTACTTCAATAGCAAAATAAGGATTGTTTTGATTGATTAGCTGACTTTAATAAATAAGCAAATAACAAGAATTACATGCTATAAAATGCTAGGAAAGGAGGCAGAACCAAATGCCTCAGGTGTCTATCTTCAGGGGACACTAGACATGTTTAACATCACCAGGCAAGATTCCCACTGGATCTGAACTGGACCATCTGATTCCACTCTATATTCCACCTCTATCAACTTGACTAAGCCCAGTCATTCACTATTACTTATCAGGTTCCTTGAGTAGTTGAGTTGGATCTTTATTTTTTTTATTAAGATTTTCAGAAATCTGAAATTGGAGAACAAAGAAAAATGTTTATTAATGCGGATAGTTCATGAAGATCTAGGGAGAATACTCATTTTACAGCCATATGCCCTGAAAACACAAAAACTTATTAAAACTTCATGGAAACAGAAGTACAGATATTTCTGTGGCCCCTGAGGAAGAGAAAAGTAATGGCAGAATTTGCTGGTTGCATTTCCAATGACTTACTTCCCATCTATTTCTTATTCTGTTGGGTCATGATGCTAGATACTCACTTCCTCAGTCTCCTTTGTAGCTAAACTTTGGGCATATGGACGAATAATAGGTGATAAACTCCAAGAATTCTGGCAATATTTTTTTTTTTCTCAGTGAGAAAATATACAAGAAAAAAAACCCTGCTCTCCTTGTCCTCTGATGGTATTAAGTAAAGATATGATATTTAGAGCTGCAGCAGCTATCTTGTAACCATGAAGAAACAAAAGAACCACAGCATACACACTGATTAGAGTAGAATGGAAGCAAGAAAAAAGCCTTCATTTCTTGTAATTTTCTTAAGTTTTCAGTTAGTCGATCTGTAACTAAAGCATCTTTAGATTGTTTGAAGTGTATATGGGAGATGTCCTTATTTATTCTAACTATAGTCTGGGCATTCAATATCTTTGTAACCACTAGCATCATAATTCATAAGGAGACTTATTTCCTGATCTTCACATCAATCTCCATGCAGCCCATCTGAGCCTAACATAATTTTTCTGCAATATTGTTCTGTATTATGAAGTGAGAGTTCTCCACCTCCCTTCTTTACATGTATTTCTGCTCCTTGCAAACAGCAATGACCTTGACATAGGTTTTTGGTAATTGCATTTCTAAAGTTAAGAGCTTTGACTAAAATCCCAACAGAGTTCATTTGTTAATGCAACTGTACCTGGAATACAGGTTAGTCACACAGGCTTTTCTGGTTATATAGCACATGTTATTTTTAAAACTTTTGGAAAGTAGAGATATCATTCATGCATAAACTATTCAGTACGAAATAAGAAATGCTACAATGGCCATTTTAAGAATAACTTCAATGCACATGGTGGCATCATTTAACCTACCATAAAATTGCAGCTTAATACCCAATGAAAAAGGGTTCAAGTGTTCAAAGCATGAGATCAGAATGGAACCTGAATATATTCAGTCACTATTTGAACTTGTTTGCAGGGAAGTCACTTAATACTTATCCATTTAGATCTATTTAAAAGGAGCGTCTCTCCCTAAAGCCTCTCTATTATGAAGCTACAGTCTCCAGATTGCCAACTCCATTGTCCAAAGAGCAGAGTCCTTGGAAAAACCTGCCAGATAAACAAGTTCTCACAAGCCTGGGGAGAGGTTAAGTAGCACTACGTGTAGTTATTTCCAAAGATGGCTTTGCTTCTCCCACTTCACTGCTGCTGTGAGGCTGACAATCCTGGAAACGCATTGAGATTGGAGGCAGGGAGTTTTCAAAGTGACAGGCTTAAAAAATACAATTCACCTTTTGCCCTTCCACTCCCAGCTGCGGAATACTAGGCCTCCTTAGAACTCAGCTTCTTACTATGAATATGCACTGATATCTTTAATGAATAGTCTGAGCTCTCCTGGGCCACAGGTCTCCAATTGTAGTTTCTATTCCAAATTCCCCTTTTAAATGCAGATGATTAAGTGAGGGTATTTATGATTTCGACAACAACAAAAAAACATCTTTCTTATCTCCTAGCAATACACTCTAATCTTAACTCTCTTAAAAATTCAGAGAAATAATTAATAACAAACTCATGTTAGCTCCAGAATTTCTTGTTACCTCAGCTGTTGGTAACAAAGACAGAAAGGACAAGTGGCATAAGATATATGGAAGGGAAATCTGTCTTGAATGTTTATCCACATCAGTTAGAAAGGTCTTGGCAGTGCAGTGTAACAGAAAAAGTCTGGAGACAAAAGATCTTATTCTGCCTCTGACACTCAGCAGGTTTGTGACATTGGTCACTTAAATTATATCTCCTCATAAGGGAAACTTCTCCTCCCCATACAATTTATGCCACTTGATTTCCTCTCTTCATTAGCAAAAGCATGGGTATAAAGAAATTCTGGAACAAATTGAGTCTGCCAATAATTATTTCTCTGATTCTGTAAGAAAATTGAAATTTGTAAAAAGAGTGAGAATAGCAAGGAGATAAGATGTAATTTTTAATAACTCTTGAATTCTGTCCTTCTACTTTTTGATAAAATTTAATTGCTTTAAGGGAGAGGACATAATTTGGACCAACAATCCTAGTTTCAAATTTCTCATCTTTGTATCTCTAGATAGACAAGTTAACTGCCCAGAACCTCCGTTTTTCATCTACATGAAAAGTGGCAATACCAATATCACAAATAAGTTAGAAGGTACCAAGGCATCACATAGAAGATAGTATTTATTAAGTTAAAAACTTGTCACAACTATGTTAACCCAATTTCCAGCTTAATAAGCAATCTTTAAAAAAAGTAAAATAAAGTGTTAAAAGAAAATCATAATTATTAATTACTGAGAAAAATAGTATCCAAAGGAAAATATTTATACAGCTTTTTCCCCTAACTTGTTTCTTGAAACTGAAATATCTTGGTTTTAGTTGCTAATTTTGACTGTATAGTGAGCTCCTTGTACAGGGGTATCATGAAGTCTAACAGAATTATGACATCTTCAACAGTGTTCGACATTCACCTTAAATAAATATGTCCTCTAAGCAGGATGTGTGGAGTTGAAGCAAATGGAGCTTCAAGAGAAGCGACCAGATCACCTTTCCAAGTTATCTCCTGCCTTAAATCTCATCATTTACACAGAAACTAGGAATCCTGAAGACTTCTCTGTAACTGATTATACACATTCTGCCTGCATAAGGGGGTGCTCCAGCTATAAAATAAGACATGTGTTGTGGTTTGGATCTAGAATGTCCACCAAAGTTGTGTTGAAGTCTTGTTCTCCAGTTCAGCAATGTTTAAAGGTGGGGACTTGGGGAGTAATTGGATCAAGAGGGCCCTAGCCTCATGAGTGGACTAATCAATTGAAGGATATATAGGAGATGTTGAACAAATGTAGGAGGTCGCCAATTAAAGTGGGTGGGTCCTTGAGGTTGGGGGTTGTGCCTTGGGGAATATATAGTATCCTCAGCTCTCTCTGCTCTTTGCTTCCTACCTGCCATGAGATGAGGTGGTTTCCTCCTCTGCTTCCTTCTGCTATGATGTCTGACTCACCTCAATCCTGTATCAATGCAGCCAGTCAGCCATGGACTGAAACATCTGAAATTATGAGCCAAAATAAATTTTTCCTCCTTTAAGTTGCTATTTTCTGGTATTTTGTCACAGTGCAGAAAGGATACTAACAACATCCAAAGACATTCTTAGCATTAACAGTAGTAGAAGGATGGGTGACTGCCCAGGTGATTTGATTTCATTTTCCTTGGAATATAGATTTTCCCCCCTTCAAACCAATTTTTTCCTTCACTAAAGTGAAAGGAGGCCTCCTTTTTCTTGACCTTGAAGGTTTTAGACATAAGTCATTGTAATAGTCATAACAGTACAGTTATGTTAGTATAAGTGCAAAGTCCCCACTGGGCTTTGGAAGGCCTTATCTTAGTCTCCTCTGTGTCAGGAAGTGCCTAGTAAGATGCAGACTATGGCACATGTTACCCACTTTGATGGGTGGATTGATGAATGAATGAATGGAGTTCAGCTAGATATCATTTTCTTTAAAGTTCATAAGGTGTCAATTTGAATTTCCACTAGTCTTTCCCTATTTGTACAAATAAATTTCAGATAGTTCCCCAGGCATCTTATGACAAAGAAGTACTGAGGACTGAACAGTAAATTGGAGGAAGGAACTAGCACAGAGAGAGTGGAGGTCTCAGTAAAACTCATCAACTCCCTTTGCTCCCACCTGTTTTTCTGGATAATGGGACTCTGAATTGCATCAGGTATTATCACATAGACCCTTCACCAAAGAAGAAGAAAAGGTGGCAGTTCCTATTCACTCAGCTCTCACTAAGTTCGGGAAACTGTACTAGGTATTTTGTATAATTTAACTAATTTACTTCTCATAAATGATCCTAAAATGTTGCAACCCTAAACATTCTGTTTTTTTCAGAAGAGGAAACTGGGGTGTGAAAGAGATTTTTAGAGGTCACTCCTTTAAGTGGATAAATGAGGAAAGCTCAGTGTTGCTAACCCAAACCTCTTCCTCTGGCACTCAGGAAAGCTCTGAACACTGTGCCCACTGCTCGATACCCAGTGTTTGGATTTGTGAAGCTGGTGCCAAGAATTGTAACTGAGCTGGTACCAGAACACTCCTGGATAACTCTTATGTAAAGTTCAGGTGGAGGGCAGATGGCAGCAGGTTGGAGAGGAGACTTGTAGAGAATGTTTGCGTGTCCCACGTGTTTGACACAGCAGACACCCTCTGCTCTCTCAAATTTGGCTGAAAAAACAGAATGGCCTGTTTTGGATAACTCTGAATCTGCACGTATTGTTGTTATTGATGTTCTTTTGTCTGGATGAGGATGACAGATATCTTTTGTCCAGATCTGGCAGACATATGAGAGCAGAGCTGACTCTCCCTGAATGCAGCATAGCTGCCAACAATACAGACATCCTTAAGCTCCCTTCGTAGTACAAATGCCCTCCTTTTCTTGGTCTCCACGATTATTCATAAAAATATCCAATAAGCTGAAATACAATGTGATTTATGAAGCAGCTGAACTCCAGATAGCTCTGAATCCTCCCATCCTTCATGAAGACAGGAAGAGAGAATATAAACTAGCTAGGAAAATAGGCAGGCAACAACAGATGCCAAAGTTGGGGTTCCCAGGGGCCTTAAGTACCAATGCTGTTCAGAGTTTTGCAAAAGGCAGGACTGAGTCCAAGGTAAAGCCAAACAAGGGAGTTGAGAGTCGAATGCCAGAGATAACAAGTGCACCCTGAGTTCAAAGGGAGGAGGAAGAAAAGAGTATTGAATATAAGCACCACATACCACATGTTCACTGTAGGACATGGTCTGTCCCCAGCGTTTTTTACGACTTACTCCATTTAGTCTGGGGTAGGCACCATCCTGCTTAGTCACAGATGAGGAGGCCAATGTTGTAAGGGTGGAGGTCTCCACTAAGGAGGAGGAGCACTGAGGTGCTTAGAGGAAGACTCTAGTGGAGTCACACAGTTCTGCTGCCCATGGACAAGGGGTGGATCCAGCACTGTGTGTTCTCAGGCTAGTTTCAAACTAGACTGAGGTCATGTAACAGAGGGCAAGAAATTTGCCAAGGGCAGCCTATTCCAGAATGGAAATGATCAGCTAGTGGTCCTTAAACTAGACTTAGGTTCAAAGCAGAAAATCAAACAGATGATGACAATTAAATATTGTAATAAAACTCAATCCAATACAAGAAACAGAACTTTTAACACATAAATTCATAAACAAAATAGTTGTTTTATATGTATTATTTTAAACTTTGAAATGATACCCTTGTCTGCTGGAATACTTTCCCCATGAGATTATCAGCTTTAAGAGATGGTTTTCATATTGTGTGTATAAAGGAATACAATAAATGAGATTTGTAGTTCTCTATGGAAGAACATGTAAATCTTGCTTACTTTACTCATTTAAAATATTTTTTTCACATTTCAATTTCATGTATTGTGCTTCAAAAGTGTTTATCTATTTAGGCTGTGCATAAATCACTGGATAGTAGACATAATAAGGGCTCCTAAAAATATCCAGCACCTAATTCTTAGAACCTGTGAATGTGCTACATTACATGGGGAAGGAGAATTAAGAATTCTTATCAATTGGCCTTAAAATGGGGAGATTATCCTGCATCATCTGGGTCTGCTCAGTATAATCACCAGGTCCTTACAATGGAAGAGGGAGACAGAAAAAAAGATCAGAGGAGGAGATGTGATGGTGGAATCATGTGTTGGTCAGAGTAATGTGATCTGACTCCAAGGCTGGTTCTGCAGGAGGAAGGCTGCATGAGCCAATGCTGATCTCAAAGGTAGAAATTACAAAGAAACACTTCTCCCCAGCATACCCAGAAAAGACAGGGCCCTGCTAAAGTCTTGATTTTAGCCCAGTAAGACCCATGTCAGACTTCTGACCTACAGAAATTTAAGATATTACGTTTATGCTGCTTTCTGCTGCTAGATTTAATGCAATTTGTTGCAACACCAAGAGGAAACTAATATAAGATAGACTCTTTCTAAAGATATTTATTTTTCTTTATAAAACTCATGATCTGACATTTAAATTCAGAGGCATTATTTTCATCTCTTTATGACTCAGGAGGCATTAAAATCCTGACGTTTTGTGTCACTGTTGTCTCCCTCTGGATAGGTTAGAAAGAATAGAAGTACTCACATTGTCTTTTATCTGGAACAAACTGGAGAGACTCAAAGACTTGGGTTTCAGCCTGCCTTGTTCAATTGTAGTAAGTCATTCTAACTGGAGTCACCCACCTGTGATATCTCATCACTCATCACCATGGACTACCTTTAGAAGAAATCTACTGAGGCCATTAGCAATAGTCCTCCTGCCCTTGATGCCCTCTGAGAAAGTTTCCTCCCATTGGCCACCAGCCCTACCCATGATCCTTGATTATAAATTCCCATTTGTCCTTATTGAATTTGGAATTGAGCTCCATTTCACATAGAAGTCTCTTCTCCATTGTTATAATATTTACTGAATAAAAATCTCTCTTTACTGTTTTATCTATGACTTTTTTTTCAGCTTTATTGAGGTCTAATAAACAAAAAAAGGTGTATATTAAAGGTAAAAAGACACATACATTATACAATGATTAACACAATCAAGTTAAATTCAAATTAATGGCTGAATCAATGAGAAAAATAAGACACAACTATACACTGCCCATAAAAGACTACCTCACTTTGGGAGTACACACAGATAGAAAATAAAGGGATGGAAAATATATTTCATGCAATTGGAAACCAAAATATGAGTCATAATATCTAAGTATATTTTAAGTGAAAAATTGTAAAAAAAATAAAAAGTAAAGAAGGTAATTATATAATGATAATGATAAAGGAGTCAATTCATGAAGAGGGTATAATAATTATAAAAATATATGCACCCAATATTGGAGCAACTAAATATATAAAGCAAATATAAGATGATCTAAAGAGAATAATAGACTCCAATGCAATAATTTAGATGTCTTTACTATCCCATTTCCAACAATGGACACATTATCATTGTAGCAAGTTAATAAGGAAGCACTGGTGAATTAAGTTTAGGTGAACTTACAGATATATACACAATTTTCCTTTCAAGAGCAAAACAAATATTCTTATCTTTTCTGATTTAATTTATGATCAGTTCTGGTTATCTTTGACAACATTATGTAATGTCTTAAAATATCTGTGATAGAATGCCAGTGACATACCTCAGTGTTTGACTAGATCTACTTAACACCAAAGCAGTAAATTGAACATTAAACACTAATCAATCACATGGTCATTATTTGTTTGGCATCTCCAACTATGCTTTATTTTTAATTAATATTAAATCAACAATCATTATTGTATATATGTATGTCATGCCTAGTTATATTTTAGTATGTATAAGTACAATGTTGCATGATTAAATCAAGCTAATTAACATATACAGCAACTCATTTACCTATTATTCTTTCATTTCCTTGAAAGAACCATACAGTACTGTTAGCATTGTGTCTTATACATGTTAACTATAAAACTATAATGGTAGGTTACTGTTTTTTCAGGTACTCAATTGTAGATAAAATTTTAATTAGCCAGAGAAATTTGAAATAAACAGCTAAAATCAGCCTATATCTAAGACAATTTTTCCATGTCAAATGAAAATTGATGTATGCTTCTGTTTAAGTTAAAAAATAAGTTAAATATCTTTTTTGAAATATTATGTTTATTATGCATATAAGTAAACTTAAAAACTAAAAATAATATCACCAAAACTATGGTCATTGGGTTGTTTGTGTCAAGAAATTTTCTCCTTCATTTAACAATTCAACAAGTAGGAAGTATACCAGGAGCTGCTAATTAACTGAATACTGTAAGTTTTAAGCATGACAAATACAAATTCAATTGTAAATAACTTAATTAAATAACTTCAAACTGTGGTAAGGTTATAAGTATATGGAATTTTATGGCATTTCAAATTCTGGTGACTGTTAGTCAGTCTATGGACATTTCAAAGGCTTTTGAAAAGTGTTAGTGAGTTAGTCCTTGAAGGAATGGGTAATATCAGACAGGCAGAATAAGGAGTATGGGTCACCAGGTGAGGCACATGGCATCATCAAGACAGGCACAAGGAAAAGTCCATCTCTGAGGTTCAGTGATTAGTCCAACTTAGCACAAATGGAAAGCATGTGCAGGACAAGTCCTGCAGACATTAACAGAAAATACATTTTGGCTAGACATTAGGAGATAATTTAGAAAGTGATGAAAGCCATTCTAGTTATATGAGCTTTCCTGAATTAACCTGTCAGTGTTAAGTGAGGTGGTTGGGATAACAAAGCATCTATCATTAAAGGGGTTGTTAGAAAGCTGCTGGAATAATACACAGGAGAGGCAATGATGCCTAGCCCTGGATGGAAGCAGAAGAGATGGAAAAGATGGCACATATTCCAGCGACATGGCAGCATTCCCAGAACTGGGTTTGCAGTCCTCTGGGTGGACTAAGGGAACAAGAGGAGTAATTGATAACTCTGTGGGTTCCACTTTTAAGACAGAGAAATCATGAAATTCAAAGAAACAGGAGGGAGACTGAACAATTCTGAGTATTAGGATGGTGAGCTCTGTTTTGCTTTGAGTTACAGGTGTCAGCAGGACTTCTGGAGGAGATGATCAGCAATGGATGAGAAATGGAGCATGTTGCTTGGCAAAGAAGCCATTGAGAAATTGTCAGCATGGAAGATGTCAAAGAGAACATGGAATGAGATTTCAGAGGGCAAGAATTTAGGCAAAGGTAACAAAGAAAGGTCAAATAGAAGAGAGGGAACTATTTCCAGTAAGGAGCCCACAGATGAAGATTTGGGGAGGAGTGAGTTCACAAAGAAGAGGAATGGAATGAATGACAGATGCCGAAGTAAGGTAGAAAAAGAATAGACAGTTTTAGATTGTAGCCTTGTTTCACCACTGCAAGCAAACGTTCTGGAGGGAGTGGCAGGGGTTGGACACACCTGTGAGTGAGGATGGAGGGTGGTAAAGAGGAAGTGAGGAAAATGCATTTCCAGTGGACTTTACAATTTGAGAGGACCCTACGGAACCCGAGCTGGATGTGGAATCATGGCTGTCAATGGCTTGTGGTAAAATTACATAGTGAATGTTAATTTACAAAGGACTAGAAACCCAGATGCAAATATGAACATTGGATGATCAATTACATTTGTGTACATAGTGCATACCATATATTTATACACGAATACATGCATCAACCAATGTTTTGGACCTATAACCATTTTTAAGAAATATATCCAGATTCAAGTTCACATATTTTTAAGTGCATTCAGAATCCTTGTCAATATTTTTCCTTAAATGGGAGAATTGTGTGTAAATATTTTTTCTTATAAATATTTTTAGGCTTTTAATATAACAGGAGTAGTATCTGTAGGGTACTATCTAATTTCCTAATCTATCATTTTTAGGGTGGTTAGAACCTGTGCTTATTGACACTAAGACCAGAATTTTTTCCTCATGAAGAGGAAAAGCTTACCTCTTAAGTGACTAGAAGTGCCAATGGATAATTTCTGTCACCAATAGAATAACTCCCTTTGGAAGTCTTGGGAATTAGAGATCTGGGTCTGCAAAACCATGGGATTTGGACTGAAGACAAAGTTTTATCCAAGGATGCTGAAAAAAGTTTTTGGTTATCTGTACCATCCTTTCTACTTTTAATATATAGTGACTTCCAACTTTAGTTGGGAAAAAAGATCACAAAGAGAGAAAATAGACAAGAAATGCATGATATAGGAGTTTCCAGTGAGCTGGACCTGGTAGTGCATGACTATAATCCCAGAGACTTGGGAGGCTGAACTCTCAAGTTTGGGGTCAGTCTCAGCAACTTAGCAAGGCCCTAAACAACTTAGTGTGACTCTGTCTCAAAATGAAAAAAAAAACAAAAAAAAAAAAAAAAAACTAGGGATATGGCTCAGTAGTTCAATCACTTGTACAAAAAAAAATATTCCAATGAGAGTAAAAGTGAGGTGAATTATCTGTTATCTGAAGTTCCTTATGCCAACTCCAGTAATGTAGACAACTATTGTTTATGTTATCATAAAAGAGGGTCCATGGCTTGTAATTATTATTATAGCATGCCCACATATAGTTTAGTATGAACAAAACAAAGCAACTAAAACTGAGTCTTTGCACTACATTCTAAATTTTATCATTAATTAAATCTCAAATATGATCTAAAAATTGCCCTTTATTCAATATTTTTTTAATCTCATGCTATGACATTTTCTAATTTGTTAGGTTTTTCTATTTTCTTTTTTTTTTTTCACAGAATACAAGGATATGATCTCTCAGAATTTGTGTCTATGCTTTATTATAAGACACTGTATCTTTTCTTTTTTAACCATTTCTGTTCCTGTGCAAAACTCTGGACTCTTCTAGAGGATGGAGGAAGCCTCCAGCTTGGAGAAGCTAAACACACATGTTCAGAATTAACTGAATACACCCAAAGAACTACTTCTCAAAGCAATTTCCAAGCACAGAAAAAGTTGTGTTTCCCCCCACCCTTGACTTTCACAAAAATAAAGGGCTAATATCACCAGCAGGCAAATTTGTAAAATTGCTCTCCAAGTATTTGAACAAAACCTGCCAACACAACTCAAACCCAAACTTCCCCCTTCCCTGCTTCATGGCAAAGGGCCTCAGTGGGACAGGCTGCCAGTCACATAGACGAGAGCCAAATTGTTTAGTGGATTTGAGGAGTGGACAGATGTTCTCCTGGGACAGTGGAGACAGACACCGCCACATACATTTTCACTTGACGTGTTAACCAATATTCCCAGCCAATTATTCAGAGGCGACCAGCAGTTAATGCATGCAAAGGCAGGAGCTGGAATCATCACTCATGGCTCCCACACAGCCCCAAACTCCTGCCAAAGTGTTAAATTCCTCTCGGGCTCCGAAAGACACGGAGTTCATTTTGTGGACCCTTGGATGTGTTCCTTGAGGCTTATATGAGAACATCTAAAACTGATTATGAAATGGTCATTGTGGATGAATAAATATGAGAAAATACAGCAAACTCTGAGGATATATACTTCAAAATACCCAACATAAAAGAATGGTTTTTACATAAGAGAATGCATTTGAGATCTCAAAGGTAATTACCCTGAGGCAGTAGAATAGTGCAATAAAAACAATAGCAGCTGGGCCACACCAGTGATATACTGAGCTAACTGCTATTAAGCTAATTTACAGCAGAAATATGATGTAATAAGATCTATCATTTGAACAGAAAATAGAAAAACATAAAAAGTCTATGTTCTCTACTTTATTTAAAAAGATGGCAGCCAAAGAAAGTCAACAATTGAAATCTTTACATCCATGCATCCATATGCACAATGCTGCAGCACGTCTGACATTTGACATTTCCTTCCTGTGTTTCACTTTAAGCAATGCAGATTTGGAGTTGGCCACCTGGCATTGTCTGGATGCTTCTCTCTCTCTTTTTTTTTTTTTTTACTGACTTGGAAACTTTATGTTTGCCATAGAGTCACAAAGAAGATAAAAGGATGTAAATTTTGTTTCTAAAAGTTTGCAATGCAAGGCATCATTTCTGAAGTATCATTTTAATCCTGAGAAAAGCTATGCAACATTCATTCATATATATATATATATATATATATATATATATATATATATATATATATATATATGATTTTAAACAAAGATATTGATGTGGCAGAATATGCAAAACTGTATCTATCATTTTCTAGTCAGTAAAACAGAAACCCTCCAAATTTTTCAAAAATAGCTATCATAGAAGAGGTTATTGATTAGTCAGGATAGAAAGCTAAGAAACTGGGGGTTATCTACTGTGGAAAGCAGCTATCAGCCTTACAGAGTAGGGTAGAATGGGAGGCCTGTCTTCCCATGGGAGGACAACCTGGGAGCTGGATTATTGACAGATGACTGTCCAAGGAAGTTGGGACCTTGGATGGAGTTGCTCGGTTTGTGAAAGCTGGAAATACAGAGGAGAAATAACATGGCATTAAGAAGAGTCAGCAGGCAGAAGGAGGATTGGCACCTTGGCTTTCACTCCTTCCCATCCTCAATCTCCTGCCAGTGCTTCCCATTCAGGATCCCACTCAGAAGCTGACTGGCAAGGGAACCTGTGAAGTAGAGTCTTGAATGTTTGTGTCTACCCAAAATTCATATGTTGGAACCTAGACTCCAGTGACATGGTATTTGGAAGTGTTTGGAATGTGGGACTCTGCCCTCAAGAATGAGATCAAAGTCTTTTTATATGAAATCCCAGAGAGCTCCCTCACCACTTTCTCCTTGTGATGGTCAGTAAAAGGTGACCATCTGCACCTCAGAAGAGCGCTTTCACCAGACCCTGACCATACTGACATTCTGACCTCAGACTTAGAGACTTCACAACTGTGAGAAACACATTTCTATTGTTCATAAGCCACTCAGTCTATGATAATTTGTTTTAGCAAACTGAGCGGCTGAGACATGGATACTAAATATCAGGTCCATCCTATACAGAGCAGAGAGGAGGGAGGGAGGGAAACATGGAAATTGGCCAGTGCTGTTCCTGAAGCAGTGCCTTGGTCTTGCACCCCCAATCATCATTGCTCTTCTAAATGACTGAGATATTCTACCATAGTTCTCACCCACTAAACACTAATCTCCGCCTAATCCATTTCCCATGGGGCATGGAGAATGATGTCTTTAAAAGTCTTATCTGACCCTAAGGCACTCTAGTCTCATTAAATCCCTCTGATGTCTTCCACTCCTCTGGGGAGAAAGACAAAGCTTTTCACATAACCTGTGTGCTCTTGGTGAACCTCCTTCTTGAGGTTCATCTAAGTTACCACCCCTTATTATCTACACGACCCTGGCTCTGGTCTTCTTGGCATGCATTCATTGATTCATTCCATCATTCAGCAATACCTGAGTAAACAAGTGTTTACTCTTTTCCACACATTTTATTTCCCCTCACTCTAGGGAAAAGGACAATTGGTAAACTAAAGGAGACACAGTATATACTGGCCTGGAGTATATTTTTTAGTGTACAAATGTGGAAGGGCAGATAGTAAAAAGCACCAAATTAGTTAACGATGCAGTAAAGCACACTTTACGAAACATCAGAAAGTCCTCTCCAGTTGTGGTTTGTTTGTGCAGAGATCTAGAGACAGTGAGGGGGAAACTTCTGATGTAAAACTACATGCACATTATACAGGGGAAAAACTTACCATGAAGAAGACACAGAAAAGGCAAAGTCCCTGTATGTCACCACTTCAGAAGAGTGAAAGGAAAGTGACCAAGAGATCTTTATTGCAGCAGTGCAACAGAAAAGAGAGAAAGAGAAGGTGGGGGCGGGGAGTGGCAAGGGAAGGTTTTTATAGCCCTTCTGCTGTGCTGCCTAAATCTAACAGGGTCTCTGGGTTTACAAGCTGCCTTGTTGGCACAAGGGGGGTTAAGTGTTCAGCCTTGAGCGGTGGGTTGAGTGTTCAGGCTTGAGCAGGGGTTTGGGCGTTTGGGCTTGAAGCAAATAGGTGATAAAAAACCAGACAGAGGGTTTGAGTGGCCAGGTCACCCTGCAGCTAACGTTGTTTGGCATGCCCTGCAGACAACTTATTCAGCCTGTCCTACACCTAACAAAGAGGATTTCTTACCTTCTTCTAACTGCATTGTTTAGATTTTTTTTTGTTAAAAAAATTGCTATAAAATTCCTGCATATATTCCAATTTAAGTTATATATCATTGGCATAATAAGTCAATAATCAGCTACCTCAGCTAATTGACTGTCTCTCTGAGCGTAGTGACTGGATTTCCCTGGGAAAACAGATATTATCACATAAAAGAGAACCCCCAAATAAAGTAACTTCAAGACAGAAACAAATTTCTCTTGTACATGAATATCATTCCTTGTCTGCAGTTCTATGACATCAGAAATCTAGAGTCTATCTGATTTCCCCAGTATGCCCTAGAATATTTTGGTGTGGTTCCAAATATTTTATCATTATATTTACCACTCAGGAAGCAAAATAGGGGAAGATGATTGGAGAAACCAGGAAAACCTCTCACTATATGATTATGGATATACATATTTCTTCCCCTGACATTCCATTAGACAGAACCTGACCATATGACCATACCAAGCCAAAAGAGAGAGAGAACTTGCCTGTGCTTTGCTAAAAATGTTATTTCAATGACTAAAGGAAAGGGCAGATATTGAGAAAAGCTGGAGATATCTGCTAAACCAAGCAAGAGGATGAAAGAGGCAGACATCAATAGGTACACATGAGCCAGCATACTCCTAGAGAACTGAATTGAGTGCCTTGATTAGAACAGGTAATCTGTTTGGGCTAGAGGCATGTGGGGTAGTGGTTAAGTGGCAGAACTGAACACAATAAGCCAACAAACAAAAACTTCACAGACTACCTAAAGAGAAAACTGAATGGATTTTGTGAGGCCCTATATTGAATAGTCAAATTATAATTTAATTTGGTGGTCTGGAGCATGGGTAACCTTCAATTATCAGTGCCTAAAGTGACAATCATGGTGGTGCTGAAATTACCACTGTATTTCCTCAGCATCCTACAGCCCAGGAAACCATCTCGTAACACTTCAAACACTCAGTTTCTTACGTATGAACAGGATGCTATTTCCTTAGTTGCACTTTGAGTTTAATGTTCAGACTGTAGGAAAATGCTTTAATTTACTTTTAAATATGATAATGCACCTTAGCACCACACAATGAATCTGAAACCAACTGAAAGTATTGCAGATTCACCTAATTTATTAGGCTTACCCTGGGACATAACACTGCATACTGGAATCTGCAAACTTTTTTCTGCAAAGAGACAAGCAACAACTATTTTAGGTTTTATGGGTTTTATTATCTTTCTTGTAACCATTACCACTGCTCTCACATTGAAAAGACCACTGGTGATGTGGGAATGAATGGGCACAGCTGTTTTCTAATCATACTTTATCTATCAAAGCAGTTAGCTGTTGGATTTGGTCAGAGAGCTCTACTTGGCTGACCCCAGGTCTGAAAGGTTAGTTTAATCTCTTTTTATTGGAGTTAGAGCACATTCCCTCTTCTACTTCTCCAAAGTTGGATGAATATGTGATGCTTCAACCCCTCCTAGCAGAGACTCCTAAGCCATGGCATTGAGTTTATTTCCTTTTTAACTATGTGGCACACATAATTCATGAGGCAGAAGTGGAGGAAGAAATGGACATAGGTGGAAGGAATGGTCACAAAGGAAGCAGATTTTAGCTTATTATGATTTGGCTTTGAGGTGTCCTTCCAAAGCTCCTGCGTTAATGCAGGAATGTTCAGAGGTAAAGTGATTGAATTGTGAGAGCACTAATCAGTCAATCCTTTCTTGAATGCACTGACTAGTTGGTAACTGAGGGCAGGTGGGGTGACTGCACAAGATGGGTCACTGGAATCATGCCCTGCAAATGTTCTACAATTTCTCATCTTTTTCTCTGCTTCCTAGTCTCCTTGAGCTGAGAAGCTTTCCTCTGTGTTGTCCTTTGTCCATGATGCTCCACCTCACTCTCGGCCTGGAACCAGCCAACAATCATGGACTGAATCTCTGAGACTGTGAGCTTAATTTAAACTTTTTTCTGGCTGGGCACAGTGGCACAATCTGTAATCCCAGGGCTTGGGAGGTTGAAGCAGGAGGATTGCAAGTTCAAAGCCAGCCTCAGCAGAAGTGAGGTGCAAAGCAAATCAATGAGACCCTGTCTCTAAATAAAATACAAAATAAGACTGGAGATGTGGCTCAGTGGTTGAGTGCCCCTGAGTTCAATCCCTAGTATCCCCCCAAAATAAATAAATAAATAAACAAACAAACAAACAAAGAACTTTTTTTTTCTTTAAGTTGTTCTTCTTAGATATTTTGGTCACTGCAATGAAAAGCTGACTAATGCGGAGCTAAACCACTAAGTGTGCACATTCCCTATCACTATGTCATATCTTTATTTATCACCTGTCATTCCATTCCATGCTCTAACAAATCTGTATAGTTCCATAGCCACAGACAAGAAACTAGCGCAAGAGAGTAAAATCAACATTTCAACTCAGGTGCCTCTTGCTCATAACATGTGAGGATTTATCATTCTGAATTTGAGTGGCCTGGGGAGGTCATTACCCTTAAGCAAAGGATTGTCACCTTTCTGATTTTAGGAACTCCATTTGCCTCCACATCATTCCATCCTGGTGATACTCCGGTCATTTTTAGAGATGGCGTGCAATCATAAATTTCATAAGGAAGTAAAATATTTTAATAATTTTAAAGCATTTTGCTGGCGGGGATACCAGTAGGTTAGAGGAAAGAGTAAAATCATGATGAAATAGAGTAGACCCACAACAGTTCCACAACTAGGTCAAACTTCTGTCAATTTATTCCAAATTTAATGACTTTCTGAAATTTGAGTTCTATAATTTCAAATAGTTACCACCAGGCAGAAAGAAATTAACATTTTTCTTTGCATTATGATCCTTTCTCTGAACAGGAGTAGTGGGTCACCAATCATTAGAAGACCCAGGCCTCTGTGGCAGCACCCACCACATTAAAGGCTGGTCTAAATAGCAAACTTTAATTAGAGTTTGGAAAGAGAATTTCTGTTTAAATAAAATGAAAACACAGGTGGTTTAGTGAGTTTACTCTGAGTCTAAACCTCAAAATGCTATTTAAGTACAGAGTGGTTAAAGATTTTATTTTTCTGGTCAACTCTATCCCAGGTAGAAACAACAACCCTGCCATTCCTGACAACATGGTGTGTTCATGTGTGTTTGGCTCTGGGCTGGCTCTTTCATGTTTTAGCATTCTCTAACTGGAGAAAAAAAAATCTCCCATTAAAATACCAGGCAGTTTTCAAGCATGTTATTGCATATGATTTAATTTTTCGTATCTATCTTAAAATTTTCTTAGGATCATGATATTCTAATGCAGCCCTGTCTCCCTTCCACCACTGCTACCTCCAGAGGAGCGATATCATTCTCTCTCTGAACACCTCTTATTAGAGTGTATGATATCACCTTGTGTCTAGTTCTTCATTATCTGTTAGTGAGAATTTCCCAAATTAATAGTTATCTTTGCAGCATGCTTCTGGATAGAAAGTCACCCAAACTTAAAATAGTGATGCTTTGCTAACAATCACTCACCGCTGTCATCATCAAATATGTAATTTGCTCTCATTTTTAATGTTGGATGGAAACTAATACATAATGAGCAAAAATCTAGAAAGTGACATTCTGCTTATACCTGCTTAGGGTTAAATCAAGAGGCATTTCTCACTGGCAGACATCTACTAATAGAAGAGGGGCTTCCACATCAGGTTGCTCACTTCCTAGGTATGGGAACTTAAAAATTCTGCTTAGACTTTCTGTTGTTCATTTCCTCAACTGTAAAATGAGAATGATAAAACAGTATCTACATCCAAGAAATATTTCAAGAACTGAGTTAACATATATAAATCACTTAGCACAAAGCCTGGCACATGGCAAGTGCAATAGGAGTGGTAAGTGTGCTGTTATTATTTTGATGGTATTGCCACACATCGAGAATCTGTACTATATTAAGTACTTACCACCCATGATCTCATTTATTCTGCAGTCCATGCTGGAGAGTTGTGTATTTGAGAAAACAGATCTGTGGCATTTTTAGCTTAGAGTTTTACTGTGGTTGAGTAGAGAACCTTGTCTCACTCCTAATTCATAATGTAATAGCAGGATTAAAAGATAGAGGCTACTTTTCTTTTTGATTAGGCATAAATAAGGAGATGCCTTCTAAAGCACATAAATCTACAAACGTTACAATATATATTTGCATATGGATATGCTTCTGAAGCACAATAAATGTTTGTGAAAATATTTATATTTAAATGTGCTGTCTCCATTAAAATCATTAAGGATACTTTATGTCTTAGTGCAGATGGTAACTGGGGTTAGAAGCACATTTCAGTAGCATCGATCTTGTGGTCTGCATCTTCTCATTATCCTTGCCCAGTTATATGACCATTTTTGCAAAATTAAAGGTGTAGCTGCCTTAAGCATGCTTCTATTTTTCCTCAGAATTATCTCTAAAATTTTTCAGAATACTCTTAAATTCAAGGTATGGCATGTTATGGAGATTGGGTTTGGCTTCTTTGTGGCATTTTATCTTATTTAACTTCCTTTCCAGATTATTGATTTCTTTGTGCATTTTACTGCATTATTGCTAGCTTTTACATGACACTGCTCTTTTCAAAAGATCATAAAATTGTAACAACAATGACTACAGTAAGTGTAGAATCTGAGTCACCAAAGCCTTTGCTGAAGTTCCAGTGCAGGCAATTAGCTAAATTCAAATAATAGCCACAAAGATTGTAGGTATTTTTGTTTGATAGGCAAATAGTACTTTCTTATGACATATTAAAATATAGTATGTAGCTTACTTGGTTTGTAAGTCTGGAAATTCTGTGCTTTTGGTGAATTTTGAAGATTTGGGGGAGGAAAACACAATTTCAAATTGGGCATACTCAATTATATCTTTGGATTACATTGTAAGATTGCATTTCCAATCCACATAAAATGCTCCTATAAATCTGACTGTAATTTGCTTGACCCTCTATCCTTGGGTCTTCATATAATTACCAAGGTAGACTTATGGTTCTTCCGATGTGTTGCTCATTGCATGGTATCACTTGAGCATTGTGGCATTTAAGGCCAAAGGCATTTAAGGCCAAGGCATGTAGAAGTTTAGGCTTCTGTGATGAGTGAAAGGTTCCCAATTATTTCATACAAACTAGAAGGGAGCTGATATTGCTCACTCTTAAAAATCACTGGGCACCAAAATGCCTCCTCTCTTCACAAGCCTATGGACCACTCTGCACAATTCCTGTTTGTTGATCATGCTCATGCTGACCTACTGTGCACGCAGGACAATAAATGCAGAAGAAAGGAAAAGGACCAAATAAAATGATAATTGTCTGAGGTATGAATTCCACAGATCTGGACTAAAATTGAGAGAGAAATCAGAAGAATAGATCAAGACACATCAATACTAATAAAAAAAATTGTAACTCCCAATGAATGTTTTCTGCTTAGCAGGCATTCTATTCAGTGCCTTACACAAATTATTTGTCCTTTTGTCTTGGCAATAACCCTGTGTGTTGAACACAAGTAATTCCCTAATTATGCAGATCAAGAAATGGCCGCATAGTGTTTGGTGTTTATTAGTCATTGCACAATTTTATTAATTTGAAAAAGAAGGTACAGTAGCAACTTAGGAAGAAAGAAATGCATTTTAAGGACAAAAGAGAAAGAGGGTGTTGTTCTTCCAAGGTTCATATGCAATATGAAAAGTCAAAATATGTTGTTGTTTTTGAATATCTAGGAAGTAGATACTAATACAGATTTATTTACAATTCTTAAACATTTAAAAAAAGGAAATCCAAGAGATCAGCCAAGAAATAGGAAAACTAAGCTAGAAAATGGTGTTCTTGGAAGTGTAGAGAGATGCTTAAAGTAGTTTTCTTGGGAAGAAAGCCTATTCTTATAGGTTTTATAGACATACAGACCCCCTAACAAGTAGCCAGATTAGAGATGGTACTGAAAATGTTAAGAGGCTGAAACAGTGGATCTAAACAAACACATGGAAACATAAAATGCCAATCTTTTGCTGGCATGGGTTTAAATATACACTTTGCCATTTACTGGTTTACTGTTATTTGCAAGTTACTTAGTTTTTAGGATCCTCAATTTTCTTAGCTATAGAATGAGAACAATAGAGTCTCTCACAAGGTTAATTTAGGAATTCCTTTGTTTTGCTTCAGAAATTCAACTGTTAAAGTGTTAGATAAAGTCTTTATTTGCAACCAGAATACAGTCAACAATCTTAGCGATTAATTTGTGGATACAAAAAACAACAACCACAAAATAAAAACATTTTTTGTGGCATTTAAAAAAAAAAAACTTAGATTTAAGCAGCAGTTCAAGTAAAGGACCCAGACAACAGGAAGAAATATATATATTTTTTATATTCTTCTATTGACCACATAAAATAATCAGAATGGTAGAAACTATAAGGGATTTTGGATTACCACTAAATATTACATGAGATGGGTGATGGTAACTTCACATATAAAAAGATTTTTTTAAACTATGACTGTAATATTAATGTGCAGTGTATGTGTCTGCACTCCTTGACTAGAATCCATGAAACAAATTGGTGATTGGTAAAGTCCTCAGCCCACTGAGCTCATATGATACTTGGAAGTTGTCTTGAGTCAGCTCCTTCAAACATCTACTACACATTGATGGGATTTTCATGAGATATGATGCATTTTCACACTCATATGTTAGGTAAAACTGTAAAATAATTTCATTTGTTATTATTTGGGTTGGAGATCTCTTAGGCAATTTAATATTAATCACCATGACTATTGATTTCTAGAATATTCTAAAAATATTATTATTATGGCTATTTTGCTTTTCTAAAAAAAGAATAAAACAGATAACATTCAATATTCTTCTTTTATCATGTAGTTCCTAGGTGGGGGCAGTCCAGTTCCACCAGGCTTCTGCCCCCAACTTCTTCAAATCCTGGCTTAGGAGTGTGCTCAGGTCTGTGGTAAAAAATGCCAGACTCTCCTACAGATCATTTGCACCATCAATGTAGCTCTTGCTACACACATGTGAGTATTTGGTGGTCTTTGGTCTCCTCCCCTGGATCTTCCCCTTGTAGAGTTCTTGTCCTTGTGACAACATAGATGGCCTGGAGAGCATTATTTTGTGTGAAATAAGCCAGTCACAGAAAAGACAAGTACTGCATGGACTTATTAATGTTTAGAATCTGAAAAATTGATGTCACATAAGTTGAGAACAGAATGGTAGTTATCAGAGGCTGGGGTAATTAGGGAGAAGAGGAGATGGTCAGCGGTACATAATTACAGTGGAATAAAAGAAATAAATTTCAAGAGATCTATTGTATGGCAAGGTGACTGTAGTTAATGATAGCATATTGTATTTTGAAAAACAGAGAGAGTGGAAAAATGTAAAATGTGGAAATTATCCCTGGTCTAGATTAACAGTCTAAACCTGGGGGAAAATACCAGATGATGAAATTTTTATGTGTAAGTATACAGAGGGGTGTTTGAAAATTATTGTTACATGATTGCATCCATTAGGATAGATATTCTCCTATATTTGATGTTAAGTGCAATTAATTGAAATCTGTTTAGATCATTTGATATTTCTTTTTTTTCTTTACTATTTTTCTTTTCCTTCCTTCCTCCCTTCCTCTGTTCATCCCTCTCTCCCTCCATCCCTCCATCCCTTCCTCCCTCCCTCCCTCCCTCCCTCCCTCCCTTTCCTCCCTCCCTCCTTCCTTCCTTCCTTCCTTCCTTCCTTCCTTCCTTCCTTCCTTCCTTCCTTTCTTTCTTCTTCCCTTCCTCCTTCTCCTTCTCTCTCTCTCTCTCTCTCTCTCTCTCTCTCTCTCAATGTAAATGTCAACACAAGCTACTTAAGATAACAGAAAGAACACTTCCAGAAATACCAGGGCCTGAATCTTGCTCTGGTGTACCCTGACCTTCCACCATTGTAGATATTCAATGTTCCTACAGAACCTCAGACACATCATCTAGGAAATGGTGAAACCATATATCCTTTATTTGCCAGTATATTTTGAGCCTTATGAAACTCTGAAAGCAGGAATTGAATTAGTCTCCTCCCAGTCTAAAAAAAAAGTAGGGCACGACAAATGTCACAAGTTACCTGAGTGGAAAACACAAATCAATTATCTGACTGATTTACAAAAATACCTTTATTTTAGAGAAGCACTTACTGTATCATCTTACTGTTAAGGCACCAAGGATGCAGGGAAAATAGACATGCCATCAGATAATAACAGCAATATAGGAGTCACAAGACTAGAATAAAAATAAGCAGCAAAAGAAGCTCTCACAGATGGATGGGGGAAGGCACCAAGGAAATATCAAGGAGACAGCAGTTTTGACTAGCAGATAAGGAGACAGTCTTGGCCTCAGTTAGTATTTGAAAAGAGTTGGACTTCATGGAAATGAAGAAATTTGCCTCTGTAGGCTTGCATTGTTTTTAGGTTTATTAATAATAACAAAAATATAATTTATTGAATCTTTTTCTATATGTAGAGGACACTTCTAAGTGCTTTACAAGATTATGATTTTAATCCTTAAAACTCCCTTGAACATTTAGGTCAGATTAAAGTGCTAAGAAAGTTTTATCCAAAGGAGATTTTGTAGGGTACAGATTTGCTTGCACTAATAAGTTACATGCAAATGCTCAAATAATCTTTGCTAACAAAACTTAAAAAAAAAAATCAGATGAAATGTATGCGGGCTTTGGTTAGAATTTTCAGATTCTATCTGGATGCAGTTATCATGATTTTTGTACTAGAGAAAATGGCTTCCACATTTGCTCATATATGTATGATTTATTTAGATGGGTGTCAGAACTTTTGTATACCTTTCTCAAATCTGGCTTTCCCCAGTAAGATGACAGCTAATGATAAAATCTTGGTCAGATGGAAACTTTCCATGTGGTAAGAATTAGTATCTGGCCAGTAAGAAAGCCATGGCAGTGCCAGTTTTAGGAGCTAGTCACTGCTCAGGAGTGCAAAATTGTCTTGCTGCAAAAAGAAAATGTCATAGCCTCCATATACATGGTTGAGCACACAATACAAATTAACAACAACTACATAAAATAAAATAAAATAGAATAGAATAAAACTGTGTATTTAAACAATTGTATAATGGACTGAAATATAAATATTCTCAATTACAGCATGAAGAGCACAGCACAGACTGAAAGTGGTGCTATAGATGGTTATGTTATGAAGAAAACATGAAAGTTTATAATTTATAAGAACCATATTCATAGAGCTATCAAACTGTTTGTTGTTGAATTTATTTAGCACTCATTTTGAGTATATAATATGAATAAATACTTATATAGGATTTAATTGCCATAGTATTTCATTAGAATTATTTGTATAAGATTTTTTTTATAATTAACTATACATGATATATATGTATAAGCATTATTTGAATGGGTATTCATGTATATAATTTTATTAGTTGATTATGACAGTCTAATGTCAATATCAATGTACTTTTCATCATTATCTTCTTTTTTCAGATAAAAAATTTGACATTCAAAGAAGGACAGATGAGCCGAACACAGCGGTATACTCCTATAATCCCAAAGGCTGTGGAGGCTGAGGCAGGACAATACCAAACAAGTTCAAAGCCAACCTCAGCAAAAGTGAGGTGCTAAGCAACTCAATGAGACCCTGTCTCAAAAAAAAATAGGTCTGATGATGTGGATCAGTAGTCAAAAGTCCCTGAGTTCATTCCCCAGTACCCTCCCCCCAAAAAGAATAGATGTCTTCCCAGTTAATAATAGAGCAAACTCACAAAATTAGGATTATTATGTCCAGTTACTTGTCAGCTACATGGAAAGCTCAAAATGGCATTTGTCATATTTCTCATTTTATATCAGTGTTTATTCTTCAAGATGGTTATCATGAAGATGTGTATTTAGACTCAAGTCTACAGTGCTCATCTCATGAATCTGTTTCTACATGTGGCACCCATGATATTACCAGATGCCTCAGGGAAAACACCTCCTTTTTATTCCCTTTTGAGATAAAATAAGTGACTTTTTTTTTCCTTTCCAAAAGAGCAGTAATAATTGTAATGATATAAAAAAAAGAGCAGCAATATCATGGACAATGACTAACACCTTCCCAATACTGAGGATGAAGTAACTCATTTTTCCCATATTACTTTAAATCTTATCATCTTATCATACAGCAAATTAATGATGAGGCTGGGATGAATCCATCTCATTTCAACACCCACATGCCTTCCTTCTGTAACATGGAACTGATTTTTTTTTTTTATAGAGAAGAAATATACTATTATGAAGAGTCTATGTTTTTGTTTTCCACTTTGTAAGATACAATTTATGAAAAACAGTACTAGCTGAAAACCACAAATCACATATTTTCTAATTCTATTTTAAAATGTGTAAAGAAAAATTGCTTTCCTTCCAAGGGAAATGCTGCAAAATATACATAGAAGCAATTTTCCTGTAGTGTATTTTAGCATTGCAAATAGTATAATTGGCACTTGATTAATAAGAAAATATTATTTGCATTACACAGACCAGTTGCAGTACAATCAAATTCTGGATTTTAGAACATGGGGAGTAATAATTTTGTTTTCCTGTGAGGCAAAGATAGGAACACAGAGGTATTTTGGGATTCATTGTTCTGAAAACATCTTCTTTTTCTTTTTATTTCTCTTTAAGAATTTTAATGCAGATTTACTTTTATGTTATTGGTGATTGTGAACAGTGCTAAAATCAGAATTACAAGGTCAATTAAAATACGAACATAGAAAAACAATATCTGATTAAAGGACAAAGGAAATAATGATTTATTTATTGGATGAATTTTGCACAATTGAAATTATTATTTTGCAGTACATAAGAAAACAAAGTTAAAGATACAACATATGTCTTTGTTATTAAGATTCCAAAATTCCCTAAATAATTTCTGTTTCTTCTTCCATAAAATTCATGTAATTTTACTTACAATGCGGCTATCATAGTATGAAAAAACAAACTTTGTTAAAAAAATATAAGTTGTCTAATATGCATGCTTATGCAGTTCATTTCTCTTGATGCTGTTTTTTTTTTTCCAATTTTCCATGAATATGTTATTTTAGAATCATATAAAATATAAAAAGATGTAGATGGAAGATTGGGTTTGGATTTAATGAGTGTCAGACAGGCTCTCAGTGTGCTGCACTATATCCACATCAGGCAGACCCTCCTCTATGGTTTATTCTTCATTGCTTTTCCATCTTTAGAAAAAGTGTCTTAGACTGAGTTTCTAAAATTGCTCTCCAAATCTCAGATTTCACATTAACCCTCATCTGTTTATAATATATATATATATATATATATATATATATATATATATATATATATATGTATTTATTTACATATATCTACATATATAGTGAGTCACACATGTTTAATAATGGAGATGAGATTCACTCTCAGAAATGTATGTTTAGGTGATTCAATCCTTGTGTGAAAATCATACAGTCTACCCACACAACCTAGATGACATAGCAACTACATACATAGAGTAAATGGCATGCAGTCTATCACTCCTAGGTCATGGTAAACAAAACAACGTGAAATTAAATCAACACCAGAGAGCATGATGCCTTCAGGAGAGTGATACACATGTTACGTAAAAAGTGAATGCTGATGTAGCATGGCATATTTTACAGTGTACTCTGGGTCTTTTAATAAATAGAAGGATCATGACCTAAAATAAAAATAAAAGTATTTTATAGCAAATATATAAACCAGTAACATATTTATTATTATCAAGTATTCTGAAGACAATATATGTGCTACAATAGTGTATGACTGGTTGTACAGCTGTTTGTTTCCACCAACATCACACAATGTGTGTAACAACTTGCATTACAATCTTATGCCATGTATGTCACCCCTACTCAATAATATTTTTTTTCATTATAGCCTTAGGTTATCACCTGTGTATATGCTGCCTGTCAATGATCAAAACACGCAATGCATGACTACACGCATATTGTATGGTGTGTATGTCGATACATATGTGTGTGTTGTGTGTGAAAGCACTTGTGCTCTGTGCATTGTTGGGATAGGTCACTCACATAGCTGCATTTGAGTGGGAGATCAGATAGGGGTTGGAGTATGCAAGACCACCTCAAGGGCCTACCTGTTAGTTAGTGTATTTGCTTTCAATTGTCTTTCCTGTGGCCATTTTTCTTTTAGGAGTCCCAACCTGGCTCCAGTTTAAAGCATAACAGCCAAGTTCGAGTTCCCAAAGAGAAAATTGGAAACTGTCATATATTTTAGAGGATAGTCCTACTGCTGATACAGCTTTGCTTTCACCTAATGCTCCTGTTCAAAGCAAGTCAAGGAAGTAGTTTAGACACAAAGGCAGAGTCCAGCTCATGATGGGAAGAGTGATATGCACCTATGGGGAAAGAAAGGGATTGTCAATAGCCATATTTAAGGTTATCCTTCCACACCATCTTACCTACTCGTATTAGTTTTCTGAGCTTCTGTGACAAAGTACCACAATTGGGTGACTTAAAATCAGAAATTTATCTTCTCAATTCTGGGGCCAGCAATCCAAGATCAAGTTGTTGGGAGGAAGGCTCCTGAGAGCTCTGAGAGAGAATTTTCCCATGGCTGTCTCCTAGCTGCTGATTGGCAGTCTTAAGTGTTCCGTGGCTTGTAGAATCTTCACTCTGATCTTCACCTTCCTCACCACGTGGCTCTACTTTTGTGTCTGTCTCCAACTTTCTCCATTTAAAAAAATATGCAAATCATATTCTATAAGAGGTCCCATCCTAATGACCTTATTTTAACTGGATTACCTCTAAAAATACCTTACCTCCAAACCAGGTCATAGTCTGAGGCAATGGGACTTAGGATTTAAACTTATAAGTTGTAAGAGCACATGATTCAGCTCCTAACTGAAATTTACTTAGTCTATTACAGTTTATATCTAGAGTTGTCTGCAAGTATCTCTTACCTTGATGCTCCAAGCTAGCTAGAACCTTTGTGTTTTTGTTTGGATACTGATGTACTCAAAGTTTCCAGAATAGTACTTGACATAAGTTAAACATTCAAAACATATTTTTAAAAGAACTTAGTGATGTTAATCAAAACGTTAGTATATTTTCTGTTTCATGAAAACTGCTAACAGTATTAGCTCTGATCTTTATAATACATTAACTGATACTAAGAAGACATTGTTAATCATTCTTTTTCAAAAACATTCAGCAGCAGCTCTTTATTACTGTGAAATTATTAAGCAGGACAGAATGTGCAAACGTATATGAAAATATCAAGTCAAAGTGGATTCATTAGGAAAGTGTTTGTGTTTTCCAAGTATTATGATACAGTTTAACAAATCTTAGAGAGTAATCATTTAAAAAATTTATAAATATATTAGTTCATATCTGACACTTAGATTGACCACTTGCTGATTTAGCAAACCCAATTCATAATACCTTTGGTTGTTTCTTATATTCAAATGAGCCCATAAAATACAGAATTGTGGGAATATTTCCAAAAATATCATGTCTTATATATAATTTCAAGAAATTATTTTGCTATATATTTTTATCCTGTATATATTATAAAATGAGAGAATTATGTAGAGAAAAAGCAATGATCACTAAGAGGTCAAAAGTTGCTGTTATGTGATCTTGCATGTCTCTTCCTCCTTCCTCCCAATGGTAAAATTGCAATAAAAACATTCTAGGAGACCTAATCCTAAAATTAAAATCTGGAAGAAATTCTGCCTTCCTGTTCTTTTACATATGCATAAGAGCCATTATGAGATTGGTATTCAAGAGTGAGGTACTCTCATTATAATAATATTTGGGTTGCTGGCTTACAGAATAGTAGCAAAGGTAAAATTCCTCCAGATTAACACCATATGCCACCACTCAGAACCATGAATGCTGGTAATGAATTCCCAGTATAGATTAATGTTGTCCTATGTGAAAGAAATGTAAGCAATTCTCCTATTGGCCCCCGAGCCCAAGAGGCCTTCTCCATATCTGCCTCCAATATAGTCATTCAAGGTCCCCAGAGATTGCCAAATCATAGGGGTGTGCAGAATAAATTAAAGTTAAAATATTGTCCAAAAAAGACCATATGTTTGAGCAGACTGCACTTGCCTTGAAAGAATAAGGTAAGTGTTAAGACAAATCATGTCCAACTTGTCAGAAAATTGAATTAGGACAGGAAAGAAGATAGACATTTTAGTCAAGGGAACTGGAAAGCTTAACAAATAGTCTCCTAAAATTAAGAGACATAAGACAGGGACCCAAATACTCTTAATCATTCTATTTTACACCCCAAGAAATAGAAGCCAAAAAAATCTTAAGTGTGGGAAAATGAGAGCTTTCTAGTTTTATCATAAATATTATATATATATATATATATATATATATATATATATATATATATATATATATATATATATCTCCCCAACTGGCTGCATTCTAGAGTCTAGGTGAAGAGTAGTATCACCAAACAAAGATTTTTCTAGATTAGAAAAATATATTTATATTTATTTGAGTTCTACTTTGTGCCAAGTAATAAATAAAGCTAAAAAATATCCCTACTGCTAGAAAACATACAATCTCATATGGATATAGGAAGTCACAATGCAAAATGTTTAAGATTTAAGTAAAAAGGGAGATAGAGATAGATACAAAGATAGTAGATATAGACAGAGACAGATAATATTAAAGCCATTAAGCTGGAGATTTTCACAATGTGTAAAACCTAGAAAAGACACATTCAAGCCTAAATCCTTGAAGAACTAATGGCTGGAAATGTAGAAGAAATAGCAAGCAGGTGAGGTCCTAAACATCCAATGAATAAATCGTCCTGCTGTATCAAATGCTTCTGATATAACAATATATCTGATCACTAGCTTTCGTTAATGACTTTACCATGAATGATTTGGGAGGAATGGTGAGAAAAAAGAATTGGTTAGGTGGTGTCAAGGGAAAACGCAAAAGGCAAGTTTGAAGCATCAGTGTAACTATTTTTTTTTTTTTCTGTAAAAGGAAGAGGCAATAACTGCTCTGGTGATTAAGAACAAGAAATATATTTACAGATGGAAGAAATTATACTGTGTTTGGATATCAAGCCCAGCAAAGGAATAATTGTTTATTTTTAAGAATTTATTATTTTGTTATTCTTTGCTACTGAAGCCTGTCAATAGCAGTCTTTTCTGGTAGACTACTGTGAAAGTGGGTAGGATTAATCCATAGTCACATGCTGTGAAGGCTGGTGCCTGGTTACAGATGAATTTAGTGGGTGAACACAGTGGTGGTGGTAGAAGCTTGAAGATGGTCTTTCTTTTTTTTTTTTGATAAACATTATTTTTAAGATTTTAAAATTTGTTTTAATTAGTTATACAGGGCAGTAGAATGCACTTTGATTATCATACATAAATGGAATATAACTTCTCATTCTTCTGTTTGTTTATGATTTAGAATCACAACAGTTGTGTAGCCAAATATGCACATAGAGTAATAATGTCTAATCCACCCTATGATCCTTCCTACTTGCATACTCTCTCCCCGCCCTTCACTCTCCTTTACCTAATCCAAAGTACCTCAATTTTTCCCTAGCCACCCCCTTATTGTAAATCAGCATCCTCAGATTAAACATTCAGCCTTTGTTTTTTCTAGGATTGGCTTATTTCACATAGCATGATACTCTCTTTTGATTCTTACAATTTCATTAGTTACATAAGAGTAAATTCATCACCTGTGATAATGGGAGATGATGTATTGGAGATTTGGGGAGAAGTAAAAGATAGGAAATGGTATCTAAAAGAATCCAACAGAGCACAGACTTTGGAAACATAAGACTGGTGGACAGAAATCATAACTGATATGAAGACCATGAATGAACAATGAAACCAGTTATTACACTGCTTTGTTTCCTTTCAGTGTTGTTCATCTGCATGCAGGGTAGGTGTTAGGAGTTATTTCAAAGCAATTGTTTTACAGTGGTAAGAAAAAAATGAGAGTAATGGTATAAGGGCCTTGAGAACATATAAGTAGACTGTAGTGAACAATCTTTAGATTTTCAAATGTCCACTTAAGCCTCTGTTTTAATCAGAATGATTCAACCTAGATCTGATTAGCTGGTCTCTCTGGGCCAAGACACAATATATCTAACCATTTCCATGACACAAGGGTACCCGCGATTCAATCCCACAAGTCACCTGTAACAGAGTGGGTTCTGATAGATAACCATTGATAAAAGTAAGCAAAAAATCAACAAATAAATGGTAGAGTATCCTAATGGTTCAAATACTACATGGAATATTATTAGGACATGTGCTATTTTTGAAGTTGCAAGTAAAGAATAATCAATATTCCTTGACAAAAATAATACTGAAAGGTACTATCTCAGATGTTCCTTTTTGTTATGAGTATATCCCAGAGGTGACCAAGGCTCATTACTTGGAGGCAATAGGAACTTCCTGCAAATACTCCTCTTCCTTCTACATAGATATATGTGATTTAATGTAATTCCTGTTAATTGAATGCCTCCCCCAATCAGGGACACAGAGAGATAGGATATTCTGATTTGCTATTGGCATAGTCAACCTTGAAAAATCTAATGATTTTTCTGCAGCCATGAAATATATTACATATAAGCCCCCCATAAGAGCTGGGAGAAGTAAGATGTTCAGAAAGAATGCATTCCAGTAAATCAGGATGCTATCTATAGGGTGTGACACTACAGAATTAGGTCCAATTAATATGAAGATCACCTTGGTTGGAGGACATCCTGGTTTTATTGTGACACAGCTTACTTTACCTTTCTCAGTGCTGGCCTCTGGGCCTTTTCAAAACACACTTAGACAAAAATAAATGGAAGGCAAAAGTGAGGAAAATAAATTCAAATAAATGAATATTAAGAGACAAAGCAGATTTTTAGAGATTAAAATTGAAAGTTATTTATTAAAAGAAAATTAAAGAAAAAGAGAAAAAAAAAAAACAAAGATTTTGAGTTTTGGCCTGGGTTTTTGGTGAGGGATCCCTTGTTGGAGAGTAGGCATCTCATGGTTGTAACCATGTCTTGGATAGATAAGAACAATACAATGCCCTTATCTCATTATTGAGCACCTTCATTCATATTCTTAAAGATGAAAATCTGCCTCTGGTTGAATCTTCAAATTCAAAAAGTAGAGAAGAGTAGGTAGGTTAAGAATAGATACATAGCTTAAAAATCTTGGATAAAACCGCCTCCCACTTTACATATAGGAATTGAATATCATCAAATCTGTAGGGACATCATAGCCATAAGAGAATTTAGGCGTTGAAGGATGATCAGTAATTATCCATACACATCTCTACTTTGTGGAATATTAAACAGAGGCCAAGACAGTTGAACTTACTTAGTTCACATTATCGATTTTTGGACCAGAACCAGAATCATACCACAATTTATTCCATTAGGTATCAATAATCATGTTTATCAGTGTACGTGATTAATATTTAAGCTAATGAAAACTATCATATTTTACTTCAAAACTGTACCCCATAATTATGAAGAAATAGGACATGTTAATCAAAAATCTTGTTGAAATGTTCAGGAAGTGGAAACTGTATCATATATGATTTATTTTATCATTACACATTGTATGCATATATGAAATTATCACAAAATACACCGTAATAGTGTAAAACGAAAATAATAATAATTAGTAATAATGATCAGATATGGAAAGCAGAGACAGGGATAATTCAGTGTAATTGGAATCAGTTGAAATGTCTAATAGTGAGTGAGTGGTTTGGTAAAAAGTATGTCAAATAATAGAATCTAAGAAGTCATCAAAGGTCACATTGTAAATGGATTTTTTAGTCTTTTGAAATTATTGCTAAATGAAAATAATATATTCAGTTCACAATACAGTAAATACAATTAAATAATGGTTTATCATTTAAATTGATAACTAACTGCAGTGCTGTTTATCCAAAATGTCAACAGTTGGATTGAGAGTTTTGTCTTAGAGTAGTTTTGATTTGCATTTCTCTAATTATTAGAGAAGTTGAACATTTTTTTCATATATTTGTTAGTAGATTGTATATCTTCTTCTGAGAAGTTTCTCTTCATCTCTTTAGCCCATTTATTGATTTTTTTTTTCTTTTTTGGTGTTAAGTTTTTTGAGTTATTTATATATCCTGGAGATTAGTACTCTATCTGATGTGCATATGGCAAAAAATTTGCTCCCAAAATGTAGGCTTTCTCTTGACCTCATTGATTGTTTATTTTGCTGAGAAGAAGCTTTTTAGTTTGAATCTGTCCAATTTATCAATTCTTGATTTATTTCTTGTGCTTTAGGAGTCTTTTTAAGGAATTTGGGGCCTTATTCAACACAAGGAAGATTTGGGCCTACTTTTTCCTCTATTAGGTACAGGGTCTCTAGTCTAATTCCTAGGAACATGATCCACCTTGAGTTGAGTTTTGTACATGGTGAAATATAGGGGGTTAGTTCCATTTTGCTGCATATGGATTTACAGTTTTCTCAGCACCATTTGTTTACGAGGCTATCTTTTTTCCAATGTATGTTTTTTGGCACCTTTGTCTAGTATGAGATAACTGTAGTTACATGGATTTGTCTCTGTGTCTTCTATTCTGTACTATTTGTCTACATACTTATTTTGGTGCTAATATCATGCCATTTTTTGTTAATATAGCTTTGTAGTTTAATTTAAGGTCTGGGAGCCTAAATAAATAAATAAATAAATAAATAAAATACTTAGGAATCAACTTAACAAAAGAGGTGAAAAACCTCTACAATGAAAACTGCAGAACGCCCCCAAAAAGAAATTGAAGAAGACCTTAGAAGATGGACATATCTTCCATGCTCTTGGATAGGCAAAATTAATATTGTTAAAATATTAAAAAGCACTATATAGAGTAAGTGCAATTCCAATTAAAATCCCAACATCATTCCTTATAGAAAGAGCAATTATGAAATTCACTTGGAATAAAAAAGAGTAGCCAAACCATACCTTAGGAAAGTGCATTTCTTAAACAGGTAAAGAAACAATTCTTTACTAAAGTAACAGAAAGGAATTTGTGGGGGGAAAAGGCATCTCCCACGGATTTTGTTCCATTACCAAGGAACATAAAGAATGATTGCATCTTACTGAAGGCCCCAGAAGGTACCAAAATCATTTGAATGGGAAATGTGCTCACATAAAATTCACCCAACATTTATGTAAACCTTTGAGTCCCAAAATTGTAACTCAACATGTATTATTAAAAGATGTAAAAATAAGTTTTTGCTTTACAAAGGATTTGATAAGTATTTTATAAAGCATCTAAACAAATCTATGCAGATAAGACAAAAAAATTAAAAACTCTTTAATTTTGTGCAAAATAATATATATCAACTGTATATATTCAGCATATGCCTCTTAAAATATGAGTTTTTATGAAGACACAAATAGTATCCTCATAAACATTCATTGTCCTCCAATTATTGTCCTCTGATAGTCATACTTCTTCAATCAACAAATATTCATTGGGTTTTTAACATGTGCCAGACATTATGCTAAACACCAGGGAAACAAATATGAACAGGACATAGTGATTGTCCTTATATAATTTCATTCTACTGAAAGGCAAACTTTGCTAAGTGACGAGTTAATATGCTTTATTTATCTGAATATAATGAAGAGTGTGTCTATATCTATATCTATATATATACATATAGCTAAGCATTTACTGGTTATTCATATAGATTTCTTTGTGGAGTTATAGACTTGCAGAAAAAAATCAATTTTTACTTGGTTTGTCTTTCTTAACATTGAGTTGTGAAAGGACTCCAGTGGGAGTTCTTGACAAAACTATTCTGCAAATACATTCTCTGCATCTATGGCATTCCTATTATTTTTTCTTAATAATATCATTTTTGAGACATGTAAATTTTAAAATCAAATTTTAAAATTTGATTTTAATTTTGAATAAAGTATATTTGTTTCTTTCTTTATTTTTTGAAGTTTAGAATCTTACTTCCAAAACTCAAGAATTTTGCAAAAATTCTTATTAGTATATGAGTAAAAAATAATAACCTAACTATGGTAACTTATCTGCAGAATTTTAATTCTAACTGTCCATCTTGAAATACCCACCAGAATATATAAAATCTCAAGTATATCACACTTGAAAGGTTTATGCATGATTTTATAATCGGCATGGGTTTATTATTAACTTAATGGGTTAAATGCAACACTACTACTACTACTAGAAAACTTTTGCATGATGTGCATAAAACATTCGTAGTACTGCAGAAGCGAAGAGACACTTTTCATTTCTGAATCTAATAGAGAACACATTTCTGGACAAAAGTATCATTAAAATTAAATTACAAAGCCGGTTTCTAACATAGTTTGCAACATTTTGCCCTTCTCTCAACAATTTGTGAGAAAAACAATTGATCTAATTACTCTCAACATTATGATTGTTAATGAGTATCTCATTGAATTTTCAATTGCCTCTGCCCAGGAAACAGTGATAGTAAATGAAGTTTCCACATGTGTATTGGTTAATTTTATAGATTTTTTGTGGAGTTTTCAGATTTAGTGGGGAAAAAAAATCAATATTTAATTGGTTTGCTTTTTTTAACATTGGGATGAAAAAGTTTTGTGAAAAGCTGGGATGGGAGTCTTTAGTCAAAACTATTCTGCAAGTACATTTTCTGGATCTGTGCTTTTCCTATTATTTTTCTTCATGATATCATTTTCTGTGAAAACATTTTAAAATTTGATTTTAATTTTGAATGAAGTCTGATTTGCCAACTTGATCTCTGGTTGTTATTGCTTTTTGTTTCCACTCTAACAAACCTTTGCATATTATCCTCACAAAATTATTCTCTGTTGTTTTCCTTCAAAAACTTTAAGATATTAGCTTTCATGTGTAAATCAATAGAGCAGGTTGAATTGTTGTTTGTATATGTCATAATACAAATGTCATCAAATTATAGTTTCAATTTTTCCAGGATTTGTTGAAAATACAAAATTAAATAAGACTTTTTTTTTTGAAGCCTTTGTAGAATATTGAAGGATTGTATGAGTGTGAGCTTGTTACTGGTCTTTCTATTCTGTCCTGTGCATTTTCTTGCTGATCCTCCCACCACCAGGCTCTTTATTATGCAGTTTTAAATAACTCTCAGAGACAGGTAGTATAAGTTCTACAAATTTGTTCTCCTACAAAATAGCTCTGTATAGTCTATATGCATTGCATTATCATGTGAAGTTTTGGAATCAGTTTGCCAGTTTCTAAAACTATCCTACTGGTATTTTACTGTGATCTGTGTAAGCTGTAAGTCAAGTTGTGGAGGATTAATATATTAGTCAAATTATGACTTCTATTCCATAAAGTTGTATATCTCTGAATCTAATTTCAACATGTCAAATTTCTGTAAGAATATAAATTATATTTATTTGAATATGTAATAACATCCGGTATTCCTTGCTAGTACCATATCTAGTTAGATTGCTTCTTACATTTTAAAAGAGGGGTCATTAAAATCATGAACTAAACCTGCATTCATACTTGTTTTACTTGGCCTTTAAAGTACCCTTTTTAGTCTATCTTGGGCTTCATTGCTCTGAAATTTCTTATAACTATTTGCTCCGCACATAGATACCACCACCACTGAAACTTGAAAATGTGAGACCCTGTGTTTCAGTTTCACAGATGAGCTCACCATTCCATAAAATGATTGTAGTTTCTAGTTTCCCTTACGGTCCCTTCAACTTACAATACTATTCTGCCACATTTAAATTTGCAAAATCCTATGTATTCTGTAAGGTGAAACTGAAATACTCTTTTTGGTTTAACCTATCTTGAAGAACCCCAACAAAACCAGATATAAAGTTCATGGATTAAGTTATTTTTATATCTCTAATTTATAATATGGCATATTTGACAATATATGAACATGTATCATGTTGGTTATAGACTTCATTTTTCCATAAAAATTTATTATGCAAGACATATAGATACATATTTTCATGTTTTATGATAACATTTCAAAAATATTTCCAAAACAAGAATAAAGAGAAGAACATAATGAATAAATTAATTCCCTGTGCCAGAGGTTTTGAAGTAGAATTGATTTTCACCCCCAACGTAAAATATTTGGCCACAGTTTTGGTTGTCCTAACTGGGGGTGATGGGGAGGTTTGCTACTGGCATCTAGTGGACAGATGCCATGGAGGCTGTTAAACATCTAAACATCTTGCACAGGACAGTTGCTGACGAAGCACATTGCCCCACAGGCCAGTAGGGCAGGAGTTGAGAAGATCTGACCTTCACTCATTATTCGAACTTAGGTAGACTTCATCCTTTCACCACACCACATTCATTCTGAAACCCCTCCTTATAAATAATAAAATATGGAAAACATAACTAAACTCATAATTAATTCATTTATTCTTTGTATTCTTTTCCTTTCACTATTTTATAATTGTCTATAGCTATACATACCATTGAAGTTCATTTTGACATAGATACATACATGCATAGAATATAATTGGCTCCACTTCAGCAAGTGCTTCTTCCCCTTTTCCTCCCTTCCTCCCTCTCGTGGTTCCCCTTCCTCTACTCCACTGTATTTCTTTCTATTTATTTATGTCTTTTTAAAGCATTCACTTCTTCTTAATCTAATTATCTACCTTCCCTGCTTAGACATAATTGTTATCTTAAAACTAATATTCAGTAACCCTGCAGATTTTTATTTTATATGTATTAAAATTATGATGCCTTTTGTGTATTTATCATCCTCACATGTCAAATATCTTACGACTTTTTTTTTCACTCAATAGGTTCTCAAGATTTATCAGCTTTGATATTCATGTCTAGGTCATTGTTTTTTAACAGCTATATAACCTCATTGTGTGTCTATGCCATTATTTATTATCCATTGATGGACATTTTGTTAATTTAAATTTTTCTATATAACAAACAATCTAGTGATGACATTTCTTGTTATACATTCCTCCTTATATAGCAGACTGAGTAGAATAATGCCCTCCCTGCAAGGTCCACATCCACCTAAAACCTAGAATGGAACTTTGTTGGAAAATAAATGTAATCATGTTGAGCCTTTCGGATTGGGGTAGGCCCTCATCCCAGAGATATCCATGTGAGAAGAGGAAAATTCAGATCCACACAGGAAAATAGCCAAGTGATGACAAAGGGAGAGATTAAAATGATGTATTCATAATCCAAGGATGCACAAAGAATCTTCCCATAGTCATAAGCGGGTGGGGAGGAGGTTGACATTATCACTGGGTATCTTCAAAGAACTCACCTGGCTACCACCTTCATTTTAGGTTGTGGCCTCCAGAACAGTGAGAGAATAAACTTTCCTTTGTTTTAAAACACCCAGTTTATGGTGATTTTTTTAGGATATCTTTGTCTAATATACATTGCAATGATATTCTCAGAGCCTATGATTTATCTATTAAATTTGTCTTTTTAGTAGGAAGTGTTTGTTGTGTATATCAGTTTAATTTTGTGAGTTGTTCTTGGTTTCTATGAAGAAATTCATTCCACTATTATCATAAAGCTATTGTATTACATGTTAATCTAAACACTTGATAATTTTATCCAATATTTATGGTTTTAATACATGTAAAATGTATTTTTGTCTATGGTATGATATAGATATCTATCATAGAGAAAAATCAATATTCCTTTTACTATTTATTAAGCAATATATTTTCTACTCATTTGGTTGTACTGTGACCTCTGCTCTATAAATACTTTACTTTATTATGGCTCCATTTTTGTGTTTTATATTTTAATCCAGTGGCTCACTTGTCTATGCCTACCCCTATGTCACATGGTCTTACTGAATGTTATTAAAATAGTTTTGATATATGAGAGGACCAATTTCCCAACTTTGTTCTTCAAATATACCTATATTCTGAGCTCTTTTCCCTCCAAAAAATTTAGGCTCAACTTATCATGTTCCACAATAAATCTCAGAAGAAACTGAATTTATATTATACTGACTTTATAAACTGATTTATTAATATATGACATGTTTATGGTACTGAGTCTGAATAGTTGCATTTTTAAAAATTTACTTAGGAATCTTATGATAGTTCTTGCCGGTATGAGTTAAAATTTATTACTATTTTTCATTGGCATTTATTGGTGTATGAGACTATTCTGATTTGTACAGTGATTTGACTCAGCATTCTCATTAACATCTTTCTGCTTTAATACATTTACAAATGTTCTTGAATTTTTATGAATTAAATCTTATTTTCTGATAATAAGAACTGATTTTATATCTTCTATTTCAATTTTCAAAAAAAACCTTTGCACTGTTTAGAATGTCCCAATGTAAAATTTACTACAGTTCAGTAGTAATGATGATTGCAATCATACTCGTATTTCTTTGAAATCATTTATTTACATAGGTAAAAACATTCTTTACAAAGGTAAGGACATTTTGTTTCTGATTAGGTAAGTTTTTAAAATGAATTATGGTGAACTTTATCAAGAATTTCCAGATTTTACCAAGAATTTCCAAATGATGGCCAATCAACATATAATCACTATCAAACCGTACCTAAACATTTATAAATGTAATTACCAGAAAATAATAGGTAGTGCTCCCTTATAAAAAGTGTGTTTTAGACATTTATTTGCATTATGTTTTCTACATGAAATTTTGAATTATTTTAAATGGACATTAAACTGCATCACCAACTTTATTTATTTATTTATTTATTTATTTTACCAACTTTAAACCTAATATAGTACAGAAGACATAAGAACTGTATGTGTTTATAAATGTTCATGTACTTAATGTATTTTATATTTTTTCTCTTTTTTAATTATTTTTTAGAATTTACATATGACAGCAGAATGCATGACAATTCTTATTACACATGTGGAGGACAATTTTTCATATCTCTGGTTGTATACAAAGTATATTCACACCAATTTGAGCCTATATTTAATCAAAGATATAAAAGTTTTGAGAAGCATAAAATGAATGAACCATATTTAATATTTTAGAAGTACCCTGAAAAGAAAGTGAATAGAACAATTGAAGGAAACCCAAATAAAGCTCCGTGGAAGTGAACACCTGCAGAACACTCTGAAGAAAGAGAAAGATTGAACAGAAGAAGCCACAAAATGTGGGCACTGAGCTGTGAGACATGCAAGATACTGAGGAGCAGAGGTTCATATTTAAATGCAATGTTGTTGTTGTTGTTGTTTTCATTAAAACTCTTAAGATGGCATATTATGGGGCTGGGGTTGTGGCTCAGTGGTAGAGCACTTGCCTAGCATGTGTGAGGCACTGGGTTCAATTCTCATCACCACGTATAAATAAATAAATAAATAGATAGATAAATAAATAAATAATTTCTCCATTGACAACTAAAAAAATATTTTTTAAAAAGATGACATATTATGGCACAGCTTATGCTGACAAGAGTCAGGTTCTTTCTGATGTTCAACCTGCACTGAGACACCCTGGAATCTCCACATTCAACTTTCATTTCTAAGCATTGTCTAGAGTACCTGACTGTTCTTTTCGAACATTTCTGCTTCTATTAGTCTATATCTTTTCATCAGTTCCTGGTGGGGTGTGGGGGGGTGGGAGGTAGGAGGAATACAACATGGTCAGATGTTGGTCAGATGCTGATATCAACAGAAGTTTAACAGAAGTGTGACTGAAGAATGGCAAATGCCATTTTGCATCTCAGAACTATCCTGAGACTTCAGTCTCTGGGATGGTGGGTAAAATCCCCATACAATTTAAATTCTTCTCTCTCCCTACATATGTCTTTTGACTTTCCAAGTCTGTCTCATCTCTTTCATTTTTCTATCGTTGATTTCCTGTCTCCGTATGCCTATCTTGGTTTCACCTCTTCTATCTGCATCCAGGTAAATTATATAAATTAGCTAGACCTATTTGCTGTAAGGAATACACTTAGCAATAACAGATTTTGTGTTTTAAAAGTTCTGTGTTACCAAGGTTATTTGAAATCATTTACAGTAAACAAAATTATATTTCCAAGAAGTTGTGAGTGCATTTTTATTTTGCTAAACTGAATTATTAGCAATTACTCAAATATTCAAAAGTAACAAAGTTCACCATACAAAAAGTAGAAATTCAAACTTTTTTTATCTTAATAAGACATAGGCTGAAATAAGCCCAAACTCATGCATTTCTATTTGAAATCACTTATATAGCAATTATCTTTACAGTAACAATTTAAGAATATTTTCTCATTTGCTAAACCCTTATCTCAATAATTAAAAATAAATTTAGAACTAAGAAATTTATATATTACATCATTATATGATAATTGAGCTTTGAGTTGATGCTAAATAAAAAATACACACAGAACTTCTTGGAAATATAATTTTGTTCACTGTAATAATTAAAAGTTAATAGAAAAAATATGATATTCGAAGAGTAAAAAATCTAATAAATACAGAACAACTACTCAAAAAATCACTTTCTCTTACATTTGTGAATTTGAACTCCATGTTTGATATTCGCCTTCAGGAAGTGTTATCACTTCTTGCTTTTTAGTTTCTTTATCCAAAGCCGAATGTGGAAATGACTATCATGAAAGAAGAAAGAAAGGAAAGGAGGGAAAAAGAGAGGAAGAGGGGGCAGAGGAGAAGAGATGGAGGAGGAGGAGAGGAAAAGAAGGAAAGACAGGAGGGCAGGAGGGCAGGAAGGTTTATGGGCACCACACCTGCCTGTAATTTTTGCCTATATTTTCTCACCAAATGCACGCGACTCCACTGAGTATTGCCCGCTGTTACTCTTTTTTTTTGAAATAAGGATACAAAAAGTAACTTTACCTTGTTCAGAAAGCTGACATTTGAATCACAATCCAATGATTTTCAAGTTTCTGGCTTTGTTCTCTGGAATAATAGAGTCATCTGGACACTCGGACAGACAGAAAATTCATTATATAAAAGGCAAGTCCTTCCTGGGTTATAATCATCAAATGTAAGAGGTTAACAGAGTGAGGGAGTCTACTGGGTATTTGAAGTGTGGACTGTTTTCCAAGCCATGCAGTCATCTCATATTTCATTCAAAACTAAAGCTTGGTTGCAGGGAGTGTGTTGGTGGGTGATAAAAGTAGGGTTGCAGTGGAGATAGATGCTGTGTATGAAACTTCTGTCAAAAATACATATGAAGCAAAAACTATGAACCAGGTACTGGGGTAGACCTTCAGATGCCTTCTTTCATTCATCCATGTGATCCATGTTATTTTTTACATTTAATGAATGAGGATAGGCAAATCATGCTTCAGAGAAGGTAAATTGTTTCTTTTGTACAGATGATGTATCAATATAGTTTCAGTAAAACATAATTACAGATGTAAAAAGCACTTCTGAGTGTATTTATATTAATATGTATAAACACATCACATATAGTCACATATTGCATAATATTTCCTTTAACAATGGACCAAATATGAAAGTGATCCTTCAAGATTGTATTGTGCAGTGATCTTCTAGCTGTCTTACTTTAAGTTCACACTACTTTGGTCACACAGTGGCACATTTCCCAGAATGTGTCCCCATGTAAGACCTCGATGAAAAAAATCCATACATTTTTAATCCAAAGTCCTGCTTTCCTTCAATGTAAATATATTTTCAATGGCAGTATCATAGCATTTAGTTATTCCTTATTTCATTAAATAATTTCATGTCAAAATCAGTAAACAAGCCCTTCTTGAAGTGTCTTCTATTTGCTCATGACAAGCCAACTGTGAAAATACGTAAGTTAAAGAAAAAGAAAATGTGTAAGGACTTGACTAGCAGAAGATTAACCCCCCATGCCCACAACAAAATGAGAATAAAACAGCCACAACAATAGCTAAACCTTCCTTGTTTGTCAAAAAGGAAGAATCAATTATAGTCATAAACTCTTGAGAAAAAAATGGCTTGGTAATGACTTAAGCTGAATTTGTGACTATGCTATTTTCATCATTAAAACTAAATCACATTAAATTAAAAATTTAAAAAAACATTAATTCATGGACTTAAAAAGGAATAAAAAATTCACAGGAAAGCACGGTTATTATGATACAAAGCAAAATGAAAGAATTTTAAAAATGAAGTAGAAATTGAAATTAAAACAAAGACCTAGTTCTTTAAAAGAAAATAATTATATAAATTTGACAAGTCAGGGAATTCAGGAAGCAATGAAAACAAATAATGAAAATTATAACAAGAAAAAAAAAGAGATAATTATGGCCTGTAGACTGAGTTTGAATAGGATAATACTTAATACAATTCTATACTTTTCAAAAATGTTTGTGGGATGAATGTATTTCATAGAAAAAAAAAAAAACACAACTAACTAAAATTGAGTCAAAAAGAAGTTTAAACCTGGGTTGGGGATGTGGCTCTAGCAGTAATGCGCTCACCTGGATTGCGTGGGGCGCTGGGTTCGATCCTCAGCACCACATAAAGATAAAGATATTGTGTCCATCGAAAACTAAAAAATAAATAAATAAATATCAAATTAAAAAAAAAAAGAAGTTAAAACCTAAATTGATCAAAGATCATAAAGAAACATGTATAAGTTATCAAGGAAATAGTTCTCAAATATTAAAAACATAGGAAATTTACAGGTTACTTAAAATTCTCATTTAAAATCTTTAATTTAAATGCTCTTGCTCTATAAACTGTTCCCAAGAACAAAACACCATGAAATATTGCATAATTTATTTTATGAAGCTCATTTATACCTTGCAAAGAAATTACCAAAGGAATAATATCATTGATGGGTAAAAATGAAAAATATAAATGAAATATTATCAAATCGATTTCAACAGGATATTAAAAGAATCATCTACCTAAGGAAAAGTTCTTTAGTCTTAGTACAGATATGAATAATCTGACAAGTTATATTAATATTTTACCAAGAACATAATAGGAACTCCATAAATGCAGTGTCCTCTGATGATAACTCCTAGAAAGTAGACAAAAACAACCATGTTCTGAACATAAAAGAGCGACATCAAAATCATACTTGCTGCTAAACAAAATTAGGAACAAATTATAGTTCTAATTGTGCATGAGGGGTAAGTTTTTACAAATACAAGAAAAAAAAACAGTTATCAAGAAAGGAATGATCATTTTTAATATTTGCAGGTGATGATAGAAAATATTAAATAGAATAAAAATAAAAGAACTGCCAATAAAATGACTTCAGGAAAGGAAAATGAATTATGTAAACATAATTATGTAAACACCAAAGAGTAAAAAACAAAATTGAAAATTGATGATTATAGTTTACTTTTGTTATACATTGTCCTGAGTATTTTGAACATATTATTTGCTATCATTCTTATTTTTAAATAAAGTAAATGAGGCTCCAAGAGATTAATCAAATCAATTTCCTACATCTAGGAGGTTCGAGGGCTAGTATTTGAACTCACTTTTGTCTGACTCGAAAGCCTATTTTATTTTTTTAATTTATTTCATGTTATTTAATTGTTTTGTACATAAAATTTTCAATTTCAATCATTTTAAGTGTATAGTTCAGAGGTAGTCAAAGCAAATTTTATTCAATGTATTAAAAAGGCATCAAATTATATAGTATTAAAATGTTCTATGAAATTATTATAATTGAGCCAATTTGACATTTGCAGAAGATTAGCCATGGAAATAATTGAATTGCAAAATCTCTTGAAATAGATCAGAGAAAGCAACAACCATAGGTGGACCATTTATTTTGGAATAAAATTCTAGTTGCAGCGCCCACTCAAAGCATGTAACAAAGCATGACCATGGTGATTGAAAACTGGATGCAAAGAGGAGTTGCGTTAATATTTTTAGACTTGAATACTTTCAGACTTCCAAATGCTTCAAATTTTAATGATTTAAATCATTGCAAACAAAGAATTGGTGATTTTGTTATATGCCAACTGAATATCTGACTGCGTTACAAATCAAAATCAATCACATTAACAGGCAAATATTACAGAGGGTTAATATCATGAATATACCAAAAAATTAAATAAAGGCTTAAGATATCTTTAATATCCAAAAGAGTTGGCTAGGAAATTTATCCTCCTGTTTACGGACCATACTAATCATTACTCACATATTAACTTGTTCAATAATTATTGATATCGCCTGTTCCAGAAATTGTGTTTGGTGTTTGGTTCAAATAATTTCATAATCCTCGTGAAGTATTGGGAAACATCAATTAGATAAATAATCAATTGTTACAACAATCAAGACATGGTTATCACAGGGATAATGGCACAGATTCCATGACTTTTAAAGTGTTTCTTTATACAGAACCCAATGTAAAGACTCACCAAAACAGATGAGGAGAGCAAAAATCACTTTTTATGTTCAGGGTATACAAAGTGCCTTTTTGTTTGTAAGGATCTCCTATCTAAAATTTGTCAAGTCACTGACCTGGATGATTGCCTAATGCTTGTGAGGATTAGAGAAAGAGGCAAGAGAAAGAAGCTTGGTGAACCGCCTGACAGAGAGGATAAGAACGAGGATAACAAACTCCCTCTAACATCTGGGTTCTAAGAAGAGGGACTGAGCATACACCATCAGGCTCTGAAGTTGAGGACCCAGTAGGTTACATAAAAATGTGGTCAACAGAACTGCCAAAGGGAGCTCTATGTCAGTAGTGCTCTGGGCGAGAAACCTCGATTCAAGTTCTGCCTGCTGGCATTTAGGAGCTACCAATTGTTGAGGGAAATTGAAGTGCAGCATTCCTAACTTGAACAGATCTGCTGAGTTGGCAATAGGGCATTCATCTGATGGAGCCTAAGTCTATTACAGGAGCCAAGTCTACGTGTTGGACAACACGTAGACTTGGCTAATATCTGATTCTTAGACTTATTTATTTTTCTTTAATAGATCTGGATACAGAGTATTGGAGATTATGCCATCAAGAAATCTCTGCTCACTTAAGTAAGTGCAAACTAACTGCAGTGACTTCCAAGAGGTAACAGATTCCAGTTTTGATTCTTTTCTAGCTTACTCAGCCCTCTTGGGAGACAGGGCCTTACTTCAGACTCTGTTTCCATGTCTATAAGAAAGGCTCACTTAAGAAGCAGCATGCTTGCTTCCATCCACCACCCTTTCACACATTTTTCTCCTTCTTTTTCCATGAAAAATCCTCGGGTTTCAACTTGTGTCATTTGTCATATGGAAAATGGAAAATGTGAAGCCATGACTTTTAAACAGACAAATGTGTTTCATGTCCCAGTGCAAAAAGCAGAAGAAATGAGACATTCAACACATATAATACAACTTTTAATCAAAACAATCTTTTATTGGCTTATTAGTATCATGGTAGAGAAGGAGGAATGAAGGACCAAATAGATATTTCTATCACTTTTTTAATGTGCTCTTTTTATATAGCCTAAGCTGCATGATATAACTTTTAATAACAATTTTGGGAAGAATCTCAAAATGCTACATGATATTCATTGACTTCTGTGGTGAGAAACACACTGCTTAATTAATGGAAGCAGCTACATTTACACAATACTATGAGTTTTTCAATAGTGGCTATTTTAGAAAGGGAAATTCTATATGGAGTTTTATGGTAAGTAGATATTTTTATACTGTGTAGTTAAGTAAAACAATTATTTTTCATCCTTTTAAAAGACCATGAATTACAAGGTGATACCTGTATATTCAATAAGCATTTTTCCACAATGTGTTCACAAAACACAAAGCTAATAGGTATTCAAATATTTGATTCCCAAACTCCCCAAATACAAGAATGTACATATGTATATAAACACATTTGCATAATTTGTTAAAGTGTTATACACACACATGTTTTTATATATATATATATATATATATATATATATATATATATATAGAGAGAGAGAGAGAGAGAGAGAGAGAGAGAGAGAGAGAGGGAGAGAGAGAGAGAGAGAGAGAGAGATTGATCCATGGATCGATCAGGCATATTTCAATTGTTTAATGCTATTTTTGCATATCCTGCAGGCATGAGTTCTTAAATTTAGTTTGAACTCATAAATTTTAAAAATTGAGCCTATTAATAGGATAACATGAAATTCCCAGGTAGAGTGGTTAAATATAACCATGTCCTCAAACTTTTATCTTTTCAATATGGTGAAAGTATTCAAAGCCTTTCTTTAAGCTTTTTAAAATTTCAACATATTATTGTATTTACTGTTCATCAGCACAGCAGAACTTCTTGCTCCTATGTAACTGGAACTTAATATCTGTTGATCAACCTTTCCCTTTTTTAACTGTCCCTCTACTCTTCTGAGGCTTTGGTAATCACCATTCAAATTTCTATTGAGATCGATGTTTTAATATTCCATGTGAGTGAAATCATGCAGTACTTGTCTTTCTGAGTCTGCCTTACTTAACATAATGATATCCAGTTCCATCCATGTTTCAAGTGACAAAATTTGATTCTTCTTTTGACTTCATAGTATCCCACTCTATATATGTACCACATTCTTTATCCATTTATTAGTTGATGGATGCTGAGGTTGTTTTCATTTCTTGACTATTTTGACTGGTGCTTCAGTGAATATGGAGAGCAAAAGTCTCCTTTACATACTGATTTAATTTCTTTTGGATACACACACACAAACACACACACACACACACGTACACATACATACACAAATACATACACAAGATTGGGATTGTTGATTGGGATCAACAATACCAATCTTGTGTATGTATTCACCACATGATCTGTGGCAGTTGAATCATTTTTTTAAAAGTTTTTGAGAAACCTTCAACCTGTATGTTATACTAGCTATGCTATTTCACATTCCCACCAACAGTGTACAAGAGTTCTATTTTTTCCACATCCTCTACAGTGCTTGTTATGTTTAGTCATTCTGATAATAGAGGAGGCATCCTAACATCCTAATTTCATTTGGTTTTGACTTGTATTTCCCTGATACTTAGCAATAGTAAATATTTTTTCATAATACCTCTTGGACATTTGTCTCCTTTTGAGAAAAATTTATTTAGATCTATTGCCAAGATTTTAGTTGGGTTATTTTTTTTTCTCTTAAGTTTTTGAAATTCCTTACATATTTTGGATATTAACCTATGGTAAGATGTATGCCTTGAAAATATTTTATTCCCAAATACTATTGCCCAATCCTAACATTTTGGGCCAATTGCTTTAGAACTATGCTTTGGCTTTCTGAGCTGATTGCTGCAGATATTTTGGGTCAGAGTTCCATTCTTATATCTAGTCTGCCATTTGTATGTTAACTCTTTCATAATTCAGTGGCCTATCAGGTGAAAAATTCTTCTGCGCATTGGATTGTTGCAAGGGCTGATGAAAAACTTGAAGTTCAGGGATAATAAGGAATGAACTTAAAGTTACATATTGAATAAGACACAGAGTGCCAGGTTTGTTTGTTTGTTTGTTTGTTGTTTGTTGTTGTTTCATCTGTTGCAATAAACTGCAATTCTGGGATCAGCAGCATCAGTATTACCTGATGATTTGTCAATAGTGCAAATGTGAGTCCCCACCATAAACCTACTGAATCTAATGTTCTGAAGATGGGGTTCAGAAGCTTGTGCTTTAATAATCCCTCCAAGCAATTTGGATGCTTCTTTTTGTATGATGATTATGAGATCCACTGACCTAGAGCTAGGTTGATTATACTGAGATACTTTAAGCTAGGGAAAAGAATTCTCTGACCCTTAATGTGCTCCTCTAGAAGTCAGTGTTATGGTGGTTAGAGTGATTTGCTTAACAAGGATTAGGAATAATCACTGTGTTTTAAATGTGAGATGCTCAGGATCTTGCCAGGGATTTGAATAAATTTAGCTTTATTAGGACTGATGAAACAAGGATACTTACTTCCCCAAAGAACAGTTTAAGCTGAACATGAAATAAATCAAAGGAAATTCTAGGCTTGGAATCAGCAGATGCCATTAATTAGCAAATGAGGCATTTGGCATTCACATTCAGTTAAAATCTTGACTTGGGGGAAGTGGCATTTGATATGCAGAATGCTGGTTTTAGAAAGCAGAAATACTACACTGTATCTGTGTAGGTCCTACCCACACATATGAAAAAGACAATAGGGGTCCAGGCTCATTCTCCTAAACAGCACCATACACACAGACTCGAAATAGCATAAAAGGTTGTTGTGTTGCATACTTTAATCAATTATAGAAGAAGGTATAAAAATGATTAAATTGATAGGCAGATTAAAAAATATATTATTAGAATAACATAATATCATAAAATATAATAATAAAATAGAAAAAATATTATAAAGTATTTCCCTTTAAGTGTAAGTGATATGATGAAGGTTGGAAGGACAAAAAACATTGTTTTGTTAATTGTTCAGTGAAATCAATCACATTCTACATTCAGGGAAATAGCAATAAAGCAGTAGAATTGTGTCATGGCTCTTGTTCATGTGGTTAATATATATATATATATATATATATATATATATATATACACACACACACACACATTATATATACACACACATGCATATATACACACACATAAACACATATGTATACATATGTAAACATATATATACATGCATCATTTACATTTATATGTAAATGTGTGGAATTATACATATTATGATATTTATGAATAGGAGTGTGTGTGTGTGTGTGTGTGTGTGTGTGTGTGTGTATGTCCTCATGGTTACTGAATTATAATTATTTTCCCAAAAGATATTAGCAAAATTTCATGCAGTGCAAGGAGCCTATATGCCTTTATCTTCAATGGGAAAATGAATCTTGTGGTCAAGGCTCACCCTAAAAGCCTCTAAATTTTCTCAGGTATTAAAGACTCTAACTCCTTGATTAGCAATATGACTAATATTAAAAGTTATAATATCTGAATCAACACTACTTATTTAATTTATACTTTAAAAACCCTGTAATGAATGTGTCTGTGTGCTACATTGGATGCATATTACACCTTCTTCTTATGTGGTTGCTAATCTCAGTGCACAGACCGCAGGTCTCACAAGAATTTTCCAAAGGTTTTGTCCTTCCAACCTTCATTATTTCATTTACACACTGGAAAACTACACAGCAAGGTTAGGGAGAAGATAGTGAAAACATGTCACCCCTGTGTACCACCTGAGCTCACTACACACTCCTAGACATCGTTCTGGCCTGAGCATGGCTGGGAGTCCAGCACAGCACCGGCCTCTTCACCCCTTCACTACTTATTCCCACTCACACATTTCCTCTGCCTGCACAGCATAGTCCTTAGGTAGTGTTTTGGTTTAGAGTCAAATGTTGAGTTTTATGTAACACATTTCTCCAATATTCCAAACATGAAATTCAATCAAGAGAATCTCTTGCTTAGAGACAGAGAGAGAGAGAGAAAGAGATTAAGCACATAAATACATACACTCATAAATATGTATATGTGTGTCATATCTGTATGTATGTGGGAAAGCACATGCATACATGTCACTTTTTATTTGTAGAATTATGAATATAATTATGTACACAGTAGTGTACACAGTATGTGAATATGAATATAGTTATGTACACAGTAGTGTACACAGTTACGTACACAGTAGTGGTTCCTATTTGTAGGTTATATAATGAAGTAGATAAGTGTAAATAAGTGGCTTTACATTCTCTCCAAAAGAATCCCTTTTAATGTGCTGGATAAAGTAAGGAGTCAATGAAAAAAATCCCCTTAGAAAGCTTGAGTCTTAATCAGAGGAGAAACATATAAACAGACAATATTACTGACATGAACACTTCATTATATGTTAAGTAAATGAATACGTAGTATCAATCAATTAAAATATATCTTAAAAAGCAATGCTGTGAATGCAGTAATAGATGTACAGGTATCATATTGTGGCATTGTGGACCTAGCAAGAAGGTTCCTGTACACAGAAGTTGCAGGCATTAGTGAAGGCCATGTGTGAACACAGTTGGAGAAGGCAAGTGGAAAAGACAAAGAAACCTTTTCCAACAAAGAGCAGCATGCAGAAAAGTTCCAGATAACATAGAGCTTGCAGAACTGAGGAAAGATAAGCAATTCCAGGTCCTAATTATAAACCATGAGGCAGGAAATAGGAAATGATGAGATTGCAGAAGTAGAAAGAGGTCCCTTCATAGTTGATCTTGCATGAATCTTAACATGCTTTGACTGTGCTCTGTTTGCAGCAGAAATCTTTAAAGAGAAGGAGATAGGATGGGAAGACTGTACATGGATTCTTGTGAGCAGCCACACAGTTCAGAACTAGAACTAATGGAAAGAAGGATGCTGGGTAGGGATACAAAGTCAAGGAATGTTCAGGAGGAAAAGAATGAAGACTGGGAAAGTTATCTGTGGGTGTGAGGAGAAGGGTTGAGAGCAGAGTTAAAGCTCACTCATAGATTTCCAGGAGAATGTTGACAATACAAGGGTAAAAATGTTTGAGAAGAGAAGAATAAGTTGATTTAAAAAATAAGACAAAATAAAATATATTCTAATTTCAAATAAGAAATAGCTGAACATGTGAAGAATATGTCTACTTGTCTCAAAGTTCAATTTGGGAGTTGAATTATTTTATTAATGAGATACAGAAAGCCTGAGGGAAAACCCAGTTGTGCACTCACTTGTGCAAGCCATTTAGTTTCTTTGAGCCTTACTTAGATTTTCCCCTGTAAAATAAAGTACAATTTGCTGTGCTCTTGTAAAGATCAAATGAGATCATTTCTGTGAAAGTGTTCTTTAAACTCTATGTTTTTCCAAGAGTAAGGCCATGTTATTATCAGATTAAACCTAGACCTCGCAGAGCTAGATTCCATATTAACCTTTGTTGGTCCAGCTACTCTGAGTCAATATATCTATATTATATTGATAATACATAAATACTTAGAGTAGTTCTAGAAGGCAGGAATGATTTTGAAGGTAGTTATGTTCCTATAAAGAGAGAAGACAGACAAACACACACAAAAAAAGTATATAGGAAAAAAGATGGCAAGTCCACTTTGGGACTACTAGCATATCCTTGTGGACATATTGTCCTATCCTTGCATGAAGACCTGGGCATACTATCAAAAAAAAAAATCGTGAAATAAAAATGGGCTTTATAATTAGGCACTGAAAAATTAAGATTATGAAACAAAAGAAAGGCACCAGTGTTTATAGCAGATATTCAGAAATTGCAGAGACCACGCATATGGCAGGTATTCAAAAAATACTTCCATATGGCAATTGCTGGCAAAGTGCCTAAGCTACTCCTGTAAAACCAATTTAGTGTTGTGAAAAAGGAAGACTTTTAATTGTAAGCTGTTGTTTTATTGTTCTCTGCCACTGCTCCAGAGGAAAATAATGAATTTCTTGATAGAAGAGCTTATAAATGCAGGAAGATACAGCATGTCCTTTGGGAAAGAAGCAAAGAGTTAGTCGCTTGGTGGAGAGGAACCTCTATTCCAGGCTAAGGGTTTGACTGTGTTAGAAACAATGAGAAGACCAGTGGCAGTATCCAATGGAGTGAGAGCAAGAGATGCATCTTGAGATCATTCAGGGCAGAAGAAAGATGGCAAGACACACTGTAATATCAGAAAAGAGAATAAGGAGTAAGAGATTAAGGGAAAAGGGCTAGAAGTTCAAATAACTCGGGACCCATGTGCTTAGAGTTGCACTGTAATCCACACTCTTAATCTCACTCATTTCTTTCTTAATAAAGAGGCTCTATTACATATATGTTGTCAATTGTTCATGACACATTGAAGATGGATAATGAGAGCTATGAATTATTTTGAAAGCCCATGACACAAAAATGATCAGATAAGAGACAATAGCTGAGATCTTCCGGGTGTAATGAACAAAAAAATTGCAAAATACAGCCCAATGAGGCTTAATCTGAGTTCTGTTGAACTCTGTTATTAGAACAAAAGTTATACTAGTTATGTGGTTTCCAACCCTCTCAGAAATTAACTTTCTCTGGAAGAACAAATATTTATTAACTATAAAAAATTTACAATGTGGTCTCTAGTAGTAAAAAAATGTAAAACTATCTGATTATTTTTCCTCACTACATATTTGCCCTACCCCTATTCATCATATTTCACTATTATCTAGAACAATTGTCAAAGGGAATGCTTCATAGGACTGGGGTTGTGGCTCAGTGATAGAGGACTTGCCTGGCATGTGTGAGGCACTGGTTTCCATCCTTAGCACCACATAAAAATAAACAAAATAAGGTACTGTGTCCTACAAGTAAAAAAATAAATAAATAAAAATGGAATGCTTCTTACTATAAATGTGATACTTGCATTCAAAGTTGTCTAGTCTATTTGATCTTTACAAAGTTGTAAAAAGATATTAAAGGCCTTAATCTATGTCCTGATGGGGAGAAACTCCAGTTCAAATATAACAAGGTAGATGGAATTGAAGAATATAATGCTAAGGGAAGCAAGCCAATCTCAGAAAACCAAATGCCAAATGTTTTCTTGGATATAAGGATGCTGTTATATAATGGGGATGGGGGCATGGGAGGAAGGAGGAATTTTTAGATAGGGCAAAGGGGAGCGGGGGAGGGGAGGGAACATGAGGGTAGGAAAGACAGTGGAATGAGGTGGACAACATTACCCCAAGGACATGCATGAAGATAGGAATGGGATGACTCTACTTTGTGTACAACCTGACACATGAAAAATTGTGCTATATATGCATACTATGAATTGAAATGCACTTTGCTGTCATGTATAACAAATTTGAATAAATAAAATAAAATAAATAGCACACACATGCACAAAAAAATAACAAGGTATTGTCTTCAAAACAGACATGAAGACATAAAGACAAACCCACATAGATACAGCCATCTTATACTCTATGGAGGTGGCAAAAACCCTTTGGAGAGTCTTTTTAACAAATGGCAGAGGGAAAACTGCATATATTATTTGTAGAATGAAACTTGATCCCCTTTTCTTGCACAAAAGTTGAATCAAAGTGGATCAAAGGCCTAGGAATCAGACCAGAAACTCTGAAACTTCTAGATAAAAATATAAGCTTAATATTTCGACATATTCGTATACACATCAACTTCCTTCACAAGACTCCTACAGTTCAAGACATTAACACAAGATCAATAAGTGGGATGGCATCAATTTTAAAAGTTTCTGTACAGCAAATTAAAAACTTTCTTCACAGCAAAGGAACAGAAGTGTGAATAGACAGCCTACAGAATGGAAGAAAATAATTTCCATCTGTTTCTCAGGGGATTAATATTCAGAATATATAAAATCTCAAAAATTATAACACAAAACAACAGTTAATAAATGGACAAAAGAACTAAATGGAGACTTTTCAAAAGAATAAATCAAATGGCCAATAATATGTGAAAAAACGTTCAACATCTCTAGCAATCAAGGAAATAGAAATTAAAACTGTGTCAAGATTTCATCTCACTCCATTCAGAATGACAATTATTAAGAATAAAAATAATAAATGTTGGAAATAATGTGGGGGAAAAGGGGCATCCATGTTGGTGAGACTGCAAATGAGGATCACCACTCTAGAAAAGCAGTATGGTGATTCCTCAAACAAATAGGAATGGAACTAGCTATCTTACTCCTTGGTACATAAATACGAAATATCTAAAGCTTTTTAGGGTTATAAATATTGGTAGAGTTACACTGCATCAATGTTTATAGCAGTGCAATTCACAGTAGTCAAGCTATGGAAACAACCCAAGTACCCATCAATAGATGAATGGATAAGTAAAATGAGGTACATAAACACAATGGAGTATTTCTCAGTCATAAAGAAGAATGAAATCATAGCATTTGCTGGTAAATGGATGGAACTGGAGAATAGAATGCTAAGTGAAATAAGCAATGCCCAAGTCAAGGGTCAAATGTTATCTCTGGTATGTGGAAACTAGACAAAAATTAGTTTTAAGAAGAAAGAGAAAGAAAGAAGAAAGCAGGAGAAGGAGGTTTCCATGAAAACAGAAGAGAGATCAGTGGAGTAGAAAAGGGGATTGAGCCAGGATCGGGGTGGGGTCCAGGAAAAGCTGGGAACAGTGAAATGAATCTGACCAAACTTTCATGTATACATATATGAATATACCTCAGTGAATTTCACCTTTATGTATATCTATAATGCACTAATTTAAAAAAAATCTATAAATAAATAAAATAAAAATCAATAGACTAGAAGAAAAGGAAAAGGGAGAGGGATTGTGGGAAGGAAAGAGAGAATAATGGAGATTGAATTGGAGCAAATTATATTCCATATTTGTATAACAATGTCAAAATGAACCCTAATATTATGTATAACTAAAATAAACTAATAAAATATATAAATAATAAAATTTAAAAACCAGTGCAAGAAACCAAGTAGATATGAAATTGTAATCAATTAAACACTGGAAGAAAAATATCTTGAATTAAACTTGATATCCAGTTATCAGAAATATGTATCATATTCTGCACAGGATAAAAATAAAACAAGTATGTAATTGCTTTGATAAATTCAAATATTTTCATACAATTAAATACTCCCTGTTAAATCTGTACTAAAATAGGGATAAGAAGATAATTCCTTCTCAATATTAGAGAATGAAAAATCCTAAATCCAGAACCACAATGGAATTTAATTGTGGAACACTAAAATAATATTAATTAATTAAAATAAAAGAATTAAAGGAAGTCTATAGTCACCACTCATATTTAAATAATTTAACTGCTTTGCATTGTAACTGCAAAGACAAAAATAGTATCTATTAGAATGGAGGAATTCAAACCCTAGCTTTGTGCAATGAAATGACATAATTATTCTAACCAAGATTATTGAAGGAATTCAGAAATTCCTCAATAATAAATCTTCTGTTATAAACTGAAAATAATTTAAACATATTGAATGAAGAGAATCAAATGCATAATAGAAAAAAGGGAAAATTAAACACTAAGCAATAATTAAAAAAAAAAATGTGCACAGCATGGGCTACAGTGTATGTTTGTGGTAGGGCAAGCAGTTAGTATGTTTAAAGCCCTGGATTGAATCTCCAGCTCATATGTGTGCATGTGCACACATATACACAAAGGGCACAATATGAAAAAAATGAATTAGCCATCAAAATAATTACTAACAAAAGGGAGAGAGACTGTTCTTGCACAGGAAAACAACATAGTAAAAGTGTTACATCTTTCCAAGTAATTTATTCCTTTAACAAAATTTCATTATATTGCTTATTAATGCATCTTGATAGATTAACCTGGATCTGGAAGAAAATTTAGGGAAATATGCAAGAAAAATTGGGGAAAACATAAAAAGAAAAGGAACAAAAAGGCCGTATGTTTTCTCTGGTATGTGAATACTGAAACCTAAAAGGGCTTGGGGGGAGCATGGGAGGAATGGTGGAACTTTGGAGAGGGTAAAGGGGAGAGAGGGGAAGGGAGGGAAAGGGAGGGGAAGGGAGGGGAAGGGAGGGGGCATAATGATAGGAAAGATGGTGGAATGAGATGGACATCATTACCCTAAGTACATGTATGAAGACATGGATGGTGTAACTCTGTGTACAAACAGAGAAATGAAAATTTGTGATCTATAAGTATACTATGAATTAAAATGTGTTTTGTTGTCTTGTATAACAAATTAGAATAAATACATAAATAAATTTTATAAAAAGAAGAGGAACAAAAAGAAGTTTGCCTAATTTATCAAAACATGATAAAAAAGACAAAAATTTAAATAGCATTGGACTATATATCCACTGCCGCGCTCCTAAACACACCCTCCACCATTCCCCATATCCTGTCTCTTGAGAGGCCTTCTGTGTGAGGAGTACACACAGCCATGCCTGTGTTCAGGCTGTATCACATGACATGGGACCATGACAATTTTGAATGGAGCTTTTAGATACTATATATTTTGGCATGTCTCTTATTCTTTCTTTATGTCTCAGAAGTGGCATCATCCAATAGGGGTTGCATCTTCTGCCTGGGACCTGAGAGAGAGGGCAGGTGAAGAACAGCTGCAGCAACCTCCGGAGGCCACCATCCAACATCGGGTAAAATCAACTGCTGCTCTAAGACAGTACAACATGAGGGGTGGTTTTTACTAAGCAGGACCTAGTGGAAGGTGATTAACAAGTTCCCAGTTACCTAGGTGTGAGCAGTCTAAAGAGCTCAATGCCCATGGACCACTGAGGAATAGGGGGCCCCAGAGAGACAAACAACTGTGTGGGGTACAACCAGGTCTCCCTCTCATCTCCTTAGCAACCTTACAAGAGCATCGTTAATACATTAAGTTTTTATTTTACAAATTAGTTGTTTTATTTTATGTAATGGGCTCTGAATTATTGTGTAGATCATGTTTTCTCATGTACTTTTGGTACCAGAAACCAGAGACAAATTTGCAAATGACCCACCTTTGGAAAATATGGATATTTATATCCTATATTTTTATATTATCATCATTTCTGTCTCCATTTTGTCATTCCATATTCCCATTCTTTACTTTCATTTTTAAAATTCAGTATTTTCAAAATATTTGCCAATCTTTATCTATCTATCTATCTATCTATCTATCTATCTATCTATATCTATCTATATATATATATACACACATCTATATCTATCTATCTATCTATCTATCTCTCTCTCTATATATATATACATGTTTTTCTAAAGGTAGATAATTTTTTAACTGACTTGCCTCTTTTTTGTCAAGTGACATACATAAACAGATTGACATAAGAAATATAAAAAGATATAACTATTGAGTGCCTACTGTTTACTCTAAATGCTTTGAATATACTTAAATGTTTCTGAAACCACTGAGATCTGTCATTATACCAATTTATCAGGCGGGGAAATGGATTATCCAAGATGTTAAATGCCACAGAGATAAGAGACAGTAGAGGTTGAACACTCAGGTATCTGATACAGAATGTTCTCTTCTGAGAATTCTAAATCACCAAGCTCTGTACTCACTATAGATGTGAAGCTGATTATGTTTGATGGTCAGTAGCAGTAATAACATCATGTAAGGATAAATAAGAATGATCATGTATTTTTGAACATACTATGCAAAATCTTTCTTTAGACTTCTCTATATTATGCCTTTAAATTAAGGCCCTTGAGCATCACATGTAACCCATCATTATCTCTTGAGAAAACCAAAGATTCTTGGGCACCCTACCATGCATCTCTAGGGCTTTGATCACAAAGTTTCAAAGTCATGACAAGTGTTCCTCTGATTGCATGGCATGCAGCCCTTAGTAGCTTTTAGTTTTGTCTTTTTGCAAATAAACAAAGGCCTGGAACAGGAAAGCAAATCAGAGATGAAAGTCTGTTTACAGGAATGCCAAAACAACTTGCTGTTTATCCTTCTTCCTATCAGTGCACTTTAATTCTTCACAGATAGAAACAATGACACTAAGTAAGAGCAATTTAGGCAAAATATCAGATAGAAATAAAAAACAGATAGATAAATTTGCAAAATAAAAAATTTAGGAGGTCTAAAACTTGATTGATCTAAGCCAAAATTACAGCTAGCATTCACTGAGTTTACAAAGACCAGGAATTTGTATACATTAGATGCATAATCTTTGTCAATACTTTTTAGAATGGTGTAAAGCAGCTACTATTATTAATGTTATTGCATACATGGGGAAAGAAAGTGAGAGGTAAAGTGTTACCTATCCAAAATAATATAGCTAGGAAATAGCACTGTCAGAGCTCCAGCAGAGACCTGCCCCAATCTGCACCATACTCTACTCTAGGGAAATGCTTTATTGTTGCTCATAAATAACCCAGAAACAATTTTATTGTTTCAAGTTGGAATAGATTCAATATGGATTGAATATATCTTATCCAACATGCTTGGGACCAGAAGTGTTTCTGATTTCATAGCTGTTTGGATTTTGGTATATTTGCAGTCTTAAAGGGTTGAGCATCCCAATACAATAATCCAAAAATGTGAATGTTCCAAAATTCAAAATCCTTTGAATTTTTTGCTTGTTTTTTAATTGTTAAAAAGTTTCAGACTTCACAGCATTTGAAAGTTCACATTTGGTTATTTGGGATCTTCACCTGTAATATGTAATACACTCACCTATTGACTATTCCAAATTCTCCATTTCAAACTTTCAGTCTTCCTAGTGTGTTCAGAATTTCCCTATTCTTTGTCAGCATATGAAAATACAGAACACATACTTTTTCCAAAGTACCTGATTGAATTTATGAGTTCTGCAACTGTTAGTCTGTGGATGAGATCTAGATTTCTTTAGATTCTTGATGGGCCTCTTGAAAGAAAAGGCTTCCTATCTACTTTTCTCATGTTTACTTCAGTTTCCTTAAATTAAAACAAGTAGTTATCTTGTGTCCTTTGCCATGAGAATTTTTCCAGGCATGATTAAAGTAGTTGAAGACTGAAGGCTTTTATTGGATAGTTTCAGAAATATTCTCTCTCTCTCTCTCTCTCTCTCTCTCTCTCTCTCTCTCTCTCTCTCTCTCCTCTACACTAATTATTGCTGCAAACAATCTATAAGCACAAAGATTAAAAGAAAAAAAATAAAAACAGTAATCAAGAGAGTGTGGCATTGGCAAAAGAATAGACAAATAGAAAACTGAACAGAATTGAGGGCCCAGGAATAGGCTTGCATTGGTCTTTAATGAAGAACACAGTCAACACAGCAAAGCAAGGACAGTGTTTTTAACAAATGATGGAACAACTACTGGATATCTCTGTGGGGAAAGAATCTTGGTACAGACATCACACTTCCCACAAAAATTAACTCAAGCTTGATCATAGATATAAATGCAAAACTATATAACTCCTGGAATATAACAGTAGAAAATCTAGATAATCTTGAATGTGGAAATGGTCTTTCAGGTGCAGCCATAAAGGTACAATGTATGAAAGAAATTATTGATAACATGGACTTCTTTATTAATTTAAAATGTCCCCTCTGAATAAGACAATGCAAGAGAATGAAAAGAAGCTATAGACTGCAAGAAAATATTTGCAAAGAACATATCTGATGAAGAACTCTACTCTAAACACACAACTCTTAAACTCCAACAACAACAACAACAAAATCCCAATTAAATAAGAATAAAATCTTAAGAGATAATTTACTAAAGATAATAGACTTATAACAAATAAGCATATAAAAAGTTCTTCCACATTGTACATCATCATGGAAAGCAAATTAAAACAACAGTGAGATGCTATTGCACAATTATGTGTATAGTATGCCCAAAATACAGAAAACATAAAACACCAAAGGCTGACAAAGGTGTGGAACAATAGCATCTCTCATTTGTTGCTGGTGTGAATGTAAAATGATACAATCACTTTAAAAGGCAGTTTTAGTAGTTTCTTTTGTTTTTATAATATGACACATAGTACTATCGTATACATAACAGTTGTGTTCTTCGTTATTTACTCTAAGGAATTGAAAAAGTCTTTCCATAAATAACATGCACAAAGATGTTCATAGCGGCTTTATTTGTAATTGCCAAAATGTGGAAGCAATCAAAATGTCCTTCATTAAGCAAATGGATAAATACAATGTGGTATACACAGATCATATAATATCATTCAACACTAAAATAAGTGAGTTATCAAAGTTCAAAAAATGTAGAGAAATGAATATTTCTAAGTGAAAGAAGTCAATCTGAAAAGGCTAAATATTATATGACTCCAACTCTATGTCTTTCCAACTATGGAAAGAGTAAAAGATTAATATTTGCTAGGTGGGAGGTAGAGGGTTAGCATAAATGAAGGGTGATAAAAATAATGGAAAGCTGTAATGGTGGATATGTGTCACCACACATTTTTCCACATGCAGAGAAAATGGAACACCAAAAGAAAACCCCAATGTAAATCATGAACTCTGGATGATAATGCTGTCAATGTATTTCCACCAATTGTGACAAATGTGCCAATGTGGTGGGAAAAAAATCTATACTGAGGAAGGCTATGCATTGTTGGGGCATGGATACTTGAGAAATTCCTATATATTCTTAATTTTGTTGTGAACTTACTAAAACTGCTCCTAAAAAGCTATTAAAAAGAAACCTTGAGCAAATCTACAAAGAGGATAGATACCAGGTCCTTGATGATATCATTGAACATTGCCTCTACCAATTCTGCAAGCTGCCCTACTCCCAGAATCCCAGTTTGTAGAACATTCTATTCCCTAATGTGTATTTTAATTTGAGGCAGGCTTTCACTTATACTTAACTAAAAACATCTGATTTGTATTTCTGGGATTTCTACTACAGCTGATCACCGTGGCATGGGAAGTTAAAGCTCAAATCTTGGCTCTCTTTTTAGAATGTTTAATCTTGAGAAAGTTATTTAACCTCTCTGAGTTTTAGTTTTATGATCTGTGTTATTGTGAGGATGTAATAAAATATCATATATAAAACATCTTGTACTATACCAGTTGCTCAATGAACAGATATCATATTTAATGGGAGAAAAGCAACTTCATCTCCATTAATTCATTTCTTCAAACTGAGTCCACATGGTTCCAGATGTATCAGCTCTTCTGGCATCCCTTTTTGCACAACAAAGCCATATTTAGCTATTTTTTCCTTTGCTAGTATTTTTTAGAACTAAACTTGTTTTGTCTTCTCTAAAATATTATTATTTTTGAGAGGAACTTGTTCTTCCTTGTACTTTAAGCTCTCGTGACACTCAAAACAAGCTTCTTTATGAAGTGGGGTCTTAATAAATCACTGTTTCTTTACACATAAACATATAATGGGAAAACATCAAATAAAAATAATAAAGCAAGTGCTGAAGAGACATTCAGAAAAATAGTTTGCTCAGAAATGTTCATTACTCTCAAGTTTAGTAACTGTCATGCACATGGACTCCCATGGTTAGCCTGAGATTTCCTGGGCATTGTGAGATTGATTCAGAGGAAAAATAAGAATATATTTTCAGCAATTACCATGCAATTTTGGGTACTGGCACACACCCTAACATGTTGTATATTCATTAGTTCTCAGGTCAAAACAACGATCTATTTCCTTATTTGTACATGATTTGGCAGACAATGATTGACCAAAGACATTATGCTGGACCCCAGTGAGTTGCTGTCTGTATGCTCCTATTTTTCTTACATTCAAGAATGATCACTAGGGAGGTGTAAATTATTAACCCTTTTCACATAAAGAAAGAGAAGTCAAGTCATGTGCCCCAGGTAATGTGGACCTCAAGGGGCAAACTACTAGAATACAGGTTATTTGAAGGATGCAGTGGGAACAAGATGCAATTTCTACCATTTGTAGCATAAGAAGTATGTGTATTTTATTGTACACATACACACAAAAAAATGCTCAATGGTTTTTGTTGAATAGATAAATGATTCTGAGCCATAGGTCTGTCTTCTGCTGATTGCCATGTCATTGCAGTGTGCCAGATTGCATTTAAGTAATCCATATTTTAGTCATTATACTAGCAATATGAAATATTTTATCATAAATAAATTCTATGTTTTTGGCATAGTCAAGTCTTATTTAACTAATCACTTAAATCAAAAAGTTCATTTTGATGATCTCTTGATTACATATTAAAATAAAGACCTTTTTAACTTTTTCTTAATTTTATTTCACTGTTTTTGATTTGGAAAGTATATGAGAATTCTTACTTAGATCTTTCCTATAAGGAGAAATTAAGATCCTGAGCCAAATTGAAATAAAAACAGACATAAAACATGTATATTTAATCAAATCAGAGTGAAAGGATGAAGAAGAGGTCTGTCCTGTCCCAACAGATCATTAACAATTACTTTGATTCAAAATAAGAATAATGAGTTGTCTAAAGTTTTTTTTTTTGAGAAAATGAACAAAAATAGGCTCAGTGATTGTCAAAAATAAAGCAGACAATAACAAAGTCAATCTGCATAAAATTCCAGTGCACTGAATGTTATAGAATGGTTAGTCCTTCTCAGATCTCAACCTCAAATGTTTCTTCTGTTCCCACTACACACTAATCTACTTTTGTAATTTTTCTTGATCAGGCTCCCATAGATTCAGTCATACTTTAATTTGTTAAATCACTGGTTCTCAATAATTTGGTCCACTGGATGCTTTAGGAGACTGGCAATGCCCCACAAAACATGTTTACATATTTGTGATATATTTATATACATTGTTACGAGCATACATTCTTTGGATTTCTTTGGATCTCTATATGAATCTATGATCAAAAAGAGTTAAGAAACACTGATTGATTTTTTTAAAAATTTGCTCTTGTCTTTTCCAACCAATACTTAACCACAAGTTATTATAGCAGGTCAAATCTACAAACTCTGTAGTCAGACATCCTAGATTCCAAATACCTGCTCTAACACTAATGAGCTAGATTATACCACCTGTGTTGTTAAGATGTGTTAACTGGGGCTGTTAGTATTTCCTGTCACAAAGATTATTGAAAATATTATAAGACTTTACAAAAGTAAAATCACAAGAACAATGCTTGGAACCAAGAAAGCACCTTGTAAGAATTGTATTTTGTGAATATCATGAAAGAGTAAGAAAGTATGTAAGGCTGAGAATCATGTCATTATTACTGTAAAAGTCCCTGATGCCATCAACTATTTCAATGTACTTCCAACCTATGATCCTCCGAGCACCTACATATGGAGTTACTACAGATGTTTTATGAAAATTGTATGAAAAGGACTAATATGTTTGAGAAGTATTGACTTCTTTTCTTCTTGAAGATTCATAATACATGCTAACTTCTTTAAAAGAGTGTAAGAATTTCTTAAATAAACATGTTTAAATATATTTAACCATAGAGATATTTTTCACCACAGAATCCTTTTTTTTTTTTTTTTTTTTGGAGTGAATACCTATTATTTTCTTGTGGACTTCACAATTTAAGTAATGTAATCCTTGGATGGTGGTCACTTCTCTACAGAAAATGAGGTAGTATCACAGTCTGGTTTTTTATTTGGTTGGTATATAGGATTCACTATGACATAGTATTTGATACAGTAATTTCCACAGTTGATTGGGCCAATTACAGAGTTCTTTATTCTTGAAAAGCTGGGAAAAGTAGAAAAGCTACTCTCACACACACAAAATGCACACACAGGAAAATTTGACTGTGAAATTGTATAGAATTGGAAGTCTGGTCATAAATCATTTGGGGGAAGAACAGGAATTACAGTCACTGGCTGGCAATCTCAATGTCTTCACAATTCACTATGTCACTTCAGATGTGGATGCTGCCAGACATCAGACACTTCACAAAAACTCTACATCAAAACACATGGTTAGAGTTGACATGCATCCTACTGTTTTGCCAATTCTATCTGTGGGGTGCTTATGTTCTTTCTATGTTTTGTTATCAAAAGTAGTTTTTGTAAGTGATTCTAAGAGATATGTAGCACTCACCCTGAATCCACAGGGAATACCTTAAAAAAACTTTCGTGGATGACGGAAACCATACATGAGTACCAATCCTTATATTTATATTTTTTCATATATATATATATATATATATATATATATATATATATATATATATATATATATATCTCACATCACTATGGACTATGGTTTGGATGCTTATCTACCCAAAACCCATGTGCTAAAGTCTTGTTCCTCTGCCCTGTGGTGTTATCGGGTGTTGATGAAACCAAAGAGATGGGACAGGGTAAGAGGTTTCAGGTTGTTGGGTTCCTGCCCTTGAAAGGGATTGTGGGTCCTCAGTTTCTTCCTCTTCCTTTCTTTCTATATCTCAGCTATGAGAACAAGACTTTCTCTGCCATGTATTCCTACCATAATGTAACTTGCTTCCACAGGTCCAAAGCAACAGGACAATTAGTTATAGACTATGAGACAAAATAAACTTTCCCTCTTTACAAGTTGATTATCTTAGGTGTTTCGTTATACTAACAGAAAAAAATGACTAACATACATACATATATATGGAAAACATTAATTTATAAATTAAGTCCAGCAAGAGACCAACAACAATAATCACAATATAGAATGATTATAGTAACATATTATGGTAAAAGTTATATGAATGTGGTCTTTCTGTATTTCCAATTATCTTATTGTAGTGTACCATGTTTTTCAGATTGTGGTTGATGATGAGAAATTGAAACTACAGAGCACAAATAATCCATAAGGACAGACTGCTATATAGATTGAGATGAAACATATAATTTAAGACTTTTATGAAAATATACCTGTATTATTTTCCTAGGCCTTCCATAACAAATTACCACAACTTGATTCTTAAAATAAATTTAATATGCCATGTATATGGAGGCTAAATTCCAATATCAAGGTCTCATCAGGGCAATGCTTTTTCTGATGGCTCTAGGGAACAGCAATTTTTTGCCTCTTTCAGCAACTGGTCATCCCTGGCAACTCTGACTTGGGACTATGTAACTCTGATCACTGCTTTGTCTCTACATGTGTCTGTGTTTCCTGTCACCTTCTCTGCATGACTCTCTCCACTTTCTCCTATTCTTGTAGGAATACCAGTTGGGGAATTTAAGGTCCACTCTCAATGCAGAAAAATTTTATCCTAAGATTAACTAATTATATAGATATGTTTTCATTCAATGAGGGGAAGCAGTATTTAGAGACTCAAAAATATCTTCTGGGAAATATGCTATTAATTTCTAATATTTAAAGAGATGTATAAACTAACTAATTAAAATTTATAATTAGTCTTCTATATAGCTGAGATGGACCCTGGTAGATGAAAAAGTAGAAATTTGAACTGATCTTTACAGTATGAAAGAATGCAGAGCACATGTAGGCCTTTGGACTTAAGAGCATCAGGAATCTATAAGGTTTCTGGACAACTTGATAAAGTCTAAAATGCAGTATATATGTAGTTCAAGAGCAGTATAAAAGCAAAGAGATCATTTTGCTAACAGCTTAAAAGTCACAGAGATACTAACCTTTCAACATATCAAGAACCTAGAAGAAAAAGAGAAATTATAAATGTTGAGATTGCATTTGAGAACATGGGAAATTTATCAACTTAACCTTCCATTCTCCCCTCGCCCTTTGACTCAGTTAAACTAAGGAGAATAACATTTGTCAAATCATTATGGGTCCATGAATTCTACAGCTAGTCATGACACACATGAAGCAAAGAAACACCAAGAAAATTAATACAAGCTGCACAATCCCCCTGGCAGTCCAGAAAACAGGCATGTTTCAGAAACATATGTTCTTAACTGGAAATCCAATCCTTAATACTTTATTTTTTATTGGAATAAAAACTGATTTTTACTAAAAAAATAAATTAACTTAAAAATAATTATAATCCAACTTCTATTTAAAATCACACTCTTTGTTCAAAAATAAATGTGACATTAACCAAAGGTGCTAAAGAAGCATATTTCTCATACATTAAAATGTATTGATTTTAAAGCATCAAGCAGAAGCCAAATATTGAGCAGCAAAGATTGGGTAATCTAAAAAAGTGTTGAGTATTTGTCTACATACGAAAAGCCAAGTATTCATTCTCAGAGTGCCAAATATACTAAATAAATACATACAAAATTTTATTTTGTGTGAATCTATGCATCAGCTTCTATTTGCAATTATGTCAAAGTAACCAGAACTAGATTTCTTTCTCCCACATCAAAGAACAAGAAAATTGGACAAAATACTGTTTTTTGGACAAAAAACTGGTTTTGGATAACAGATAACAGTTGGAACAAGACTGAGACCCCTGAGAAAAAAGGACAAAATGGGTAAGTTCTTCTTCCTGGTGAAATTTTTTGTTCTGCTGTTCATTTTGGTAAGAAACCATGCCAATCATGAAAAGAAGTCTCACTGAGCTGAGTAAAGAGAGAATTAGGGAAACCAACCAGGTTGAAAACTGTGGCAGTTGTGAACTAGAGTTGCAGAATCTAAAAGAGAAAGAGGTCTAGAAATTCCACATGAACCCATGAGTCTTTCTGACAAATGAATAGATAAACTACAAAATACTGGTCAAAACAACAACCAAATAAAACTAATAAGGAGTTATTAGCTGAGAAATTCCAAGAATATATGGAGCTAGAAGACATCTGAATTCCAAGTTGTTATAGTAGAGATAGTTCACTGAGTGCCCAGGACACTCTTAGGTGATCTTAGAAATTCATACCTTCATAGGAAGTCAAACCTATCATTAGTAGTAGAGTCACTTTGGAAAAATAGTATGGAGGTACCTTCAAAAATAAAATTACTATATGATCAAGAGTGCCACTACTGTTGGGCTGGGGATGTGGCTCAAGCGGTAGTGTGCTCGCCTGGCATGCGCGGGGAGCTGGGTTCGATCCTCAGCACCACATAAAAATAAAATAAAGATGTTGTGTGCATCCAAAAACTAAAAAATAAATATTAAAAAATTGTCTCTCTCTCTCTAAAAAAAAAAAAAAAGAGTTCAACTACTGTACACACACCCAAAGAAATTGAGAGCAAAGGGGCAAGGGATGTTATTGTTCCATTAATCACAATGACTAAGATATGGAAACATATCCACAGTTATATGGATTTTAAAAATATGATACAAAATTAAATACAATGAAATACCAAGTTAGCCTTAAAACAAATTGGAAATTCTGTCATTTGAAATGACATGAATAAATCTAAGAGATATTAGGTCATTTGAAATAAGCCAAGCACAAAAGGTAAAATATCACATAATCTCACTTAAATGTGGATTCTAAAGCTGTTAAGTTCATAAAAGTAGAGAGTAGAATGTTGATTATTGGCTTATGAAAGAGGATTTTAAACATTCTCACCAATATAGAAATGGTAAAAGCTTATAGTAAGGAATGAACTAATTATTCTGATTTGATCATTCTGCAGTATATACACATAACCAAACATTATGTTGTACCCTTAAATATATACAATTATTTATTTGCAAATTAAGCACAAAATAAAACTAGAAAATAAAGTAAAAGTGTTCTAGAAGTAGAGTAAAATCAAACTTCTCAGAAAGCAAGTTGATCCATAAGTAACTTAACTCTGTGTGTGTGTGTGTGTGTGTAAATACAAACATACATTCAACCCACTTTAAAACAAGAACATAATACTCATTCAAAAAACATAACAAACACAATATTTGGTATTCAATCAATGATTTGGTATTCAATCAATAAACTAAAAATAACTTTAAAAATGCTTGAACCATACTGAGGATAAAAATTAAAAAAATAGAAACAGAAGTAGAAATGGCAGAGAAAATAGAACTGTATAGAAAGGACTTTGATTATAAAAATATGCTAAAAATTTAGTGGAAAACATATAACAAGAAAAAAGAAAATATTTTAAAAAATATAACAAATGTAACTTGAAAATCTAAAAAATGCAATATGTAAAAAGTTTCAGAAAACTCATAGATGGTGCTTAAAAGCAAATAACACAATACTAAAGAGAAGATTACTAAACTAGGCATGGTAGCACATGACTGTAATCCTAGCAACCCAGAGGCTGAGTCAGGACCATCATAAGTCTAAGGCCATCCTGGGAAAATTGACAAGCCTCTTTCTGAAAAACAATAAAAATAAAGGGTTTGGGATGTACCTATGCAGTGGAGCTCTTGTGTATATTGCTCAAAGTCCTGCCTTCAGCCCTGACACTATTGAGGGGAGACAGAGAGAGAGAGAGAGGGAGAGGGAGGGGAAGGAGGAGGGGGAGGGGGGAGATGGGGAGAGAGAGAGAGAGAGAGAGAGAGAATAAGGAATGTAAAGCAGACTCGGTGACTCATGAAAAAATATTAAGTATTTCAACATATGTGTAATTAGCATCTAAAAAATGGATGGGGTTTGAAAGTACAGAATAATTATTTAAAGAAATAGCAGCTGCATATCTCAGCAAATCTGAAGTAAAGTATTATCTCAGAGATAAAGAGACAGCAAGAAACAAACCCTAAGCAGGACAAACATATGAGAACAATACTGAGGCACATTATAATCAAATTGCTGGAAGCCCGTGATAAAAAGAAACCATTTAAAAGCAGTTATAATATTTGTGGCATCGCATACAATGACCGTAAGAGACCGTTAACCTTTCACTGGAGTAAGTGGGATAAATGGAAGCCAGATAAATGAAGGAGGTCCTGTGAGAGGAAATTAATGGCTTTGGAGCCCTCATAATGGCATTAGTGTCCTTGTAGAAAAACAATGGACAGCTTGCCAGTCCTTTCCACCCTTTGAGAGCAAACTAAGGCACCATCTGTGAATCAAGGAGCAGCCCTTGGCAGATATCATAGCTGTTGGTCCTTGATCCTGGACTTGTCAGGTTCCATAACCATGAGAAATAATTTTCTATTACTTATAATCTGCCCAGCTTATGGCACTTCATTATAGCAGTTCAGATAGACTCAGACACAATTTCATAGCCCGGTTCCTATGTTAAAAAAAAAAGTTAAATTTGAAACTATAGTCTGTATTCAAATATCCCATACTTAACATACACACCTTGCTATTATTATTTGAAACTGTTATTAGATTAATTACAATTAAAGGAATAACAGTTTGCATTTTATAGCCAACTGTTCCTTCTCTGATCTCTTACTTTTTTTTACAAGCACATAAGTTTCTCAACTATATTATTTTCTGTCTCTCTAAAGAACCTCTGGTAAACCAGGTCTACTAGCAACAATTTTTTTCCATTGTTGCTGAGTCTTTATATGTCCTACTTTTTTTTTTTCTTGTACCAGGGATTCAACTCAGGATTGTTTAACCACTTAGCCACACCCACAGCCCTTTTTATATTTTATTTGGAGACACATATCACTAACTTTCTTAGAGCCTCACTAAATTGCTGAGGCTGGTTTTGAACTTGTAATCTTTCGGACTCCGCCTCCTGAACTGCTGAGATTACAGGCATGTGTCAGGGTACCCTGCAGTCCTTCATTGTGGAAGGATAGTTGTACAGGATACAGATTCTAGGTTGGTGGGGATTTTTTTTTTCCTCAACAATTCAAATACTTTCCTCCATTATTTTCTTGTTTCCATAGTTTCTGACATATGACAAATGCTTGTTTGTTTGTTTATTTTTGCTTTACATTTCTTTTGTTCCTCCATAGGTAAAGCATTTCTCTACTCCACCACCTCTATCTTCTTTCAGGATTTTTTTTTCTTCAATTTTGCTTTCCTGTAGTTTGACTATGGCTAACTTAGTGGAGTTTTTCTTTTCATTTTGTATTTAGCTTCCTTGGAATTCTTTGATCTTCCTGGATCTATGGCTTCATATATGACATTAATTTGTGGAAATTTTTGGTAATTATGGCTTTAAATATTGCTTCCCTTCTTGTTTCTCTTTCTCCTTGTGAAATTCTTATTGTACTCACATTACACTTCTAGTAGTTGTCCCACAATCATTAGTGATTCTGCTTCATTTTTTAGTCTTTCATTCCTTCTCTTCTCCTTCTTCAAAATTTGGCAGTTTTATTGAGGTACCCTCAAGACTAACAAAGCTATTCACATTCTTTCTTTATTTCTATGGCAGTGTTTTGATATTAAATATTTTTTTTTCTTTTTCTCTTAGGATTTCCCTCTCTGTTCACATTGTCAACATGTTTTTCTATGCTGTCGACTTTATCTGTTAGGACCCTTAGCATCTTAACCATAATTGTTTTAAATTCTGTTCTGATAACTTAAACTTCCGTGCCCTATCAGAGACTGGTTTTGATTTTTGCTCTGTCCCTTCAAATTGTGCTTTTTGTCTCTAAGCATGCCTATGATTTTTTCTTGATAGCTGGACATTATGTACTGGGTAAAATACACTGCTCTAAATAGACTTCAGTGATATTGATGTGGGGAGAGTAAACATTCTATTCCCATGATTAAGTCTTATTCTTTTATTGTGCTTGTGGCTCCAAAATGTGAAATTCACAAGTGCTTGTCAGTCCCCTCCCCCTGGTAAATGGGACAGGAAGGCTGGAGTGGGCTGGAGCTGGGTGTTTGTTTCCTCCACACAGAAGTCAAAGTTACTTGACAATAGGCATTTCTCTTTCCCCACCTCTGATGAAACCTTTCTACCAAGGGTGGACCTTTTAAATAACTGAGTACTCTGGCTTGTTTCAAAGTGGTCTCTTTTTCATCTCCCACTGTTGGAGACATAGGGGATTTTTCTCTGAGAATCACTGTAAAAATCTGGTAAACCTCCAGGAGGTAAAATTCACAAACGTTTAGGAAGGTGTCTGATTATTGGGCTCCTGGGGTCTTCATACCTGAGATTCAGGCATGCTGAGACTTGAGAGATACCAATTCCATTTCAAGTTCTCTACCCCCATCACTGGATCTTTCAGAGATTTCTCTTCATGGGTTTGGGGACAGATGGGTTATCAATTCTCTCTGTATTTGCCCCTCTCTCTAATTTGGGGGCAGAAGTTTGTCCTTGGGCCTCAGTTCTCTAAAGAATCTAAGAATAATGTTTTTCATTTGTTGAGACTTTGACTTTTTAGGATAAGGGGGTAATTGCCAAGTTTCTCACATATTGGATAAAAATAAAAATTAAAAAAAGGAAGAACCTCTGTTTTTCTTTAAAGGGGAGTTTTGCTGTATATGGAATTCTTTCTAGCATTTTCTTTTCATTTAGTATTTTGACTATATCATCCTGCCACATCCTGGGCTCCATGGTTTCTAATGAGAAGTCAAGACATTTAAGGAGACCATGTGTGATGAATTTTTCTCTTGTGACTTTGAAGATTCTTCCTTTGCCTTTTGTTAGTTTAACTGATACATCTAGGTATAAATCTTCCTGGGTTTATCCTACTTTTAGTTCACTATTCTACTTTTAGTTTACTTTTAGTTTCCAAGTGCCGTTCAGTATCTTCAACAAATTACGAAGTTTTTAGCCAACATTTCTTCAAATATTCTTTCTTCATTTTTCTCTTTCTTTTCCTTTTCTGAAGATTTCATTATGTTGTTGTCTTTGGGCTAATAGCTCTATTTATTTTCCTTCATCTGTTTTCTTTCTTGCTCAAACACTGAATAATCTTAAACTATCTCAAGATCATTGACTCTTTTGCCAATTCGGATGTGCTGTTGATCACAAATTTTGTCTTACTTTATTGTACCTTTAACTCAAGAATCTGCAACTTTCTTTTTAAAAATAAGTTATACCACTTACTGATATTCAATATGTGATGAGACAGAATACTCATTCTTTATTTATTTGGGGATTACTAGAAATTGAACCCAGGGGTGCTTTACCACTGAGCTACATCATCAGGTCATTTTTTTCAATGTTTTTTTTTAAATTTTAATACAGGTCTTGCTAAGTTGCTGAGGCTGGCCTTGAACTTGGGATCTCCTGCCTCAGCCTCCCAAACCACTGAGATTACAGATGTGTACCACTGGGCCTGGAATTTCTCATTCATTGTTTCAAAAGTTTTCAGATATAGTTTTCTTGTACTTTTAACCATATTTACTATAGTTGATTTAAAATTTTTGTGTAATAAGCTCAATGTTTAGTTTTCCACAGGGGCAGATCTCAGTAGAATTTGTTCCTGCATTTGGACCATACTTCCCTGTTTTTCTGCATAGATAGATCATTTTTAAATGACATTTTAAATGATATGGTTTGGCTGCTGCGTAAAAGAGCCCCCTGGGTTTGTTGTTGTCTATTGTTGAGATTGCCATTTTAGTAGCTTCTCTGGGCTAGTTTTGTGATGTCCTGTTCTTCGTTGTGTGTAGTCATGGAAGTCTCTGCTAGGTTAGTTTAGTGGTAAGCCAGTAATTGAATAGAGGTTTTCTTAAGTGCTTTGAATTAGTTTCCCACCCAGACTTTGCAAAAAGGGCTTATGAGTGTGTTGGGCATGTCTACAAAGCTCCAGGAGGTAGTTTAAAAGTCGGCTGAGGTCTTATGAAAAGAATGATTTTGCCAGTGTTCTTGCTGAGTTTATGAATATTTGGTTTTTGGAAGACCTGACTCCAACATTCCAGAATGCTTTCTGTCCATCTAATCTTGTATCCCATTCAATGAGAATTCTTTTTTTTTTTTTTTTTTTGCCTGGCTACAAGTCAGAATCAGCTGAAATTGAGCTCAAAATGTGTGAGAGGACAAAGAAAGAAGAAATGGTCATGATTAAACAAATTGCTATATCCCTTGATTAGGTCAAAAAATCATTATCTAGTTGTGTCCTTCTGTGAAATTTTGGATATAGAGTGAAGCAAACAGTTTCATCCATTTGAAAAAAAAAATCAGGTTTTTTTGGGGGGGGCAGTGGAGCGGGGGCATACTGGGGTAAACCCATGGGTGCTTGAATCCAGGAGTGCTTAACTGTTTTGCCATATTCTCAACTCTTTTTATGTTTTTATTTTGAGACAGGGTTTCCCTCAGTTGCTTATGGCCTTGCTAAGTTGATGAAACTGGCTTTGAACTTTAAATCCTCCCACTTCAGCCTCTGGAGTTATTGGGATTTCGGATATCACAGTTTTCTTAGATATCTGAGAGTAGCAAACATTAGTGTACATTTTAATTGATGTTATAATAAGATATTGAGGTAATAATAAAAATTCAGTTATTTTGAGAGTAGGGATATTTGCCCCTCAATGGTCTATTTTATGTTTTAGGATAGTTCTGTTTCCTTCAACTATCTTTCTAAACTTGACCTGAAAAATAACTTCATGTAAATTTTTCAATGTATTATTTAAAAAAGGCCAATTCAGCAGCTAATGCCAACATTTGGGTCAAACTAAAGAGCTAAACACTACATCTGCTTCATCTCTCTGTATCTATTTATTTAGCCTTGCTTAGTACTTTAAGCCTAGACTTCTTTGAATTATAAACTGTCACATACCTGAGCAACATGCATGCCTGCATATTGATGAAAACATCCACACCACCAGGGAAATATCTGGTCACTTAAGCCTTAACATCAGCTTCTGATCTTCTAATATAAGAATATGGCTAACATCTTATTTTGGGGAAAAGGATATCATTTCATATTCTTATGACAAATTAGAAAGATAAAATCAACCATGTACTTACCTAACTAGTATTCTGCAAGAAATATTTTGTCTCGTATTTTCTAATCAATGAACATATATACTCTGTTTCAACAAAGAAAATCAAAATTTGCTCTTAATCCCTAAGTTATAATAGTTACTAAATACATTTTAATAAAACTTTCATAGAAAATGCCATCCATCTATCCTCTCTTTATGGAAACTTCTAGTCAGCTCCCCTGAGGCTCTTTATCAATAGTTCCCATTTAGTATTTATGATCCTAAATGTGTTGTTAATGAACTTAACAATTGATTTATAGAAAATCAGGATGTTAATCTTTAACAAAGCAAAAGAATGTTAGGTGTGAAAGCCAAAACATCAGCAAGTTCTTCTTTTTTTAAAAAAAATGAGGATATTTCTTTTTATTTATTTTATTTTTTAAATTTTTTTGTAGTGGTAGATGGACAGCACGCATTTATTTTATTTATTTTTATGTGGTGCTGAGGATAGAACACAGTGCCTCACACATGCAAGGCAAGCTCTCTGCCACTGAGCTACAGCCCCAGCCCCACAAGTTCTTAAAACACAAACTAATTAAAATTATAGAAGAAAGCATAAAATTTTATCAATGAGGTATCTTTCAGATTTTTCTGAACTAAAGTTCAGATTTATGTGAACTAAAGTTCAATTCACATTGGCCCAGATCAAACAAATTATCTCCTTTAAATAAGTTAAAAGATGATAGTAGAGTTCTGAAAGCTAATTAGAATGAGAATGTAAAAGACATTCTAAAATTCTTATGCTTTGAAATTCAGGAGATCTGAGTATGAATCCTGCCTAGATGACTTAATTATAGGTGTTCACAAATAAAGGCACTTAAACTTTCAATTTCTTATTTTTTTCATTTATATAATGTACAAACTTGTTCTTAATTCTCAGAATTATGTGAAGATTAAGGACTTTTGTACATTACAAATGACATTGTTTCTAGGAATATTAAATATTACATTTCCTTACAGGTTAATTTGCAAAATATTTAAGAGTAATGAAAGCAATTTAAACATTAAGGGAAATAGAATTATGGAATTAACCCATTATTTATGTCTTTTGTAAACACATTCTTTCAACATTTTTACAGGGATGATTATTTTTGTTCCTGTACAATATATATGAATTACTTGTTATAACAATGCATATTATATAATGAATGCAGCCTAGAAATGATTTTTTTTTAATGGTGAGAAGATGCTAGAGTTTAAACCCAGTGCCTCATGCATGTGAAGCACACACTCTACCACTGATCTACATCCTCAGTCCCTGAAATTTAATATTTTGATTTGTTTATCATTGGCAAAATACAGCTTCCTATGTTTAAGAAAAAAATAATAAAATTTATGCTGACTGTCAAATGTCTTATATAGGGTCACTGATGAGTTAAGTAGAAAGGAATGAGGAGCATAAGGGTTGAATTTCCTTGAGGAAAAAAAAAAACTAAAAAGAGTGGCTTTAAAAATTAGGGAAGGAAAGTGCTTAGAGGACCATGTTTCATATTTTGCAAAACATGAAAGGTTTGAAAAATAACATGATATATTTGATGGTCAGAAATGTGGTTTCATTTCCTCACTCCAAATACATCAACGTTTATATGAAAACAAAAAATGAAGCTCTATAGATATTTTCCAAACTGCCTAATTTCCTTAACACTGCAAATTTTGTGATGGAAAATGAATATATTTTTTGAAAGATAAGACTAGAGCATTTATCTTCCTCCAAACCAAGAGTACAATAATGCCTTCATCTAGGGTGAACTGCTTAGGAAAACATGTATGTGTCAGCAGGACAGACAGTGTCCACAGACACTGGGCCCAAGGCCTCGTCCTCACTGGTCTCTCTGTCTGGCATACTCTTCTATTCCTGTTTAATTGTGTGTCTGTTTGATGAACTATTTGGAAGTGAGATCATGAATATCCACAATTTACCAGCATATAGCTCATTGATTATTACATAGTTGTTGTTTAATTAATATTTTTGTTAAATAAATTTTATACCATAATATACAACATCTTTTAACATGCTTAATTAAATAAATCAGCAAGCTACTGAATAGGTATCAACTTTTATTAAACTTCTTATGTATTTTCTATAATAATTTGACAACAACAAAACATTCTCTCATCACTGTTGGATACATCTTTTCACTCGCATTTTTGTTATATTTTTAAATCAAATCTTTACCTTTACATGTATTCAATGTGGTTTACAAATAACATTTACATGGATCTGTAGTTCAGCTTTGTAATAATTTCAAGAGAAAAGCTGAACTTCATTTACAACTGACAAAATATTAAAAAATCACAAAGTTCAAAAACAATTTCTTTGAAGTTATAAGCTGAAGAGGGTAATAAAGTTGTATGGGAAACCATCAAAATATTTACTGTAGAGTTTTCTCAACCTTCATTGTTTTTACAGGCCAGAGGCAATATTAATAGTTTTAAAATTCTTGTAGTAGTCAAACTTGTGATTATTTTCTTGACCTATTTTTCAGGTGGTTGCCATATGTTTGGCTTCAATTCATAGGTATTTTTTGATATACCTCTCTAGCCTATCAATCATTTTATAATGTGAATATTTTTCTTAAAACATGCACAGTTCATTGAGTTATCATAAATATATCCACAGATAGGAGAAGTCCAATGTGGAAGTGGGTGATATGATTCTAATGAATAAAAGACAAGATTTGGGGACTTGAGATCAAAGTAAACATTTAAAACTTGAAAAGTATCCCAAATCTTATGTATCTGAATGATTTTAGAGTAATCTAGGTTTGAGACTTTCACACTACACACTAAGGTGTGATTTTTAAGAATTCTGATAGGACCACAAAACAAAGATTGAAATGAGGAAATGTAATTTTGTTACAGCACATTCAATCACCTATAGTAAAATCTCACTAATTGTTTTAATGAAGTCCTTTATAAATATGCCCCCCCCACACACACACACATACCCTGTGGTAGTGAGGATTGAATGCTAGAGCACTCTTCAACTGAGCTACAGCCTCTGTTTCATATATATATATATATATATATATATATATATATATATATATATATATATATATATATATGTTTTATTTTGAGACAGGATCTCAGTAAGTTGTCCAGGCTGGCCTAAAATTCTCCTGTCCCAAATCTCTGGGATTACAGGCATGTGACACTCTATGTGGCATGAATGTGTTTTTCCACATTCAAAAAATATCATGTAGAATTGTATATTTTAGTTTCCTTTCTTCTCTATTTGACCTATTTTGCTCTGGAACAGACTTTATTTATTTTACACTAAATTAATTTTTTTAAAGCATCAAACCAGGTTTTTTTTTGGATGGGTAGTTTGAGTTTGTATGACGTTTCTTCATTATGAGATTCAAATTATATATATTGATGGTTTCTACATGTCACAAACTCATATGTTATATATCTTAGTGCATTATATGGAAAGATGCATTGGGTTGGATTGGTCCATTGGTGATGTTAACTTTGATATCTTGATTAAGGTGATGTTTTCCTGGTTTCATCATTCTAAAATTACCAAAGTTTTCCTTCTGTCCTTTATTTATTATTATTTTTTTTTCTTTTTTAGCAAGTAATTTGGAAAAACACATTAGAACTATGACTCATTTCCAAATTTTTAGCAGTATTGATTCTTGATGCAACTAATCATCACACTGATGGCAACAGAAGTATGTAACTTTTCTAATTCCATCTCTTCTTCTGTATTTATTGATTGCCATTCCACTACATACAAGTTTGCCTGAAGTTCCTTCCCTTTTTCTTTCTTCCTCTCTCCCCTTCTTCTTTTCTTCCTTCCTTCCTTTTTCTCTTTCCTTTTTTTCTTTCATCTTTTGAAATATGCATTTTATAACCATTATATCTTTTATTATGCAAAAAAGTCTCTAGAGTTGGTGAGTGAAAGTCTGTTTGTCTCCTCTGTACTCATGTGGTAATAATCACGAGTGGTATCCATATGTCCTAACTCATGAAAATGTGCACAATACATGTGTAAATCTCAAAATTCTAGAAATAACAAATCAATTCAGTAAAGTAGCGGGATACAAAAATCAACACCCATAAATTAAATGTATTTCTGTACATCAGTGGTGAATCCTCTGAAAGAAATTAGGTAAACTACCCTATTTTTAATAGCTTTAACAAATGAAATAAAATTTTGGAAATTAACCTAACAAAAGAATTGAAAGATCACTACAATGATAATTACCAAACACTAAATAAAGAAATTAAAGAAGACTTTAGAAGATGGATATATCTCCCTTGTTCTTGGATAGCAGAATTAATATTGTCAAAATGATCATACTACCAAAAGTGCTATACAGATTTAATGCAATTCCAAACCTGGAAAAATAAGAGACCAAGAATAGCCAAAGAAATCCTCAGCAAGAAGAGTGAAGCAGGAGATACCTCAATACCAAATCTTAAACTATACTACAGAGATATAGTAACAAAAATGGCATAGTGTTGGCACCAAAATAGACTTGTAGACCAATGGTACAGAATAGAGGACACAGAAACAAACCCATATAAATAAAATTATCTAATACTAGACAAAGGCGCCAAAAACATGTATTACAAAAAAGATAGCCTCTTCAACAAATGGTTCTGGGAAAACTGGAAATCCATATTTAGCAAAACAAAATTAAGCCCCTATCTCTCACCATGCACAAAACTAAACTCAAAGTGGATCAAGGACCTAGGAATTAGAGCAGAGACCCTCTGCCTAATAGAGAAAAAAGTAGGCCCAAATCTTCATCTCATTGGATTAGGCCCCAACTTCCTTAACAAGACTCCTAAAGCACAATAAATAAAGTCAAGAATCAATAAATGGTATAGTTTCAAACTAAAAAGCTTCTTCTCAGAAAAAGAAACAATCAATGAGATGAGGAAAAAACCCTACATTTTGGGAGCAGATTTTTACCACATGCACATCATACAAAGCAATAAACTCAGGATATATAAAGAACTTAAAAAGCTTAACACCAAAATAAATAAACAAATAAATAACCCAATTTTTAAAAAATGGGCTAAGAAACTGAACAGACATGTCTCAGAAGAAGATAAACAATTGATCAACAAATATATGAAAAAAAAAACACTTCTAGTAATTAGAGTAATGCAAATCACAAAACTACTCTAAGATTTCATCTCACTAGAGTCAGGATGGTAATAATTAAGAATACAAACAACAATAAGCATTGTTAAAGATGTGGAAGAAAAGGCATACTCTTATATTGCTAGTGGGACGGCAAATTGGTGCCATCAATCTGGAAAGCAGTATGGAGATTCCTTAGAAAAATTGGAATGGAACCACCATTTGATCCAGCTATCCCACTCCTCAGTCTATAACCAAAGGACTTCAAAACAGCATACTACAGAGACACAGTCACATCAATATTTATAGCAGCACAATCCACATAGCTAAATGGTGGAACCAACCTAGATGCCCTTCAATAGATGAATGGATAAAGAAACTATAATATATATACACAATGGAATATTATTTAGCATTAAAAGAGAATAAAATTATGGCATTTGCAGGTAAATGGATGAATATCATCCATTTAGTTGGAGAATATCATGCTCAGTGAAGTAAGCCAATCCCTAAAAGCCAAAGGCTGGAAGTTTTCTCTGATAAACGGATACTGATTCATGATGGAGTGAACATGGGAAGGATGGAGGAACTCTGAATAGGGCAAAAGGGAAGGAGGTTAACAGAGGGGCGTGGGGGTAGGAAAGATGGTAGAGACAGCCATCATTACCCTCGTATATGCATGATGACAGGAATGGTGTGACTCTACCTCATATATAACCAGAGATATGAAAAATTGTACTCCATTAGTGTACTATGAATCAAACTGCATTCTCCTGCCATGTATAACTAATTAGAACAAAAATAAATAAATTTAAAAAAATGTGTACATCTCTTTGTCTATCATTATAACTAGAAAACGTGATGATAAAGAGTGAGACATTTATGTGACTGGAAAGGCAAAATATTTTACCTGAAGAAACTGTGGATTAAAAATTGCCGAAGCAAGAAATACCTTGGTATTTTCAAGGTAGAACAAGAAGTTAAGTGCTAATAAAAGGCATCGATGAAGGAGAAAGGACTTCTGTTGGTATTGGAAAGAAAAGATAAGGCTTTGAGGAATTCACAAAACTGTTGAATATAGTCTAAGTGTGAAGGCAATGGAAGCATTTAAAGCAGTTGCAAAATATGATGTTTTGTCTTTCTAAGACATCGCCCTGTCTTGTACCAAAGATGTTATTAGATGAGATAAAATCAGCACAAAGAAAATAAACAAAGTTTCTACTGCAGATCTCACTAATGCAATAATATTGATGTGGACAAGAGTAACAGGAGAAAACATGGAGAGAATATTAATATCAGAAATTATTTTGTGAATTGAGCAAACATGGCCTGGCTGGACTAAATGATGTAAAGAGTTTGAGAAAAAGAATAAAAGTGACCTGTTGTAGTTGACTTATTAGCTAGCTAACTGTCCCAGTAGTAATATGAGAATTACTTGTGAATAAATAGCTTTTGAGGGAGAATTCAGAAATACTATTTTATTAAATTTGAATTTGAATACATAAGTACAAATGTCAAGTCTAAGGCATAGGGCTCTAAAACTCAAGAAAATGCTTAGCAGTGGAATTAGAAACTTGGGAATATATATTTATAGATAATATCATATATATAATCTAAACTGAGGAAATATGAATAAGAAATTCACTATTTCGAGGGGGGGAAATTAAGTCTTTGCTTTATTCATTCTATTTAATTTTCTTTTGACACAAATGTAGGATTGAAATGTTCCACTCTGGGAAAAAAAAAAAAAAAAACTATTCAATCATATACCTTTTTATTATATAAGAAATTGGACAAATTTGTTGTTTAAAATGGAAATATACAAAGCAATATGCTCATATGTTTTAGGTTAAAAAAAGGTAATAAATTAGCAAATACAAAGTATTTTGAGAAAATGTGACTGAGAGCTTTTGAGCACAAGTATAAATTCCTTGAGAAAAATGATGAATCTTAAAATTTGGATAGCACAATGAATCTAAAGGAAATACTTTTAAAATCCATGCCATGACATGTCCCCATGAAAGTACAAACCACCAAAGAAAAGACAACAGTGTAGAATACTTCAGAGTATTGATGAGGGGACTGACTGTAGACTTCTCCATAGCATTGAATAAGGAAGAAGGTGATGGAAAAGCTCTTTGGCATGTTGACACAATATCCTACTTATCCTGAAATAAAGGAGGATTTCTTTGTCATGATTTCAAGAGGTCAAAACATTCAGATTTTATAACTTCTTTTAAGTATTTTGCTGAAGTCCTAGGCAGAGCATGCAAAAAGAGAAATTTAAGAAGATAAACAAGGAATAATCAAAAGAAAAAGGAAACTTATTTACAATGATAAAACTATGCTTATAGTAAATTTAAAAGAATACACAGCAAATTTTAAAAGTAATAAATTTAGGGAATAACTGACTACAAAGTCAATATTCAAATTTTCCATAAAAATTTTCAACATTAGCAGACGCAGAATTGAAATTAAAATTAAACATTTCTAAATTAAATCCACAATATCAAATATATAGTAAAAATATAATACACTGTGTGGAAGATAACTATCTGAAAATAAAAATGAGAGAAAATCAATGAACAAATAGAGAGATATACATGTTAATATATTGGAATGCACAATATTATTACAAGTTAATTTCTCTCCAAAATGATCCATTAAAATCAAAAATCCTAGCAAGTATTTGGGAGTGTGTGCGTTTGTGTTTGTGTGAGCGCACGTGCATGTGTGTGTGTGTGTGTGTGTGTGTATGAATATTCCTAAGCTGATTTTCAAGTTTATTTGTATATGCCAAGAACCAATAATAATTGAGATAATCTTAAGTAAGAACATAAATTTAAAATGTCCCATTCATTTTAAGATTTAATGTGAGTTATAATACTTAAATAATTATAAGACACCTATAAAACTTTATAGAACACCATAAAATTGCTCAATTCAAGTTTTTATTGATGTCTTATATGTTGGGCAATGGAACATAATGAGTTAAGACAGTGCAGTAATAGTCCACTTACAGGCAATATTCTTAGAATAAGACCAAAAATACACTTATTTAATTTATGACAGTTATTAGAGTTAATAAGTTGTTCATTGAAATAAACCATTAGGAATGTGGATAGTCAAGTAACAGAACATAGCAAGATTTTTAAATATGTATCAGACAAATGATGCTGATCCATGATATATAAAGAAGTTTCATACATCTATAAGAAAAACAAGAAGAACCCAAACAAACATAGGCAACACATATCTACAGAACTTGACCAATGAGGAAATACAAATAAATAGCCAGAGGTTTTATGGCAGTATTCACTGAGGAATGGAAATTCACTCCATCACTTAGAAATGGTACTCATTTGCAAACTTGAAGAATATGGGTCTTGCCTATATTTATATGAATGACCACCTGATATTCAGGCATATATACAATTCCTCACCAAACCTCTAATTTCTCATTTTTCAAAGCAGGATCACCTGGCATGCACCTCCCTGTGAGGAAGCTCTCAGGACAAACTCTTAGGCCTTTCTCCAGCCATTGCAATTCAAATGCTCTCAGGTGACAGAAAACAAGGTATTCCCAAAATTTCCCAGAATCTCCAGGTTATGGTCAGGACCTGAAAAACCAGCACTCAAGTTTTTGGAGGTCTCCAAACTCTCTGAAATTTTTGTTCAGAGAAAATCATGGTATGTCGTCTCTGTTTTCTCCCTGCCTTTATCACTCCTCACCTGTATTGGGAGGACTCTTTAATTGGTATGGTATAATCCTTCTCTTTAAAGCCTGAATTTCTCCCTAGCTATGTGGATTACTCTGAGATAATTCTCTAGGTTTTGCTTGTTGATATGTAAAAATCTAGCTTTGCGGTTTTCAAGAAAGTTTCCTTCTTTTGTTTGAAAGCATGGCTGCAAACTTTGGAGTTGAGGTTTTTCATAATAAAATCCTAGTGTATGGATTCATATATGCTCTGTCAAATGCTCTTTCCTCTAAGGAAACACATTCAACCTCAGCTCAGTTTGCAGGAGCAGCCTGAACCTGCAGGCAGCTCTAAGGAATCTTGATTCCCACTGACCTGAGTAACAGTTCTCCTTCTCTCCAAGTCCAGCCCTGCTTCCACTCACTCTTTTCTACAGGTGTGAATCCCTCATATATTTCTCACATGCTAAACTCTGTCTCAACATCTGCTTTCAGAGAGCTCAACCTGGGGCATTTGGTTTGAAGTTCAAAGCTGAGCAATATTTTTTTTCAATTTTTTCCTAGGCTATGTCTGCCTGCCTCTTATCTATTGTTACAAACCAAATCCCCTTGGACTACTCTTAATTGCAAGATGATTCCAGGGAGGAAACATAAATTTTTTAAAAAGACAAATACTACTCTACTCCTTTACTTGGCTACGTTAACCCCAGGGGAGTAGAAGTCAGAGATTTGACTTTTCTTCATGAGAATTCCCTGGAATTAAATGATTTCTGAAGAAAATGAGCATCAAAACATGTGTATATTCTTTTTTCTCATAGCCTTAGCAAACCCAATGCCATATCTAAGGTAAGTTTAGATAATTTCACTTAAATATTTCTCTGTTAATAATTTAACATAAACACTGGAGCAAAATCTCAACAACCATAGCATCCCCTTTGTAGTCAAATCATGGTTCCCTGGAGAAATATGGGTATATTTTATGATTCCCTTTCATTTGCATCTTATAAGTGCCAGGACCTTCGGCTGATTTCTGCTTTCTCTGCATATAAATTCCCCAGTGTTCTGCTAATGCAGTGCTTAGGAGGTGTTCTAACTAGGAGGGCCTGCATAAGTAGGAATACCTCATGATTTCAATATGCCTGCAAATGAAGGATTTTACGTGATGAATTACTTAAATTGTCAATGGTATATTTTCTAGAAATTTGTAAAACTATCTTAGATTAAGATAAATGCTGTATAGATACCTTTTAAGTTTAGCCTATTGCTCATAGTTGATATTAATGCAAAATTTGGTAAATTAATGCTGCTAAGATTGGCAGCACGTTCATCCCAACATAAGATGCCCCAGGACCCTCTTCCATCAATCTGCCAATGGATCCTCCTCAATGCTCTTATTTTATGTGACTACAGACTATCCACATGTCTATTTTCTTATAAACTCTGGTCAATTTGAAATTTTGAATGTTAAGAAAACAGATAACCAAGCTTGGAAGAGTGTTGTGTAAAATGTGTACTTGAAGTACCACAGGCTTCAGTGGTAAATAAAATGCAAGTTAATGAATTTAGACTAATGAATCTCCCTTTCTTTGACAGGGCCATGTCTGATAAAAGATCAGCTCTGTATTTGATATATGGAGATAAATAGGTGATAGATGATATAGTTTAATTGCTTCCCCAAACCCTCAGTCATCCCTCACCTTCTTTTTTCCATTGTTTTAGAAACTTCCTTCCCTACTTACCCTAAAGCCCAACAAATGGAAATTAATAATCATCCATATGTAATTTAACACATATCCACATGTTTTCTGACTTCTAGGATATTGTTATTGTGTCTACCCTTCGATCTCCCAAGTTCCGTGTTTTTATGATTTAATTTTTTAAAAATCTCTTTCCTTAAATTAATTGGGGTTGCAGGGAGGCAAGATTATATGTTCCATTCCAATGCTTTGATTTTCTCCCTCACGAAGCTCTTCTTACCTACTTATTATACTTTATCACTCCATATATCAATACTTGCCACCACTTTTCCTATGCATTATTAACCCACAGGGTACTCATCCAGGATGGTGGGATAAGGAGCAAAAGTAACAGAATCGAAACACACACACATACACACACAAACACACACACTTCCTTAGGGAAAAATTAAATGTTCCCAGAATAAAGCATCTGGATTCCATTGCTGTGCACCAACCTACATATACCACTTTTGTGTATTATTGATGTACTTTGGCTCATGCTTTACCTTTGTTTCCAGATGTAGAGTTTTGACTTAACCCTGGTAACATGTGATCTACTTTAGTTTTTAGCTTGGCTGGCTGCTAGACATTGTCGACTCTGCACTTTTTATCTGAGACTTTCTATTCTTATTTCTCAAATCTATTTATTATGCACATTTCTAACTCTGAACCAGAATATATACATGTTATTTGTATAAGTCCTACTAGCGGACATTCATACTTTGTAAATTTTGCTTCTATGAAATTCGAGCAAATACTATAGTTGCTGGGTTTTCCTGATATTTTTTTTCCTTGAGATTCTGTTTTGAACATGACTTTATTGTTGTTTTCCTGATACATGTCCAACAAATAAGCCTCAAGTCTCTTTTTATTCAACATTCTGCCTATATTAATTGCCCAATTATCTTTAGTCCATCTTGTATCACCTTGACCATACAAAGTAGGTGTCAGGTGACCAATCTTCTAGTAAGAGCCTCACCTTGAACATTGTACTTTTTTTTTTTTTTAGTTATTTCACAATGAACCTCTAGTGCTTATTCTTAGTGTTTTTTTATATGTCCTTTATATACAATTTTCTGGTAGAATAAACTGCTTTTGAGTACTTTTAATAGGAAAATTGACTTTGTAAAAATATGTTATCCTTTGTGATATTTTATTTGGATTTGATTTTAAAATGTCTCGTAAATTAATTAATATTTATTTTTCTTCTTTGAACCAAAATAGAAGAAAGTCTAAAAGCACTTAGGTTATAAGACATTATAGCATGCCCTGCATTTACATTCCTGCCTATCTAAAACCTGCAATCAAATGTTTAATTATATTTGATTCATTTTGATAAGCAAATATGAATTGAAGATGTTTTATGTGTTATGTTTCTGAAGATTCAGAGAAAATACAGCTTTACTTTTGAAGGAAAATTTCTTTGTAAAGGGGAAAAAAGCATATTAAATAATTATTGTAATAGACATTCATGACTATTATTACAGACTAAGAACAGTTGGTAGGTGATTCTGGTATGGGTGGGTGACATAAATTGGAAATGAGTAGACATTGCCTTACTTTTTCTAAATGTGTTGCCACCTGCTTTTATTTAATTCTATCTTTTTGGTGAATGAATTTCTGGGAAAAAAAAAAAGTGCATGTTTAGTTCTAACGAAGGGACCCCAACACTATTTTTGTTTCTCTTATGTTGTGATTTCATTTATTCAGTAGCAGCATTAGCTGAATAAGCTTGCGGCTTGGGTGGCTGTTGTATCTCCTGCCATCCCTGAGGCTTTCCTTACATGAACTTGCTTTCTCATTTATTTGTCACAGAAACTGTATGCCCCAGAAGCTATGTGAAGCAGAATGAAAGCTGGTTTTTCTATTGCATGATGAGAAAGTAAAGAATGCTTAACATGTTTCATATTCATCAGAATAATTTCCTTATGCTTCTATCATGTGGCCACAGGGAATATTTTTCACACTAAAACCTGTTCCCTGGCTTCGCAAACACCGTCTAGCTCCAGGACCCTTCTGACCTCAGCAGTCTGTTCCTTTGCTGCTGAAATAGTGCTTTTCAAGGAAGAAAATATGTTCTGGTCTATTCTTTCACTGCTCCATGTATAATGTTCTAATTATCCATGATAGAAATTATACATATAGATTAGGGGGAAAGGACCTTTCACAAGAATCATCTGTTTCCTTTCTAGGCTCTCATCAGTCTAACAAAATGTTTTTGGAGTATGAACTTGGTGCTAATTAGATTCCATCAAAGAGTTCATGGTATCACCAGTTCCGTTTCACTGACCTTTCCTGTGAGAAAGGCAGTCACATTTTTAAAAAATCCAGTACCTCACATAGTGACACAGGTAGTATTTGTGAATCATATTGAATGTGTTTTTGAATTCTCCAGGATGCTTTGAAAATTTAATTCCACCCTTCGCTTTAGCTGTGACATTTATGATATTTTGTGATATAGAATACTCTGTGTGGAATGCACATTGCATATCAAAAGGCAAGCCCCACATATTGTAATGGACTAGAATCCCTTCTTACCAAATAACTTAGACAAAAACAGTGCCACAAAGTTGCCTATTCTTGATGGATTTTTTTTCAATAATGAGTACATTTACCTTTCTGGAAAGGCCTTAAAAGGACTGTAATTTAGAGGTTAGAATGTCTTGCATTGTGGACTTTGGAAGAGCATACAAATGAGGTGAACAGTTTATTAAGAAGCTCTAACAGAGTGTATTAAACATTTCAGAAGACTGATTCTTTTCATGCCCTTGATAATAAATTCACATTTCTCATGCAATGAATTCACTTGAGATTCATAGTCTCCTCATAAAACTTGTAGTAAATGTTTAACCTCAGATTTCAAATGGTGTAGTACTCTTTATGATAATAAATGTTGTCCCTATGGGATTGTGAATTTGGTGATTATACACAGTGCTCCAGTATGAGAGATCTTACCTCCCACACATAACATAGGGAGGTCTCATTTGAGTATTTGATTACAAAATTCATTAGGATTAATTTTAAATACACACATGCATCTTGTATTTCTGTACACATGGATGGAGTTTTCCTTTGCCTCAATATGAGGACCCTCTAAAACAAACAATGATCCAAAAAAATTTAGAGTGCAGCTTTTGCTATGTTTCATTAAATAAGACTGAATTTTACTGTGGAATATCTTAACATCTAATAAATGTTATGAACATTTAAAAGTATTTTGCCTTAAAGCTATTTTTCTTTTTATGTTTCTGGGGAAAAAATCGTCAAAACCCTGGATTCTAATATAAAAGTTGAAGCATTGAGTGAACTTTCACATATGGTGACAAAGTAATAATAAGTAAGAAAGCATTCTCATTCAATTGAAGAATCTAGTCTGCCTACACTAAAAATATTGTCTATGGCATTCAAAATGTTTTTTGAATATTGATAATATTCTTAAAATCTCTGCAGTAATTGCCCTAGGATTTAATATATCATAAAAACAATTAATGAACAAGTGATGAGAAAATGTGGAAATAAAATTCATTTCCAAATATATTTTGGAAGTTTAGCATACTCAAGCACTGAGTGTTGCATTATAGTGGAATAAAAAATGAATATGACTCAATCTCTGTCAGAAAAGCCTAAACAATAAAAACATTGTTAAAATACATAAAGTTAAAAAAGCAACAAAGTAATGAAATAAAGATATTTAGCTTGCTATTTGTCTAATGCTGATATTTAGGGGGACTATGTGTCATTCTCAACCAGGGACATGCAGGTCCCTATTCCTTCCTTGTCATCATTGTTCATGTCATCCACAGAAGGGCAAGAGAATGCTATAGAGTTACAATAGCCATTAAATACTCTGGCCCAGAAACAACGCTTGTTATTTCTACCCACAACTACTCCCTAAAATAATGTATAACATAACAGGAGGAGAAATGCATGGAGAAGGAGGAAAAAAAAACTATAGTGATCCCTGGTCATGCTTACCATATAAACAATCTATCTTTAAGATTAATTCATACAGACAAACAAGGACACAAGAGCAGTCCCTACATCATCCATGTAAGGGTGAATTTCTTAATAACAGTAAAAGGTACAAACAGTTGATTTTGATCATAAGCCTCAACAAAGATAAAAATTATACTGGAAAAGTAGAGGTATACATGAAATGAAGACAGTCATCCCAGATGAATTTGTGATTAAATGTTTATGTTTTTAATGTTGTGACATGATATATATCTATAGATATAGATAGATAAAAATAGATATAGATAGATATAGATATGTGATGACATGATATATACATATTATTCATTATAATACACATATATGTATTATATATATATATGAATTATATATATTTAAAATGAAAGTATATATAATATATAATGAAACTAGCACCAGTTTATTAATTTACCAGCAAAAGACATGATTTGGAAAAACTCCATTATGTATACAGACCATATTTTCTTTGTTCATTCATTTATTGATGGACACCTAGACTTGTTCCATACATATATATAGTTTTAGAGGCTGTAAGTCCAAGATTGGTGGTCCCATTTGTTCAGCTTCTGGTGAAATACTTCTGGCTATGTCATAACTTGAAGGATGGTGTTATTGGGGGTACAAGTACCAGAGAGACAGAAAAATCAAATGGTAAGAGAAGAAGCAAGTGAGAATGAGCCAAGAAAATGCTTGGGCACACTTTTCTAGCAACCATTTCTCAGGAAGTAATCCAGTTCTGAAATCTGAGCACTTCCATAGGTGGCCTTAATCCCAACCCAGCATGGTGCTCCAGGACCTAATCACCTTTCACTAGTGCCACCTCTTAAAAAAATCTACCACCTCTCAAACTTTTTATACTGGGACCAAGCTTTCTGTGCAAGAATCTTTGAAGAACAAACCTTAGCACCATAGCAACAAGAAAAATTAACCTCTGCTACTCCCCAAATTTTCTTTTGTTTTAAGAGTTGATCTTTATTTTTAATGATATCAATGAGTAGACTCTAAGACACCATTTTAGGTGTTTTATTTTATCAAAATGATTTAAAATGCATATCAATTCCCAAGACTATTTTAGAAGAAATAAATGCTGGGAAATCAATGAACTATCATTGTGTACTGAAAATGAAAAACTTTTGAGAGAATTCATCGTGATGATTCTGTTGTGCTATTGTTGATTTTCTAAAAAACAAGTTATTGAGATGAATAATGAAGAATTATGACCTGAACTGAATCTAGTCACATCAATGTGTAAGCTTTTGGGTTTCCTCTTTTAAATCTCTACATTTTCCTTTTAACATTCCAATAACATTAATAAATGTAGGACATACAACTTCAAATGTAAGAATATTTATTAATCCCCTAATCCCTACCTATCCTAAAAGTGACTGGAGCCAAGGGGTTTCAACTGTGTTGTAATATCCCTCAGTAAATATATATCACACATTATTTAATAAGGTCACTTTTCACAATGAGATTTTATACCCTAAATTCTAATTATAATGATTATCATTCTAAACTTCCTGGCATACAAAATATATTTTTAAAAAATTATACAGAATAATGAATTTTGTTGTGCCATATTTGTTATGCATATAACATAATTTGATCAACAGAATTCCTGTGTCTTCCTTGTCCTCCCTTCCTCACTCCCCTAATCCTACATCCCACAGACCCCTACATGTTTCCTTTGTTCTCTCTACCTCACACTTATAAGAGAAAATATAACATTTGGCTCTCAGAGTCTGGCTTATTTCATTTAACTTGATGTTCTCTAGTTTCATTAATTTACCAGCAAATGACATGATTTAGAAAGACTCCATTATGTATATATACCATGTTTTCTTTGTTCATTCACCTGTTGATGGGCACCTAGACTTGTCCTATAACTTGGCTATTGAGAATTGTACTGCTGTAAACAGGGGTATGCATGTATCTCTGTGGTGGCTGACTTTAAATCTTTGGGTTAAATACTGAGAAGTGATATAGGTGGATCATACAGTGATGATTTCATTTCCATATTTTGAGGAATCTTCTACTAATTTCCATAGGGTTTAGACTAATTTACCTTCCCACCAATCATAATAGTTGTATAATAGTTCTTTTCCCCCTGCATCCTTATAAGCATTTATTGTGATTTATATTCTTAATGTCTGCCATTCTAAATAGAATGAGATAAAATCTCAGTGTATTTTTGATGTGCATTTTCCTGATGACTAAAGATGTTGGACATTTTTTGATATACTTGACCATTTGTGCTTGTTTTGAGAAATGTTTGTTTATCTGCCTATGAGATCCCTGTAATTCCTTTTATTTCTTTGCCTTACACTTATATAAGAGAAAACATGACATTTGTGTTGTTTGGGTTTTATTTTTTGGTGTTAAGTTTTTTGAATACTTTATATATTCTGAATGTTGATCCTATACCAGAAGACTAACTGGCAAAGCTTTTCTCCCATTTTGTGGGCTCTGCATGCTATTAATTATTTCCTTTACTGTACAGAGCTTTTTTACTTGATGCAATCCCATTTATTAATTCTTGGTATTATTTCCTGAGTCATAGTAGTCCTATCAATGAAGTTGCTGCCTGTGCCTATATGTCAAGGTGCTACCTCTAGGTCTTCTTATAGCAATTGCAAAGTTTCTTAGTCATAGGTGTTTAATTCATTTTGAGTTGAGTATGTGCAGGGTTAGAAATAAAGATCCAGTTTTATTCTTTTATATACCTATTGGATATGTAGTGTTCCTAATGCTGCTTTTTAAAAAATACTATCTTTTCTTCAACATGTGTTTAATGCTTTTGTAGAAGATCAGATGGCTCTGCTCTGTGTGGTTTATTATATGTCTTCTATTCTATTCCATTTGCCTACAAGTCCATTTTATAACAGCCCTCTGATTTTTTGTTACTATAGCTCTGTAGAAAATTGTGAAATCTGGTGTTTTGATGTCTCCAGCATTGTTCTTTTTGTACAGAATTCCTTTGGCTATTTTGGATATTATTATTTTTCATTATGAATTATAGAACTATTGTTTTTTTTTTTCATGAAGAATGTCATTAGTAGTTTGATGGCCATTGAGTTAAATGTGTAGATCATTTTTGGTAATGTGTCCATTTTAAATGTAAGCATTTTAATGTGTTAATTTTAAAAATATTAATTCTGTCTATCCATGAACATTAGAGGCCTTTATGTGTTCTAATCTCATTTTATTTCTTTGTGTGTGTGTGTGTGTTGCTGTAATTTTACTTGCAGAGATCATTCTTCTCTTTGGTTATATTTATTTCTAGAGGTATTTTGGTAAACACTTCATTTTCCTTATTTCTTCTTCAATGAGCTCAATGTGTTTATATATATATATATATATATATATATATATATATATATATATATATATATATATATTTTTTAGAGCTATTCATTTTTTATAGTGATTTTGTATCCTGTTAGTTTGCTAACTTGTCAGCAAAGAAAATATTTTGGTGGAGTTTTTGGCTCTTTTAAACAGAATCATATCATCTATAAACAATGTTAATTTCCTATATGTATCCTTTTTCTTTTCTTCACTAATTATTCTGGCTAAAATTTCAAATATAATATTGAATATAAGTGGAGAAAGTGGACTTCCATGTCATATTCCTAATTTTAAAGGAAATGCTTCCAGGTTGTCCCCATTAACTACAAGGTGGGCCCTGGATTTGCTATCTACAGACTTTATAATGTTGAGGAAATCTACTTTTATCTATTTTTTTAGGATTTAATCATGAAGCAACATTGAGTTTTTTCAAAGAACTTTTCTACATCTATTGTAGATAATCATGAAATTTTTGTCTCTGATTATATTTATGTGGAATATTATGTTTATTTATTTGATAATGTTGAACCATCCGTGTATTTCTTAGATTAAGCCAACATGATGATGATGATGTATGATCTTCTTAAAGTGTTGTCCAGTTTAATTTGAATGTAGTTTGTTGAGGCTTTTAGCACCTCTATTTATCAAGAATAGTCTTCTGTAACTTTCTTTTTCTGATATGTCCTTACTTGGTTATCATATTGCTGTGACACTGGCTTTATAGAATGAATTTGAATGTGTCCCATCCCTTTCTATTTCGTGGAATAATTTGAAGAGCATTGATGTTAGTTTTTCTTTAAAGATTTGGTGAAATTCAGAGATGAATCCAGATCCTGAGCTGTGTGGTGTCGAGAGGTAATTATCATTACTACTACTAGCACTACTACTACTACTTTATTATCATTGCTTTTTTTTTTTTTTTTTGGTTTTCTATATTGTCTTGTTTCAATTTTTTCATATAAATTTAAAAATTCACCATTTATTCTAGATTTTCTCTGTATGTCACTTTGGTTGTGTTCACTTTGCACTGATATGACCAAATTTCAGAGGTCTCTTTCCTTAACTGACTTGACTCCATTGTTTTGGGCCCAAGATGAGGCTTAGCATCATGGCCTAAGGGCCCAGTGGAGGATAGCTGCTCAGCTCGTGGTGGGATCAGGAAGCAGACAGAAGGAGAAGAGTGAGAAAGTGAAAAGAAGAAGGGGGATGCAAGGAGGATGAACACTTTGAGAGCATTCACCCAGTGACCCCCTTCCTCTCCTTCCCCCCACTGCTCACAGTTGTCACATAGTCAGTTAATTCAAGCTAGTTTATAGCTATTCAAGTAAGTTTATAGTTCCCATAATCTGATCATTTCATCTGAATATTCATGGATTAACACAAGAGCTTTGGGGTGACACCTCATACCCAAATCACAACAGGAGTCTTTTGTATAATGTGCCCTATTTTGTCTCTAATTTTATTAATTTTGGTCTTCTCTGTCTCTCTCTGTTAGTTTGGGTAAGTGTTATCAATTGGGTTTATCTTTTAAAAGAACTAACTGTTTGCTTCATTGATCTTTTTTACTTAAATTTTTATTCAGTATTTCTTCCATTTCATCTGTGATCTTTCTTATTTAGTACATACTAATGCTTTTAGAATTGGTTTGTTCTTGTTTTTCTAAGACCTTAGGATGTATTATTAGGTTACTTATTTTAGCCTTTCAGGTTTTTTTAATTTAAATATCAGCATTCATAAGTATAAACTTTCCTTTTAATGTTTTATTAATTATATCTCATGGATTCTTGTTTGTTATGTTTATATTCTTGTGTGATTCTAATATTTTTTATTCCTCCCCAATTATCTTCTATTACCCACTAATCATTTAATCTCTATGTGTTTGTACATTTCAGTAGTTTTATTGTTCTCAAATTATAATAACATGTCATTATTATCAAATCAGATACCAGAAATTAAATAAACTTTTTTTTTGTATTTGCTAACTTTCTTTGTGGCTTAATATATTAATCATTTTGAGGAAAGATCCATGAGCAACTGAAAAGAAAGTGTACAGAGCTGTCATTGAATGAAATATTATACAGATATCTGCTAAGTCCATTAGGTCTACAATAAATTTTAACTCTAGCATTTTTATTGTCTTTATGCCTATATGACCTATCTGAATTGTAAAAATCACCCATTATTATTCTGCTGGGGATATCTGAGTCTTTATGTAAAGTACTTATTTTTTAAATAAGTTTTTAAATGAATTAGTGCATTGATGTTCAGGAAATAAATATGTACAAATGTCATTTCTTCTTGTTGGATTGTTTCCTTTACTAATATATTGTGAATTCTTTGTTTCTTCTATTTTTTTCCCTGAATCTGGTTTGTCTGATAGGAGAATAGCTACTCCTGCTAGCTTTAGGATCCTATTTGCATAGGATATCATTTTTATTTCTTTCACTTTCATTCTATAATTGTCTTTGCCATTGAGTTGTACTTCTTGCTGGCAGCATATATGTGGGTATTGTTTTCTAACTGGAAATTGAGACTATTTACATTTGTTATTTTCATAAAGAAGAATATATTACTTCCTATTTTTTTTTATTTCTAAGATGTTAATTTATCCTAATTCTTATTTGCTTGTCTGCTATTACAATGAGATTTTTTTTCATTTTCAAATTCTCTTATTTTTATTTTTGTATTGTGTGTTTGTTATTACTCTAAGTATCCTGTGCAATGCTGCTATAGTGGTCCTGAATTCATTTATTATATGCATCTCTTGAAAAATTGTATTTCTTCTTCAATTCTGAAGTATAACTTTACTGGATGCTCCAGTCTAGGTTGGAAGTCACTTTATTTCAGGGCCTCAAGTACAACATTCTGATCCTTCTTGGTTTTAGAGTTGCAGGGCCTATGATAAAAAATATGTTACACTAATTATTCTGCCTTTATAAGTGAGCTGATTTTTCTTTCTTATAGGTTTTTAAATTCTTTCATTGATCTTGTGTTTTTATTTGTTTGACATTTTATCTATATTGTATCATGGGAAGGTTCTAGTCTGATTTGTTTGTTTGGAGTGTCTAAATACCTTTAATATCTGATCATTCACCTCATTTCCCAGGTTTGGAACAAATTTCTGCAAAATAATATAACTGTAAAATGTTTTGAAGGCTTATAAACTATGGGCATTAATGACATAAATTTACAAGAAATAAAAATATAGCGCTTTTTGGAAAATCAATAAAAATGAGTTTTGATGACTTAGTTTTTCTTTTAATACATTTTTACTTTTAATTGAGACTTTGTAATCATACTGTTTACTGATTAGAGTATAATATTTCAATACATGTATATAATATATAATGATTAGATGAGGGAATTGGCTTATTTATCAACACAGACATTAATCATTACTTTGTGTTGAAACATTCAGAATTTATAATGTGTTTTGAAATATTCAAATGATTTTTTTCAGCTGTAGTTATCCTACTATCCTACTAGAACATCAGGACTTATTCCTCTTATCCAATTGCACTATTGTATCCATCAACCATTCTTTCTACATTCCCCCTTTCCAACACACTTTCCAGGCTATTACCCACTATTCTATGTTCTACTTTCTTGAAATCAATTTCATAGTTTAGACTTTTCTCACATGTAATTGAGAATATGATGTGTCTTTCCATGCCTGGATTTTTTTCACTCAGTGTGTGTGTGTGTGTGTGTGTGTGTGTGTGTGTATGTATATTCCCCAGTTCCATGTATGTTACTGCAAATGACATTTTTTTTCTTTCTAATGGCCAAATAATGTTGTCTTGTGTGTATATACCACATTTTATTTTCAATTCATCAAGCAATAAACAATGAGTTTGATTCTATATCTTCATTATTGTGAATTGTCCTGCAGAGGATGTGCAAGTGCGGGTTTCTCTTCAATATACTGATTTCAATTCCTTTGGGTATATATCCATGTTATGTTTTACATGTGGTGTCCCCCAAGAGCTCACCAGGTGAGAAGGTTTGAAGGAGAAATGATTGGGTTATAACCTTAACCTAATCCGTGAATTAATACTTAATGGGATTAACTGGGTGGTAACTGGAGGCAGGTGGGTTGTGGCTAAAAGAAGTAGCTCATTGGGGATGTAGCTCTGGGGTGTATAGTTTGTATTTGGAGAGTGGAGTTTTTTTTCTCTCTGCTTCTGATCACCATATGAACTGCTTCCCTCTGCCACACTCTTCTGCAATGACATTCTGCCTCACCAGAGGCATGAAGCCAAACTACTATGAACTAAGACCTCTAAAACCATGAGTTCTCAAATAAACTTTTCTTCCCCTTTAGTTTTTCTGGTCAGGTCCTTTAGACACAGAGGTAAGAAAGCTGACTAAAACAAGCCAGTAGTGGGATTGCTGGATCATATGGCAGTTTTGTGTCCCATATTTCAAAAAGTTTCCATATCCATTTTCCACAATAGCTATGGAGATTTAATTCCCACAATCATTATATGATAGTTTCCTTTTCTCCATGTCCTTACCAGCATTTACTTTTAATTGTCTTTTTTGAAAATAGCCCTTTTAATTGGGGTGAGATGATATCACATTTTGGTTTTGATTTGAATTTTTTTTCTGATGGCTAGTAATGTTGAGCATTTCTTCATATATCTTTGGGGCACTTATATTTATCTTATTAGAAATGTCTATTTAGGTCATTGGCCCATTTTTTATAACTTTTTAAAATTTATTTGCTATCAAGTTCTTTGTGTTATTTATAAAATCTTAATATTATAAGTCCTTTATCATAGGAATAGTTTAAACATGTTTTCTCTAATTATATATTTATCTATTCACTCTGTTGACTTTTATTTTTTAACTATGCAAAGGGTTTTGGTATGATGTAGTCTCATGTATCATTTTTGCTTTGTTGCCTATGCTTTGGGGATGATATCTATAATTTTTCCCCCAGACCATTGTCCTAATGAATTTCCCCTGTGTTTTCTTCTAGTAGTTTTACAGTTTCAGGAATTATATTGAATGCTTTTTGATACATTATTTATTTGATTCATTTTTTGAGTCTTTATTTACGTATAATGCAAAATAGGGGGCTAATTTCTTTCTTCATAAGAATATTCAGCTTTTTCAAAATCATTAGTTGATAATTTCCCTTTTTCCACTGTACATTCTTGCTGACTTTGTCACAAATCAATTGGTTATAGACACATGTATCTATTTATGGGTCCTCTATTCAGCTACATTTGTTCATATATGATTGATTTTATGCCAGTACAATGCTGTTCTGGTTACTATTGCTTTGTAGCATCTTTTGAAATCGGGTATTACAAATTTGTGAAAAGTGACATTTTTATTTTGATGGGAATTTTATTGACTCTGTAGAATGTTTTTGTCAATATGAATATTTTAAAAATATTATTTTCCCAATGATGTCTTTTTATTTGGGGAGTTCTCTTCAATTTCTTTCATCACTTTTCCATAATTTTCATCATTTTTTTCTCATTTTTTTTACTACCTATTATAAATTAAGTTCCTTTCTCAATTTCTTTGCAATTTAAATATTGATGTATAAAAATGTTACGCTTGTTCATATATTGGTTTTTGTATCCTCCAATTTTAATGACTTGTTTGTCAGTTCTAATGGATTATGTGGTGGAATCCTTATATTTTCTACATATGAAACTGTGTTACCTGAAAATAGATAATTTGATTTCTTCCTTTCCTGTCATGATGCCCTTTTAATCTTTCTCTTCTCTTATTGCTCTAGCTAAGACTTCTGACACAATATTGAATAAGAGAGGTGAAAATTGATATTGTACTATTTAAATAATAGAAAACTCTATATTTATTAAGTTTTTCAACTTTTAAAAAATTTTATTAAACTTAACTTACACATGAAATTTGCCCACTTCAATTATACAATTCAGTAAATTTTTTTGGTAAATTTACTGAGCTGATTAATTGTTACTCAAACCCAGTTTTAGAACTTTCTCATCATCACCCTAGTAAGATCAATCATTCCATTTTAGTCAATCCCTGTTCTCACACCCAGTCTCATGTAGCCAGTGATATACTTTCTGGTATGAACAATTCATGTAAATATATTTGTAAAATACATGGTCTTTTGCAATTGACTTCCTTCAATTAGCATAATGTTTTTGAGGTTTATTCATGTTGTAGCATATATCAATATTTTAAAAATATTCTCAAAAGCCTCAGTCTCAGTTTCTACTTGTTAATCAACTCTATATTTTTCTTTATTTCAACTCATAGATTTTTTTTCAATAACCAAATCTGTTTATTTATATTTTATTTAGTTTTATTGTGAAGATTTCTTTAAGTAAAAGGATGATTTACACTTTAAATATGTAAAGATGATATCAAACAATTATTCATTTTATTTTCCCATCTTGTAGATTCAAAGCAGATATTTGATAAAATTAAATTCTCTTGAGGAATGTATGATAATCGGAGTACTTAGTTGAAAGGTTCATCATGAGTGATCACAATTTAGTACAAGTCCTTTGGGAAAACTTGAAAAATTTGTTTATTTTTTCATTATGAGTTAAAAAAAACTTGGTAGAAAAACATTAAAGAACATACAACTTTTCAAAATTAGCCAATGCATATCAGATTTATTGCCTTTTAAGATCAAAACATAAAACAAATTTTAACAAACAAGTGAATGCATATTTAAATTTTCATGGCTAATGAGTTGTGACAAAGCATGGTGAAGAGGAAGACAAAATAGAGATAGAAAAATAATAGATATTGTATGACTAAAATATAAATGTCACATTCAGTAGTTAATTGTAGACAAATATAAAAGAAAACCTGTACAATCAGAAAAATGAGAAATTATACCCCATTTGATTCAAATGTATGAATTGTCAAGATCATTGTACTGTCATGTGTAGCTAATAAAAAAAATAAAATGTGAAAATAAAAGAAATCAAGACTGAAATGATTATTTGGAGATCTTTTAATAACCTATGATAATCACTGAAAATTACCACACTAGTACATTTTCCATTTCTTACTTCAATTCCCCCCTGTAAATATGTCAAAGAGTGACCATGGAAAGAGCAGCAGAGCCCAAATCAGGACATGGAATCCTGCCTCACTAACTAATGGGACCTGTGGGCCTGGTGGAGCCCCTCACCTTTCTAGCTTCCCTCCGTCAGTGCATTTAATTCTAAAACTGGTTCTTGAGAAAATGTAAGTGGAATATATTCTCAGATAACACAGAATGCTTGCTGTCAATAAATCTATAGACTATTTAAAGGGAAGGTAAGGCAATACCTTCATTAAGACTTTAATTGTCAATCCCTTCTACTGCTGGCAGAGGTCCTCCTCAAGAAAAGTGATTCACGGTCTGGACACCCAGGTGGCCTCAAAGCAAACACTCACAGAGTACATGGACGTGCTTACAATCACTCCCATTGTCTCAGGAAAAACATTCCCCCTCTCCAATATTTAATCACCCAATCTATAAAATAGAAACTATAACTATTTTGTAAGAATTAAAACAAGCAACTTTCTTTATGTAAAGTCTATAGGACATTTCATTGACAAAGAGAATGTAGCATTTATTATTGGTGTTGATTTATTATCATAACATTAGTATTATCATTATTACTATAGTTCCTTTTCAAAGGAGATTTGTTTCATGAAGCTAACTAATCCAAAATAATAATTACTAAATGAACTAACAAAATTCTGGTTCTATCAGCAACCAGTCATGTGATCTTAGGAAGGTCTGCTGTTTCTCAATTTCCTTGTCTTTCAAGCAAAGATGGTAATACTACCCAGTTTATAAGATTGATGGAAAGATTAAATGCAGTAGTAATTACTATACTGACCATGGTGTAAATGTTTGCGAAAAGCTTTTTATCATTCTAAATATTAATCCTAAATTTGTTCCTCTCTTCATTTCATTTAAAAAAATAAAAACGTGAATAAAAAATAAATGGTAGTTATTATTTTTATAATAATAGTAATATTTTATTAGCACCTTGAATTGCAGAATCTTTTAAGCAAACAACACATAATTAGTAAGAGTGATTATTGCTAATTATTATGAGGCCATGGACATAGTTATCATGAACTGAAGATGAGTAAACTCTGGTTGTGTGGAGTTGTGCCTTCATTGTAAATGCTGAATTTCTCACCTGGTTGATGAAGGTATTCTACCAGGAAGAGTATTTCTTTCCTTAGGAAATTACCCCCGTACAGGAACAAAGTATATGTTACTAGGCGAATGACCTAGAAATGTCAGCAGGAGGAAGTCTGAAGATTTTGAAAAACAATAAGACAAAAAAAAAGTGACAGTTCATGTTTGAGAGGGGACCAAGTAATATATGTCACACAGCGAGGAAATAGAAAGTATTTCTGGGAAGTAAGGTCCATAGATGATATTAGGCAGCTGTGTGGAGCCTGGGAGACTATGAATGGTGTCAAGACCATCAGCATTAATAAATTGGAGGTCAGGGGATCATGCTGCTCATCAGTCAGTGTCACTGGTGATGAATGTCTTGAGGGCAGAGGTCAGTGGATGCGAGGTGACTAGAGTATTCCAGAGGCACAGAACTCTTCTGCTAAACAGGAGGCTCTTGGAATACTGACACGCTGGTCATTAAACCTGTCATGTCACTGTGCAAGGGCCAAAATCAAATCAGAGTGAGGATTCCGAGAGTTTTAATAAACTGAAAAGAAATGGATCAAAATGAAATATTTTCTGCTTAACTGTTACTTTTAGATAATTCACATGAAAATGCCAAATGGCTGTTTTAAATTATCCTCCTTTAAAAACTAAGTTCATGATATACAAATAATTACAAAATTAGCCAAATTTTTGTTTTACATTAGGATTGTTAAGTTAGCTTGATGAAAGTAAGGTTTTGGAGCTTTGACAAAAAGGGAAACTCTTAGGTCAAGGACTTGGGCAACCAAAAACCATGGCAGTAACTAAGCAAGGTATAGTTTAACAATGGGTTCAAGCTATTTGTGTGAGTTAGGCTGACTTAATTTATGGACTGAGGATAGATGCATAAACTCATTTTTAGATGAAGCACAAATACAAATATCAGGCAAAGCCTAGCCATGAACAGAAGAGGTCAGCTCCACAAACTGTTGATAACTTGACAATGGGGGACAATGAATTGACCTCAGCATTGCTGTCATAATCAAATGAAATAGTCTATATAAAGCATCCAGTAAAATGAGATGAGCATATTAAATCAATAAATAACTGTGGGTTTGTCTCTGTGTGTGTGTGTGTGTGTGTATGTGTGTGTGTGTGTGAGAGAGAGAGAGAGAGAGAGAGAGAGAGAGAGAAAGGAAGAAAGATGATGTGTCACAAAATTTGTCACTTATAATCTTTATACTGATATTATACATAAAATTAATTCATTCAACAAATACATATTGCATCTCAGGTAGAGGTTAAGGGCCAGATATGTAGTTGTGTCCAAAATAGTCAAAACCCTAACCTCTTAGAACTTATGTTCAAAGGAAAAAGATCCAGATGATAAAAAAATATATAGACATAGTGTATGCAATAGTGGCAAAATACTAAAGCACAAGAGGTTCAGAGTGTTATGGAGGCACCAGAGGGAAGGGCTGATGCTCTGGATGTTTGTGGACAATTGCAATGAAAAGACCAGGTGTGTGTAAAGACACAAAGAAGATGAACAAGGCAGCCATGGGGTAACAGAAGCATGTTTCAGGAAGGAAAAGAACCAGGTGGAAACTCTGAGTAGAAACTTGCCAGGAAAGGAGTATGGGTGTGTTTCATAAAGGAGCCGTGGACTGGGCCATGCAGGGACTCGGATGCCAATTGAGGGCCTTTGCTCTGTATTCTGAGGAAAATCACTGAAGGTCGTTTGCAAAGAAGTGAGGAGTTGGCCTGTTGTTCAGTTACTGTCTGAAGTATGTCTCCAGGGAAATTCATTTTAAATCCCCAAAACACCAAATGAGGTGGTTGCTATTCTTTCCCCCTTATTCAGGCAAGGAACGAGAAGCTCAAAGAGATTAAGTAATTGACCACAGTCACACTGACAGCCAGTGAATGAGCAGGATTTCAAACTCAGGCAGGTTCACCTATAGGACTTCTGTTCTCTTTCATGTTTAGTTGTGTCCCTTAGAGTTCTGGCTGCTTCTAATCTTTTTCTGGAATACTTTATTAGGTTCATTTCTTCTGCGATGTAATCTCTATTTTTAATATTTCTGTCATTTTAGCCTCTCAAAGAAGTCCTTGTTTTTAAAAATATCTTGCAGTCTTAATTCTAATGTTAATGAAATACTCTTTAGGAAGTCACACCTTTTCCTTGGATTGTCTTTTATTTTAAGATTACACCACCCACGTGGGTCCTTTGTGTGTAATTTCCCTTTACTTTCTTGTTTTTCACTCTTCTTCTTATTTATTTCTTCCTTCCTAACCTCCCATCCTTTTTTTTGTGAAGCAGACTAGGAGTCTTTCATGCATTATGCTGTTTATACTCTATCTCAATGGGTTGTTCTCTTGTCCCTTTATCTTTTCCTATTTATTCATCCTAAGTCTTTCTCATTTTGGTTCAGGTATTCATCTTGTTACTCAAATTTGGTCCTCTGGCAAGGGCTTAAAATCCTGTTAGATATGTACTACCCCAGGCTCTGCCCAGGGTCTTTCTTCCAGCTGTGTGATGATTCAGTGACAAAGTAACTCTTAGAAAATGTTCTTTCTACAGACTGAAAGGCACAGAATAGGACCTGTCCTCAATATTACTAGTATCTGATTGTCTTCTGGATAGAATGTTTTTTCAGATTTACAGCTATGGAAAAGTTCACATGCAACCATAATCTCTTATCCATCATTAAGAAGAAATTCATTTTAATTAGCCCTGCTAAATAAAAGTGGGGCCATTTTCTGACTATGTAACACATAAATATAAATTTCAAAAGCACACACCATAAGCTGCATGCACTACTGCTAGAGTGCTTTTGGTTCTTGCTTTAGCAACCTTTTTTATTTCTTTTTCTGAAAATGCATATTTCCAGGAAGCATTGAGCAAATGTTAGTTACTCCCTTTAGTTCTTCTTTCTACCCTTTTTTTTTTTTTAGTTTGAAGCTGAATTTACTACATAATCTTAGAGTGAAGGATACCAATGGAAAGGAAGTATACTATTCTCTGATCTCAAAAAGATACAATTCTTCAGTTTGGGATAAAGACAGAAAAAGAAGGAGAGACAATCTGCCTCCTTACCACCTTCTATCCCTGCAATTTTGTTTCATTTCTGATGGTAAAATAGCCATTGCAAACCAGCTGTGCTTCTTAGATCACTGCTATAATTATAAAATCTTTCCAGATTTTAGGAAAAAAAAAAAAAACAACTCTGAGAATTAGTTTTCAGCATTCTCATAAGACTCAGCAAAGTTAAAATATCTGTCCAAATAATTAAGTTGTTAAGTGGCAGAGCCCAGAGCCAAGACACACACACACACACACACACACACACACACACACACTCCCAGAGTAATGCTTTCCTCCTAACATGCTATGCATTTTTTAACAAAATATGATGGATAGCCACAAGAGCCCTGTCCCTTGGCATTAGTATCACTCCCCATTTCACATTCACTGTCATTTCTGCAGCTGACAATCCCACATCTTCTGATTGCATTCCCAGGTCTCAGCCGCAACAAATATCTACAGGTCACCTTCTTTCCCTAAATGGTGGCCTCTGTGTGGGTACTTCTGGTGCCCTCCCCTTGAACCCCAGCTGTTTGCATCCTGCTGTGAGTAGCTGCAAGCGACTGTATGTGGACAGCTGCATCCTCTGTACAAAGAAGAAGCCAACACATGTCCCTGATTCTGAATTCTGTGATTGGTCTGTTCTTTGCTGGATAGGAGCACACAGAATAAAATTAGGAAAGAAATAAAAATTAGAAAGGAGACATAAAAAAGAAGGACGAGGAAATAAGACTTTAATTTACAAGTTCTGTATGCTTTCCCAGGTCTGTCATCCCTAAGTAAGTCTCTTTTCCAGGCCTTTTATACTCAAATTCCTGGGAAACCTGGAAGTCTACCTATGCAACTGTTAATTAAACTCCTAATAAATAGATTAGGTAAGAGAGATATGATATATTGAGGAACCTATAGAGGACTTTCCCACACTATCTGTGGATCCGATAACAATGACCACGTCAGTCTGAGGATGCAGGGATTGACCAGGCCACCAGAAACCACCTTGAGATCATGGGACTATTATCATTCCTACGTACCTTCCCTTTCCCATCCTTTGCCAAGTTTCCTTTAAAAGAAGACCCAGGACTCCCAAAACCAAGTCTCTCTACTGTCAAGATGGCCCAATTCTTCCTTGAAAACGTATCTGCTTTCTTAATTAAGACTCTGTCTATGCTTCCGACTGGAATATGCTGAAATTCTTTTCCTTCACTTTACCAAGAAGGCAGCTACTATTGCGTCAAATTCCTATTCTGTCTGGAAACTACTCAGACCTTTCTTCAGAGACTCTTCCCCAATGACAAAAGTTTCTCTCTTCTGAAATAGTTTTGTTCTACTTTTATCTCATTCTGTGTGGGCCCTAGACCTATAGAGTATAAAACAACCTTCAGCTTATAAAGTCAGAGTGTTTTGTTTAATCTAAAATAGATTAATTGAATTAATTTGTACAAATGATTAAAGTCATAATAATGCTATTCATAGATTTGAGTCCAGTTGCTCTGTTTCTCAGGCCACAATTACTTGCTTTTTTGCCATACAGCATTATAATGTCAGATTCCTGTAAGTCGTGTAGATCCTGAAATATTCAAGGACTGGAAGTGGCAAATGAGAACTTGGGGGGCATTATATCAGCCAAGTCATACTTGGAAAATTTAACTCAGTCAAACCAAAGAGTAATATAAGATGAAACCCATGTGTATTCAACTGCCAAAGAGTCTGTTTACTTTAAACAGCTTTTATTTCCTTTAATAACACTCCTGGAATATTGCTTAGAGTATATTCACTTTTTTAATAGCAATATTTTCAGTTTTAAATGTCCTGAAGATATCTAAGAATAATTAGTCCCCCGAGCATATTGATTAAATTCATTTACCCTTTATAGTGCTAGAGACAGAAAAACAGTGAAAAACTATTCTAGAACACTGCAAAAAGTGAATAGAAAGAAAAATAGTTAAAAGTAACCAAATGTTCAGCACACACTCCTATGTTCAATCCATTTTAATATATTTTAACGTTTCCAAGAAAGTCTTGCTTTTAAAACTGCCCAGAGATATTTTTCTTCCTTTAGTAATTATGTTTTATTGTCCCAGCAATTTAACATGGTGAATATATTATTATTATTAATCATTCCAGGTTTGCCCATAATGCTTGAAATACATATATACACACAGAGGGTCTCGTCTACAAAAACTGCTTATACATTGTGAAGTGCTTTGGGTCAATTCAAAAGCCTTTACTGTTGGTTAATTAATGCAGCAAAATTATGGGGAAGGAATTATAAACCAGGCACAGCATTAGGCTCTAGAGAGGCATAAAAGAAATGGCAGTTAATCTGAGCTCATTGACATTGGAATGACATAAAAATTTTGAAGGTACTGAGGAGGTAAAGTGCAGATATTAAAACTATACATGAGATAGTAGAGGGAACTGGGACCAAACACAGAGCAGGCCCAGCGGCCTGCTGAGGGGCAGAGCCGCCCCCCACCCCCCTCGCCTGCCAGGTAGGGGAAGGGTGACCACCGACAGAAAAGGCCCAGTGGCCCAGGGCGGGACAGAGCTTCCAATCACTCCTGCAAGGTAAGCAGGCCTGCGACCCACCGGCAGAAGAGGAGCAGCCGCCTGCTGAGAGGCTGAGCCGCCCCCTCCCCCTGCGCCAGCATAGTAGAGGGAACTGGGACCAAAGACAGAGCAGGCCCAGCGGCCTGCTGAGGGGCAGAGCCGCCCCCCACCCCCCTCGCCTGCCAGGTAGGGGAAGGGTGACCACCGACAGAAAAGGCCCAGTGGCCCGCGGCGGGACAGAGCTTCCAATCACTCCTGCAAGGTAGGCGGGCCTGCGACCCACTGGCAGAAGAGGAGCAGCCGCCTGCTGAGAGGCTGAGCCGCCCCCTCCCCCTGCGCCGGCATAGTAGAGGGAACTGGGACCAAACACAGAGCAGGCCCAGCGGCCTGCTGAGGGGCAGAGCCGCCCCCCACCCCCCTCGCCTGCCAGGTAGGGGAAGGGTGACCACCGACAGAAAAGGCCCAGTGGCCCGCGGCGGGACAGAGCTTCCAATCACTCCTGCAAGGTAGGCGGGCCTGCGACCCACCGGCAGAAGAGGAGCAGCCGCCTGCTGAGAGGCTGAGCTGCCCCCTCCCCCTGCGCTGGCATAGTAGAGGGAACTGGGACCAAACACAGAGCAGGCCCAGCGGCCTGCTGAGGGGCAGAGCCGCCCCCCACCCCCCTCGCCTGCCAGGTAGGGGAAGGGTGACCACCGACAGAAAAGGCCCAGTGGCCCGCGGCGGGACAGAGCTTCCAATCACTCCTGCAAGGTAGGCGGGCCTGCGACCCACTGGCAGAAGAGGAGCAGCGGCCTGCTGAGAGGCAGAGCCGCCCCCTCCCCCCCGCGCCTGCAAGGTAGTCGGAACTGAGACCACCATCAGAACAGGTCAGACCTGCAACTGAGAGACAGAACAGGCCCAGTGGCCTGAGGAAGGGTAGAGCCGCCCCCCCCCCACGCCTGCAAAGTAGGTGGACCTGCGACCCACTGGCAGTACAGCCCCAGAGGCCTGCAGAGGGGCAGTGCCGCTGCCTGCGCCTGCAAAGTAGGCAGAACGGCGACCACCGACAGAACAAGCCTAGCGGCCCGCAGAGGGACAGAGCCGCCGCCCGCGCCTGCAAGGACGGCGGACCTGCTACCGACTGGCAGAGCAGGCCCAGCGGCCTGCCGGCGTGGTAGGCACATTGCCCCAATTGGCGGAGGGGCAGAGCCGCCGCCCGTGCCTGCGAGGGAGACTTTGCAACTATACAAGACCAATATAAATATATAGGGGGAAAATTCAATAGCACAACAGTTTCACCAAGAAGAAAGGAACGCGAACAGTATGAAGAGACAAGGAAAGAAAGGACCACAAGCAATGCAGGTCAACTCAACTTTAGAAGAGGTAATAGCTGCAGCTGATGGAATGTCAGATAAAGAATTCAGGATATACATGCTTCAGATGATCTGGAGTCTCAAGGAAGACATCAGACAGCAAAATCAGACAATGAAAGATCACTTCAACAATGAATTACATAAACAAATTCAAGAAGCAAAAGATCAACTATACAGGGAAATAGAGGTTATAAAAAACAAACAAACAGAAATCCTAGAAATGCAGGAAGCAATAAGCCAACTTAAAAACTCAATTGAGAATACTACCAGCAGAGTAGAACACTTAGAAGACAGAACATCAGACAATGAAGATAAAGTATTTCAACTTGAAAAGAACATAGACAGCTCAGCAAGACTGTTAAGAAACCATGAGCAGAACATCCAAGAAATATGGGATAACATCAAGAGACCAAATTTAAGAGTCATTGGGATACAGGAAGGAACAGAGTTTCAAACCAAAGGAATGAGCAATCTATTCAATGAAATAATTCGAGAAAACTTCCCAGACTTGAAGAATGAGACAGAACCCCAAATCCTAGAAGCCTACAGGACGCCGAATGTGCAAAATCATAAGAGACCCACACCTAGACACATTATAATGAAGATGCCCAACATACAGAACAAGGAGAGAATTTTAAAAGCTACAAGAGAAAGGAAGCAGATCACATTTAGGGGTAAGCCAATCAGGATAACAGCTGATCTTTCAACACAGACTCTGAAAGCTAGAAGATCCTGGAATAACATATTTCAAACACTGAAAGAAAATGGGTTCCAACCAAGAATTGTGTTTCCAGCGAAATTAAGCTTCAGGATGGAAGATGAAATTAAAACCTTCCACGATAAACAAAAGTTAAAAGAATTTGCAGCTAGAAAACCATCTCTTCAAAACATCCTTGGCAAAACATTACAGGAAGAGGAAATGGAAAATAACAATGAAAACCAACAGTGGGAGGTAGGACACTAAAGGGGGGAAAATAATCAAAGTGGAAAACAAACCATGTTTAGTAACATAAATAAACAAATATGGCTGGAAGAACAACCCATATCTCAATAATAACCCTAAATGTTAATGGCTTAAACTCACCAATCAAGAGACACAGGCTAGTAGAATGGATCACAAAACAAGACCCAACAATATGCTGCCTACAGGAGACGCATTTGATAGGAAAAGACATACATAGGCTGAAGGTGAAAGGTTGGGAAAAATCATATCACTCATATGGACTTCGGAAACAAGCAGGAGTATCCATACTCATATCAAATAAAATAGATTTTAAGCCAAAGTTAATCAAAAGGGATAAAGAGGGACACTACATACTGCTCAAGGGAACCATACACCAACAAGACATAACAATCATAAATATATATGCCCCAAACAATGGTGCAGCTATGTTCATCAAACAAACTCTTCTCAAGTTCAAGAGTCTAATAGACCACCATACAATAATCATGGGAGACTTCAACACACCTCTCTCACCACTGGACAGATCTTCCAAACAAAAGTTGAATAAGGAAACCATAGAACTCAATAACACAATTAATAACCTAGACTTAATTGACATATATAGAATATACCACCCAACATCAAACAGTTACACTTTTTTCTCAGCAGCACATGGATCCTTCTCAAAAATAGATCATATATTATGTCACAGGGAAACTCTTAGACAATACAAAGGAGTAGAGATAATACCATGCATCCTATCTGATCATAATGGAATGGAACTGAAAATCAACGATAAAAGAAGGAAGGAAAAAGAATATATCACTTGGAGAATGAACAATAGGTTACTGAATGATCAATGGGTTATAGAAGACATCAAGGAGGAAATTAAAAAATTCTTAGAGATTAATGAAAACACAGACACAACATATCGGAATCTATGGGACACATTGAAAGCAGTTCTAAGAGGAAAATTCATTGCTTGGAGTTCATTCCTTAAAAAAAGAAAAAACCAACAAATAAATGATCTCATACTTCATCTCAAAATCCTAGAAAAAGAAGAGCAAAACAACAGCAAAAGAAGTAGAAGGCAAGAAATAATTAAAATCAGAGCTGAAATCAATGAAATCGAAACAAAAGAAACAATTGAAAAAATTGACAAAACTAAAAGTTGGTTCTTTGAAAAAATAAACAAAATCGACAGACCCTTAGCCATGCTAGCGAAGAGAAGAAGAGAGAGAACTCAAATCACTAACATACGGGATGAAAGAGGCAATATCACAACAGACACTTCAGAAATACAGAAGATAATCAAAAATTATTTTGAATCCTTATACTCCAATAAATTAGAAGATAGTGAAGGCATAGATAAATTTCTTAAGTCATATGATCTGCCCAGATTGAGTCAGGAGGATATAGACAACCTAAACAGACCAATATCAATTGAGGAAATAGAAGAAACCATCAAAGGACTACCAACTAAGAAAAGCCCAGGACCGGATGGGTATACAGCAGAGTTTTACAAAACCTTTAAAGAGGAACTAATTCCAATACTTTTCAAGCTACTTCGGGAAATAGAAAAAGAGGGAGAACTTCCAAATTCATTCTACGAGGCCAACATCACCCTGATACCTAAACCAGACAAAGACACTTCAAAGAAAGAAAACTACAGACCAATATCTCTAATGAACCTAGATGCAAAAATCCTCAATAAAATTCTGGCCACTCGGATACAAAGGCACATCAAAAAAATTGTGCACCATGATCAAGTAGGATTCATCCCTGGGATGCAAGGCTGGTTCAATATAAGGAAATCAATAAATGTTATTCACCACATCAATAGACTTAAAAATAAGAACCATATGATCATCTCGATAGACGCGGAAAAAGCATTCGACAAAGTACAGCATCCCTTTATGTTCAAAACTCTAGAAAAACTAGGGATAACAGGAACATACCTCAATATTGTAAAAGCAATCTATGCTAAGCCTCAGGCTAGCATCATTCTGAATGGAGAAAAATTGAAGGCATTCCCTCTAAAATCTGGAACAAGACAGGGATGCCCTCTCTCACCACTTCTGTTCAACATAGTTCTCGAAACACTGGCCAGAGCAATTAGACAGACGAAAGAAATTAAAGGCATCAAAATAGGAAAAGAAGAACTTAAATTATCACTATTTGCAGATGACATGATTCTATACCTAGCAGACCCAAAAGGGTCTACAAAGAAACTATTAGAGCTAATAAATGAATTCAGCAAAGTGGCAGGATATAAAATCAACACGCATAAATCAAAGGCATTCCTGTATATCAGCGACAAATCCTCTGAAATGGAAATGAGGACAACCACTCCATTCACAATATCTTCAAAAAAAATAAAATACTTGGGAATCAACTTAACAAAAGAGGTGAAAGACTTATACAATGAAAACTACAGAACCCTAAAGAGAGAAATAGAAGAAGATCTTAGAAGATGGAAAAATATACCCTGTTCATGGATAGGCAGAACTAACATCATCAAAATGGCGATATTACCAAAAGTTCTCTATAGGTTTAATGCAATGCCAATCAAAATCCCAACGGCATTTCTTGTAGAAATAGAGAAAGCAATCATGAAATTCATATGGAAAAATAAAAGACCCAGAATAGCAAAAACAATGCTAAGCAGGAAGTGTGAATCAGGCGGTACAGCGATACCAGACTTCAAACTATATTACAGAGCAATAGTAACAAAAACAGCATGGTACTGGTACCAAAACAGGCGGGTGGACCAATGGTACAGAATAGAGGACACAGAAACCAATCCACAAAACTACAACTATCTTATATTTGATAAAGGGGCTAAAAGCATGCAATGGAGGAAGGATAGCATCTTCAACAAATGGTGCTGGGAAAACTGGAAATCCATATGCAACAAAATGAAACTGAATCCCTTTCTCTCGCCATGCACAAAAGTGAATTCAAAATGGATCAAGGAGCTTGATATCAAATCAGAGACGCGCCGTCTGATAGAAGAAAAAGTTGGCTACGATCTACAGTCGGTGGGGTCGGGCTCCAAATTCCTCAATAGGACACCCATAGCACAAAAGTTAATAACTAGAATCAACAAATGGGACTTACTCAAACTAAAAAGTTTTTTCTCAGCAAAAGATACAATAAGAGAGGTAAATAGAGAGCCTACATCCTGGGAACAAATCTTTACTCCTCACACTTCAGATAGAGCCCTAATATCCAGAGTATACAAAGAGCTCAAAAAATTAGACAATAAGAGAACAAACAACCCAATCAACAAATGGGCCAAGGACCTGAACAGACACTTCTCAGAGGAGGACATACAGTCAATCAACAAGTACATGAAAAAATGCTCACCATCTCTAGCAGTCAGAGAAATGCAAATCAAAACCACCCTAAGATACCATCTCACTCCAGTTAGATTGGCAGCCATTATGAAGTCAAACAACAACAAGTGCTGGCGAGGATGTGGGGAAAAGGGTACACTTGTACATTGCTGGTGGGACTGCAAATTGGTGCAGCCAATTTGGAAAGCAGTATGGAGATTTCTTGGAAAGCTGGGAATGGAGCCACCATTTGACCCAGCTATTCCCCTTCTCGGTCTATTCCCTAAAGACCTAAAAAGAGCATGCTACAGGGACACTGCTACATCGATGTTCATAGCAGCACAATTCACAATAGCTAGACTGTGGAACCAACCTAGATGCTCTTCAATGGATGAATGGATAAAAAAAATGTGGCATTTATACACAATGGAGTATTACTCTGCATTAAAAAATGACAAAATCATAGAATTTACAGGGAAATGGATGGCATTAGAGCAGATTATGCTAAGTGAAGCTAGCCAATCCCTAAAAAACAAATGTCAAATGTCTTCTTTGATATAAGGAGAGTAGCTAAGAACAGAGTAGGGTCGAAGAGCATGAGAAGAAGATTAACATTAAACAGGGATGAGAGGTGGGAGGGAAAGGGAGAGAGAAGGGAAAATGCATGGAAATGGAAGGAGACCCTCAGAGGTATACAAAAGTACATACAAGAGGAAGTGAGGGGAAGGGGAAAAATAATACAAGGGGGACAAACGAATGTCAGTAAAGGGGGCAGAGAGAGAAGAGGGGAGGGGAGGGGAGGGGAGGGGAGGGGGGATAGTAGAGGATAGGAAAGACAGCAGAATACAACAGACACTAGTATGGCAATATGTAAATCAATGGATGTGTAACTGATGTGATTCTGCAATCTGTATATGGGGTAAAAATGGGAGCTCATAACCCACTTGAATCAAATTGTGAAATATGATATATCAAGAACTATGTAATGTTTTGAACAGCCAACAATAAAAAAAAAAAAAAAAATGAGAGAGGAAAATGAAAAAAAAAAAATAAATAAAACTATACATGAACTATAGATATAGGTCCTGTGATGAATACAGAAAAGCATAATATATATGTATACTTAAAATAAATTTAAAATATGTCTTAAAATATATAACATGTATAGTTTTTAACCTATGTGTAATATAAAAATGCAGAGTAGGGGCTAGGGTTGTAGCTCAGAGGTAGAGCATTTGCCTTGCATGTATGAGGCATTCAATTCTCAGTACCATAAAAAAATAAAATAAATACATTGTGTTCACCTATAACTAAAAAATAAATATTTAAAAAACACAGAGTAAATTTGTTTGTATTTCATTGAAAGAAAATTGGATTTTTTTTTTGTAGAAATTATATCCCTACCAGAGGGATTTCCAGAACCTACACATTGAATGGAATAAATATATCACTTTTATAGTTGTGTTTTCTTTTTGTTGTTGTTGTTTGTTTTGTTTTTACCTTAAAGAACAGCTGCATTTTTTAGTTTGTGGACACTTCCTCCAACTTGGAAGCCAGTCATAGAGCATTTTCAAATATCTTTCTGCTTCTGGCTTTCTGTTTTTCTCCCTTCTCCTTACATTTTTAAGGGCCCTGATGATTACACTGGGCCCTCTTGGATAATACAGAATACTATTATCCTAAGGACAACTTATAAGAAAGCTTAATTCCACCTGCAATCTTACTTTTTTATTGACATACAAACTAACATATTGAGAAATTCTGGGATTAGGAAATGAACCTCTTTAGAGGTTAGAATTCTGTCTACCACAGAGGTGTAAACAGTATCTCTGGATCCTTTTCTCTTGGTTATAAATCTCAACTGCTTTCAACAGACTCTCAGGTACACTTATGTAACCAACTTGCTGTGTAGACAAGTTGATCTGAGAGTCCTATTAGAAGATCCCTGCATGAAGTGGTAAGTTGAGAGATAAATATCTCACTGATACTCTCTGAAGTTATTTATCTCCCATTATTCCTGTAGCGTTAGCAAAACCTGTGTATCCCCTTTCTCATTGGACTTGCCATGTTTTCAGTTGAAAGGAGATGTTCCCGAGTAAAAATTTGGGACACAGGAAAACAATAATATTGGAAGTCTGTGTGGTATTTGATTTTCCAACACAAAAGTAATTCTTGGGGAACAACTTTTTAAACCATGACATTTGGACATCTAACTTCCAACCATGAGGTCCTAACACACATCTGGAACTTTATCCCTTTTCAGTATTGAAGTAGGTTGACTTGATTGTCATTATGTCAGTTATCTTTACATGGAGTAGACCAAAAAATAATCAAATGTGAGTCAAGTAACTAACACAGCAGGCCCAATAAAGAGTTCCTTTACCATCAAGTGACTGTAGTAATGTTTTGTGGTGAGAACTCCAGCACAGAAATGTCTAATATTTCTTCCTTCAACTCTCTATAAGGATATCCTTCCTTCATGTGCAAACTTGATTGTGGTAGTCAACTAGATCATTGCTCCCAGTTCCTTATTCCCATCCACATTAGAATTTTGTATACAGGACCTTTTTGGGATAATTATATAGTGTCATCTGGTGAGTCCAAGATGTGTATGACTACCCTACTGATGTTGGGCTTGGCCATGTTACTCACTTTGATTAAAGATATATGAGTAGACATGACAGTGTGTGGCTTTTGTACCTATGCCTCATGAGTCCTTGAATATTTCTGTGTCAACTCCTGGGATCCTGCACTTTCCATGCTACAGATAGTGTTTGGCCAATGGAGAATGAATTGACACATGACCATAAACTGTGGTCATGTCCAGCTGTGTTGAGCTGACATCTTGTAGACAAACAATTGTATCATCAATAAGAATAAATGTTTCATTAGCTATCAAGAGTCTTATTTTTTGTTGTTGTTGTGTTCTATTATGGAGGGCAGTATCTGATTACTATGACGGATATTCAAGCTTATATTTGCAAGTCATCTTGACCCTATTAATGTTCTCATCTTCCATAAAAATAATTCAACCAGATTCTACAAATGATTCCTAGTAAAGACTTCATACTTGTTCCTTTCTCACTAACCATCTGCTTTATTTCAGGTTAGTATGATTTCTCTCCTGGGTAACAGCAGCAGCCCCATAGCTAGCCATACTCTCAAGTAGATCTTCTCAAGATTCCACTCATTCTTCACAAAAATCCAGAGTAACTTTCCTGAACTTCAATTGCAACAGTACAGACCCCAAAATGAAACTTGTAGCTGTCTCCTTAGTCCCTTTACAGTGAAGGTCAAACACCATATTGTGACATACTCAGACCTTCATGATCTGAATTATACTGACTACTTATGTCATTCTCTCCCATATATCCTGTGCCTGAAACCAGTTTTTGCCTGTGAAGTACCTTGATATGTCACATGTCTGCCTCATTTTGACCTTTCCTTCAGCTATTTCCTTTGTTAGGGATGCCCTTAGTTCTTGTACTCTTCATAATGAGCAATTAGACATGTTTTAGATTCAGAGCAAAAGTCATTGTATTAGTAAAATATTTCCTAACATTCACCTTCTAGAAAAAAGCTCAGATACTCCATTCTTAGCTTTTATAGTTTCTTATACTATCACATTATAGTTCTCAGCGTCATTGTGACAGCATATATTCATTTCATTCTTCATAGTTTTAATGATTTGAACAGTGCCCGATAGATTCTTTTATGCATTAATTCCTTCAGATGTTACAAAAATATTTTAAAAGATTCTATAACATGGCTGATGTCCTAGACTGCTAAAATATGTAAACAAATTAAATCTACTAACAAAAGCACAGTGTGAAAAACCAGTATTATATTACATATATTACCTAATTGGTTTCTCTAAAACATTCTGAAAACTATAGAGCAACCATACTGTACATGTGAAGGTACTAAAGTTCAGAGAGAGTGCATCAAATATTGCTCAGCTAGTGATTAGTGGTTGATTGGTGGTTCTCCACTTCATCTAACTATTCTTTTTTTGGTACCAGAGATTGAACCCAGAGCTACTTAACCACTGAGCCATCATCAGTGCCCTTCAAAAAATATGATTTGATACAGGCTCTCATCAACTTGCTTAGAGCCTCATTAAGTTACTGAGGCTGGGTTTAAATTTGAGATACTCCTGCCTCAGCCTCCTGAGCCACTGGGATTACAGGCATGTGCCATCTTGCCCAGCTCTAACTATTATTTCTGCAGGTTCTTTTCTCACCTAATGTGGGCTAGTACCTTAGTTCTGTGGATACAGCAGTGCCTGTGAAATATCCACACCTCAATTGCCCGTTGTTGGGGAACAACGACAAAACACAATAACTTTAAGCAGCAATTTTATTTCTGTTCTCAATTTTGTGGCTTATGAATCCGGGCTGTTCATTTCCAATCCACATGGGGACATGTATGGCTGGAAAGCTCATCTTCACTCTATTTTGCTGCGTTGGTTCTACTGAGTGCCTCCCTTCCTTTTCTCTTCTGTTTCCCTCCCTTCCCTCTCTTTCCTTTCTTTTTCATTCTTTTCCTTCTCCTCTCTTTCCCTTCTTTTGTCCCCTCTTCCTTTAAAGAAACATTTTTAAAGATTCTGTACTCTAGGTGGTCTCTTGGACTGCTAAAAGTGAACCATGTAAACAAATCATGTCCTCAGGGAAGATTCCCATGAACAACTAACTCAAGTCAGTCCTTATCAGTTCTTTCACTCCATACTCATTCTCTGCTTAGCATTCACCAGGAGCTGACATACATATTCAGCAGAGTTTTCATGTATTTATTCAATAAATATTTATTATCACCTATGATATCTCAAAGATTGTTACAGAAGTTTAGCAAACACCAGATGTGGAAAAAAGTGGAGCCACTAAGATCCCGGACCACAGTGGTAGCCCCACTGAAATGTACACTCCATAAAAACAGGAATCTAACCTTATTCCCATTGTACGTCAAGAGCCTAGAAAAAGGTACCTGAAATATAATAGGTGCTCAACAAGTATGTTTATTTGATGAGAGAAGAAAAATTATAAGAGGTAGGACTGGTATGAAAAGGGAAAGAAGGAATATTAGGATGATATGAGAAATTACGATGGAGAGATTCATTCTCATTTGAAGACAATGGGAAACGTCTTTGCAGCAGTGATATGGACACAGAATAAGAGGATGAACCAAAGCTGGTGGCAATCACAGGAGCAGTGGGTATAACCCTTTTATCAATGTAACAAGTTTCTCAGTGGTAGAAATTAAATCTGGGCTTCAAGAAAAGGGAGAATAATGGAATAGACTATTCATTTATCCACTTGTAAGGGACTGAAGCTTGGATGTCTATTCATTTTTTATAATAAAATACTATAACTTTATTTTGTTGAGTGGATATTGAAACCAACCTAATATTTTTAACAGTAAGCTGCTTTTGCTCAATTACTGCAATATGTTGACTTTTCAATGAATACTTTTAAAAATTGATGTTACCAAACATTAGACCTGTATTTGAATTAACCTGAATGTTATTTTGAAGGCAGATATGACCATCCTCTTTTAATCATATATTCAAGATTTATTAGAAATCTAAGATCTTCAATGGCTCTTTAGTATTACCTGGAGCACAGATGTCTGAAATCCCTCTTTACCTTCAGGATTTCTTAATATATTCCTATCACTTCACATCTTTATTCAATTCTCCTAATTCCTGCATGATCTCACCAATTTTGAGATTCCAATTTCCTCCTTGTCCTTCAGATGACTCCAGTTTTGAAGACATGACAACTACTCTGCTCTTTCAGATTGAAAGAGAAAAATGGTATTTTAAGGCTTAGTTTTGCCTCACAAAATATCTCACTACAATAACATTCATTTCAGAAACAAGTAAGTTCATTTATAAATTATGAAGCTGGCAGGAAACTTATGCTATTTGTAAATTTAGCAAGTGCCCAAGCACACAATTTGTTCATGAGAATGATAATACCCAGTAGTACAGTAAACAAAATCACAAGTTAAAGCCAGAAGGTTAAACAAATACAACTATATGCTGTTATGGACAGTTCTCACCAGCTCCATGATTCCACGTAGAGGCACTAAGTCTTAGTGTGTTTTGTTTTATAATGAGGGATACACAGGACTCTCACTGCTCCAGAGGAGGATGAATGACCTCGTGCATCTGGGAGAAGGAATCAGAGTGGGCAGAGCTTAGTCATGACCCCTTCAGCTTCAGTTTTCCCTGCATGGTGCTTGTTTCTGGTTCATTTTGACCCCCCCCCCCCCAATGAATCTATGATGGGTAGAGGCTCTGCCCTTGAGGGAGGGGAGCTCCTATCTGTGACAATGTAAGCCCTGATTCTGGGAGCAGCCTTTGGTGGCCACAAGGTGAAACATGTTCTCCAGAAACTCCATCAATTATGTGCTTGACATTGTATCTCCACATGACAGACTCCTTTCTCTTTCTCTGAAGTAGTTAAGAAGGTATACAGAAAGCAGAGAGAGTATTGATGGAGACCCTTCAAATATCAACTTGTAGGAATAATGTAGGAAGAGTATGGAGGGATATAATACTAAAGTTCCATGAATCTGTGCTCCTTGTTCTTGCTTAGCCATTATAAAGTATGTTCTTGGTAAGTCATTTATAATCCTTGAGCTTCTGTTTTTTAGTCATTAAAATAAGGATGATGGGCTAGAATCATATTTTCAAACCTTGATTCACCCACTACTCCAAGGGGAGAAATGAAAAGGTCCAAGTGGAGAAGAATAAACTTTGAAGGTCCCACATCTGCTTTGAAAAAGGCAGCCCTACTTCTGACAAATATTGAGCTTCCCAGTACGAATTTGCAACCAAATATTTGAAAACCATTTCGCTGGATGATCTCTGTCATTTCCTCCATCTCTAAAACAGTGTTACTCCACATAAAATGCACAGAGGATGAGTGAGTATTACTGGGATATGCAGGTTTGGGATCAGAGCAGACCAAAATTTGAATATTGACTCACATATATAGCAATATTGCACAAGTGTACAACAGAGGTATCAAATAGATGCAAAGATAATAGATAAATAGATAGTTGCAATTGTCATTTAGATTCAATGGAGGAGAATGTGGGTAATGCCTGAATGCTAAGAGGGTGCTCAATAATTGATAAATAATTTAAATAATTTAAAAAGTTGCTAAATTCCCCCCCCTTTCCATCTTTCAAAGGGAAAATCTGTTCAATAATAACATCAAATATTTATATAGTGCCTTAAAACATTTTTACGCATGCCTTGTCTCATTTGATTCACAGGATTCTTCAGTATAAGTCTACATTAATTTCCTCATTTTTTTAAAGTGAGAAAACCAGTTCACTTGTTCTGCTCAAGGTCAGGTAGCTAATAAATTGTAGGCTTGGGGTTTGAACCAAGGCTCTCCAATGCTAAATCTGCGCTAGTTCCCAGCTCTGAATGAGTCATACATATTCAGTTTTGTCTATCATCATCACTCTTTCTGGTTCAACTCTTCCCTGTGACTCCTGTAAAATGAAATTGGCAATTGTTTATGGCATCGGCTGTGGGTTGTTATGTTCGCTCATCTACTGAGGCAGCCTTTGTGAAATGACATGCGCAGTGACCCCTCAGCGTGAAGTCCGGCACCTATGTCATGCTTGTCATTGTTCAGCATTAGTGTCTACCATTGCTGCTCCTTAAATATAATTTCCAAGCACTCACATAAAGGTGTTTGCTCTCAACTGCCAAGTCGGAGAAAATTGCAGCCTGATAAGCATGCGTTTCTACATGGAAGCAAGCATTTGATTTTTACTCCAGGTGAAATGCAATTCAAAATAAATTACATTTCAAAGGAGAGTTTTAGATGGCCAAGCTGTCATTATCTCTTAGAGAATGCAGTGTAGAGATAACATTTGTTGATTTGGTGATGATCAACCAAATTCCATGGAAAATAGAACCCAGCCCTTTGTGTGTAATAAGAACAATTTTGTACGTAAAATACAAAACAAAGGATGGAGCCCTAACTTCTCTAGTGATATTTTTATTACAGGTCTGCTCCATGCACACTTTTTAAAGTTTTGCTGGAACTTATCCTACATCGTAACTCATTCCCTTGACTTACTCTTTATATCCTACCTCCTCGAAATACTCCTATGAAACAACTAATACATAAATAAACAACAATGAAACATTAGTGGTCCACTCCCCAGGAAAGCAGAAAATTGAATGAGCGTGATATCTTGCAGTTACACTTTAAACATGAGGTGTACACTGCTGCTTCCCTTCTTTTGACACTGACATGCAATCCTAAATCCAACGTACAGCCTGTTGTCTTAACCTTAAGAAGATATTCAGACCTTGAAGCAGTCTCACCATCTCCTTTTCACTGGACATGCTCACTGCCATCTATTTCTTCTGTGGATTCCTACTTGCTTCTCCACTCCCTCTTGTCAACCAGTGCCTTTCTTAGACAGCAGATGAGGTGATCCCCATGTAAAGGACACCTAATTTTGACTTTCTTTTACTCAGAGCCCTGCCATGACCACCCATCTCACTCAATGTGAAAACCAGATTCCTTACAATAGCCTACAAGGCCCTTTGGGTTCTGCCCCTCATTACCTTTCCCGCTGCTCTCCTGTCCATCCTACTCCAAGCACCTGGTTACCTTGTGTTCCACATGCACTCCAAGCCTCAGGGACTCTGTGCTGTAACTGTCTGTACATGAGAAGCCAACCCCTGAGGTCTAAGTGTGGCCGTATTCCTCTTCTCCTATTCCATATCTACTCCAAGTCTCTCATTCCTGTGAGGCTTTCCCTGCCCGTTTAAAATCTGTACATTGATGCTCTGTATTCCTCTTTCTACTTTCTCTTCTTAGTCCTTATCACCTCTAGCAAACTGCATGTTTAATGCATTCATCCTGTTTATTTTCTCTCTCTCCTATTGAGAAGGTCAGCTTCATAAAGACACATTGCTGCTTGTAGTGTTTACTGCTTCATCCCCTACATCTAAATCAGTACCTGTGCTTGGTGTCTAACCAATGAATGGATCGCCCTCACATTTAGTATGCAGGCTTAGCCCTGATCAGCACAAAGAAGCTGAAGCTCTGTGCTGCATCGTCTTCAAGATCTTCAGTTTGGCCACAAGATTTGTAGTAACATTAGTTGTACAATTTTGCACCATTTTCTTTGCTTTATTTTTTTTGTTCTTTCTTTTTATAAAAGGAATAATTTATAGGTCACTAATAACTACAATTTTCAAAGGAGACCATATGCACAAAAGCAGCATTTTAAAGTTTGATGTAAATTCTTAGGTTGTTATCTTTGTACAAAATTTTCTTGTATCAACTGTTCATAACTTTTTCATACTGTGATGTAGATGATTCCCCAAGGTGCATTCTATAGAAGCCTATTTAATCATAACCTAGGAGGATTCATAAACTCCAGTAGTTATAAAAATGAGTTTTCAAAGGGCACAATGAGTTTAGAATTAGATATTCCAAGAAACTGGAACATCTTTGACACTGTGTCAGTATGTTTTGGGGTTTTATTACTATAACAAAATACCAGAGACTGAGGACTTACAAAGAAAAGAGGCTTATTTAGCTCACAATTTGGGGACTAAAAGTCCAAATGACATAGCACTGGTATGGGAACCTTCGGCTGCATCACCTCATGGCCAATGGCATCACAATGACAGGAAAACATGTAAGAAGGAGAAATCACAAGGTAGGGCAAGGAGATCAGTCTTGTGACCTCTATTCAGTCCCACCTCTTAACAGTCTCTGTTCTTGGCACCCTCATACTGAGAATAAACATGAACCCTTGGGAACACACTCAAAACAAAGCCAATCAATAAGGATAGTTTTCACTACACTTTTTCTGCTTCCAAAAACTAATTTCTCTTCTTCTATCGCTCCTTCTTTCCACATTCTGCAATATTCAGTTTAATGTCTCTTTACCTTTTAGGCTTCAACTAAAAAGGTACTTCCTCTATAATGCCCTCTACCTTCCATATTTATGTACTTGCATAGACATCAAATCCATTCATCTTAATATTTCATAAATGCAATAAATTATTCAGTGTGTGTTTCCCCACTGTACACACCATTAGGGCATGAGACACGTGTCCTGCCCCCACTCTCATTTCAGTACCTAGTATACATGTCATGTGATACATATTTGATAAATGCTTGTTGAATGAATAATGATGCACCTTTAGAAAAATTAAAATGTCACTTAATATTTTTCAACTTTGAATCTTTATAAAATTATATACCTCTCTATTAAAATGTTATAATTTTTACCTTTCATGAGATGTTTTGTGTGTTATTGACTAGGCTTTTATTATCTATGACTGTCAATTTCATGTAAATCCAGCAAATATTTAATAGTATCTATTATAATAATATCTCAAACACATCATGTTATATATGCTACTGTAGTACATTTAAGTCTCTATATTTTTTTGTGTGTGCTGCATGCTCTAACTCACTTGATATGTCTGACCTGATCTATATATAGATACTCACGTATTCATCTCCATATTACAGAAGAGAAATCTAAGACACAGAAAAATCAGTTATCTTGCCTCAGGCCACATAGTAGAAAGTGTCAAGGCTTGAGTTTTAACTCTGGAAGTGAATTTCCAGAACTTAACATTTTACCAGGAACACAGAGAGATGAATCTGAAAATTCCTCATATGCTGAGGAAATTGACATTTAGAGGCACTGAGATACAACTCACTTGATATATTTTATTGATCATTGAATTGCCCACTGCATATTATAAAACAAAAAAAAAATTGCAGTCAGTAAAGCCTGAAAAAATCTTGGCTTAAAGAATAAAATTTTACACATAGCTTATCTGGACTTTACATATGTCTACCCCCACCAAAAATTAAAAGAAAATAGAGAGAAGGAGAGAGAGAGAGAGAGAGAGAGAGAGAGAGAGAGAGAGAGAAAGAGAATGAATTATTGATATTGAGAAGGTTTTATTCTTTGTTGACTAAAATGTCTATAATCTATTTACCATCTTTATCTCTAAACACATATTTGAAAGTTACTGATAAAATGCATTTATTTGTTCAATTTGCTTTTACTCACATTTCTTTTCTGTGAAACTTTACCTGTGTGAATGACTTAATTCACAATAACTTTTTAACTTCAGTGTAGTTACTCTCTCTGGTGTCTGCAAAGTATCTCAATGGAGTTGTTAAATTCCTATAATGAAAAACATAAATGCAGCATGAAGAGAGAGTATTTCATAAAATTATGGAGTGGGGAAGAACCTTAAAATATTGGTGGTCTCGTCTCAGCTGAAGGAATAGAGGGACAGAATAAGTGACCTCTCCAGCATCACGAAGAACACCAATTCCCCCAAGGAGTGCTGGGACAATGTTTCTTCTCCATTAATTCTCCTGTGAATCATTTTATGGCTTGAAGACTCCCTATGCAATAAAAGTTTATTGGCCATGTGTCAGGAACTTTGCTAGGTGCTGGAGTTGCCATGATTTATGAGACATATCCCTTGCCCTAAAGGACATCACAGACTAATGGCAATGTAGGCACAAAACATGCTATCAATATGAATAAATGAAGTGCATGCAAGAAATGAACACATAAGCTAGCCTAGGGGGAAAATGCAGAGGTTTTAGAATGAGTGACCTCTAATTGGAGTATTAAATAGTAAGTAGGGGGTGTTTACCAGAGGTTAGTGAAGAAATAGTGAGGATTAGTGAGAGGAAGAGGTCTATGCACAAAATAGGATCACCTATTCAGATACAAACATGGGCAAAAGCAATGTGAAATCTTGTGGTAGGTTTAGATAAAATACTAGCAATTCATTGTTCCTTGACCATGAAAGGTGAAGAGGAGGAGAGCAGAAAATAAGGCTGCATGGCCTAGTAAGCCATTTTTTTTTTAAATCTTGGTTTTATTATGTGGAAATGTGGAATGACTGAGAAATTTTTAATAGGGGTGCCCTTTATGTTTACACTCAGGTTTGCATTACAGAAGCCTGGTGTCAGGATAACCTAAGGAGTTGAAAATGAAAGCAGAGACTAGCTGGAGGTTAGCAAAATAATCCAGTGGGGAAGTTTGGAGACATTAAGAAGGGCAAAGGGATTGATATGAAGATATTGGTGTCATTTGGTATATATGAATGTATTTCATTCATATGCATAAGATTAAATATGTATTTTGTGCATATATTTGATATGAAAATTTGGGTGTTGGTCAATAATTGAATGCTGTGGCTAAGAGTATTGGGAAAGCAATGATGACAGCTTGAGGCATGACCCAAAGATGACCAACTGAAATGGAGAGTACAGGATGACGTAGAGGTCAATTTGGACATTGTCAATAGATAGCAATTGAGGCATAATGTGTGGAAGGGATACACAGCAGTGTTAAAAGTGAGTATGTGAAGGTAGCAGAAACCACATAATTAGACAGATGTACTTGTTTTGAAAAGTACATGGATTGAGAAGAGCCTGATGGGAACAGCGACAGCTTCAAAGCTGTGAAGCAAGGCAGAAGAGAACAATGTCACAGAATCAGAGAATATGCATTTCAAAGACAGCATTGCCACTAACAATATAGAACATATTCTAGAATATAAAATATGGAATAAAGGTATAAGAACAGAGGATCAGAAAGGACTCCTTAAAGTTTAAGAAGTAACATTATTGGTGACATGTGAGGCAATGACTACAGACCCTGCTAATAATATATCGAGTAATGAATGGGAAGTGAGAAAACAGAGATTGTAACTATAGGTTACTCTTTTCAAAATCTTGGAACAGAATGTATTGAGAGGTAGAGATAATAGCTTAAAAGCAATGTAATTCCAGAACAAGATACTTGGGGCTTCAGTTATTTAGAAAGAGAAGGATACTAGATGAAGGAGAAGTTGAAAACAAAAGACCCAAGATGTGTGTCTCTGATGGAGAAAATTCCAAAGAAATCAGAGGTTGATGAGGTCCAAAGCACTGATGGAGTCAGAGACTAGCTAGAATAGGAAGAAGGATCTCATTCTATAGAAGTGTAGAAATCAAAGTATAGATGATAATTTTAAAAAATCAGAAAAGCGAAACATGAGAGAGGTCCTGCATAATTATTTTTTTCTCCCTAGGTGAACCAAGGAATTGTCTGCTATCTCTGTTATATTGACTTTCTATTGGTGAGTTTCCAAGAGAGTAGAAGTAAAAGGCGAATGTATTAGTGACCCCCATGCTTTAATAGAAAATTGTGTGAATGTGTAGTTCATTTTGGTATGAGTTTATGAGTGAAAGTATATGATGCATGATAGGAATCCTGAATGTCAGGCGGAATTATCCATGATGAGTTAGGCAAGTTCAGCATTTTCCTTTAGTGTTTGCTCTAAAAGAAGAAACTTTCTCAACATTCTTAGGCAGAACTAGAAATGAAAGTAAACAAAGAAGGGAGAGGGAAACGTCCGTCCATGAAGATGGTGAAGAAAGAGATAGACCTGCTCTCTTTGTTTTAGAAGAAACAGTTGAAAGTATTGAGAAATGAGGTCAGTAAATTCAAAGGAATCAGGTCAGAGAAAGTATAGAAATGTAAAAGAATGAGGCAGGTGTAAGAAGAATGAAGAACTTTTGGGATCCCTCCAAGTTGCCAGAAGAAGAAGATGTCAATCTTCATCTGAAAAAGATTCAGATGTCAATTCTAATGATGTCAGACACACACCAAGAAGACACAAGAGATTTGTTGCTTGCAGGTAAGTGCTTTCTGTGGAGGGCACGGCAGGCTCCCAAGCTGGTCTGAGGATGACTAGAGGGATCAGAGAAAGAGACTGACCTGGGATTTTAGGGTGATTAGGGCATAAGTCTGGGATGATGGTGACCTAAGCATCAACTGGTATTTGTGGGGATTTTATTTCCGCTAAAGTGTGTGTTTCTTTGAATTTTATTTGTTTGTTAGTTTGGTCCGTTTTCAATCAGCTTGCCTAGATGTGGGATGAAATGAAAAGGACAGTGATGGATCTTGAAAGCTGTCAGCAAACAAATATCAAATGTGGAATAAGATTCTGTATTATAAAGGGATTGCCTTACCTTCAATGGCCAAGGATTATATGAATAAAAGACACGGCTAGAAATGTCAGGGTGCAGGCATTCATATTAATTCCCCTGCAAACTTAACGGCAGTCACACATAGATTCCAGAGACCAGAAGCACTGAAAACAGGAAATCAAGGTGGCAAAGGTCATGTGACTCTTAGGGGTAAGCCAAACACTCAGGAAGGGAAGGAGGGAGGTCCATTCCAGAGCGATGTGGAACACTGAAGTCTGAATGTGAAAATCCAGCCACAAGGAGATGAGGAAGGATCCAGATGCCAAAGCCCTGCTGCTCAGTGACAGTTCCCAGTGCTCAGGAACTTGGCTGTAGTGAACCTGCTGGTGAAGGTGATTATGGACTAAGGCTGGGAGGTGCCAGTTAGAGCACACTCTCAAGATTTTTGGCCTTACTAATAGAAAGGAATAGAAACCCCCTGTGTCAATAAGTGGCACATCTTACCTATTCAAGACAACTAAGGCTTAGGTTGGAATAAAACCTAGAATCATCCCAGCTTGAACTATAAGGCACCATGCTAACCTCATGAGCCCACATGTTTCCCTTTGTTCTGTTTTCCCCTTCTTGGTTAATCCAAAGAGGAAAGGGATTTGATTACTGAGTTCTCCAGGTCAAGAAGTCTGTCTGAGAATGCTTGAGAAGAGGATGATTTTATTTTATTTTTTTTGAGCAGAGAATTTTTTTCTTTCTTTTTTTTTTTTTTTTGATGAGAATATCTGGACACAATTATATATGTTATTCAAAGAGAGCTGAGACAATAAGGCAAGCAGAGTTTATCTTCTATTAATTTTATTTTTTAGGAGTCACAACCTAATCTATTAAACTCCCGCTTTTATTTATCAATTTTCTCTCTAAACTGACACCCCATAACACTGTGATGTTTTCCAAGTATAGTTATAGCACAATTGAAAAGAATTCCCACAAGTAACAGAACATCAATTGATATGGCTACAGAGTCATGCAATCACAATGGTTTAGCTGAGAGCCTATTAGACACATTTGGATCTCAAATATTTCAGTTTTAAGTGGGTCCTTATTAACAATAAATCTATTAATCTTACAATATTCTGAAGGAAAATGAATGCTGATTAGGGGAACCATTGTCATAATAGAAGGAGGAGGAGTTTGACAACAATATCTGGAGGCTAAATGAAGTGTAAAATATGTCATTTATTATTTCTGAACAAACAAGCTCGAAAGGAACTTCTAGGAAAATATTGTTGAACATAGGGTATTTGGAACAAGCACAGTGATTAAGATCATAGACACTGACCCCGAAAACTTGGGTTCAAATCCTAGCTCTGATAATTACCATCTCTGCTTCTCATCCATAATAGCATTAAGAAAGAAAAACAAAATAGTTGCCTCTGCCTCATGGGATTGTTGGGAAGATTAAGAACATAAAGTTCTGAGGCCGGGGCTCAGATCACAGTGAGTCCTACAACCAGCCTTAGGTAAGAGGAGCTGGTACCATCCTCAGAAGGTGATTCTGGAAGGCCAGTGGTGTCGCCTCCTTTCTGACTGATCGTTGGAGTTTCAGGTCTTTCACTGTTTATCCCTGTGCTGAAGTCAGAGCAGAAAGCAATTCCACATTATAAATCCTCTCAATTGTTGCTACATTACTATAGTTTTAATTCTTCAGTTAATTCTCCAAATTGGCTCAAATTCTCTATTATCTTTGTCATTATCACCTAATTCCATAATTAATTCTTAATAGAATGTGGTGCCCATTGTTGTTTGCCTACTGAAAGAGTCAGGGATTGGAAAGCAGCACTGTAATTGCCTTGGCAACATTTTGCTTGGTTTCATGAATCTTGTTTTGGATACATTCTAGAAAGAAGGATCCAAGATTTGTAGAATTTAAAATCCTATCTTGGCAGCAATAGCATTTAACTTTACACCAACTGTTAAAGAGGTGAAGTAGTTTGCTCAGCAGGTGAGAAAATTATTTCTGTTAGCATTATGGTTGTCAGGATTTGGGACAGCAATTCAGAAACCCTTTTTAAATACTTAAAGGTTTCCTTAACTTTCACTGAAAGGATAACAAAATTAACTTCATCAAAGTGAAACAATTAGCAATTATGATTTTGGAGGCTCTGCATTGTTCATTCAGTCAGTCATTAATTCAACCTAAATGCATTGGATGTTTTCTTTGCATCAGTCACTATTTTAGTCTTATAGCAAAATGATGAATCTAACCTGGGACTGCCATCCATATGCTGTTGTCTTATGGGCTTAAAAAATATGGTTTTAATATGGATTGCAAAACTGCAATTGATGACTAATTGAGAAAGTGTCACTTTTCTTACTATGCTTTCTAATCAGTTCCAATATGACATTTATATAATAAAATTAATGAAAATTTTTCAAATGGACATTATCAAAATAATTATTTAATAAAGGATTTTAAGGAAGACCTAACTTATACTTACACTGGACTTTAACCTCTGCAATGCATCACCCTTTTGCACCATGAGAGAGCACTAGAAGGTGATCATGAGAAGGACTCTAGCCACATCCCCTCCATCCATCTCTCTAACACCTTGGAAAGAGCCCTAGCATGCTATCAGGGGAAGAGGCCAGCCCCATGTCACTTCTGTGACTTTCTCCCTTACTGACCTCCATCCTGACTATCTTTGCCCTCTGGTAAATACTGGCAGGAGTCCAGAGACAGCCTTTCTGGCTCTGATGCTGTGTGTGTAGGACAGTGTGAGGTAGTGGCAGTGTGGCAGGGAAAGTTCTAGACCTGATATCAGGGACGGATTCAAATTTGTTTCTGTGCTTGTTTGTTTGTTTTAAATAATCCATTTAATCTCTCTGAGCCTCAGTTTTTCATGTGTCCAAATGGTACTGATGAGGATCAAATGTGATAATCATATGAAAGCATCTGGCATACATTAAGCTTTTACTAAACATTGCTAATATGAAACAAAAGAAAACTAGAAATAAGAAATGTTCATGGATAAGTTTCCTCAACTGTTGGGTTCAGTTATTCCGCTTGCAAGAGGGGTTGTTATCCTCATTTGACGTAGCGGTGCATAGCTCTACTAGGCTGTATGCTTCTACAGGAACTCCCTCTTCTTTGTCTTTTTATTCCGAATGCCTAGGACAGTATCTGGAATAGTAATTCTTAACTCTGGCATAGATTAGAAACTCCTCTCCTATGCTAGTTTACAGTACACTTGTCTGGGACCCCCTGTAGTCCTACTTATAAAGATTCTTAGATGGTATGAACATATTTACTTTTAAAATGGTCCCAAGAGGTTTCAATTCCCAGACAGGGTTGAAGGTTGATTCCTGTCATGTAGAACTATTGAATGAATTAATCAAAAATATGATCACTAATATGTTTAAAATCAGAGTCATAAAATTTGAGCTAGTTGTTGATTTTTTAGGCAAACAGGGTGAATGAAAAAAATAATAATCACTAAAAGCTCTGGAATTTGAAGGTCAATCATCCTAGAAGTAAATCAGAGATACTAAAAGTAAAGAGCAGCTGGTATTTAGCTAGCAGCCCACAAGTTGCAAAGGAAATGGATGATTAAAAACAGGCACTTGCAGTGATACCTCATTCCAGAATTTTCATTTCAATATCTTATTAATTAAATTATCCTTTCAGCATAGGAAGTTTTAGTGACATTATGAATTATGTAAATGACCCAATCTTAAATGAACTTATGATCTCTTTGCAAAGGTGTATGTTTTGGGATGTTTAGGACATATTTTTAAAAATACTGGAAAGCATAGAGACCAGAATGAGCTTTGGCAACAGTCTTAAGCTTTGAATAATAACTATACAGGAAGTGATTAATTAGTAAGTGTTTTAATCCTAATTCAATTAACACCATTCATTTTCCATACCACACTGTCTCTAATGAGCTAATTTGCCATTAAAAACAGCACATTTGGACAAGAATTGTACCAAAGAAAAGGGTCACCCTGTCACTTGGATTCAAATGCTAATTTATAACTGTAGCCTAGGGGGGAAATACGTTTATTTATCAAAAGAATAGGATGGAAGAAAACCATTAAACCAAAGCTAAACAATAGTAAACATATTTACCTAATTGCAATATCTTCAAAAGCATAGTGTTTAAAATGGATTATAAATGTAGGAACATTTCAGGAATCTGTTCTGTTATTCAATCAAATTTAATATAATTGTAATGATTTACAAAAGCATTTTTTTCTTCCAATGTTTTCATTGCAGAATACAAGCATGTTAATATTATTGCTCATGAGACTACTAATTTCCAAGACTGGACCTTTGATTTTCAGGATAGGTGAGAACTAGAATTCCAATAGAAAGAATTGTCTTTTTAGTGAAGCCTAATTGAATATCTGACCTCTGTTCAATCCACAAGTCATTAATGAGCCAGATGCTATGTGAATTGATATTGCTTTGCCATCTTGTTCTTACAATTTGCATAAAGGACTCTGTACATTCAGTGCTTGGAAAATTCGCTACAATTAAGTAATAAAAATGAATATTTTATCATCTATAACTTACCTTTCTGAATTGTAGATCATTTGATATCAGAGTGCAAATGGTTTCTCTATCAAAATACTCCCTATGCAGCAGTATTCTTCTTTAAATATCATTGTGAAAGCATATGTCATTGTTTTCTAAGCTATGAAGAAAGATAAAATATTAGGGGTTCTCTGTGAATAGACATATATTAAGATAAAAAGCAAACCATAGCTGATTTTCAAAGATTAAAGTGACCAAAATTATATTCCAATCTAATTTTAATCAAGAAATTTAAGTAGTATCTAATTATTTACATAAAGGAATATAACCTAACAGCAGGGTAATTATTATTGTCCTATCACTTTGGTTTTCAGTACTCTTATTGAAATGTTTTTATTGATGATCTAGATTTTTATTAAGAACAAAATTCCTGCATATAGGAAATAACTCTGAATGTAGACATGTTAATCACTTAAAGAATACCTGTCTAAAAACTGTAATACAAAGTTGATTCATTCTAAATATACCTGACCTCTTTTGTTCCTCTTCAAGACTGAAGTCACCAATATCTTAACTAAAATATTTTTAAGACGTCAGGGACAGTAGAGCCTCTCAGGCAGATCACCCCATGATAGGACAGCTCCCGAATTTCAATTGCCCTGTTATGGGAACTGAGGCTGACCCCAGTGCAACATCTCGTGTGGGATCCAATTGTCCCCTCAACAGTGACTTCCAGAACAGCAGGACCTCACAGAACCAGACCTGAGATAATAATCCACCAGACCACAGTTTCACTACTTAACCATGTGCATCTCTTGGTTTCTTTCTTTTTTTTTTTTTTTTAATTTTTCCTTCCCCTGTATATTCCTAGGGCTCTTCTCACTACTCCTGAGGACAGGGCTTAGGACACTAGTCCCCCTGCTTCCCAGTGTACCTCACTGAATTATAAATTCCTTTCCCATTTCACCATTTTTTCCCTTTAATTTTTGGAGCAAGTGGCCAGACCAGGTCTATTTGGACAACCCCAAATCAGGACCTGCTCTGGCCTAGGCCACTGGTAACAAAATTAGTGAAATATCACCTAATTCCATTCATATTTAACATTAAGAGTAGAAATAAAGACAGTCTCATTTTAAAGTTGCTAGTCTTTCAAAACACTCCTCCAAGAAAAACTATTAGCAAGTCTTAAAACTATTTGGATTATCCAGAGTCAAGATCACAGTGTCTGTAGCACCAAGTAGTAAAGAAATAGCTCAAGTATTGCTAGTCATCAGGTCAAGAGTCATCCATATTCTCTCTCTCTCTCTCTCTCTCTCTCTCTCTCTCTCTCTCTCTATATATATATATATATATATATATAAATATATATATATATATAAATATATATATATATATATATATATATATATATATATATATATATATATATAGTTGTAGTTGGACACTATATCTTTATTTATTTATTTATATGTGGTCCTGAGGATCCAACCCAGGGCCCCACACATGCTAGGTGAGCGCTCTACCACTGAGCCACAACCTCAGCCCTGTCAGTCACTCTCTTAATGGCTGACAATATCACTTAGTTCTTGAACAATCTTCCTACTGGCAAGGAAAAAGTTTGGAAGCCATTTATAGCTTGATTTGAACATCACCTCTGTATCTCTTTTTCTCCTTTTATCTAACTTCAACATGCTGCATGCCACTCCAGCTCTTACCTTCCAAGTTACCATCCCTGTAGCTTACAAGGCTTGATGTGCTTCAGCTTCCACAAAAGGGAACAAAATTGTACTTGCTAAGATCTGCCTCAGTGTAATGGGCATCAGGACAGATAGTGCAATGTGTTGGTGACAGTTGGGATGGGTGCCCTAGCCATGCCACTACTATATTTCTATGAGAAACCACTTGCCCCTAAACTTCATAATAATTTATTGCACTTAAACCCAGTGTAGTTGGAGGTAGAACACAGAAGGTGGTGAAAGGACCAAGGAGAAGTTAAATTAGCAACAAACAACACAACGCTGTGCTCTGACATGATAAGAATCAAATTTCTCTCCTTTCTCTTTCAACTGCATAGTATAGTGCTTTAGAAGAAAATCTTCAGAATCAGCTAGACCTGAATGTGACCACCAGATCTAATACCGACTATGTGACATTGGTCAAAACTATAAACTTTTGCATCTTGTTTATTTGTTTTTAAAATAAAAGCATGATAATGCTTCTCCAATAGGACTGTAGAGTAGATGACAAGTAGTAATGGCTGTATGGTACTTAAAATATCCTTTGAGCATGGAAAATATTCCATAAATGTTAGTTATTATAATACTTTTACAGCCATTCAGGATACTGAGCAGTAACAACATACATAAGTTATTCCTCCACATTTTCAGCTTCCATTACAATTTGTTAGGACTGTGTGATCTGTGTGATTATTATTGGTGAATGACACATGAGGGACTAGGATGTGTGTCACTTCCAGGGTGAGGTAATTAACAGACAGTGTGTCTTCCTCATATCTCGTCATTCCCTGTGACAGTGACCTTGGATACCACATGTCCCAGATGGTATTATTGCTGTAAGATGGAGGAATTCCAGCAAATCACATCATTTTTATTTTTAATAAGTGGGAAAAAAAGCCACAGACATGTTAGGGTTCTTTTGTTTAATTTGACAGAAGACAGCCTAGCCTCTACTGACCAATATGGAGTTTTCAAGATATGAATGGGAAATCTAATCTAGTATTTAGAGACACTAAGGATCAATGATTTCAAACAGTTTCCTTCAGATTTATGAAATATTTAATGTCACCAGAATTTTATTCAAATTTTTTAATTCTATGGAATTTTTACCATAGAGAAGAACTGAGGTTTTTTTCTATCACCATGATTTTAGAATGTTTACGATGAAAATCTGTATCCACCAATGTCCTTCAATCAGCTAGCAAGGCATTAACAATCCCCAGGCTCATTCTGCATCAAAATTGGTGCATATAAAATAAAAAAAATAGTTCAATATATTAAGCTCTTGGAATCCCTGGTAAGAAAGGTATTTTTATTTTAGTAGGTGTCATTTGATGGTAGGTTAATTGTTAAAATGTCATCTGCTTCACAAGGGAAAATCTCAGCTTTGCCAGCTGAGATCTCACCTTGAAATTGCAGAGATGTAGAATGTGGCTCACCTTTTTACCTTACAGAAATACAATTCAGTAATTCAGTATTAATTCAAGACCAGTGAACTGAAAGTTATCCCTCTGGTTCCTAGGGAAATTGTGGCTTTTGGAATCCTTACTTCTTCAATCAACCCTATGTGAAACTAATAGTCTTTCTAAAATTAATGAATGAAAACTGAGTTCCAAATTTTTTATTATCTGTGTTGACCTATCTCACTGTTGTCACTCGACATCTATCCCTAGTACCTACCAACTTTCATTCCTAATTTTCTGTGTGGAACTAAGATGACCAGACTCATAGCTCTCCTATTATTTCAAGGAAATTGCTCACATTCTGAATATTTTCCACTCTTAATATATTTTTTATTTGACAAATTGGTATTCATCATGTTCCCATTGGGAAAAAAAAGTGTCAAACTTTTTAAAGTTTGAAAAACCACCATTAACTGTTTTTTTCCTTAATATATTCTCAAAGACCATTCTAAAAGAACTCATATAGAAATATTTGCTTTTTTGATAACTCTAAAGAATATTTTTTAAACTTCAGGTTTTAAAAATTCTTGAAGAAGGCTGTATAAAATAAGTGCAAGATACCTCAACAGAAGGAAGGTCTAATTTTGATTCTTTTAATAACTAGCTGTTTGGTAACAGAAAATGCATTTGTTTTTATAGAGTTTTAATTTAAGGTTCAATAGTGTGGGAAGACAAGGATCACTAGGGTTATTTTCATTTCAATCTCTCTATATATGTACATGCATGAGCTTTTCATTCAATCTACTTTCACTTGGATTTTTGTACTGTATTCCTAGCTAATTCCCATTTCTAATTTCTCCTTCAACACCCACATATAGTATTCTTCTCTGTAGACACCTTTTAATCACTTTACTAAGATATCATTTATATAATTTCCCTATTGCAATTGTACAATTAAAGAATCTTTAGCATATTTATATTTATCATCACAATTTCAAACATTTCCATAAACTCTAAAATCTCTCCTGTGCCCATTTAAATTATCTCTTTAAAGCCAGGTAAAAATGTATATTACCAATATTATGGAACAACTGATCTGCTATTCATCTCTTTTAAGAAATTGTATATTATATTTCATATAAATGTAACTATAAATATGTAGGATTTTTATCCATATTCTTTCACTTTGCACATTTTAGGTTTTAAATTTCTTCCATACTTTACTATGTATCAATAGTTCATTATATTTTTAAATAACAGTATTGCTTCATAGGAATATTGTCACATTTTGCCAGTCTTTTTACCAGTTTGTTGGAATTTGGATTGCCTCCAAATTTAGATGATGTTGCTGTGAACACTTTTGTACATATCTTTTGGAGAACATAAGTTTTCATCTCACTTGAGAAGACTGTTAGTTTAGTAGCAGAATAGTTGGGTCTTATGGAAGTAGTAACTATTTGAAAACTTTCCAACTATTTTTCAAAAGTGGTTATACTATTTCTTGAAGTCATCTCTTTTGCTGTTGTGACCAAAAGACATGACAAGAAAAATTAGTGGAGGAAAAGTTCATTTGGGGACTCACCATTTCCAAGGTCTCAATTCATAGCAGCCAACTCCATCGATCCAGCTCTTCCTGCCACATCTAGCTAGCTACAATCACAACTCAGTTAATTCCTTTGAAGGGATCAACACACTGATTAAGTCAGGCTCTCATAACTCAATCATTTCACCTTTAAACTTTCTTACATTGTCTCAAACATGAGCTTTTTGGGGATACCAAATATCAAACCAAGGGAATACTGTTTTACAATCCAGTCTCCGTATACCACAGGTATGAGGAATTCAGTTTTCCCACATACTGACGAGACAATCAATCTCTCCTCTTCTCTCCTCTACTCTTCTCTTCTCTTCTCTTCTCTTTTCTTCTCTCTCTCTCTCTCTCTCTCTCTCTCTCTCTCTCTCTCTCTTTTAACTATTCTGAGAGATAGTGATATTTCATAGTGATTTTACATTGTATCTCTCTAATAGTAGATACTATTTTTAACTATGTTCCAAGAACATACTAGACTTAGATAGTATAAATTTTACTTAAATGTCTAATCAAAGAATGTACCCATTTCAGTTGGGTTATTTGTCTGCTTATGATAGAGTTGAGAAAATCCACTATATTATTGGGTCAAGTCCTTCATTAGATATATGACTTAAAGTTATTTTATCTTGGTCTGTAGACTTTCTTCATAGCTTTTTTAAGTAATAAGTTTTTAATTTTGATATAGTCTAATTCGTCATTGTTTTTAATGTACATTACCAAATCTTTGCACTCATCCAACCTAAGTCACCAAGATTTCTCATAGATTTTACTTCAAAAGTTTTACAGTTTTAGCATTTATATTTAGATATCTGGTCAATTTTGAATTAATTTTTTTGTATATGATATGTACTGAGTTTCTTTCCTTCTTCTCCTCTACCCTCTTTATATTTTTACATAGGGATTTAAAATCTTTTATCACTATTTGAACTTACAATCGGGTTCCATTGGTGTTTGTGCCAATATACTATTGTCTCTGCTATGGCTTTTGTTGGTCTTGGAATAGGATAATAATATGCATTCCATAAGTTCCTTTTTTCGGAAGTATCGTGGCATCTAGGTGCAGTGGTCCATGCCTGTAATTCTAACTTCTGCCTTTTTTTTTCATTTTTACATTTATTTCCTTATCTTCTTATTTGTCTTATTGTGAAACTTCCCATTTTAGTGAAATAGTAATTATCAGATCTTGTTTGTCTGCTTAAAATTTTATCAGCCTCTCTGTTCTTAGGAAGACAGCTTTCTTAGTCCTGACGTTTAATATTTTACCTAATACACCTCTGTGATTCCATCATGTGCCCTTGCCACTCCTCTCTGCAGTCCAGCCACACTGGCCTGTGTTGTTCTCCATTCCCAGCCAACACAGCTTCTCACTCTTGTTTCCTGCCTGAATTTTTTTCCTTGTCTCCGTATACCACAGTTTATTTGTCTCTTCCACAGTTTTAGCTTATCTTTTCATGTTCCATTCAATCACCAGTTTGACCTTCCCAACTGGATGAGTTACCCCATTAAATATTTATAAGCAACAGATAACACTACTTCTTAATATTTCACATTTATTTTCCTTTTATTTATTATGGGATAAGAAATAATGTGTTTTTCTTTCATATTCTCTTACTCTCATCAAATTCTCATCACCTGAAAGGGTGCCTGGCATTCATTAAAATTAACAACCCAGGGATCATTTTCTTACACATTCTTAGATATTAGGTTTGGTTTTCTTGACATACCACTTAAATTTTGACATATAATATCCTTCATCTGCTGTGGAACGAGACCTTGAGCAGGCATGGAAGATGCAAACATAAGTTAGATGCGTTAATGTCATTTCATACCTATTAATTCCAATATACATTTTCGGCACTAACACTGATACAATATAATAATCTCTTGAAATGCGCCAAATAATATTTATTTTTAAAATTTAGTTTTTGAAGGGCAAAGAAGTTTATACAAATACTATCATCAGATTCCCAATGAATTAATGTTTTGAAATTTCCTGCTGTCTTTGATGATTAAGGATAATAAATTTCTACCAGCTTCATACTATTAATTTTTACATAACATTATAATATGGGTAATTAAATCAGTGGCAAAAGTCCACAGGTACAATTTTCCTATAAAATTTTATTTTACATGAGTCATATTTGAACAACATCAAAACAAAGTGTCTTTTACAACATTATACTCTCAGAAGAGAAAAGAATAGAAACGCAGCTGAAAGAGGAAAAGGAGAAGGGGGAAGGGAAATGAAGAGAGGTAGAGAATAGTTGTAGATATTACAGACATGTATATTTTTGTCAGCTACTTTGCCACTTTCCTTATTAGAACATCATTCCTCAATACCCTTTGCTGTGTGGTTTGCAGTCCCTTCCTGGGGAGCACTGTATTTCTTTCCCTCATTGGCATTTCTGGTTATGTGAATTGTTTTGGATTATGACATGTAATTGATAGTGACATATCACCATAACCTATTCTTGCAACTTCTACTGCATTTTTGTTTGCCACAGGAACAATTTATCCCAAACATTCAAGCCCATTCTTTAGCCTGAATCTTGAATTGAGATAACATATGGGGCAGAGCCCCATATAACCCATAGGCAGTAACCCAGGGCAGAAAGGAGCCACTGTTTTTAAACGCCCCAAAGGATTTGGGGTTATGGCAACCTTACCTAAGAACTGAGAACTAAACTAGGCATAAATTTTTGAGAATTTTATGAGGAAGAGTATAGATAATTCAATGCTCCTGCATTAAATATCATCTTATTCCAATGAAAATAAACATTGTTAACCTGGTGTACATTCTTGTCTCCCTGTGCTGCCTACGCGTTAAATACATGACACATAAAACTGGAGAACAAGAATAGTGAAGCAGGTTAAAACAATCACCACCCCATAGAATCAATTATGTTTTCCCCCAGGAGACATTGAAGGAAATTAGCTTTCTAAAGTTGCTTTGATAAAAGAGATATTCCAGAGGCATTACCGCAGGCTTATATTTGAGCTTTGTGCATTCTGGCTTCCAAAATGTAAAAGGCAACAGCATTTCAACTTCAAAAGATGGAGGGAAAAGAAGACCCTGACCCTGGATCACAGTCAATTGGGTTCTTTAAGACAGTTAAATGTTGAGATTGCTTTTTAAAAACAACTGCAAGTTTAAGAGAAAGAACATATTCTTAACCAATCTCTCAACTTACCTGAGACTTGTATTTTACTAGTTTCATATGTTATAATTTTGTTTTAACTGGAGGCTATTTCTAAGTATTTAATAATCAGCTTTCAAGATCTGAGAAGTTGTCATGTCCTGTGAAATCTATTTCCATAAGTCCCTTTAACCAAAGGAGGAATGTCAAGGGAGAAGGTACACACGCATTTCAAAGTTTTTGTTCCTATTTCTATTCACGAGGACATTTACAGGGAAAATTGTGATAAAATGAGAAAAGAAAACAAGAGGCATGAAAGCCAGGTTGAATTTTGTTCCTGGCCACTGCACAGGCAGTTAAAAAAAAAGATTTGGGAAGAGACTGAAGGCTTAGAAGAAAATATATGCACTTTACCTCTGTGAGTACATGCAGGTCTTAACTTGGTTGGGAATCTCCTGCAAGCAGAGCATTTTGCTGTGCTCAATTTCTTCCTGCATTTCTGACTTCCTTCCTGGTATCATTTTCATTCTTTCTACCTTCTGTAAACATAGAATTTGGTTTTCTTAGAAACAGACATTGCCTTTATCATTTATTTATTTATTCAATATTGTGTTTTTATTTTATTTCTTTTTTTTTCCAGTTCTGTTCTTGGTTAAGAAAAAAGAAGCTCACAATATAATGAGGAGATGTGCAGTGAATACAAAATTATAATACAGCATGAAAAGTGCTGTGATAGGAAGAGATGGGTAGTGTGAGCACAGAGGAGCCATGTTTACTTCTCCTGATGGCAGGGGGATGGCTATATATGAGTTGCCCCTAGAAGACAACTGGGTTGGTGGAGAAGGGGAAAAGAAAGTTACTCTCTGGGAATAGTCCATACAAAACAATGAAAGAATGACAGAGAAAAGGGGTAGAATAGAAACTGCAAGTCACTCCACAGATCATAAAGGAGCAGTTTGACACTGCTCTTTTTTTGTGTGTTTCAAATCTTTCATTATCAAGAGGTTAGTGGCATAACCCAGGGGTGGGGTGCTTGTGTAGGTCGCAGAAGGCCTTGGGTTTGATCACCAGCACTAAAAATTGAAAAAGAAAAAAAAATCAGTGAGATGAATAGAGAGCCTATATCTTGGGAGCAAATCTTTACCTTAAACACATCAAATAGAGCACTAATCTGTGGGATATATAAAGCACTCAAAATCCTTAACACCAAAAAAAATACAATAACCCAATTAATAAATGGGCCAAGGTATTGAACAGACACTTTCAGAAGAGGATATACAATCAACCAATAAACATATGAAAAAAATGTTCAACATTTCCAGCAATTAGGGAAATGAAAATCAAAACTACTCTAAGATTTCATCTCACTCCAGTCAGAATGGCAGCTATCAAGAATACAAACAACAATAAGTGTTGGCAAGGATGTGGGGAATAAGATACAATCATACATTGCTGGTGGACTGCAAATTGGTGCAACCAGTCTGGAAAGCAGTATGGAGACTCCTAGGAAAACTTGGAATGGTACCACCATTTGACTCAGTTATCCCACACCTAAGTTTATACCCAAAGGACTTTAAAACAGCATACTATAGGGACATAGTCACATCAATGTTTTTAGCAGTACAATTCACAATAGCTAAATTATAGAACCAACCTAGAACCCCTTCAGTAGATGAATGGATAGTGAAATTTTGGTATATATACACAATGGACAATTACTCAACATTAAAAGAGAACAAAATAATGTCATCTTCAGGTAAATGGATAAAGTTGGAGAATATAATGCTAAGGGAAGCAAGCCAATCCCAAAAAACCAAATGCTAAATATTTTATTTGATATGAGGATGCTGATCATAATGGCGATGAAGAAGGAACATGGGAGGAAGGGAGGAACTTTAAATAGGGTGAAGGGGAGGGAGATGAAGGGAGAGAGCAAGAGGGTAGGAATGATGTGGAATGAGTTAGACATCATTACCCTAAGTACATGTATCAAGACATGAATGGTGTGAAAATACTTTGTGTACAATCAGTGACTTGAAACATTGTGCTTTATATGTATAATATGAAATAAATTGTATTCTGCCATCATGTATAACAAGTTAGAATAAATAAATAAGTTTTTTTTAAAAAATCTTTCATTTATCAAATTATTTTGGAATTTTATTGAGGAACTTTTCAACTAACTCTAAGTCATTTGATATAAGACTGATTGCTTTGTTCTCTGCACTGGTGGTGAAATGATTTCTTTCATACCTTCCTGGGTTAGGTTTTGTTATGAGTCTGGTTGATATTGAACACACACATTTTCTGAGACTCTATTACACTCATAATTAGGGGCTATCCTTCAAATAATTCCTCTATTTGAATAGGTTTTCTCCAATTCCCTTAACAACCCTCCGCTTAGCTTAGTCCATCTCCTTCCCTCAGGATTTATGTTTCATCATTTCCTAATTGTTTTTTTCTAGCTTTAATCTCTCCATCAGTTTATTCAAAGCCAATGTTATCTTGTCACTTCCTTATTCAAACAATCTCCTTTTCCATCATCCTTTCCCCATTCCCATCCAAAGAGCCATAAACTTCCTGCCAGCCTATCATTGTGGCGTAGTTACTTCAAGTATATCTGGGGATTTTTTTATGGAAATTACATTTTATAGGCATGATGGTGTAAATCATTGACCATTGGTTATTAATCTAGTCTCCAGCCCCCCGCCCCTCTTCCCTGGAGGTTGAGAGATAAAATTGGATGTCCCAAACTGCCAATCATGACTTGATCTCTCTGGCTACAAGCCCACATCCTAAAGCCATCCAGAGATTCACCAAGTCACCTTGTTTGTACAAACTCCTGTAGGTGATTACTATGAATGACAAAGAACGATCCTCTTACTTAGGAAACTGTCTTTTAGAAGCTCTGTGCCAGGAACTAGAGATGAACACTATATAAGTATTTCTTAAATCACAATATCACATTAAGCCACTTCCTTCAGTGTGGACTTGACAAAAACATTCTGAGCCTCAGTTTCCTTCTTGGTAAAAGGGATTAATTGAGAAAATATATCAGCTAAAAGCATGTTGTCTTACACAGAGTAGTGGTTTGAAATGGCCTTTTGATTGACTTATCACAATGTTTAGAAAATAGACTGGAGCTAGCAAATCTAGATTTTCAGTTGAATAAAATTAGGGAAGTAAAAACATTCTTGATGTTTACTTCCTTCATCAGGAAAATCAAGAATGCATAGCTATGCCAGCATGGTGGCACATACCTGTTATCCCAGCAGCTTGACTGAGACAGGAGGATTTCGAGTTCAAGGCCAACCTCAGCAATTTAGCAAGTCCCTAAACATCTCAGTGAGAAGGTACCTCTAAATAAAATACAAAAAGGGCTGGAGGTCTGGCTCAGTGGTTGAGTGCCCATGGGCTTAATCTCTGGTATAAAACAAAACAAAAAAAATAATTCACATCTGCATGTGCTAGTCCATAATGGGCTGCTATAACAGAATATAACCTTGGACCCAGTGGCAACAAAGAGTGAATTTCCAGAGAATGAAACTGAGTGAAAAAAGCCAATGCAAGAAGAAAATACTATATAATTCCATCAATAAAACATTTTGGAAATAGCAAAATTATAGAAAAAATTAGTGTTCAACAGAGACTAAAAAATGTGAAGGCTGGAGGTGGGAGGAAAGTAACTGAGGACCAGTGAGAAGGATTCTGTGGTGATGTCCTTGACAGCCCTACAATAGTCTGCTATGATAGTAGATTTCAGGCTCATCCTATATATTTCCTGGCCTAGATTTAGAATCATATTTTTTTTCTCTAAGAAATCCTAATTGCTTTTAGTGAGAAATTATATTTTAATAACACAGTCTTGGCATGAAGGATGCTCATTGTTGCTGACATAATCATTTTTGTAGGCCTTTTGAGTAGGAAATTAAATAGTAGGAAATATATTACATACTTATACAATTAAAATATATGCTATATTTTATATAATATTATAAAGAAATACATAGTTAGAAAGATATCTGATGAGTATGTTTCTAATCATCATTTCTCTAATTTTTGTTTTATTTTGAAATAATTTCAACCATACAGATAATTACAAGAATTGCACAGAGAACTCCAAGACAACATCCACCTATGTATACCAGTTGTTGACCATGTATTACTGTCACATATAATCCTGCTGCATGTTCACACTGACATCATGCCTGTAGCTATTAGTAAGTCCAATTTACCTTTCTTAAGCACAAGCATACTCTCTTAAGGAAAACAGCATACTTATTAAATTTTCAAAATTATTACTGACAAAATATTATCCACCTTCTAAACCATAGATCATGTTCACATTTTGTCCTTGTTGAAAAATGACCTTTATAGTAAAAGTAAAATCAAGACTCACTCCTTTTACCCTGTTAAATCCTGGCCAAAATCTAATCAACGATCACACATTTTATTTAGCTGTCACGTCCCTTAATTGCACTACATATAGAAAGTTCTTCCTTTCTTTATATTCTTAACCTTGATATTTCTGATAAATATGGGCCAGTCGCTTTTGAGAACTCTCTCCCACTTAGGTTTTCCAGCTACTTTCTTATAAATAGGTTTGGATTAGCCATTTGGGGCAGAAACATCTCAGATGTGATGCTCTATTCTCAGGCCCGTATAAAGAGGCAGATGATGTCTTTTGGTCTCATCATTGGAATATTAACTTTCAACCCCCAGTAAGATGACATCTGCCTGATTTCTCCACTACAAAGTGAACTAATAAATATTTTATTGCCTGAGGTCCCACTGAGGGATTGCCACAACTCCTCCCCCATTGCACAATTGCTGCAATAACATCAACACACCAGATTCCATCAGGTCCTAACCCACAGAAACTCCCTGCACAACCTCAAAATTTTTTAATTAATTAGTCATCTCTGCCTGGGGAAAGTGTTTGCCATATATTTATCTTAACTGTTGAACAGCATATTGCATTTCCTTAAATGCTATATCCCATGAAACCAATAGTCATATTTTTAAAATTGTTTGTATTATAGTATATAGGACAGTGTATTTTAATAGATTTCTAATTATGCATATTAATCCATTCAAATTGGAACAACTATAATGTTGAAATGCAAAGCTTTATAAATAAATGTTTATAAATAAAGCCTTTATAAATCAAAGTTTATAAATAAAACTATACCCACTATTTTCTTTCCACTGTATATTAGACATTGATAAATGAACTCTTTATTTAACTTCCATTATTGATAAAAATGAGACATTCTTAACAGTAGGTCCATTTTCTAACTTGACTCCTCAAACTCCACTGCAATCTTTCAAGGTTTTTCTGCCTCGACTTTCTATTCCAACACATTATGTTTCCCCTGTATTAACATAAATTGCTCTTTTGTTCATAATCTCAATTATTCATTTAGTTAGTTTGAATTAATCTGTTTAGTCTAAGCTGTCAGTTATTCATTATGCTATGCAGGTTGATTTGTCCACCTAAGCCTCTCTATAAAATAAGTATTATAGAAAAGTTGTATTTGGTGACTAATAAGAAATCAGAAGAAAAAATAGCCATTATACAGTCCTTCCTCAACCAAAAACTCAAACTTCCACAGTAGAAGTGGTTTTCATACATGAATCCAATGCTTAGCATCCAATGCTTAGTGTTTGTGACAGGTGAGAAGGCCTATTAAATCAGCAGGGATATATATCCAGCCTTTTAACCTGAAAAAGAAGTTGTGAGCATTTTTGTCTATAATCATGATTTATCATGAATACATAGCTAAACTAAACAACATCACAACAACACAAGTGATAAAACTAAAAAGAAACAGAAAACATTGAGAAAAGAAGTACAGAATATATTTATTTCTGATGAGAATCCCATACAATGGGGTAAAACATAGGGTTAGAAAACAAAGAGATTTCATAAGTCAATAAATTTCAGGGCAATATAATAATTGAAAGAAAGCAAAACTATAGTATTTAGAAATCATACAGAAGTATTGTGCAGAAAACTGAAGAAAATCACTATGTATATAAAATTTTTGAAAATTTCTCAGGTGAAGTGAAGATTTTGGTTCACATGTTCTATTGCAAAACACATTTTTGGGATTTTATTATAACTTTAAAATAAAGGTTCTTTGGGTAATTAAGATAGTAAAATAGTAATTTTAGCAAAATTGAGATGGGTGATTTTAATTTGAAACCTGTTATGTTGGAGATTCTCAGGGGACTTTTGTTCATTCATTATAACACTTTCTTTTGAGTTATTACTTTTTCATATTAGAAATTTTTAAATAATTTTTTTAAATATCTCTGATACGAAAACACAGATACACACATTTTGTTGCTAATATAACATATGAAATTAGAACCAAATAATATACCAAAAAAAATAACATATCAAAGGTGAATCTCTTAATTATTTTAGGTTAAAAAATTTTGGATAATTTATGAGCATGCATTTAAATAATCACTGGAAACACAAAAGACATAAAGTACACAGTTTTCAATGTTCAAATATAGTTAAGTTAGAATAAACTATAGGCAATATTTTTGTTTCAGTCATTCTGAATTAATCCATTCTACTAGATTTTTATTAATCTATTTCCATTGGCTCCAACATTTTTAACAAAACATGGAACATTTTGCAACATTACCTAGACAAGTACATTCTATTTGTCTATTTCAATTAAAACTTCTATTCACATACTAGAAAAGCTGAAAAACATTGGGTATTTTCTGTGATAGTGTGATTGCATTAATGGCCCATGTTCCTCCACTACTTTTGTATCCATGCCTTCTGCTAACTTTTATTACATGCTCAGAATATTAGCTACATTTGGGCAAAATCATCAATATAAAACTTATCTTACAATAGTGTTTTGAATATCTCATGTATGGACACTGTACTGAAAATGATAATTAGAGTGGTTTTATGGGTGTGTTTTTGCATGAACATTAAGCCAGAAAATCTTCACTCAAGCCATCATAATTTGCAGGCCACTGATATTATATCTCTTAGCATCTTACTGAGTTCAGGCAAGATCAAGAAAGCCTTCTAGCTCTACTCTAGCAGGCCACGGACACAAGATAAACCCTAACAAATACAAATGGCCCTTGACTTCTTATGCTTTGACTTCAGTTTTCAACTTTATGATTATAGCAAAGTAACATGCATCAGTAAAAACTATATTTGGATCTTTGAATTTTAACCTTTTCCCAGTCTAGCAATATGCTGATGATGCTGGGCTGTGGCAGGAACTGTAGCTCCTAGTTACTTGGTCATGAGAGCAGGCAACCAAAACTTTACAGTAGACTGTGTTCCTACATGTTGGTATTTGATAGGTTGGCATATTGAATCCATTTTCCATTTAACAGTATCTTCAAGTTACCATTGATTTATCAGGATGTAACCCCACCATAAGTAGAGGAGCAGCTGCATTATCTTACCCAGGCAGGATCTACTGAAGCTTACCAGTTTATTTGTGTAACACTGAGGGATTTTTGTTCTTCTATATATAGTCTCTGGTGATTCATGACTTTTAGACTGAACGATTATCTGAAATAAGACACACTGATGAATGGAGAGTATTGTAGGGTGAGTAGCTCCCTGTCAGGGTAGATTCTTGCTCAGAGGTGTGAGCCACCTGAGAAATAGAAAGTCTGAAATAAATAGTAAGAAATAGAGACAGAGCCAGAAATAAGATATGAAAAGTAGAGCGCCTGATAGGTCTTCCAGTTCTGATAGGAGCTGGAACTGAACAACTGAAAAATGGCCCTGATTCTTTATTTAAGGGGGAGTATGTCAAATGCAGGGATACAATTTCAGCGGGAGGAGTCTTGCTTCTGGGTGTGGCAGGGGTCTTGCAGTAAACAGGTTGATTGGAATCTGGAGAGGCCACACCCCATCTCCAAGAGGCTGTGGCTCCAATGGGTCACTCCATCTCCGATGCTGTGCTGATCTTGTGATGGAGCTGGGTAGGAAGCCACAGGAACCAGGGTTTCTCAAACCAGCAGAGCTGCTTCTGGGAATTGCTGATACCAAGTTTTCCTACCTAATGGCTTCTACATCATTTTAGTTCATGCATAGTTCACATGTGGGTCATGGGTGGCTTCCAGTAGGAGAAGTTGCCATCTATTGTGGACAGCAGACAGTGTCCCACATAGACCTGGTTACATTTTTGACTTAAAACCAATGTTTGACTCCTTTTAAGATGTTATTTGGATAAGTGTTAAAGACACCATCACTTGGTAATTAATTTCCTAGGGAATGGGCAATGACAAATCAATGTAATCTGTGTGGAGTGCCTGTTGGTGATTTAATTGTTTAACAATTAGACATACTAAAATAGGGTTCAAAGAATTATGCAAATGTGTCAAAGGAATTTAAAATAAAATAAATGCATGGCTTGAAGAAGGGCAAATGGCTACAGATAAGTGGCCTCAGTGTGAAAGATAGCAGGGGGTGGTTTTGCTTGGGCTAAACTGGATAATGATGCGCTCGTTTAAAAGTGTAGCTACTCTCAGCTTCTGCTGCTCATTTCTCTTGTGGGCATATACATACTGTTACCAGATGCTTCCGTATAATCCAGAGATTTAGACCTTACAGAATGATCCCAAACTGATTTTTTATGCTAAATGTTTCAGTAAAGAAATATATATATATATCATGTTCACATACTAAGTGTGTGCACAAATCAAATTTGGCCCATCGACTGCTATTTTGTGACATCCTACCTCTTACCTAGAAAAAGATATAAGTAAAATAGTCTCCAAGTATAGATTTCTAAAACCAATAGATTTCACCTTTCTGGTGGGCCTATTAAGTTTCTGCCAGGTGACTGTTCTGGAATTTGATTAGCAAAAGAACCAAAAACTGTGTACAAAATATCCAGATATAGCATTATATAAGTTCCCTTTACTCATCTATTACTGTGTGACAATATTAACACAGATTTAATGATTTAGAAAAACACACATTCATTATTAGAGTTTCTTCGAGTGAGGTGTCCTGAATCAATTTAACTGTGCTCTACAATGCTGCAATGAAGACACTGGCCAGGGATATAAGCTCATCTGAAGCTTGGTGGAAGAAGGATCCTGCTATGATTTGAAAATGTTTCAAGTGTGTCCCCTACGGGTTTCTATGTTGGAAGCGTGATCCCCAGGATGCGGTTGTAAAGAGGTAGTGGAACCTTTAAGCAGCAAAGCCTAGCCTGCTGTTTGGAATACATAGTTCTCATGGGACCCTGGTTCTTCTGAGATTGAGTAGTTATGAAAGAGCATGGCCCCACCCCCCTTTCTTGGGCTTCCTTTCACATCATGTGATCCCTTCTCCCATGGGATCTGATGTGTGCCATCCAGTGATGCCCTCACTGATCCATTAGCAGGCTATTTGGACTTTCAGCTTCCAGAACTGAGAGCTAAGGATATCTCTTTTCTTTACAATTTTCCCAGGATCATATATCTTACTATAATAATAGAAAACTGACTAAAATATATCTACTTCCAGTTATACTCAGATTATTGTCAGAATTGAGTTCCTGGCATGCATAGGACTTGGGCCTCCAGGTTCTTGCTGGCTACTAGCCAGAGGCTTCCCAAATTTCTAGACATGATCTCAGTTCCTTGTCACATGGAGTTTTCCAAAATGTCTACTTTCTTCTTCATATCCAGCAAGAGAGGAAAAAAATTCCAGAAAGGTAGAAAGGTAGGGGCTATGTTACATGCTAGATTATATACATATATACACGTATATAATATGCATATATATGAAATATGCATATATAGATAATTATGTCCATATTTCACCTTTGCAGTATTCTAGTGTTTGGAAACAAGCTGAAAGTACTGCCCATATTCAGAGAGAAGGGATAGCACAAACATTTGAGCACTTAAGATGTAAAGAGTGTGGGAACTGTCCTGGATTTTATTTACCATACTTCCTCAAATAGGAATAAGATTTATTAAAGTAAGATGTTATTTTATAAAAATGCTGCCAAACCCATATATTCATGTATTAATGGAGCCATGGTTCAGAGAAAATGATGGCATAATGATAAACAATCGCCTTCTCTTGGCACTGTTCACTGCTTACTTATCTGACCATGCTTCCTTCAGGAATCTCTGAGTGATGTGCATCAAAATTCTAGACTGTGTACTGGGACTTACACATATTTTATTTCAAGGAGGATTCTGCCATACTCAAGATCTCAATACATGTCTTTCATTTATGGGCCCTCTTAAAAATATACTTACTTGAAATGTAAATTATTTTTATAATAAAATGACATTTACTAGGACAACGGAGGACTAAAAAAAATCATCTAGTTTTCTTCTGGCTCTCAGGTAATCTCCCAAAGCATAATGGATGGCAGGGAACCATGATAACACAATGTCTACCTCATTGACCAGGTGCCATGACACTGAAGATTAGATGCAAAATGCGTGAAATACTTACACAGCAACCTACATTTCAGAAGACAGTGAAATTGACCTCCCACTAATCAACCACTGATGGAGGTGACCACTTGGATTTCATTGAACAAATGTGATAAGTTCATGTCTGATGAAATAAAATACAAAAGTGGCCTATTTGTTCCTGTCACTTCTTCCACTACAAAATTAACTTTCATCCTATCTTTCATTTATAAGCTGAAAACTCATTACTTTTAAAAATTCAATGGAAACATACAAACCTCTTTGGGAATTACCTGACTGTTAAAAGCTAAACCAAAATGCATAGGTAATAAAAGCAAGCCTTGTTGCTATAGAAAAATTGCTCCAATAGAATTTTGGTGTATTATTGTTTTCCAGTGAACCAATTATAGAGGCTAAAATTGGAACCTAAGTGAATAGCTATTTCATGTTGCTGTGAGCAGACTGCAAGCGTTCTCCATTTCAAAGTCACTTGACATAAAACTTACACATTCCAGACTTCTGAAACTTTCCACCTACTTATATCGCTGCCACTTACACATATCGTTAATCCATCAATAACTCTCAGGCTTGCAACAGCTGAATGGAAAAATGGTCAAAGTTCCCCCATTTCATAAATCTCAAAGTGCTTGTGATTCTTAAAAATACTGCACATATTTTTATTTGCAGTTTCAAAATGATTAAAATAATTTAGAAACAGATACTCTTAACTGGTGAGTGATTTAGTCTGGGGTTAGAATTAATATTCCACATTTTCTCATTTTGGGACAGAGAACTATTTACTAAAAGGATTTCAAGCAAAAGGGATTAATACATTTTTATGTTGACTTTCCACCTTAATATTAGAAAAGAGCATTTATTGGGGAAAATATGATTTCACATTTAGTCTAGATAGTTTTGTACATTGAGAGTTTCACGGAGAAGAAAATATTGAAGTTTTAAAGTTATAGAAGTTTATTTTACTCTAGTACATATTGAGAAGTTATATCACAAAGATTAGGTTATGAAGTTATTCAGTAAACCTGTCCAAAAAGTAGGAGTTCCCAAGAGAAATGAGTTCCTAGGTTCTGACAATATGAAAATGGGTATTTAAAAATCAAAATTAATTTTAAATTATGTTTCCTAAAGGTATGCCATATAACACTACATAAATAATTAAGAATAAAAATTGTGTGTCTGAAGAAAGTTACAGAGAATTTAAGAATAAAAAAATTGAAGCAAATCAAGTGGGACTTTTCTATGCAGTTAAAGATGAGAAGAGAAGAAAAGGTATCTCGAATACATACAAAGATAGAATAATGGATCTTGGCTTACTTATGAATTGTTGAAAAGATGAACAAATAAATTCTGAACTTGAAAAAAAGCATTAGAAAAAAAAAGCTATGACAAAGCACATCAATTTAAATGATTTTGGTAATTTGAAAAGACTAGTGAATAAAAAGAATTTTTAAAGAGATTAAGACACCTAGGGAAATATCCAGTATGGGTTGGTATATATTTTTAAGTGTAAAAGAAAATAAATATATTCTAGTGCATGCATGGGTCCTTGCTTGTGAAGGCCTTTCCCCAGGTAATTTGCAAAGCCCTCTTGATATAACTCTAGTTTCTATTAATTAAGTTTCTTCTCCTCAGGTGCCCTGTCTAAATTCTCTAACCTTTGTTACAGTCCTGAGACAGCATATTCTACTTCACTGCATGGAAGCAGTGAGGTAGAAATCCTTTTAGTAATGTATATGAGAACATTTAGCTTGATTCACTTATATATTTTTAATATTAGTTTCTCTGGTATGAGTGGATCCCTTGAACATTTTTGTCCTGAAAATAGAATCTCCTGAAAACATAAGTTCTGAATGTAAGTGATTATAATTTGGGGGAACAAACTTAATATTATGTTCCATCCAAGGAGCACTCATAAAAGGGAAGATAGTGTACTAAATAAATAAGGCAATCAAATATTTTAAACTAATTTTTGGCATTGTCACTTGATCTGGGAGTGTCTCTGTCTTTAAAACCATCCACTATCATGATTGTCGTTTGGAAGTGGTGTTTTGTTGTTGTTGTTTTTGGTGTTTTCTCATTCTCCAAAGAGCCTCTGTCACAGTTTTTTTTTTTTTTTTTTTACTTTGGTTTTGACAATAATATATCAAGGATTGATTCAAGGGCATATTTTCCATGTGATTGCTACAGAAAACATATAGCCACGTTGTATCCCAAACCCAATTTGAAAATTTTGTGAGAGAAATTAACGTATTTACATGTCATGGTGTCTGATATATTTGTTCTTAATATTGTCATCTTTGAAGTTATGCTTCCTTTATGTCCTAGCAACTTTGCCACTTGTTCTTCATTTTTTTTACTATAAAAAGTTAAATCATAAAAATCTATTCTTTTATGCTTTCTCTCTCATTTTGTTGTTGTTGTTAGCACATATGCTAAAACAGCTAATATATTAAGCCCTTAGTAAATGCCAGGTATTAGAATATGTGTTTAGACTGTAACAAATCATCTATTCTTCACAATATTTCTATAAATTTTGTGCTTCCTTGCTACTTTAAAAGTACAGAATGACTGATTCAAGAAGCTATAAGGAATGGCTGTAGGAATGAAATTCAGGCATGCTGGACCCAAGAACCTGTATTCTTTAGAGTGTGACGCAATGTGCCTTTTAAATTATCAATGCCTGGTGAGGTTAGTCAAGAAAACTGAAAATGAATAACTGGGGATATAGAAGGCAATGAGGTTTATGGGTGAATGTTCTTTTTTCCTTATGTTTTTACATATATATTTAAATTATTTTTCCTATTTGTATTTGTTTGCCAACACATCATGGTAATTTTTAAATTACATTTTAGCATTCCTCAAATTTATTTTTAATTTTAACCAAAGGTGAGCTTTAAAATTATATATATATATATCACACCTATGCATTATATACCCTAGCTGTCTACTTCTCCAATCTAGAAAATATTATATAAAACAGTAACAAACTAGTAGCCTCATTAAACTAATTTTAGTTAACTTGGTTTAATATTAACTTTTAACAATGATTGAGAAAGTCTTTATTTTACACTATTTCAATGCTAGCCTGGACATTTTAGATTTTAGATACACTGTAGACCAGTACTTCTGAAGAATCATTTCAGACACATTATTTACAAACAGCATTCTTAGCTGGGGGTATAGCTCAGTGCTAGTGTGAATGAAGGACCTGGGTTTGAAGACAAATGAAAGGAAGAAAGGAAAATGGTGGGGAAGAAGGTAGGAAAGAAGGACTGATGGAGGAAACGAAGGAATAATAGTATTCTTAGTGGAAATTTACACACATTATCTTGAGACATATTAAAACATAATGACATGTTAATAGATATTGTATAAAACCTAAAGATTAATTCAGAAAGAACATATGATTAGAATTTACTTTTCTTTATTAAGAAATGTTATTGAATTCATGGATAATTAATTGGTTTCTAGGAATTTTATCAAACCTAAAGATTAACTTAGAAAGAATACATGACTAGAATTTACTTTTCTTTATTAAGAAATGTTATTAAATTCATGGATGACTAATTAGAATCAATGAATATTATTGTTCCTTCTCACTTTCAGTATTAATATCATTAATTTTATGATATCAAACTTCCCTTTCCATATTCTAGGATAAAGCCATACAAACTTTATTTATTTTAATATATAAATATCTTTATCATCATGTTACTTGTATTAGCATCTATATTTATCTGTTATTCTTTAATAATAACATTAATTTTTTGAATGGTGATGGATCTTTATTCCACTTATTTATTTAGATATAGTGCTGAGAATCAAACCTAGTTCCTCACAAATGGTAGGCAAGCACTCTACCACTGAGCACATCCCCAGCCTCATCTTTAATTTTTATTTTCTCTTCTATTTAGAAAAATTTGGTGTTATTCATATTACAAAATGAATTTCATTGTTCCGGCACAGCACAAAGGAACTTATGAGGAACATTTCTGAAGCTCAGAAATATATTTAGGCTGTGAAATAAAAGTGGGCCACACACATGATTTTAAAAATATGACTTGAATAATTATTAAAACTTGGTTAGCAAAGAGACCATGAAAAAATGTTAGCAGATAGCCAGTCATGGTGGCACACACCAACAATCCCTGTAGCTTGGGAGGCTGAGGCAGGAGGATCTGAAGTGCAAAGCCCTCAGCAACTTAGCAAGACCCTAAGTAATTTTAAAACACTTGTCTAAAAATTAAAAATTAAAAAAGAGCTGGGATGTGACTCAGTGGTTAAGAGTCCCTGAGTTCAAACCCGCTACAAAAAATAACAAAAAAGAAAAATTAAATCTTAGCAAGTATAGAAAACTTGAGAAAGTCAAAACCTTGTTCAATTCAGGGAAATAATAGTAGGCCAGTGCTGTTGAAACATGGGAGATGAGACAGACCTCAATTTAGAGTCAGGAAGAAGAATGGGAACATGGAAAACAGAGGGTCTCATTGGGAGATGATTTTCCCATCTTTCTGCCCATCTTTCCCTAGTGTGCATTTTGTCTTAAGACTGGCTCCCCTGATGAGTGGAAAATGATTATCTGAGTTCATACCCCTGAGAAGGGTGGATTCTCTTTTTGAGACCTACAAATGTCTGCATATGTTCTGAGGACAGCAAGTGTGTCACCTGCTAATTTTTACATGAATGAGAGAAATACAATTACTCTGTAACCAATGACAATGATGTTGAGCATCTCCTGACTACAAGGCTGGTGGTGACGAAACTAATATTTGTGTGCCCAGAATAATTAGATTCAGTTATGGGGGGAAGAAGAAAACAAGGGGTGCTGGTTGGGCAAAACCCAATATGCCACATACAATTTTAAGTGAGGACTTAAAGCACAGATTTGACTCAACAAGGGGGGCCATTTGTGAATATAGCAAATTATGACAGGTTAGAATGGGCAAAGGGGTTCATTTTACTTGATATAATGCATTTCTCATTGTATTTTTTTAATTTAGGAAAGCTTTAATCTACTATATCTGTCACAGTTCAACTTGCTCTATTCTATCAACCAGTCTATGACTTATCTGATATATGTTATAATGGAAGAAATTAGGGAGGAGAAGGAAAACACATAGTCAGAAGACTGTAGATAGAGGCCCACCCTTCTTAAAATATAACTGAACCTATTATCTAAATCATTTGTTCCCAAAGTTTGGCTGTACACTGGTTTGAAGAAACAGGGAAACTTGAAAGTCAAGTCAACGGATTGGAGTTAAAGGTCAGGGTTCAATGTCTAATTCTGTAGATGTATGGCTCTGTAAGATTTGTGAAAACACTCAGTCTTCCCCAACTTCCTTGCACTGGTTTCCTAGGAATTCCTTAATAGTGTGCCACAAACTAGCTGGTTTAAACAGTGGAAGTGTGTTCTCTCACATTGTAGTTGCTGGGATTCTGGGCTTAAGGTATTGGGAAGGGCTGTTTCCTTCAAGACTCTAGGGAAGCATCTATTCCAGGCTCCTTTCCCAGCTTCTGGTAGTTTGTTGGCTTGTGGTAGCATAATTCAAACCTTCAAATAGATTTCTCTATGTATATGTCTCTCTCTCAATTTTCCCCTTTTTCAAAGAATGCTAATCATACTGGATTTGGGGCTCATCTGACTCTGACATGACTTCATCTTAACTAATTATATCTGCAACAACCCTAGTTCTAAATGAGTTCACATTCTGAAGTACTAGGGTTATGTCTTCATATGAATTTGGGCTGGGATCACAAATCCACTTAGAATACTTCTCTTCCTTTCCTATGAAAGAAGTTTAAAGTCATCTAACTAATAGGACTGTAGTCAAAATTAACTGGAGAGTCGTGTGTAAAGTATTTTATTTTTTAACTCATAACCGCTTTGCAGTGCACTTTAATGTTATTACCAAATTTATTCACTCTCATCTAATCCTTGAAGTAATTATGGTTTTCTTGCCTGCCATCTGCATTTAAGTCATACAAGCCTTTATAATTACTCTTAATATGGTAAAAATATAGAAGTTTCAAAAAGTATATATCATCCATCTGTCCTTTGTTCTCTTGGGGTTTATTCCCTCCTGCCTACAGGTGGATCGAGTATGTCTGATGGGCATCTTTCCAACAAGCATGATCATCTTGTGTGAATGGTGGACCTGTTCAGAGAGAGCATCTCCAGTGGAAAGGGTGACTTTCTCTTTATTCCCATCCAGCACTCACATCTCTTTCTTCCTCCCTTTTATTCACTTATTTTTGTCCTGCTTTTAGCCAATGGTGTCCCAGATGATGGGACTCTGCAGTGGGCCTATGACCAGCAGGAACTGAATCAATGCTGAGAACAGGTTCTAATAGCTGAGCGGGCAGCTTGCAGGTGGTAATGACTTTCAGTCACAATTTGTGCGAGGCTCAATGCCGTGCTTCAGCGCCCTAGTCCATTACCAATTTTCCTGCTCTCTCAGTCTATTACCAATTTAACTCCCCAAAGTTCCCTTTTGCACACTCCTTTTTACTCTAGCTTTCTTTCTCATTCAATTACAGTGACTTTCATCAGGGCCCGAATGGAAGTTCCATGTATCACAAGGCAAAATTAAGTTGCTGTTCCAATGCCACCTGCGACTGCAGGCATTTGGATTGAAACAGGTTTTGACCATTCTGTGGCCTTGCATCTTTATCACAGAAATGCAATATTTTGGTCAGCTTTTAAACCACCTGATTTTATACTTCTCACTCAACAAAACAGGCAGAAGGATGGTGTAAGAAACACTTTCTGTGTTTCTAAGAGTTGTACCAAATAATAATAATAATAATAATAATAATAATAATCCCCTCCTTACCCAACACCACCAATTAAAATGGAAACGTGATTAGAAATGTGAAATTAAAGACACTCATATAAATCAAGATGCATGCATGTTTTCAATAGATGTACATTTTTATTATGAAGGGTAAAATCACCTCAAGCATTAATCCAAAAAACAATTTTCACCTAGTGGACACCTGTAGTTTGTGTACATAAGTGCTAATGGTCCCCACACATTTTGCAAGTTTATGGGTTATTCACACTTATCATGTAAGAAAAGAGTTATGTGAGGTTAAGTGGCCAGCCCAAGTCCCATCACTGCAGATAGAGAAGCTAAATTTCGTTTTGAACTCCTGGCTGGCTTCCCTGGAGCCTCTGCTCTACGGCGTGCTGATACGACCTGGCATCTCTACTTCTGGCTGTATTACAGAGGCACAGCACATACAACACATTTAATTCTACCTCATCACAGTACTTTCCAGGCAGGGCAAATGTGCATGTGTAAGAACCTTCAGTGCTTTACTTGACATCTGCCCCCTTTAATTCATCCTGTTGTCTAGAAAGAGTGGGCAAGGCAGGTCCAGATGAGATGACCACACCTGTGATACTGTGAAACCAATGTGCTGCAAGCATCCATTCCAGCTCACCTTCGAAGAAGACTCAGAATAACCAAGCCAATTTTACCCTGTTTCTGACTCAGCCCCTGGCTGCCTCTCCCATTGACTGCACACATATTTTTTGTTCTTTTAGTGGTACATAAACTCAAATGCAAATACCGTTACTGTATGTATGTATACATATATATTTATATTCTGTAATATTGCTTTTATAATAAATTAATACCCTTATGAAGCAAAATGTTAGCAATATTTTATGCCAAATCTGGGCTTTGGGGACTTTTGGAAAAACCCAGTACTTGAATATCTATGTCATATATTTTATCCTGAGAACTGATACACTGTATTTTTTATTGATGATGGCACTTCTTCTCTATCCTTCCTGTTTTTATGAAGTATAATGTGATTTAAATCTATACTTTAGCTAAAAATAATCTGGGTAGTCGGCAAGAACAGACACAACCTTCTGGCCCCTATGAATTTTGACAGTCATGTGCTTATAAAATTTATTCAATATGAATTTAAACCATTAGAAAGATTTTGACTCATAAGAATTTAAAGACTTTTCATGCTATTTTTTAATTAGCCTTTCCTAGTTAGTGGCAAAACAAACCCAAAGAGGGCTACAGAGGCTATCTAGGTGTATGCATCATGAGGGCCCCTTGGCATGAGTTGCCATTTTCCAGTGATTATATAGAACTGGAACATCCTTAGGAAGCCCTGAAGGGGACTAGTGAGTGGGGAAATGCTAACCACCTAGTTTCTTTCATAAGCATTTCTAAACAGGGGCTCCACAAAAGACTTGTGCTCCTAGAATCATTAATTTTCTCCAGCGAGTGGCTTTCTTTTCAGGGAATCATATCTTCAATGATACTCAAGAGTTTACACATAAGTAAGTCCTATGCATGCTCTAAAGCAAACAATACAAAATCCACCAGGATTGGTTGGTTAAAATAGGAATATTTTCTTTTATTTGTATTTTGTGCTTTATGGATATTTTATCTAGTTCTCATGACACTACCTTGAAATAAGCCAAGGAACATTATAAATAACTTTCCAAAAACCAGAAAGTGAATGAATAGTTATCTTGGACTCCACTCTGCTTGATTCCAGAGCCCCAATTTTGTACTCTCTGCATTATATAACTCAGTAGGCTGTCCAAAAATTTTAATGCCTTCATTGACTTAACTTTTGCAAATCATTTACATCAGAAAGTAGACTGTGGGGGCCACCATTTCAAATCCACAAGGAGAAATGAAGGCAGAGTCTTGGAAGCAGAGAGTTCTGTCAAAGTCATCTAGGTGAACTCTTGCCTTAGAGAAAGCTCACCAAACCATTCCAGACACGCTGTCAGGGAAGGAATTAACTGCTCTGCTAACTCCTCCTCTGCTTAACCATGCTTGCTACCCCCGGAGTTCCTCCTTACATCACTTGAATTCCCTCCAGCTGCAATTTATGCCCTTCTTCTCTTATTCTTGCCTCATCAGAGAGGAAGAACAGCTGGTCACCATCCTCCATGTAATCACACTTGGGATAATGAAGGCAGTTATTGAGTCACCCTCCAACAATTCCAGCCCAGGTCTTGCTGCACAGACCTAGTTACTGGGGAACTGACAAGGAAGGCAAGCAGAGGGAAAGACACTCAAGCACATTCACATCCACTGGAAAACTTGAAGGCGTGAATATCGAATCTCACTATTTACTGCAGCTAACATTCTATAATCATTTGAAATCTGTAGCCCGTTCCATGAAGGCCCAAGATATGAATTTTCATGCAATTTGTTTTATCTTAGTTTGAGGTAATTAAGTCAGGAAACACAAGGTGAAGGAAAAAAAAAAAAAAAAAGGTTTGGACAGGGGCCAGCAAGATATTTGATCCAAGGCACATGTGTCTAAAATTAAATTTGGAAGTTCGACTGTGCTGTCCTTAAATCATGATGGCAAATGAAGGGAAACCTTCTTTGTGCTAAGAAAGGGAATATGTAGGCTGCTGCCTTACGGGAATTACAGGGGACAAGGATAATTCCCAGAAACTACCCAGACTGACTGAAAGACTGTTTGGCCCAGTGGAGTGAGGGAACAAGAGTGGACAGCTCCCTATAATTACCTTGTCGGAGTTCCTGAGAGACTGCCCGTGTGCCCCGTGGACTTGGGCAGGTACAATTGCTGGAGTGTGTAGGAAATAAGGCACAGCCTAAAGGGAGTGATTTTTAAAGGAAACCAACCCCCTTCAGAGAGAAATCAGATATATATCATTTCATTCACTGTAGCTTTAATTATTTTTTGATTCCTTTTAAAAGTTTTCTGAAACTAAGTGTCCCTAATTTGAAAAATAATATTCTCTATTAATCAAGTCAACGGAATCCTGAAAACATGGTTTTGCAAGAATAGGACTCATATTAGGCTCCAATCTTGATTCTAGAAAAGTGGAACAGTGGTCAGATCCTTTATTAATTCATTTATTTTTGTATCCAGTCATCCACCAATATGATAATGGTATCTACTCTTAGGGATGAACATATGTGAGTTGTCACATGAAGTTATCTAAACTGAATAGGTGTTAAGTATTATTCCCCCTTAATATTATACAGAGAAAGATTCATAGGCATTGAGGAGGGCAACCAGGAGTACACAAAACTTGTGCTTAATGGGAAAGGTTCTTTTAGACAAGATCTCAGAACAGCAGCCATTTCCATGGTAAGTTTTTCAGAAGGACTGATGGGTTTCATAAAGGAGGTAATGATAACTATTTGGAGTTGGTTGGAGCACATAAAAAAATATTTTCTGGGCATTAACCCTTTTAAAAATATATTTATCAGTTAAATTGTACCCTGATCAGCATCCAAATACAAACTAGATTTTTAAACTATTTTGAATAGAAAATAATTTGATTTTCATTTGTTCCATCTGGAGACAGGTGGAATATGTCATTGGGTCACAGATGACAATGAATAAACAATAAAGACTTTGCAAAGAGTAAGATCAGTACTTCCGGTGTGAAAGTCTCAAGGAAAATTTCATTCATTAGATACAATTTTTTTAATATTATTTTTTAGTTATAACTAACACAACATCTTTATTTTATTTATTTGTTTTTATGTGGTGCCGAGGATTGAACCCAGGGCCTCGCACGTGCTACAGGAGCACTCTACTGTTGAGCTACAACCCCAGCCCCAGTTAGATACAATTTTTAAACAATAGATTCTGACCAAAATAAGACTAAGCTGTCTTAGTTGGTATGTATTTTACTAAAAACATAGAAGATAGACATATAGTGAGGTACCACTTAAACCTTGTTGTATACATCTCAGAAGGTCCTTTGGGCATTTCCAATTAATGTTTCAAAGACTAAATATACAGAAGACACATTCACCAAAAAGAGTTGCTGCACAAGTCTATCTCCCTGAGGGGAAGTAAAATGTTTTACCTAAACCAAATATAAGCAACAGAAATGCAAATTATCCTGTGATTGTCTGTTTTAAGTCTTAGGAAAATGAAGGTTCTTTCATTCATCAGTGGAGCCTCCAGATATTTTCACTTTGCAGAGTCCCAGTAGGCATCGTAACTGAACAAGGAAAGTCTGCTGGACCAGGCAGGTCCACTTCCTGTAGAGGTGTGTGGCTGACTGTGATGGCTGACATAAGAGGGGTACAGGCAGGGTGCTGGCTCAGGACAGTGCTTTGGGAAACAACTACTTTATGACTTGTAAAGATATTGGATGCAGTGATCAGGGAAAATCATCTGTATCCAATCTCCAATTTTAGGATGGAAAGGGTAGGGAGGTTGAGAGGCAAGAAAGAGGTTGGTTATTGGGTCACAGAAGCACAGCAAGCTGAGAGGAGTAAATTCTATAGCATGGTAGGATGACTATAGTTAAAATAATTCAGTGTGTGTATTTCAAAGTACCCTGAAGAAAGAATTTTTGAATGTTTCCCACAAAAAGGAATGATTTTTGTGGTGTTGGTTATACTAATTGTCTGATTTGATCATTACAGAATATATATGTATTGAAAGTTATATTATACCCTGTAAGTATGTCAATTTTTTTTATTTAAAAATGACATAACTAGAGACTGTCTAAAGTATAAGTCCTACAATTCTCACCATGATCTTGAGCATCTTGAGTTTCCTGCCTGTACAACTTCTTCTCCCACTGTTTCACTTTCACTGTGGACCAGACATTCTGATATTTTCTGTCTCTTTGTCAAGCCATGATCATGCCTGGTACATTTTGAATGTTTCCTTTGCTTCTTCTTTCTCCAGATCTTTAAACAACTGACTCTGCATGATAATTCAAATAGCAAATTGATTGATACTTCTCTCAACCATGGATCTAATGCTTTAACGGACCCTCTCAAAGCCTCATCCTCACTCTCTGACTTATGACTCCATATAGTTTTTTCATAGAATTTGTTAGATATTTTCTTTCTCTAATCACATTTTTAATAAAATCAATGAAGATAAAACTGATGAAAATGAATATCAAGAAGGATAAGATTATGTAAGGAACCAATCAAACAAGAATTAACAGACAAGTGAAGTCTAGTAGAAAAAGAAGAAGGGGCATGGGGCAAGGATGGGAGAGAAAAGACAGAGGAAATGGGGGGGTTGTGATCTGAAATTGATTTTTATACATGAATGAGCTTGTTGGGATAAACCCAACTGTATATTCATAAAACTCTCATTGAAAATAAAAAAAAATCAAACTCCAAAAAGAACAAATATACTCTGTAAAATTTACATGAAAAACATTTACATTGACAAAAATTATCTCAGTGTGATAAAGCCAAAATATAAGGCACAATTTAACTTCTCTATAAAGAATAGATCAAAAATTAATTTGGTTTACTTGTTGGTTTCAGAAAACACATATTTTACAAATTTATTTTATGTCTTGGCTTTTGAGTAAATACCAAAGTCAAATATGTTATAATCACAATGACAGTGAAAACAAGATAATCAATTAGTCATTTGCCCATAAATATTTGTTTCTCAAGTAAGAACCAATAATGATTTCATTTGATTTTGCTCTTAGGTTTCTTTTCTCCTAGCAATACATTCTCAAGACAGTTATATAAAATACATTTGTTAGAAACCTGTTTTTTTAAATTGTTGTTGTTCTATTTAGATATACATGACAGTGGAGTGTATTTTGACTTATTATACACACGTGGAATATAACTTATTCTAATTAGAATCCCATTCTTGTGATTGAACATGACACAGAGTTTCACTGGTGGTGTACTCATATAAGAACATAGGAAAGTTATGTTTAATTCATGCCACTGTCTTTCCTAGAGAAAGAATAGTAGTTCAATGGATTAGAAAAAGGGGAATGTGGGAAGTGGGTAGAATAGGAATAAATACCTGTTTTAAAACCTGCAGTATAAGCATCCAGAAGGGTGTCTGAATAATAAGTACAAAGAGTGTACATTACTTCATCTCAGGCATGCACTATGAGTTTATTTCCTGCCCACTCCCCGAATCCCCCTCAGCAAATGCTCTTTACGAGAATAAGGCCTCCATGTTGATGCTCACCGCAGCCTTCCCAATACCAGCAAAGTGCTTGGAAGAGTGACACCTCAATATTATTTTCTGGAGAAATGAGTCTTGTTTGTTGTGGTTTACACGTGTGAAGCGCTTAACTGCATTTTAGGACAGTAGATGGTGTGATTGAGCTTTTGCCTAAGTCCCTTTCATTCTTATGTCTAAAATCAGAAGCCCAGAGCTTACAGAGATGGAAGCAGATTCTTCATTCTGTGTTCATGAAGGTGGAAACCAACTGTACAACTCAGCCCTGGCTATTCCAGCTCATGTAGCTGGCTCTTTTCTGAGCTATAACAGCACCATGATTCTAAGCAACCCTTGATCTTCTGAAGGTAGAACTAAAGGGAGTGCTAGAGATCAGAGCTAGAGGAACAGTTATAGGTATGCAGATAATCCTGAAGTTCTGGAGGAAAGCTTCACAAGGACACAGTTAAAGAGAGTCACACTATTATTAAACCAATATTAGTAACAATATATATGATAAAATAAATTTTAAATGCATTTTTTAAAATCTGCCAAACCTGCAGGTATAGGAAGCAAGTTGAACTAAAAATAAATAAATAAGTAAAAAGTAAAAGAAAAGACCAAATTGTTACTGGCAGATAAGAGCTTTAGGTATATAATTCCTTTGAAGATCCAGAGACCATCTTACCAGTCCCTCTTTGTGTATCTAAGGGAAACCCAATGCTTTTAACTATACTATCTAACTAGATGTGATATTTTATTTTATAAAACTGACTTTTTTGAACATTAAATATGATCCAAATGAGAGTAAAAAATTCTTACAGAAAGTAAAATTATATGTATCACATATACTATATAATACTACATGATCTTTCCTATTACCACAGTTTATTAATACTTGAAAAAATGTTTAATTTCACTGTTATTATACTGCAGTGATGTTGGGAAATATTTCAATCACCATTTATCCCTTGATTAATTACTTAAAGTTAATTCATTCTAGTCAAACAACAACAAGTGCTAGCGAGGATGTGGGGAAAAGGGTACACTTGTACATTGCTGGTGGGACTGCAAATTGGTGCAGCCAATTTGGAAAGCAGTATGGAGATTTCTTGGAAAGCTGGGAATGGAGCCACCATTTGACCCAGCTATTCCCCTTCTCGGTCTATTCCCTAAAGACCTAAAAAGAGCATGCTACAGGGACACTGCTACATCGATGTTCATAGCAGCACAATTCACAATAGCTAGACTGTGGAACCAACCTAGATGCCCTTCAATGGATGAATGGATAAAAAAAATGTGGCATTTATACACAATGGAGTATTACTCTGCATTAAAAAATGACAAAATCATAGAATTTACAGGGAAATGGATGGCATTAGAGCAGATTATGCTAAGTGAAGCTAGCCAATCCCTAAAAAACAAATGCCAAATGTCTTCTTTGATATAAGGAGAGTAACTAAGAACAGAGTAGGTTCGAAGAGCATGAGAAGAAGATTAACATTAAACAGGGATGAGAGGTGGGAGGGAAAGGGAGAGAGAAGGGAAAATGCATGGAAATGGAAGGAGACCCTCAGAGTTATACAAAAGTACATACAAGAGGAAGTGAGGGGAAGGGGAAAAATAATACAAGGGGGACAAACGAATGTCAGTAGAGGGGGCAGAGAGAGAAGAGGAGAGGGGAGGGGAGGGGAGGGGGGATAGTAGAGGATAGGAAAGGCAGCAGAATACAACAGACACTAGTATGGCAATATGTAAATCAATGGATGTGTAACTGATGTGATTCTGCAATCTGTATATGGGGTAAAAATGGGAGCTCATAACCCACTTGAATCAAATTGTGAAATATGATATATCAAGAACTATGTAATGTTTTGAACAGCCAACAATAAAAAATTAAAAAAAAAAAGTTAATTCATTCGATAGTTATTAAGCCTCTTCTATGGTAGTTATCAAGGACTGGGCAGATATATCCTTATATAATCAAAAAGTTCATGTTCTTATTGAAGGAGACAGACATTAACTGTAGAAAATGACATTAGATAGTGATAAATCCTCATAGAAAATAAAATGCCTGAAGTGACAATGACTGGGAATGTAGAATGGTGCCACTCAAGGCAGGATTGAGGCTTGGCCTCCCTGGAATTGAATTGATACTTGAAACCTGTAAAGAAGCAAGACAGAGTGTTCCAATCATAGATTCAGTAAACACACAGTCTGCGAGGCATACTGAGCTTGGCCTGGTCAAGGAGCTCAAGAACAAGGTGCCTGCAGCCTAGTGAGCAAAGAAGAGAGCAGCTGCAGATGATGTTAGAAGTGGGGCAGAGGCCAGGCTGTGCTAAGTTTGTAGACTATCATTAGGGCAGTTTAGGTTTTATTTTGAGTTGATTGAGTGGTTTCAGCTAGGTAGGAATTTTACCTGATTTACTTTCTTCAGAATGTTGTTCTAATTAGATTATAGAATGATAAGATGGAAAGACCAGTCTTGGAGACCAACATGGGAGGTGTTCAGGTGAACACGAAAGGGGATTCAACTGAAAAGTTGCAGTGACAATGGGGGCAGTACCTCTAGAATGTACTGAGTTCAAGTGCACGGAGATAAAGAGGATTAACTATTGGGTTCTGTCTTGCACATCTGACTTGACTTGAAGGTAATATTATGTTTTATATGCGGAAAAAAATGGAGAAAGAAGCAGCTTTGATAGTGAAAATCATCTTTATTAATCATCTTTATTCTTAATAAATTTAGGAGTAATCTTTTTATAGTTTATCGATCATATATATATGAATCTTTTTTTCACCAGAATTAGGTAATTGTAAATCATAGAATATAGTTCGTATTGAAACCCATGAACTTGGATATGATCACCTAAGAAGGAATAGAGAGAGAAGAAAAGTCATACCCAGGAACCACTTAGGAAATATGAAATATGTAGAGGCCAATTAAGAATAAGAATACACAAAAGTAATTCTAACCAGGTACTACCAGCTGGATAAAAGGAGATCTGTGAGAATGTGTAATCACAGGAATTGAGAGAAGGCTTCAAATATATGGAAGTATTTATGTCTGTGTGTAGAAATACTGGAGACAGAGATTTATACATTCTTATTTACATAGTTTGGAAGTCACTATTGAACTGGTAGTGTATTTGGAGAGATCAACAACTTAGGTACACAAATCAAACTGCTAACCAAAATAGAAAGGATAGATTAGAAATAGAAAGGATAGATTCATTAGCAAATAAAGGATAATGATTTGTATTCATAAATAAAATCTCAGAAGGAATGATACAAGCTGAACACAAGAATATCTGAAGGAAGTATTCAAATATAATTCTTCATTATGACTTCTCTTAGAAGTAGGGACTATGTGGAAAGCTCCTGGGGAACAGCCCTGGTCATCTATTTCCTTTCTGATAGAGCTCAGAAAGGTGGTCTTTACTTCCCATTCACGAGGAGCTGTGACTTCATGACACTTTCAATCCCTATTAGAGGGAAAAAGGCTAAGCTGAGAAGGATATTAGGACAATAGGTCTAGAGCAGAATTTTCCGGGTCACCCAATCTAGTGGCATCTCCTTTAGCAGCATGTCTGAGACCCTCAAAATCAAAAGAAACAATAGCTGTGATCCAACTAGAATCTCCTTTATTTTCCAAGCAACACAGTGCTGGGAATGAATGACCCTTATATAATCAAAATAATCTAATTTGGCTTTTGAGCAATTTCCTCAAAACTGTCTTAGTTCAGATCAATTGTGTAAAGCATGTATATCTACTCAAAGCCCTTAATAGAGTAAATTTCTCTATTTTTTCCTAGCATTTAGCCCAAGGTTAGACATTTGATTTATAATATAACTAAATCAGCTAAGGGACTCCATATCTATAACTTTGTAGATTAAGATAAGAATAAACCACCTATGGATATAAAATAAGCTTGATAATCTTTTGAAAGGGTCACCAGATAGAATATAGAATGCCATTTAAATTTGAATTTCAGATAAACAATTTATTTTTTGGAAAGTGTGTCCCAAATATTACATGGGATGTACTTAACTCTGAAGTACTATTTGATATTTATCTTTCATTCAAATTGAACTGGGTATCCTTTACTTTTATTCACTATACCTAGGAAGCCTACCCTGTAAATTACCCAGTATTAATATCTATATCTTCTGACATTTACTCAGTCTAGTGCTCATTTTACATAAGACTCTAGTATTATAATGTCCATCATTAACTTAAAACAAATAATGTATTTCAGTCCTAAAATAATAAATAAAATAATAATGAAAATGCACATATTGAAAATTATATTAAAAAGGTATAGCAAATTATTAAAAACGTGGTATTGGATAGCATAATGTTTTGGTTTCAGGAATCCTTTAAACTTTAAATATTATTATAGACCTGAAGAACTTTTATTGCTCAATAACATTTATCAATATTTTCCACACTAGAAAATAAAACAGAATTTGCTTTAAGGGTATATGTATATTTTTAAGTATATATTTAGGACTGTGGATATAAGTAAGTGGTAGAGCATTTGCCTAGCATGTATGAAGCCCAAGGTTATATCCACCGTACAAAAAATACACGCATACACACACACACACACACCTCTTTGTTTACATTCAAAATAATGAGACTTTTATGTATTGATATAAATAGTATAATTTTTATGGAAACAAGGAAAACACTAGGAAAAAAAGGTATCATTTTAGATATTTGTAAATCCTGTTAAATGACTGCCTTTATGAGGGTTGAATCTTCCAATATATAATTAATATCTGTTTAAGAAAAGGAATAGAAACCAGAGCTCCACTCTCCACTCCTCCCCTGCACACACCAAGGAAAAGCCACATATTAGCAGGAAGGTGACCACCCACAAGCCAGGAGGAGGAACTTCATCAGGAACCACACATTGGCACTTAGAACTCAAACCTGTCCTCCAGATTTGAGAAATAAACATTTGTTGTCCAAACACCCAGCTTATAGTACTGTGGGAGAACATGCCATCCCAAAATATGCCTCCTTGGCACAATGATTGGTGAGCTGAAGGCAATTAAGAAGGATCAGGTGCAAAAGAACCCTGTGCTCTTGATTTGCCTAAAATAGGAATGCATTTTGAAATACAGAAGATATCCCACCATCCCTTCATCCCTTTCTACCAAGGATAGCAAAGGTCAACTCCTGAAGACAATATTAGACCCTGCTGACCTGGAAATAACACCAGAAGAATCTACTATACTAATTAGATTTTCTCTGCCATGTATTTGCCTCCTCCTACCACCATTCCTGCAATTTGTCACATCCAAGGTCTCTAAAATTTTATTGCACTTTGTTAAGATGGTAAATAAAGTGGACTCGAAGTCACTTCTTTGAGACTTTTTCTGTCATTAAGTATTTGAAAGTATGCATATTAATAAAATTGCTTTTCTCTTGTTCATCTATCTTTGTTACAGGAGTCTATTCCAGCTTAGTACTTATAAGGATTGAGAAAAAAACCTATTTTTCCCCTTTAGTATTATCCCTCTAAACCTCAATAACAACCTGATGTTGTAAGTTTACTTGTTTCCTTTTTACAAGGGAGTAACTAGGACTGCCTTCTTCCTCTGGATGGAAACATCTCTGTCATGTGATGTAGGAATGTCTGAATCATTAAGAGCAGAACTGAGGGAACCTTGCCCAACCCTCCTGAACTGACTGGACTCACACTTTTGATGATGGTTACCTTTTTTTTTTCCAGCAGTGCTTCAAATTCTAACCCTTTCTTTCCCCTCATTCTGTGGCTGTGCTGATCATACTGCTCTTGGCATGGCACCAGGGTTTTTGTAGCTTGTTGCCAAGGCTTTCTCCATTGTTCTAAGACACCATCAGTTCTCTGTAACATCATCCAGGCTTCCCTCCTTCCCCAAGGAGGGCTTTTCTATAGTACCTGTAACCCAACAGTCACAAAGGAAGAGGCTTCAGAAACTATTACCCACCATCTTTATGTAAGGATTCGCAAAAGAGTAGCCTGGTTTCTTCCATTTTTACACTGTTGAGGAAGTTTATAAATTTCTTATTTTTTCTTTCTTTCTGTTACATTTGTGTCTTCAGGTATTATAAGGGTGATGTGGGGGAACAACTGTAGGCAGCATTAAGTACCTTTCACTTTATTATGAGTGAACACTAGCATGTCTATTCTAGCTGGAAAACTAAGCAAAATATGCAAATTAGATATTTTATAAATATGCTTTATATTTATAAATGAAACCTTTATACCATTAACCCAATATTTTACAAATGTGCAGATTTAATAACAGCTCTTTAAGGAATGAGTGCTTTGCATATGTGGAAAAAATCATCATCAATTTTGCTCAAATTATTTTTCACAATCCACTGCATCAGGACCACCTGCATGAGCATTGTGTTTTTTGTTTTTTTTTTAATAACAGACATTCTTGAGTATAGATTGTGGTGGTCTAAGGTGGAGCTCATAATCTTATCTATATTTTTAAATCTCCTTATGCCATTTGTAAGTAGAATATATTTTGAGTACCTCTAATCTAGATAATAACTTATTTCTATGTAATAATGACACAGAAGCCATTGCATGACATTCTGTGTACCAAGTACTAGTTTAGGCATTTCAAAATATAATTCATGCAGTTCAGGACTTGCTACCTCATGTCCTGAACTTCACCATTTGTGACAGGAATAGAAGCCGGAAGATTACTCTGACATCTTCCTTCCACACTTTCACCCTAAATCAGATCATAAAACCTTGGAAGAATATTCTGACCTTTTCCTGAAACAGGACATAAGACCTTAATACAAGGGTGGCTTCCCTATGCCCAGAGGGAAGGGGCATCTTTATCTCTGAGGTCACAAGGACATAGAAAAAATTTCCATAAGCAGGATTTGTGAAGTTCTCCCCTGTTCTTTACCATTTGATCATGGTGTTCAATTGTATTTTCCCACATCTATTTAGTTCTTAATAAAACCTAGCATAAAAATATACAGGTTGATCCCCATATTGGTCTTCATTTTCTAATTAACAATCCTGTGTCATGTAAAGCTTAATAACTATATATTTGTGCTTTCTTTTTAACCCAAGATGGGAAGGATAGATGATTCTTTTCTCTATAAAATCTTAACAGGCAAAAAAATGTCAAGGAAATCCAGGCAGACTAACTCCAGAGTCTGCTTTTAACCACTGTGCCATTTTACCTTTACCCACATGGAAAATGCCTAAATTAACAGATATGAACTATGAAATAACACTGACCATTGAAAAGCAACCTCAATGTCTCTTCTCATATTTTGAATCAAACTCTGTGCAAGATTCCCTGAATTTGGAACTCAAGCACTTAATGAATATATGTTGATTCACCAAATATCTGAAACTGCAATGATGCATTCTAGATAATTCCCACAATGTTGGCTTTGGAGAGGTTAAGAGTAAAGGAAAAAAATTCTAAGAGCCAAACCCAGCATGCTGAAGATGTAGGTCCAGAATACCAGTATGGGATATGACCACTCAGTGACCTGTCCAGCTCAGGATGGAGACATTAAATTTGTCCATGGCAAACCTTCTCTTCCTTTTAACTCTCCGAAGAAGAGACACATACACCACCTCACTCCTAACCAAGTTCAGGATACTAGAGCCACAGTGGTTTTTCCAGGCAAGGCGACAACATTTTTAGTTTCAACTACAAATATTTCGTAGTTGAACTGTTCTTAGGAGAGTAAACTAAAGGTAAAAAAGAAAAATAAAGAAAATTTGTCAAATAAACAAAATAAGAACCACCATTACCCTTGACTTTCTAATTTTAAAATATGAAGTAAATATAAATGTGGCCCATTTCTATCCTCTTGTTGGAGGGACTCTATTGTTTCAGCAGAGCAAAAGTAACCCACAGTTGGCAAATGAAACTTGACTGTGGTGAGAACTTGCTCCCATTTTCTAAACTCCACAAAATTCTATTGAATAAAGAAGTAATTCAGTTATAAGGCTGAGGGCAGGCATAGACCATTTAAAACTTCTCTAGGAATATTCAGAGATTTTTAGCTTTCATGGAGAATTTACAATTGTTCTACCCGGAAGCTATCTTTTTGCTATAATTAAACCTGAAATAATGATAACTGAAAATGTGAGAATAATGGAATTTATACTAAAACTATGCAGTCTAAATCTAAGTTACTATATAGCAACATGTGGAAACCAGACTGTCTTGGTCCCCATCCAGTCTAGTTTCAGTTTCCTCATCTATAAAATCCAGATGATAATATTATCTCTTTCAAAAAGGTCTGATACAGATTAAACACATACACATGTGAAGCTCTTCAATAATGTTTGACTTATAATAAGAATGATATATGCTATTAGTATATTACTCTTCATCAGAAAGATCTTAGCATACTCATCAAACACATAGAATCAAAAAATTGTATAGGCTACATATAGAACAAAAATTCAGAAGTGGGACCAGTCACTGTCGGCCTGAATAGTGACAAGCTTACTCTAAGTCATATACAAAATGGAGAAAGATATGCCTTCTTTTTTGGCACCTTGAGCTGTTGTGATAATCAAATGAAATGATGTTTGGGAAGATTTTATGGATTTATGATGCATGATAACTATGCAATTTCGCTGTGTTGTTATTACCATTGTAGGGGAAGACTCAAGGAGATAGCAGACCTTGAAGAAAGAGCTAGCAAAAGAGTTTTCCCCTGTAGGTGGAGGCAAGGTACTCAAATGCACCAGTCATCTTTGCACTGTATCAGGGGGCATGCCACAATTTTCGTTCACTATTTACTATGATAAACATCAAAAGGAAAGAGAAAAATAGAAAACTCACTCACCCAAATATGTATTCAAAAAGCTTTTCACTTATCAGACTGACAGTATCCAGGACATGAAACTGTCACCTGCTGAATTACTGAATTGCCTATCAAATCCCTCAGGATTGTGGAAGCTGGTCCTCCATTTCAGTACTAGCCTCTGGGTGTTAACAATGTAATCGATTGTCTTTGTAATAATCTCATCCCTACATTCTTCTGTTTCTGAAAGATCTCAAAATCCAAGGTAAACATTTAATGTAATTCTCTTACAATACGTAAGGGAGTAATATACATAGTCATATACACACATGATACATATATGCGTGATTACATGTATATGATTCATGGAGATTTTTGTCAATGACACCTGTGGGGCTATTGAGAAGTAGTAGAACCTTTAAGAGGCTGTGCCTAGTTGGGGGAAGTAGGTCACTGGGTACATGACTTTAAAGGGGCTTTATGGACCCCAGTCCTTGCCTTTTCTCTCTTGCTTCTTGAATTCCACAAGTTGAGTATCTTTCTCTGTTACATGGTCTCATCATAGTGTTCTGCCTCACCATAGGTCCAGAGACAGCAAGAACAAACAACCATGGACTGAATCCTCTGAAGATCTGAGCCAAATTGAACCTTTTCTCCCTATAAATGTATTATCTCAGGTATTTTGTCACAGAGGTGAAAATCTGACTAAGACAATCACTATCACCATTATGATTACAATTTTTCTTTATAATGAAAATTTGAATTCCATTGTTTCTTTTGATGTAAGATTTTATTTGCCCTAACTCTCTGTGGTTGAGTAGTAAGGATTCTCTGTCAGGGGTTTTCTCTTGCTTCTTTGTTTTACATCAGTAGATTCTCAATTAAAATCATTAGGCTACCTGTACAATTAGAAAAATGAGAAATTATTCCCCATTTGATTCAAACGTATGAATTGTCAAGATCATTGTACTGTCATGTGTAGCTAATAAAAAAAAAAAATCATTAGGCTATTTACTCAGTAAACATTTTAAATTTCACAGATTTTTAAAATTGTTATTTGAAAGCTTTTTCCAAACTCATAGATACCTTAATGCATATGATGAGGAGTAAGGAACTGGGATCAAACCCAAATACAGATTGTTCAGAATTAGAGCTAGTGCTGATTTATCCAGCCATCCAATAGGCATGGCATGTATTTGCTGCATTTAATCACCCTGTAGCTTTTTAAAAGTTTGTTACCTTACTGTTCCGAAAAGACATTTCTGAATGACAAGAGATTATACTTGCTTTCTGTTGCTCTGTTCTGTGCTCTATTTCTATGTTGGCTCATCAGGAAAAAAAAAAATGAAGAAAAAGTTGCATATTTTTTCTTTTTTTTTTAAGGCCTTGAATAATCTGCTAGGCAGACAGCCAGAAATTTTCCTGGGTATAAACTATTCTACAGATGTAGGGTGGATCCTTCAGAAAGTGAAGTTTACCACATCAACAGACTGCATTTGGACAGTGTTGGGTAGTAAACAGGCTTTGAAATCAGAAAATCTAAATTTAGCTACAAGGTCTGCTTTTGTTTTGCTTTCGAGGTTTCTTTTTCCCCCTCCATAACCACAGTTTCCCTAATTTCTCAAAAGAACAAATAAAAGATTCTAACATCATAGAGCTGTTTTAAGTTGTTATATGTGTATACCAAAATGACTTCTAAATTGTACAAAAGTTTAAAAGCTTTTATTTTCCTAAAGACAAAAGTTATCAGAAAACTTGACTGCACGACTTGACTTTGGAGGTTCTATGAAATGGTGAATATTGGCCAGTGGTGTTTCTTACATGGGGAGGCATGATGTGTGTGTAAAGCTTAAGAGTTCAGTCTCTGGCGTTTTAAAAGACACAAATGCAGCATTTTGGGGACTCTGGTTTGAAATAGCAGTCTCCTGTTGGAACCCTAGCTGGCTTTGGAGACCACTTATTCTCCAGTGGTTTCACTTGCACTACATTTGTGGACTTTAACAACTTCCATTCCTATCATGTTGGCTCAGTGAGGCAACAAGTAAGATTCAAGAGATATTCTATTCCCTAACACTTTAATGGTTTTATTGGGATGCTCATTCAGGATATGTGAATGAGCTAGGAAGAGAAATCCAACATTTATTTCAGAATGCAATAACAGAATGCCTGATTATACAAAGATAGATAGAAACTTGCATCTACACAATTTTAATTAGGTCATGTATTTTATTATTCAGGGGCTTATGCTTGGTCATACTGAATGTCACATACGTTAAAGGAAATATATTGCCCCTTACTGTGGTATTGTTATATTTTGAATCCTTGTCCCTGATCATTTTCTGTTTTTTCTTCATTTCTACATTCCAAAGTAATGGTTTTGAGTCTAAAATACATCTTCTAATGTTCCTCAAAAATTCAGTATACATATTATCATAATATATACATTCAAAGTTGAATCAAAAACCGGGGTGGGGAAAAAAAGGAGAGAGAAAGTTCAGATTGAGTTTGTTCCATTTGGTTAAATTCTCATTTTGTTTTTTCATTTCTTATAAGTGACTTTGCCTTATATGGGAACAACTTTATATCTTAATGTGTTTGCATGAGTGTATGCATATTCTATGCAATTTCATTATCTCTGCTTTAAATATTTGGTATGAGATGAACACTACATTAAGTTTGATTTGTATGTTAACAGAGTAAAATTCCAGAAAATTGCATTTCTAAGTATTTGTAACTGATATGCAAAATAACATTAGCAATTTAATTTAAAACAACAGCTGTTAATAAGTCCATCTATTCTTCTAGTTATCCGAGTAAGAAATACCTGTAATGGTTACCAAAAAGACTGTATATAGACTTCTCATCTCCTGTAGCACATTTTTGCAATGTCATGCCCACAGAGCCCCACAGAAGACCAGAGCAGACATGTGCTAATGTAAGAATTAGAAACATACTGTCTCTTTTGTTTTCCAATGAAATTAATGAGTACCAAATGATAATTTCCATATCCTTAATCTTTATCATGCCAAGAGTCAGCTCTTGTCATTGTCCATGTTTCTTTTTTAAACTCTTTGTCTTTTTGTAATGGGCAGACACATTGGCTATGAGGCTGAGAAAAATTATTTACAATACACAAGATGCCTGCTGTAGATGAATAGATTCTTATAAAGAGCTGGGTTCTGCGGTCCTCCACATCAAAGCTGTGAGGTACTTCCAAAAATTTCTGTGCATTTTATGGTTATTCAGCAAATCTCTTCTCACAATAAATAGATCCCCCGTGCCGTTTATAAAGGCTGTGGCATTCATTTCATTCCATTTCACGGAGCAGGAGCAGCTTGTTGCATAGATGAAAAAGAAGTTAGCTCTGCTATCAGCTGCATTTTACCCTCCATTTATGGGGTGATTGGAAATTTCATAGTAATGATTTCCTTTGGCTTATTTATTGTTTTTTTTTCCCCTCAAAGAGAACAATTTGAGGTAGTTGTTTGTTATGTATCATAGTATCATATACATGTTCTTTGTTTGAAATTTACTGCAAGCAAGACATCACTAATTCTTTTATATTCCCCCTCAATATTTTGCCCATAATAAATGATGTTTCAATTCCTTAATGGACATTATTTTCTAGCCTGTTACCTCTGGAGCTTTCTGTCATCCTAAAACTATCAGATAAATCCAAACTAGAATTTTTTTATTTCATTTATCCTTTCATAGTCTCTGATTCTGTACCCAGGTGTGTGTGTGTGTGTGTGTGTGTGTGTGTGTGTGTGCCTGTGTGTATGTGAGAGTTTGGCAGTATTAAGAATAAAAATCCAAGACCAAACTTCTGAGAAAATATTCCTCAAATGTTGCCAGTTGAAAGAATGGATAGTTGACCTTTAACAAGAATAGTTTACCTCCAGATTTTTTAAAGATGCTCTCTGTCTTACTAAAGCAATTAAGATGGTCTGTTAAAGAATCCTGGCCCTAGACCATAACTCCTTGACATGGCTTATTCTTTATCTGACCTGCTGTGGCTGCTAATAGCCCAGCAGCAGTTACTGGTGCTATGGATTAAACCATGAGGATAAAATAATCTAACACTTGTGATCCCTCCATTTAAAACCTGCCAGGAATGGTGTTGACTAACCAGCTGCTCTGCACATACAATTAACCTTGCTCGCTTAAGAGTCATATTTTCTCTTGAACATGGAAATAATTGCTTTAGGAATGCTTCTGAGTTAGACTTCTTTGTTGGAAATATATTCCCTCTCTTTTATAATGTAAGAAAACTACTAAAAAAAAAGTACAACTTCCTTCCAACATAGGCTTGCCACTTAGGCTCACACATAAACTGACATGCTATACCTACTACATTGCTACTCTCTCAGTGATACATTGCTATTCTCTCAGTGCCACAAAGATTGAGGGATGTAGTGAAACTTCAAACTCATATTTTTTCCACAAATTTTTGACTTCCCAAAATTATGGATTCTTCTGGAACAGCAGTGAAATCTACCAGTTCAATAGAATTTTTTTTTTCAATATAACTTTGAAAAAAAATTTGACCAAATTTTTCCTTCAGGGCATAAGATGTCTGTTTTATTAGAATCTGTTAGGGGTTTTGATTTTTTTGTTTCCTCTGCAAGCTTGGATTAATTCCAAGGAACAACTAAGTCACCATAATGAGTATGGAAATTTCTTATTTACTATTCAACATTGCAGAAAGACTTATTGATTTCAAAGAGCAATTATACATTTTCAAACATATTTACATATTTTAAGGCATTTGTTTGATCATCTCTGTTGACAATCAGAGGGGGAAAACTCCTGATGTCTAGGGGTAAACTCTCATTTAAATTTTACCCATCAGATAGGTCATTCATGTCCAACTTCCGCACAGCTCAGAGTTTCAAAGCCGAGTGCTTGCGGTGGCGTTCCCTTTGCCTTCTCTGCTCAAAGGAAGCTTTCAGTGCTGATGCTCCTCTGATTGGCCAAAACCAGTTTAACCTCTAGAGCACTTAGTATACCTGAAGTCCTTTTTTGGTCTCTGTCAGGAAGACTCCACCACCTTCTGTCTGTGTCATTTACTTACTTCTGTCAACTTAGCCTTTCCTGAAATACATAGTTCACCGATTTAGTACACCAGGAAACATAGACTTAGCATGGTAAATTGCTATTTTCACTGCTGCCTCAACCTTTCCAGCTGAGACCCCACCTCCCTGCCTTAGGACCTTCTGCCTGAAAGTCATGGGCTTGAGATGGTTTTGGAAGTACAGGACTCTTACTGAACCTAATGATATGATGCCCTCAAGTGGTAACATTTACTCTCCCAGAAAACTCAAAGTGCTTTACAACATGCATGTACCATTCATTCAGTGGCCTCTTTGGCAGCTCCTGACAGCTCATAAAAGCTAAGAGGAAGAAATGGAGAAGATGCTAAATGTACTTGAAAGAAGATAAAATGGATTTAACTAGAAGGATTATGCCACATGTCTCAAATTCCCATTTCTTAAAATATTGATTGGAACAGTTCTTGTGTACCCTTAGTTGGTAAGAGCGGCTGATTGTTTGTGGCAATTGGTTTTATACACTTCCCAGAATTATGAGTCTTAAAAATTGCCATATTTCACAGAGATCTAGATCCTACCAATTAACCACTTTGAACTTCTCATCTAAAAAAGTATTAAATGATTCACATACAATAATCAGATGAACACAGTGATATGACTATCATGTAGAATAGTAGAGATGCAAGAAAGAATCATTTTAATCCCATTCCATTACTCATGGCCCCAAGAGTATCTCAGAAAAGAGAAGCCAAAACTGATATTTGAAAACAGCCCAAAGCACTTGAATGATAGACTAACTTTAATGTGACGATGTGTAATAAATCCCTGAAGGAGCTAAAGATCAATGTTCCTAGGCTCTTGTGCTCCTAGCCCCCAAGTCTTTCCCTCATCCTGTATTTCATCCTGATAAGTATATCTATTCTGGTTAAAACTACTCAAGCCTGCAGTCTCAGAGTCCTCCTTGAATCACCTTTTCATTTTCTACTTAAATTTCTTGATTTACTGAGGGCCTCTTAAGTCTGTAACCTCCTTTCTACTGCCTTGGGACAGCCTTAGTTCAGGTCCTCAGCAGTTCACCTAACTCGTCTTTCCAAGCTTGGCCTCTCTTACTCTAAATGCAGAAAGTTATCTTTCCCAAGTGCATCTATGGTCATTATTGGCCAAGAGAGGTCAGTTATTTCTTTTTTTTTTTCATTCCTAACAGGAACACAAAAGAACCCACTACTTTTCAAGTTATAGAAGATTAAGTTCCAGAACCACACCTGTAGCTTTTTCATTTCTTCCTTCCTCATTTTCTGTCTGTACTGATAACTTGGAAACCTTTCCATTTCCTTTCATTCCTCTGTTCCTCAGCAAAACCATTTTCTCAACTTTGGAATCCCCACCCACCCAACATATCCACTTTTGATGAATAAATTGCTCAAATTCTGCTATTAAATAGTCAGTCACTCTATTCTACTTAAATTTCACTTCCCTTTGAAGTTCTCACTTCTCCAATTATTTATTTTTATTTATCATTTTTCTCCCAGTACATGACATACATCTTTTATGTAATCATATTATCATTTCTTGACTACATTGCTTTGTATTCCATTGACTATATACACTTGAAGTAAATGTGCTAACTAGATCCTATTTTATATGTGTCAACTTCAACATTACTGTATGTGGCAATAGGAAATTTTAAAAATACTTAATGTATGAATTATTCAATATAAAAATGAAAAAAATTAAATATTTTAAATATTCTAATGCATAAATATAGTATTGGGAAAATGGGTATCTCAATTGATGGCAAACAATATAATTTGAAAAAATTTTTATATTTTATAAGTCATGAGTTATACATTGGAATTTGAAACAGATTGAAGAACTTCAAAGTGAGGGATAAATTCTTGGATAGGAAGGATACACTGAGGATAAACCCCAAATGTTCAACAAATTCTACACATTCCTTTGGCTGATCTCTGAACTACCCGAGTGAGGAAAGCGCCAAGGACCTTCATCGGAAGCAGCAACTGAGATGCTGAAGGTACTAAGCAGAGATCTTTGTTATTACCCATAATAAGAGAGACAAGGTTTTAGTCAAGCCAGATTAACTTCCTGCTATAACAAAAAGCAACACTCTTCAAAAGTTAAAAAGAGCTCAAATCACTAAAATATATCATTCTTAATTTACAGCATCTGATCACAATTATTGGATTTTAAGGGGAAAAAAAAGGAAAACAGGAAGAATTGAATCACAGTTATCAGAAGTAGATGTCCCAGATGTTTGAATTATCAGACAGACTGTGAGCAGTCATTATGATATATTCACAGTTTGAAAAGAAAAACAGTTAAAATTATTTATCAGCCAATTGCACCCAGGTAATTGTCTCCTTCTACCACATTGGTCTTGTAACCTCATATTTCCTTTGAGAGGCCCATCAGGATAAAATAATATGTGATGAATACAAAGTGTCTTCCATGTTATTCTTACAGATGAGTGTATTAAGATGTATTCATTAAGTTAGAGGAAAATTAGTAAAGATGAAGAGTATGGCAGTAAACATTAAATACACATAGAACATGGAATACAGTAGGGGGTCCAGGTTGTATATTCAATCACTGTGGAATCACTAGATAAATAGATAATCACTAGATAATCACTAGATGATCAGTTTCCCCTTCATAATTAAAACTTATTGATAGTGACTATCAACAACATGGTGACAGTAAAGATTTTTGTCTATTAAGGAATCAATTAATAGAGCAATGACTAAGATTTGTCAGGAGGTAGGAGACATGGTTGTATGAGTACCACAGTTTTTGCCTTTCCTATTCTAGTTGCTGAACCATACACAAAAAGAATAGTAGAATGTCCTTTAATATCTATTTTCTAATGCAGAACAGATGACACATAAGGTACCAATCCTATTGTAATATATTTATCCACCTCTCCCTGGCATATGGTGGAGAGAATAGTACATGAATTACCACTTATTGATGTTTACTCTGTGCCAGGCATTGTGTTAGACACATCATCAAATTTTGTTTACAATTTGTAAAATATAAATCATACAACTAAATAACGACATGTGATAATAATGAAGCACAGACATTTTAGACTATTTCTCTTCAATATTTCAACTAACTAGTGAGGAAATATGATCCAGGACAAAAGAGAAGTTTAATTTTATGCAACAATTTGGCCAGAACACAGTTCCCAGATACTTGGGACACTATTCTGGAATTTTTGGTGAGGGTATTCTTGTATGAGATTAATGTTTAAATCAGTGGACTTTGAGTAAAGTAGATTGCACCTCCATTTGTGGACACTAATGTCTAGAACATTAATAGGTAATTCTCATCCAATCAGTCACTGTCCTAACTACTACAAAAACAAGAGGGGATTCTGCCAACAGAGTGCCTTTAACTTCACTTGTAGCATGGGCTCTTCCTGGTTCACCAGCAGACTGCCTTTGGTCTATGACTGTGGCTCTTCCCTAGTTCTCCAGTCTATTGGCCTCCCCCTTTAGATTTTGGACTTGCCAGGCCTCCAAAATCATGTACATAAATTTCTTAATATAAGTCCCTTTATGTGTATGCGTGTGTACACACACATATTATTGGTTCTATTTCTCTTCAGAAACCTGACACAGATTTTTCTTTTCTGATTATTATATAATCAAATGGCTCTTTAACTCTGAATTCATTTTAGACACAGTGTGTAGCAATGCATCCTTAAAGTTGGGATGCTATGAAGAAAGGACAGCAAACAAAACATTCACTTGTTTGGCAATTTGTTACATGGCAACTTCCAATTGGCTTAAAACATTGTTCTGTGGGTCATGAAATGGGAATAGTCTCTGTATTTTTTTGGGCGGGAAAGGGGTTCTCTTAGACAGGCTATGGCTGGAGCTGGAATATGAGGTGGCTGGAATAGCTGAGCTGTGGGTGTGTGTGTGGGGGATGTTGCAAGGTATCTCTTTGGCATCCTCTCAGCTTGCAGGCCTTGAGCTGTGGTCTTAATAGATGGCATCTAAAGGTTTCAGGTGTGAGTTTTCCAGGGACCAAGTCTGAAGCTACATCATATTTTATAAGCTAGCTTCCCAAGTCATAAAATATCATTTCCTATTGAACTTTATTGGTTGGAATGGTCAAAAAAGCACACCCCATTTCAAAATTGTATATCCCTACTTTTCAATGAGAGGAAAATAGAAAAAATTCTCAGACACATTGGAAAACTTGCATGTCGTTCTCTCTGTACTTTCCTTCACCCTCCCCTACAGGAAGGTTCTTACTTGTTTTCTAAACTTAGTGAAGTTTTGCATCTCTGAAATCTCTAAGGAGACCATATCCCCTTGCCTAATCAGTATTGTCCCATAAGTACTGGTCACCCAATTAGTACATAGTGCAAGCATTACATACTTAGTGAAGAACTTATTGTGTTCTTAGCACCTTGTAGGTAATATTTTTGGAGCAAATATCAACCAATATAAAACTGATTTCCTGAGCTCAAGAGCTTAGCATCTAATTTTAAAGTATATAGTTTCCCTTTCCTTTCTGAACCCTCATCTCTGTTTTAAAAACCTTAATAGTTGTGGGTGGCCTAGTGACTATTTTGTACTATGTCTGTGATTCTACACTAAATTGATACTCTCCAAACACAATTCCAAAAATGTTTCATGCCTGTAATTTTATTAATTTCACTTCACTGAGAAAAAATGAGGTGGCATTAACTTCAAGATACCTAACAATTCTTTGTCATTCCACTCAACAGTATAACCCAAAAGGTAACTTTAGCAGCTTTAAATCTGGATACCATACAACTGAATAATAAAACAGATATGAGATTTTTATTTTCTTTTTCAGTAACTTCAGACTGAATAAACTATATGTTTGGTGATATGAAAGAAATCAGGCACATAAAGACTGAAAAGTTATCAGTACTCTTGCACCCTGTGGATAGAGGAAGTAGTCTGCTAGTCACGTCTGGGCAAACAATGTTTTAATACACTTCCATTCCTGTGTTTTCTATAAAGGAAAGAATCCACAAATACTGAGGACATCTATATCCCTGCTGTGGCCAAGAAAGCCTATATGGATGTCTTTTTAAGATTTATGATCTCTGGCCTCCCCCTACCACCTAAGAGGAGAAACACTTGTGAAGGCCATAGTCCCTAGACAAAGGCCCAAACAAAACAATTTTTTATTTAATCATAATATTAAAAACTATATCCTCTGTCTCACAACTATAACCATGCCAACGGGGCTGCAGTGTAATAACAATGAGCTACAAATGAACAAACACCAAGACATGGATTCCATTTAAGAAGTTCACAGGGATATCTGAAGACACCCAGGGAGAAAAACAAAATCAAAAGCAGCAAGGACACTTAAGAAAACCGAAGCTTCTGTCCCCTACAGGTATAGCAGGAAACAGCCCAACTCCTGCCCAATTCACCCCTGCTCTCACATTAAAGCTCATTTTCCTCAGCTCCTCTATCATAGGTCCAGCTTTCAGTGGAAAGCAGAAGAAGGCACACCAAGACCCTGGCACCTGAGCAGAAAGCACTTCAGAGAAAAATCAAGCATCATATTGAGAGAGTTGTCAAAATGAACAAAGGGGCAAAAGTAGTTATAATAAATATGTGAAGAACTATAAAAATAAAAGGTAATAACTGCAAGGATAGATGAGTGCTGTAAATAGAGGTACGGATAGTGAAAGAATCAGAAGGAAAGCGCATAAATAAACTGCAACATGAGTGAAGAATTCCTCTGAGAGGCTCATCAGGAACTAATCATGGTCAGAGAAGCAATGACATTGAAATGAAGCCAATAGGCACCTCTCAATCTGAAATGGGAGAACCAAAGAACAAAAACACACTGAGCAAAACACCCAAACTGCAAAGTGTGTATGATAACTCATGTGCAACTGGAATATCAGAAAGAGATAACAGAGCTGAAGACATTTTAAATAACATGGCCAAAAATTGTTCAAACTGCTAATAGACACCAAAGTATAATCCAGGAAGCTCAGAGAACAGTAACAGGATACATAACACATCCACAAAGACAGACAAAGCAAAAGTATAAACAAATAAACTCTTAAGTAAGCATATCACATTCATCCTGCAGAAAAACAGGGCAATGAGATAAATTTAAAAAAAAAAAAAGCCACAGGGCAAGGTTCGATGTGGGGGGGGGGGGGGGCAGGGACACTTCACTTATAGATGAGAGGGGAAGAATTATATCAGACTTGTTCTAAGAAACGATGCAAATTAAAAAAAAGAATAAAATTAAATATAAAAAGTGATGAAACAAAAAATAACCAGTTTGAATGTTATATCTAGTGAAATAATCCTTCTTAAGTGAATTAGAGATAAAGAGATTCTTTGACAAACCAAAGTTAGAGGAATGCATTAGACCTGTAGACCTGCCTTGCAAGACATGCTAAAATTTCTTTATAAAGAAGAAAAATTTATAAAGGACAGAAACATGAATCCATAAAAAGGAAATAATAGTGAAGGAACTGTTAGTGTTAAAATTTAAAATAAACATATTTTTATTCTTACTTGATCTATAAGATAGCTATTTAAAATAACAATAGGAACAATGTATTGGGTGATGACATCATGTGGATAGATAAAATGAATGATAGCAATGCCATGTAACGGAAGGGAGGAACCATGAGCACTAAGTTACCTGCATTGCTTGTAAATGCTATCATGTTACTCAAAGGTGAATTTTGATTAAATAAAACTAATATTTTACACTTTTGTACAATCAGTAAAAAATATTTAAGAAGAAATGTAACTGAGGTGCAAACTGAGAAAATAAAATAGATACCAAATTGTGAATTAGAGTCAGGTAGGAGAAGAGGAGGAAAGATTCCTTTATATATCAGTCAGGATGCATTACATGCCACCTGTTTTTATAAAAAAAGTATATCATAAACAGAGTCAGGCTAATTCATTTATATTTGTCTATGCTGCTTTCTAGCTACTATGCTGAGTCAAGTGGTCACAACAGACCACATGGCTTGTGAAACCTCAAATATTTGTTATTAGGCCTCTGCAAGAATAGATCACTCACCTCAAATAAATTTCAGAGCTCATATTCAGATTTCATTAACTTTCCCCCTAAAGATTTCCAATAGCTATTTATGCCAGGGTTCAATGCAGAATCTTTCACTGATTTAGTTCTTATTTCCTCTAATATCCTTTAATGTCTTCTATAATCTTGAAGGTCCTGAAGGAAACAGGCCAGGGGCTTTGTAGAATTCCCTCCAATTTGGATTTAGACTCATTCATGCCCTTTAACAGGAATTTTGGAAGTGACATGTTAACCTCAGTGTATCACATCACATGATGATTTTTCACAATATTGGAGTTTTTAATGGTTTTTCACCTGAAAGCTTCTATTTTCCCATATACCTAATAGGTAATTTGTGGGGAAATGTGACATTATGGAAAGATGTCATAACTTGTCAAAGCTTCAACCAACTAGTTTTTGAATCCAGTAATAATGTTCTAACTCCAGCATTGCTTCTGTATTTTTATTTATTATTGTACTGGAAGAAAGAGCATTCTTCTTTTTTGATGTGTGTATGTGTGTGTGTGTGTGTGTGTGTGTGTGTGAGATAGAGAGAGAGAGAGAGAGAGAGAGAGAGAGAGAGAGAGAGAGGGAGGGAGGGAGGGAGGGAGAGAGAGAGAGTATCATAATAGACTTGTAGGGTTTAACTTATTTTCAGTGACCTATACCATGTACTGACATCATTTTGATTTCTATATTTTCCCATATTGGGTAAAAGGGACTCCTTGAAGCTGACTCCTGTGTCCTTTTTGCATAGGCTCCAATCATTCTTAGAGTATTTCCTTAATTTCTGGTATATTAACATGTTCCAGACACCTGGCCTCCCTCCTGGATTTACCATTTTCCTCAAGGATTCTTAGTTGTTTTTTTTTACTCCAAAGTGGGATTTGAAAACCAAGATGTGAGTACTAGGTTTACAAATTGTTAGTGGTTTACCAAAATCTCTCAGTTACTCAAGATACAGAGCTGGAAAACACACACACTCACACTTACACACACAAACATATATATCAATGTATATATATATATATATATATATATATATATATATATATATATATACACACATATACAATGTGTATATATATATATATATATATATATATATATATATCCTCTTATACATGTGTATATGCATGTCCATGTGCATTTGGGAAACATGAGTACATTTTAAATTTTTCAATTCCAACCCAAAACATCTGGGTATATTTAGTCTTACTCATTCTTATATCAGAAATATCATTATTAAAATATTTAGAAACTTAGCTCCTATTATCTTTAAAACATTTATTTCTCAAGTCAAAAATCAAATAGTCAAAGTAAACCCTTATCCACCCTAACAAAAAGAATGAGAGCAAAAACTCAAATTACTAAAATTCATGATGAAAAAGAAAATATCATGACGGACACTATGGAAATACAGAGGACCATTAGAAACAATTTTGAAAATTTATACTCCAGTTAAACATAAAAATTTGAAGACACCAACAAATTTATAGAGGCATATGACCAACCCAAACTGAGTCGGGAGGGCATAGACAATTAAAACAGATCAATTTCAAGCAAGGAAATAGAAGACGCCATTAAAAGCCTACCAACTAAGAAAAGCCCGGGACCACACGAATTCACAGTCAAGTTCTACAAGACCTACAAAGAAGAATTAACACCAATATTCCTCAAATCATTCCATGAAATAGAAAAGGAGGGAACCCTTCCAAACTCATTCTATGAGGCTAGTATCATCCTGTTACCAAAACCAGGGAGAGACACATCAAGGAAAGAACATTTCAGGCCAATATCCCTGTTGAATGTAGAAGCAAAAATTCTCAATAAAATTCTGGCAAAGTGCATACAAAAACATATTTTAAAAAATAGAGTGCCATGATCAAGTACGGTTCATTCCTGAGATGCAAGTTTGGTTCAACATACAGAAATCAATAAATGTAATCCATCATGTCAATAAACTTAAAGATAAGTATCATGACTATATTAATTGATGCAGAGAAAGCATTTGACAAAATACAGTACCTTTTTGTGTTCAAAACACTAGACAAACTAAGGATAATAGCAACATACCTCAACATTGTAAAAGCTATCTATGCCAACTAAACCCAAGGCTAACTTTATTCTAAATGGAGAAAACCTGGAACAAGTCAGGGATGCCCTCTTTCACCACTTCTGTTTGACATAGTCCTTGAAACTCTAGCCAGAGAAATTAGACAGATGAAAGGAATTAAAGGGATGCAAATAGGAAACAAGACTCAAACTACTATTATTTGCTAATAACATGATTCTATACTTAGAGGGTACAAAGAACTCCACCAGAAAACTTCTAGAATTAATAAATGAATTCAGCAAAGTAGCAGAATATAAAATCAATACCCATAAATCAAATGAATTTCCATACATTAGTGATGAATCCTCTGAAAGAGAAATTAGGAAAATACTTAGCAATCAATTTAACAAAAGAGGTGAAACACCTCTACAAGAAAAAAACTATAGAACACTAAAGAAAGAAATAAAAGAATACCTTAGAAGATGGAAAGATCTCCCATGCTCTTGGATAGGGAGAATAAATATTGTCAAAATGGCCATTCTACCCAAAGCTCTATGAAGATTAAATTGTGATTCCAATTAAAACCCCATCCTCATTCCTTATAAAAATTGAAAAAGCAAACATAAAATTCCTTTGGAAAAAAAAAAAAGCAAACATAAAATTCCTTTGGCTAAGGAATAGCCAAAGTAATCCTTAGCAGAAAAAGTGAAGCAAGAGGCAACACAATACCAGAACTTAAACTATATTACAAAGATATAGTAAAAGAAAATTAGCTTGTTATTGACACAAAAATAGACAAGTAGACCAATAGTCACAGACACAGAGACAAACCCACATAAATAGTTATCTCATAATAGATAAGGGAACCAAAAACATATATTGGAAAAAAGATAGCCTCTTCAACAAATGGTGCTGGAAAAACTAGAAATCCATATGCAGCAAAATGAAAATTAATCCCTTTCTCTCACCATGCACAAAACTCAACTCAAAGTGGATCAAGGACCTAGGAATTAGTCTAGAGACCCTGTACTTAATACAAGAAAAATTAAGCCAAAATCTTCATCATGTCAGATTAGGCCCCAACTTCCTTACAAGACTCCTAAAGTACAATAAATAAAATCAAGAATTAATAAATGGGATTATTCAAACTAAAAAGCTTCTTTCCAGCAAAAGAAACAATGAGGGGAAGAAAGAGCCTACATTTTGTGACCAAGTTTTTACCACACGCACATCAGATACAGCACTAATCTCCAGGATATATAAAGATATAAAGAACTTAAAAACTTAACACCAAAAAACAAACAAACAAACAAAAATCAACCCAATCAGTAAACGGGTTAAGGAGCTGAACAGACACTTCTCAGAAGAAAATATACATTAAATCAACAAATATATGAAAAACTATTCAACATCTCTAGTAGTTATATAAAAGCAAATTAAAACTACTCTAAGATTTCATCTCACGCCAATCAGAATGGCAGTTATCAAGAATAAAAACAACAATAAGTGTTGACAAGAATGTGGGGGAAAAGGTACACTCATGCATTGCTGGTGGGAATACAAATTGGTGTAACCAATTTTTGTAGGAAAGCAGTATGGAGATTCCTCAGAAAACTTGAAATGGAACCACCATTTGACCCAGCTATCCCACTCCTCGGACTATATACCAAGGACTTAAAATCAGCATACTACGGTGACACAGCCGCTTCAATATTTATAGCAGCACAATCCACAATAGCTAAACTGTGGAACCAACAAAGCAGCCCTTCAATAGATAAATGGATAAAGAAACTGTGGTATATATACAAAATGGAATATTACTCATCATTAAAAGAGAATAAAATTATGGCATTTGTAGGTAAATGGATGAAGCTATCATGAAAATATCATGCTAAGCAAAGTAAGCCAATCCCAAAAAACCAAAGGCCAAATGTTCTGAGAAGCAGATGCTGATCTATAATGGGGGTGGGGTGTGTGGGAAGAATGTAGGACCTTTGATTGGGCCAAGGGGAGGAAGGAAAGGGAGGAGATGATGGGAATAGGAAAGATGGTAGAATGAGATGAGTATCATTTCCCTAGGTACATGTATGACTGCACAAGTGGTGCGACTGTACATGTGTACAACCTAAGAAATGAAAAGTTGTGTTCCATTTGTGTACAATGAGGGCTAGGGATATAGCTCAGTTGGTAGAGTACTTGCCTTTCATGCACAAGGTCTTAGGTCAATCCCTAGCACCACAAAAAAAAAAAAAAAAAGGAAGTCCATTTGTGTACAATGAATTGAAATGAATTGAAAAGCTCTCTGCTATCATGTATAACTGGTTGGAACTACTTAAAAAAATGAATTAAAAAAAATAAAAACAACAAGTGGCTCAAAAAACAAAACAAAAAATAGTTAAACTAACTTCTGAATTCCACATATGATATCATCGTAAAAGGAAAATCTATAACCAATGTTTGATATTTTTATACAGTCCTTTTATTATGGGAAAGGTTAATTTACATACGCAAAACTCAACTTGATGGGTTTTGACTCCAATATAAGCATGCCACTATCAAGTTGTACAACCTTTCTGCATACTGTTCCCCTTTGCAGTTAACAAATCCCTTGAGACAAATACTATTCTAATTTTGTTTTCACCACAGATGTTTTTTGCCTTATATGGAACTTCACATAAACAGATACATAAAGGATATTACTTTCTGTGTCTGTTTTTTTTTTATTACTTATCATAATGTTCAAAATTCTTTTGTATTGTGACATGTATCATTATTTTGTTACTTTTTTCTTGATGAAATTATACTAATTATTTTTAAACTGGTTCTCTTTGTTGCTTTTTATTTTATTGCTAAACATTACTTTATCATATATATGTATACTACAATGTACCTATTCTTCTTGGGATAGAAAATAATTATATGACTGTCATTAGAATCCTCTATCAATGCAGATGCAAAGAGAAGAGTTTCTAGACCAGTGTCTGTCACTACTTGCCTTATTTTTTCTTCTCAGATCCAACAGAGATGGAGAAAGGGGCAAGGAGTACATTTATATCTTCCTCCATATTTGATTCTAAATTGTTGGCACTTGAGTTTGGCTTACCCTCTATTCTAGTTCAAACCCCAATATCACCTCAGAAGCAAAATTGTTACCACACACAAATAAAAGTGAATGTTTCTAGAAAAAGCAATTTGCTGTTTAGTAAAATCACAGGAACTCAGCTTCTCACAGACTTAAACCTTTGCACGCTTTCTTCTAAACATACCCTGTCAACATTCCTATTTTCCAACTTTTATCACACTTTCAAAGGAGAATAAACTGTTCCTAGCAAGAAGGCTTGACATTGTGTTAACTAAACATAAGCAGGTTTAAAATATTTACACTTTCAATGCACATTTTCTCTGGAACTTAGTGTAATATGAACTCTAAGCCTTCAGAGAGGAATGTGGCAGAGTTCTGCAGCACTTTCCAAACTTATTTGAACACAAAACTTTCCCTTTCCTCATTTAGAGGGGGACCCACATCCTCACAGATCAGGTTCTATAGAATTTTCGTTGTAAAGGCTGCTTTATGCCAATCATGCCCTCATGCTTAGTTATTCTACCTTCAGAAGTAGGATAACTTTCTCTCTGTTCCCTGATTCGATCTCTTTGCTTCCTGCTCTTTTCTACTTATCTGGAATGTGGGTTGCCACTGCTTTTCAGACTCATCCAGGGTCAGAATTCTAAGCTCCTTTTTTTCAGAAAATCATTTGCTCACCTGTGTCCCCACTACAGCTAACTGACCCTCTTTCCAAATAAGCCATTTTTCTGGGGTGCTTCCACTATCCCCACCTTCCACCCTGGCTCTCTACCTGTGTCTGCATAGCTGCTTTGTTCTCCTCTCTCAAAAGCTTTATTGACTGAGTATCCTCCCAGGCTCTACTTGTAAACCACATGGCCAATGAAATAATTTACCTTTTAGAGATTGAAATAAAATTGGGTCATGACATCATCTCAAACCAAGTAGGCAATCACATTCTCTTCCTCCAGATTTCTTTGACTATCCCTAGTGATTGGATTTCCTGGGTCTGTGGAGTTCCAGATCTCACTCCTGCCTCATTTCTTGCAACTCTTCTTTTTGGGATGAAGGACAATAATTGCGATAGATGCATTCCCTTGATCCCTGCAGGTCACGGTTCAAGTACCAGACCTCTGACTGACTGCCACCATTTTCCAGTTGAATGCTTTTCTTAGACTTTATGCATCTTAAAATCTTTACGAACATGTAAAATGAAATAATAATTCACATAATGGCAAGCTGTCTCCTAAAATTCAAGTTCACTGGTGTCAGGGTCCATAGTGATCACACCTTATTATGATGGTGATATTGTAATTGCATCTCCTAAAATAGTACAATTGCTTCTTCAAAAATTGCAATATCCAAGATGTCTTTCATTTGGCATTTGGCTTATTAAATAAAGAATAAATCTATTTAATCATGTTATTTAAACATAGTAAATATGAAGATTAGGATATTAGGCATTAATAAACAATACTAAAATAATTGTGTTTTTTATCAGTTATATTAAAGAGAAGAAAACTAATGAATTGTTAAGTATTTTGTCTTTTTCAGCACCCATTGGCTGCATACATTTTCTTTGTGGTTTTAAATTGAAGCATGAAGGAGTCATTTGATAGAGTATTATGGTTAAATTATGATTCAGGAAAGCTCTTACTCACACAGTGGATTTTTATGAGTGTCTTAATTGTGGAGCTAATGCAAGCTATAGATTTATGCTGATTAAATCCAGATGGCTCACTCTCTTGGTCCTTAAAAGTTTAAATTGTCAGTTACTGATTCTCCTTTTCCTACTGTGTATTCTCAGTAACAATATCTTTCTTCCTTGTTTTGAAAAGATATTCTACTCTTTTTATTGCATTTGGTCTACATTGTGTGCAAGTTAATGTTTTGGTTAATGATTTTTTAAACTCATGGTAAAAGGACACATAAAGTATATATTGTAAATATTTGAAACTGCCCTGAACACCACAAGCTCTCATGTTTACAAAAAAAATAGTAAGATTATATTCCCCATGTGGTTCAAACTAATTATTTAATTTAAAGAATAAGAAAATCAACTTACTAAGCAACCCAAATGTGTCTGTGTTTGTGTTGACATCATTTAATAAAGTGGATTGAAAATAAATTCTCAATGTTTCAGCTAGTTTTAATTTTGAAAAGTGTATATGTAAAGACGTGGAATAAAACAAACTTAAAAATGAAGAGGATCCGCTACCTAAAATGAATTTTCTAGGCTGGGTGTAGTGGCACACGCCTGTAATCCCAGCAGCTTGGGAGTCTGAGGCTGAAGAATTGTGAGTTCAAAGCCAGCCTCAGTAAAAGTGAGGCACTAAGCAACTCACTGAGACCCTGTCTTTAAATAAAGTAACAAATAGGGCTGGGGATGTGACTCAGTGGTCCAGTGCCCCTGAGTTCAAACCCTGGTACCCCAAAAATTAAAAATTAAAAAATATGCTTTGACTTATGACAATTGAATTGTTAAATATATAGTTCATTTTGCTAATTGAAATTTTAATTACTGCAAAACAGCTCTTTTATCTAACAAAATTCTTTAATTTAACGTCCTCTGAAATTTATTTCAATTGGGTAGTGTGCAAAGTTCAGTCCAGAGACTACAGAGGGGCTTGAGGGGCTAGACAAATCTTCTATTAAAATTTTGTGCTTTGAATATTATAACTTTAAATAACTTTGAAATATTTTAAAAATATGAAGGCTCTCTCAAGGCTTATATATGAAAGATACCTTCATGACAAATTAATAAAAATAAAACTAGTACAGTGAAAAAATTAAAAAATAAAAGAAAAATGAATTTTCTGTCACTAAGTGACTGCTGGGTGATAATACTGTGATAAGATGGTAAACTTTGACAAGACATGATGATGGGGACAGATTTACTATCACTAGTCACTAGTGCCTCTATCCTGACTAATGTGTGGAAGAATCAGAACATGAGATTCTATTGGCAGTTAATATTACAAACAAAATGAAAATAAATAAATAAATACAGAGAGGATAGGTAAATGAGAAATTTGGTGAAAATGAAAATGTCACCTTTCCCCAGTCCAGAATTCTGATAAATAATTCTATAATACAATTGCCACTGTTGAGGATATCTCCCATGATCCTAGGGACCCCACAGTAGACTAAGCCCTATTTTCTTCAACTGCCATATAATATCTTGCCAATTGCTTTTGCCCAAGTTGTTCCCTGCAATCCGAATAACCCACACTTCACAGTTTACATCCTGTCTCTCCTTTTGGTACCTGCTGTGTTCTTCAGAAAATCATTCCTATTTCCCACAGGAAGAAGACATTTTCCATATTTTAACATCTCTAACTGGTCCATTCTCTAATGGAATGCAATGCACTCTGATTCATACTCTCACATTAGGTTTGCTTAGAGCAGCTGCATATCAGTTCTCACTATCATTGGAGTTATTGACACACCCATTCCATCTCTGTTACCTGACAATAAGTTTCTCCAAATGGTTTCTGATCCTCATCATCTTTGTGGCAGTCACAGCACCAGAATGACTTTTCCAGATGGCAATTTCTCATGTGTTTATGAAGTGCATAATGTTCTAGCCCTTTATGAAGGTCACCATGATCTCTGCTGAAGATCCACAGGGCATTTTCCTATTAAATCTATACAGTTAATCAAGGAAGGGAGGGAGCCTTATCCGTAATTCATGACCTTTCTCCATAAGAGCAATAGTCCATTAATTTGACATGATGTCAAAGATCATTTGAAAATAACAAAATTAAATTAAGTTCAGATTGAAAGAATATTTTAAAATAGTAGATTTCTTATGAAAGTCCCACCATCTCAGTAAATTCACAGGTCAGAGTCTGTTTTATCTGCCAAGAAAAGGAGAAAGGTATGTAAACCTTTGATGAGATTAGGTTTAGAGAGAGTCATTTTTAATATAATTAAGAGGCAGTGCCAGGAATATTTGATATCATAATTGTCAGTTAGCATGAGGCTCCAATGATTATTCATTATTTATAATACATGTCTGTTTACATAATTATCCATAATATCTGTTTACATTAATTGTAGGCCTCTCATGAATTCCTGAAGGTGATTCTATTTCTTATTGCTTTACAATGTTCTGGGTATAAATATGTAGTATTTTGTTATGCTAAAATATGCAGAAGAAGAAACCATTGTAAGGGAATAATTGTCATCAGAAAAAAGAACCTAAAGCTTGCAGTTTTTGCCATTTTCACTGAAGCAGAATACTCTAGGAAAGAAATGTGCAGCTTGAACACCAGTATCTCACTCCAAGCCATGTTGTGAATCACAGTCCTCCTCTTGTTCCTATTTATTTTTTTTTTTTTTGCTTCTATTACTTTACAGGCTTGGAATCCTGGAACACCAAAAATCCTCCCTGCTCAGTTCTGAAACAGAGAAAAGGAATAGTGCCTGGAATTTGCCAAATGCACCCTAAAATTACTACTATATTTCCCATTTTCAATTTCAATTAAAATTTTGTTTCCTTTTTAACCAACACAATGAAAAGCTGTGCTGGTTAATCATGATAAATTATGTCAAGTGAATAAAGGTTTTTCTTCTTTCCTTATGCTCTAAATCTGAACTTTGTTCTTGGAGTTTTTTCATTTTGTGTGCAATGACAAAAATCCAGAGTTTGACATTCTTAAAAGTTGATGCGCAGAGGTAAAGTTGAAGGGCTAAGATGTAAAACACAGTAGACTCGGCTCTGCTTCTCTTTCTCTGGAAGGCAGAGTGTCAAAATGCTACCCAGTTGAAGACTCCTGTCCTCCTCTGTTCCTCTGTGTCATATTCTGCTTGTTGTGATTTACTTTGAATGATTCTGCAATATTTCTTTCCTCAATATTCTGTGACCTAACGTTTTTCTATTTTTGTCTTTCACTGAAAAGATGTTACTGTACACTACTTGCTATGCTTTGAATATAAGGCATTTTATCTCCTGCATTAACACAGGAGCTTTGGACCCCCTCCAGAGCTCCTGTGTTAATGCAGGAGGTAAAATGATTAGATGATGGGAGCACTAAGGATCTGTCTGTGCTGGCTTAAACAGACTAACAAGGTGGTGACTGTACGCAAGTGGCCTTAACTAGAGGAGGTGCTCACTGGCAATATGCCCTCGAAGGGTTTATATTCCCCAAAGCCCCTCCCTGCTCTCCTTGCTTCTTGACTGACATGACCAGAGCAGCCTCTACCACACCCCTACGCCATGATGTTCTGCCTCATCTTGAGCCCAGAACAATGGAGAAGGCCGACCATGGGCTTACCTGCAAATCCATAAGCCAATATAAACTTTTTCTCTTCTGAATATTTCCTGTCAGGTATTTTGTTCAAAGAAATGGAAAGCTGACTAACACAGAAATTGGTACAAAGAAATGAGGTCATTGCTGTGACTAACCTGAGGAGGTGATTCAGAAGCCTTTGAAAGTGGTTTGTGGGAGGATTTTTAAAAAGTCTGGGGATGCAGAATAGAGAAGCCTTAGAATGTTGTAAACAAAGCTTAATGGGCAATAATGATGGGTGCTCAGAAAACCAGCATGCTGGTGGGAAGGAGGACAGCGAGACTGTGTTTGTGATATTTCAGAGGGGAAGGAGAAATCCATTGAGAATTGAACCAGAGCCCATTTATGTTACCTGGCAAAGAACTGTTCTATATTTTGCCCATGATTTGATATTTTGTGTGAGGCTGAATTTAATAGAGATAGACTAACTAATCTAGGAGAGGAAATTTCAAAGCCACACAATATTCATGCTGTGGCATGGATTTTGATATTGGCTTTTAGCCAGTTTTATTGTGAAACAGGAGAAAAAAATATCAGAGGAAAAAAAGATATTAAAAACTTGCAATTTGGCCAAAAAAGTGAGTATAAAACTGGGATTAATGAAGCTATGGTTGTTGAAGAGATTACAGTCACTAAGGAGATGTTAAATACTTTGCACAGAGACAATAGGAAAGATATCTTAAGTGTATCTCAGGAACCAGCAAGACCCCACACCATCCATCAAAGACTCACGTGTATAAAAGTAAAATGCCTTTGAAAAGAATTTGTCTGGGTGGCCTGCTTATGCAGGAGGGCCTAGGAAATAGTTTCACCAAGCTCAGCCATCTAGGCATTCAAGTTCCCCGGGGACTTATCTACTGCTACAGCTGGCAGCAGACATTGACATTGTCCATGTGGTGCCAGTGATACAGGAATGCAGAATGCTGGATTTTGGGATGGTGGTCTTGAAAGCTTTCACCAAGATTTCAAAGGAATGCCTGGGAGTCCAGGTAAAATGTAGCAGGCCAGAATCCTTGTGGGTTTCCCTGAGAGCAATGCATGAAGCTAGGAAGGTGAAGCTGAAACTGGAATGGAGATGCCAAGAATTAAGAGATGCCAAGAATGTGGATTGTCTGCCAAGGAAAGCTGCTGGCTGCAGAGAGTCAGGCAGATACAGAACCCAAGTGCACTGCAACTGGCAAGGCCCAAGGGCCGGGCTGTCCAAGCCCTTTACAGATCACATCTTGCTGCCATATGTCCCAGATGCTGAAAGTGGAGCTACAGCACCTGTTTGCCCAGCTGAGTTTCAATCTTGTATTTGTCTTATTGCTTCTTGTTATATCCCTATTCTTCCCCTTTAGAATGGGACTATTTACTCTATGTCACTGTATATTAGAGATGTGTAACTTGCTTTTGGCTTTTGCATGGGCTCATAGTTAAGAGATTGGGCATTTGAGTCTCAGAGGAGACTTTGGAATTGGACTTTGGGAAAATGCTAGAACTATAAAGATTATGGAAACTCTTGGAGATGCACTAAATACATTACATTATGAAATGGACATGAACATTTGGGGATCAAGGGGGAATGGTATGATTTGGATATGAAGTACCCCCCAAAACCCTTGTGTTAATACAAGAGTATTAAAAGATGAAATATTTAGATTATGAGATCTATAACCTAATAAATCTACACCTAGTTTAAATGGGCTAGTTGAGTGGTAATTGTAGCAGATATGACCTGGATGAAGGAGGTAAACCACTAAGCACATGCCCTAAAAGGGTTCATCTTCTCAGCAGCCCCTTCCCTTTTCCTTATTTGCTTCCTGGATGTCCTGAATGAAACAGCTTTCCTCCAACATGCTCTTTCACCATGATGTTCTGCCTTATCTTAGGCCCAGAGCAATGGAGTCAGTTGACCATGGACTAAATCTTTGAAATCATGAGCCATAATAAACTTCTCTTTCTCTAAGTTGTTCTTGTCAGGCATTTTGGTCACAGCAATAAAAATCTGACTAACACACATCTCCTCCATCTGTTGCCTCCACTAAATGACTGGTAGAAATGAAGTCTCTAGAATTTCTCCAACTTGATTCTCTTAGAATGGGCCATTCCCAAAGAGTCTACTGTTTCAAATGCATCTCTTTTCTTCTCCTGGGACCAGAAATTCATGCTGTAGGCTCATGTGCCTGGAATGGCCTAAAGTACTCACATTTGCAGGAGAAGCCTGGAAATGTTGCAAGAATGTTCTTACCTTTGACCTTCCTAGTGCTTCCCATTTTCTATAACCTTCCAACCATAAATCCCTTAAATGAGGAAAATTAAGTGCATTTGTTTAGCAAACTTTCTCCCAACCTAATTTTTCTAAAGCAGGATGAGAGACTCCCTGACTTGTATCCCCCACAGGAGCTTCAAAGTTCTTGCTCACCGGCCAAATAATGTTTTGTGGGATAACATGATAATTATTTTTTCCTCTTCCTTCTATTTTTTTTTGTCTTTCTCTAGAAAATACAATCCCAACAACATTCATTCTCCATTTTTCCTGATCTCGCATACATAGCTCTCTCTGAGCAACTTTGTTAATACCCACTTACTCCACCCTATGTCTTTGACTTCATCCATTTTTTATAGACATAAGACCATTCCTCTTTTGGTTCAAACATAACTTGAAAACCATGAATTTGCCTTCAGAACCTTTCACAAAAACATAGAATATTATTTTTTTTAAGTTTTTATCATTATGACAGTAATATTGGTGCTAACCAGAAGTCTCTTCATAATAAAATATAAATTTTATTGTTAATAATATATATTTTATAGAACATTTTTAATATTTATTTTATTTTATTTTTTATGTGGTACTGAGGATTAAACCCAGTGCCTCACACATGCTAGGCAAGCACTCTTCCACTGAGCCACAACCCCAGTTCATATTTTGTAGAAATTTTTTTCTGCTAAAAAGGAAACAAGAATTAGGTAATATTATGTTGACCTTTTCTTTTGTCTCTCTCTCTCTTACACTTTCATTTTACAACATTTTTTTTTGTGATTTTTTTCCCATAGTTCTCTTTATCTCCTTTCCCCTTCCTTTATTTGTAGTGTGTTCACTGAACATATATTTATCAGGCATTTTCTATGTTGTTTAACTTAATTTTTATTTCTTCCTCAAACAACAATTAATTAACATTTCACAGGAAGCAAATATTTTGATATAATATGATTTGAGGTGATGTGATTTTGATATAATATGATAGAGTGATAAAGAAAATATACATGGGCCTGTTTTCAATGAGCTTCTAATTGCATGATGAAGACAGTCATTAAACAGACAACCAACAACCACACATATGAATACATAAGTAATAACAGGTATTAGGGGAAAGACTAATAACTATTGGAAGATTTATTGCAAAGTAACAAAGTAACTAATTATAGATTATTTTTTTCAGGGAAATCTCTATGAGAAGATGAAATGTGAACAGAATTATGAAGGACAACAAGTGGTCAGATAGATAAGTATGTTCTAAGCCACTTGGACAGCTTTCCACCAGGCACAGGGACTATTAAAATAAGAAAGATACTCTCTTGGGTCAAAATTATACAAACTCACTTCTTTGCAGCACATTCAAATATCTACGTTTCCAAACTTAACTTTCCCCTTATGTTGGGCAACTCCCCACAGAATTCTAAGTAGATGATTTCAAAGCTTATCAAATCAAATTCATCATCCATTTCCCCATATTATTCTCTCAAAACTTATAGGTAAACATAAGGATAGGTTGACCATACCTGCTACCTCCCTGAATCTTTTCATAAGAATATATTCTAAGATACATGAAAAAGCAAAAATTAACAATAGATCTATGCATTAAAAACTAGCAATGAGCATATGTTCAATATGAATAAACCTTTTATCAGTGCTATGAATGTTAATGGATTGAGAAACACATAATTCTACAAATGCCATATGCTTCAATACAACCCAGAACAGGATGTACTCTCAAAGAATTTAGAAAATGTTTTGCTTTTTTTTCTACTTCCCATTATGGCTAATTATGGAATACAGAGACCAGAAAATTGGATGCTGTTGAAGATAGAGGGAGTGGGTATTCTCTAAACTACAGTTCTTGAGAAGATGACAAGTGCATTTAACTCTTGTTCATCCAGAGAACCTAACCCTGACATGAGGAACATGCCTTCCTTCACACAGCAGCTCCAGGGTAGCCAAGAATTTGTTGGGCATTGCGAGCTCAGAGCTGGTGCACACAATCTGTGGAGTGTAGTGTCCTGTCTGCTTCACTACACTGGCCTTCTGTCATTCAGCAGGTCAGCAGGCTGTCCCTCAGTGCCTTTGCACTGTCTGTGCCCATCAGCCTGAAATGCTCTATGCCCACATATTTGCAGTCTTGTTTCCTGTCCCTGATAAGAGCAATAACCATTTCTGGACTGCGATCTACCTTTAGCAATCATTCAGAATAGTGTCTGCAAATTAGTAAATGTTTGTTAAATGTTTTCAAATATAATTGAGTAGATATAAGATGGAAGAAAGTGTAGTTATTCATTAGACAATGCAGGGTATTCAAGATCCTGTATAAGTAGTACCTACAAATATCACAAGTGAACATGACTGTTCTGTGTTGTTTTGTTTTGTTTTTTAATCTATGAAAACTTACAAGTCCTAAAATTCATAAAAGAGGATGTCCTGATAAAAATCATTTGCTTGAAAAGAAAAAAAAACACATTCTTAAAAATACTGGCTAAATGTTAAAATAATCTACAAGCACATGTATTTAAAAACACATAAATTCAAAATAAGAGATCATATGGACAAAAGAGATGAATAATTTAGAGATTCTAAAGAATCAGATTAATATATAAAAACAACATAAAAAGAAATATACAATAGCAGACTGGAAATATATTTGTGGTCATTGAAGAAAAGAATTGGGATTATTAAAAACTGAAATAGCTATAAATGACAATATGAGATACTACAGATACTACAGATACTGCAGAAGCAAAATGAAAATAAACAAATAATTGCATAAAAGAGATAAATGAACAGAGAAAAGATATTTACAAAAAATAGAAGTTATAATAGCTGATATTTCCATAGTGTTAGACAATAATTAGTTTCTTTAATTATTATTGATGTTTTAACTTTTACAATAAACCCTGAGAAGTTGGCGCTATTGCTATACCCATTATCTGATGAGAATACTCAAGCACAGAGAGATGACTGTCCCAGGAGGTAAATCTTGCATAGGAAATCACTGCATTTGTGTCACAGTACCCCAAATGGACCTATTCCACTAGATAGAATGTTAATACACATAAGTTTCTTTTTGCCAATTCTATGGCCATTTAAAAAAATGTCTGCTTAAAAACATATTTTCTGTATACTTATTATTTGTCCATTTCAACTGGAAAATAGAGGTAATAGCCACATATATCATTCCTAGTGCTGTGTTCCTTCCCTGCACATCCTTATAATTTTTATATTATTGTCTGTGTTCTGCCAATCCTTCCATCTTATACATTTCTAGAATCAAGTTGCTTCTAATATTTCTGTTTTATATAGTAAATACTTTCATTTTCTGATCCAATATTTGCTATCAAGGCCACGTGTGATCCACTCTGGTCATGTTATTTAAAATACATGCTCTTCTTGGGGGACTTTCTGGCAGGAGAATTGAATAAATATAATTTCAGTTATAAGAATCACTCCTCTATTCTCTTGAAGAGAGTTTTTATTTCTATTTTTCCTTAGAACTAAAGTATTTAATATCAAATGTTTGTTTTCAACCAACAATGAACCTGTCAACCTATAATACAGAAAACACTTAAAAAGAGAATGAATGTGATACATTGTTTTGATTTGCTGAAGGTATCAGAAAGAAATCTAGAATAATTAAGAGATTAGTTATACTATAAAGTGAAAGAAACCTCTCTATTTGAATGCAATGAATATGGCGTTCTCTTTCTTGCTACTATTTATTAACCCTAAAGTAAACATTTTCACTCAAATGCGATCTTTCTGTCTTCTCAGTCTGGGATGTTTGCTGCCAGAATGATGTCTAGATAATTATTCAAATGTGAGGCAGGATTTTTTTGCATATGCATGTAGTTCTTACAGTTAAACTGTCTTTTTAGACACTCATCCACTAATTTGAATGCTACTGGAATCTAGAGAGTTTTATTATTAAGTTTCAAGGGAAATCTTACTATTCTTGTTCAATAATTAATCATGAAAAGAACAAACCCAGATAACTGATTCTTTATTTTAGAGAAAATTTCTATGAATTATAACATTCAATTGCCTTTAAAATGAAATAAATTAATTTATCCATTTATGCAAGTTTTTGAAGTAAAAGAAAAGGTCATATTAAAGAATTTAACTCATTATTCTGTCTTTGCACCAGTTTGATAATACCTGTGTCAGAGAAGAAAATCAATTTTATTTAATTTTTGAAATGCAATTTCTTCTATCTAAAAATATTGATGTTTACTTGAAAATTGTGAAAAGCTACCTGAATAATCAGAGGAATGGCAGCCTCCTGGGAACAGGAAAGAGTGAAGGAGAACATCATAGGTTAAGACATGTGGCTTCCCTAATCCTGATGTGTCCTTGACGTCTTGTTTCATTTATTCTTTTTCAGTATCCTTATTAAATGTAAGCTTCCTGATGACAAGGTATGTTTTGTTCTATTTTATCCCAAGTGCAAAGCATAGTTCAGTGTAGTGGATAGTTCTTAGTCCACAGTAGGTACTTATCAAACAGCTGCTGAATGAGTGAATTTGCTTCAGACTTCCAGGAACCGGGGCTTGGAAATCACCCTTCACCACTCACTAATTGCATGGCTTCGGATGAATAGTTTGATCTTTCAGAGCCTTGTTAGTTGAGGATGAAAATAGCATACACTCAGAGCAGTGTGGAAATGGAAGTGACAGAGTGTCAAGTGCCTAACTCCAATCTGGGGGCTTGTTAGTTGTCACTCACACTCTGCACATGCTTGCCACTGATTTTCAAAACGCATCACAGATGCAAAGAGTAAGACAACATGCACAGGTGATGTCACAGAAAAGGATCACCATGTTACTGAGAGGCTGTCTCCTCTAGGGAATATATACTCCCCATGGATCTACTACATTTTGGGCTCACCTTAGTCAAGTAAAATCTCACTCATTTTCATTATATATATATATATATATATATATATATATATATATATATTATATATATCCACAGTGGTACTTTTAATATATATATATAATATTTATATATTTTTAATATATATGTATATATATTTTTTTTTTTTTAATTTTCTGAGGTACTAAACCCTGGCCCAGGAAAGTTCTCTGCTTTCATTCAGAGGGAATTAAGCTAGTCACAATCAAATCTTCCTCCATCAATAACCAATTTAAACCATTATCCCAATTAAATATCATTCTGAAAGCAATCTTAATCAATGTAGACTTGATAGACTTCCTGAAGAATTGCCTAATTAAACTCTAAAACATCAAATGATTCTGCCTAGTCAACCCAGTGAAGACAGGAAATAGAGGAGAGGAAATTTTGGAAATTAACCATCTGAGAGCATAAGAAGCAATGAGCGTGCATGCTGACTCACAGGCATGGCCAGAGCAGAGAGGTTAAGCAAATGAAGCATTTTGTTTCCAAGAACTCAATATTTGAGGGTCATTTTAATGCCATTGTCAGTGAATTTAATTGACTGATGTCAAGACTCCTATGCCTAAACTTGATGTTTTATCTAAGCTGACACATAATTAATTGTATTAATTTGAGGTACTTATAAGGTACCATGTGATGTTTCAATACATGTTTGCATTCTATAATGATCAGTGCTAGTATAGCTATCATCTCAAACACTCATGGTTTCATTGAGGTGAAATAGAAATTCTTCTCTTCTAGCTATTTTTAAATACACTTTATTATTAACTGTATTCACCCTATGTGCAAGGAGAACACAATAGGGTGAATATAGTTTTTACATGGAATATAGAATTTTTCACTTCTATCTAACCATAACTTTTTACCCACTTCTTCCATTAACCTTACCCTTACCTTCCTCAAAGCCTGATAACCACCATTCTACTTTCTACTTCTTCTAATGAGATTAAATTATTTTATCTTATTTCTCTGTCTGGCTTATTTCAATTAACATTATGTCATCTATGTTCATCCCAGTCAACACAATGGTGGGATCTCATCTTTTTGTGATTGGATAGTGTTCTGTTGTGTAAACATACCATACTTTCTTTATCCATTCATCTATTGATGGACACTTTGCATGAAGCCTTTCTTTACAATGACTCTGACATGAGAACAGGAATTGCGTGGTTCTATGTCTCAACTCCTCCCATTCCTGCTCTCTCATTTTTTTAAGATCCTGATTTTCTGTAAATCCAGAGTTTTGCTTGCTCTTACATATTTCATATATATGGTCAGGAAGTTGTTTGCAACAAAAGGATACCCTTTAAAGTGGTAGTATGTGGAGGCTGAAGTCTAGCCGAGGGTGCTTCCTGTTCATGTTGGTTGTCTATGGAGTACTGTCCATTCAGAGTGAAAACTTTTATTAATTTACAACAAACATACAATCTCATTCTATATTTTCTGTATTAGTTTTCCTGGAGCTGCAAGAAAAAAATTATCATATACCAAGTGTTTTTAAAACAAAACAAAAAATATTCTTCCAGCTGCCTGCAGCTGCCCCATTTCTTATCCTGTGGCATTTTTCTCTGCACTTCATCTCCACATGGGCTTCTTCTCTGTGTGTCTGTAGCATCCTTTTGTTTTTCTAAGAACATTTATGGTATCATTTGGAGTCTTTCTGCATAACTGAGGGTGATCAACCTCATCTTATGATCCTTAACTTAATTATATCAGCAATGACCTTTTTCCCCAATAAGGCCACATTTACCAGTTCCAGAGATTAAGTCTTGATATCCTTGGGTGGCCATCTTTCAGTCTGCCTATGTCCACCTCAAACTGTTTCCAGGCATGAGCCTGTTCTTAATGATGCCATGATAGATGAGCAGTTTTTCAGACAAGATGTTTCAGACACACGTAGGTCTTAAGTGCTATTTGAGACAGGGGATATGAATGTTGTGCTGTCAAATTGGAACAAAATGTATATACCAAGGTTGTCCTATAGAACTTTAAAGATGACATAAATAAGGCAGGTGCTCCCACATTTAGGACTCCAGACTCTGTGTTGGGCTTTTCACACCACATGAGGAGGGACAATCCTTTGACTCAGGCAAGTTGCTTGCCCTTTCTTCTGATGAACCATGGCAGTCCTTGTTATCACCTTAATTTAATACTGCCTAAGTGACTTAGCTCAATTTCTTCTATTTCCTAATCTTTCTTATCTTTGAGGACAGGACACCTGGAGGCCAGAAGACCCTCTTAAGTCAGCTGGCTGAAACTGGTTGGATCTATGATGGCTGCCGGAGTGACCACTAGACAAGCTCTGACTCCATCACAATCCCGTCTGTACCTGCATGCCACCCCCAGCACCATGACAGTTGCCAATTGCCATGACAACAACTAGGAAGAACCATAAAAAGAGCAAAAAGAGGTCATGCTCTAATTCCTAGAAAATATCCAGCCTTACAGAATAAACATGAATTTATTAGCCTGTCTTCTCTCCTCACTTCTTTAGCCCTGTATTTATAATCTTCCAGCCCTGAGCAGTTGAGAAGCTCACCTGTAAGCCTTTTTCCCTGCTTTTCCTTTCAGCCAAAAATAAACCTTCCTGCACTGCTCAATCTGCACTCAATTTTATTAGGTCCATAATTCCAAGTGCGGAAAAGTACCCAGGTTGGGCTCAAAAAATGGGTTACATCTGTTTGCAGGAAAAAAAAAAAAAGCTCTGTCACCTGATTCTGGTAATATATCAATGTTTATATACCACATGGTTCTGATGAGCCATCTACAATCCAAAGGCTTTCAATTTCCTACCAAGAGGGGGAAGAGAAAACTTAATTCAGGGAAAGATACATCTGACAGGAACAAGAAATTAAAAGCAACAAAGCAGCTTTTTGTTATAAAACCCAAGCTTAGGGGGGAGAAGGTAGGAGAGGGCATTTAAGTGTGTAGGTTATCAACTGACAGATAATTATTCTGCTGGGTAAATAAACATAGATTTGGTAGAAAAATTAGTAGAACACTATAGTTAAGGAGAATACCAGCTTTATTCATCCTTATTAAATGAATTTTTTTGATGTTAAAAATTAGGTTATTGTCATTGACTAGAATTTTGAAAATACAACAAAAAGGTGTTAAAAAAGAAAAAAATATATAAACATTCAGATAGTCCCTGAATGTATTAACTACTATCTGTCCAAAATCTCATTACCCTGATTCAAGTACTTATTATCTCTTATCTGGATGATTATTAACATATTCTAGCTGGGCTCCCAGCCTTCTGTTATTCTCCTACCTGTGACCAGTAAGGTATTTGCACAATTGAGAACATATTTTCCTTCAGTTCCTATCATCTAGATATAAAGCCAAATTCTTCAACAAATTCCTTCCTAAGCCAGAAGTTTTTCATCTTCCAACTGTATACTTCTCGTGACCTACATACGCTTTAGCAGAAGCTGTAGAAACAATTTCTTGACAGAACAATGATGTCCTTCACTGTGTGACCTCTGAACTTCATTGTTTCTATTTTCTGAAACACTCTATTCACCTGCCACCCTCATTCCTTCCTTGTCCCCCTCACTTCCTACCCTTCCTCTTGGCCAGAACTAGCATATTACCTTCTCCTGGAAAACTCCAGAATCTGCAATTATATATTATGTGGGACCTTACGGCACCCCACACTTATCCAGCCATTGTCTTTGCATGGTATTATATTTGCTGCTCATGTAGTCATAGCACATTCCACTACTTATAGACCCTCTAAAGAAAAGGATTGTTTCTCTCCTGTGACAATACTGGCAATGCTTATGGTGTGGACCAAATCAATTGATGTATATCAAAAGGACATTGAATGTTAGAAAACAAAAATATTCCTCTAAAAGACATAGCATATTAAAAGCAATGACCCTGGATTCATTTTGCTTGAGTTTGAATGCCAACTTTTTCAGTCATTAACTTTTGACCATAGAAAAACTACTTAATCTCTCTGTGCCTCAAGTGTCTCACATGTAAAATGATAATAGTGTATGACTGTATAAGTCGGCTTTTCATTGCTCTGAACAAATACTTAGGAAAAACAACCTAAAAAAGAAAAGATTTTATTATGGTTTATGGTTTCAGAGGTTTTAGTCCATGATGAATTAACCCCATTGTTTGGGGCCTGAAACAAGGCAGAACACCACAGTGAAATGCTGGGGAGAAGGAATCCAGTTAGCACATGGAGGCAGAATCAGAGAGAGAGCGAGAGAGTGAGAAATGGGCTAGGGACAAAATATAATCCCAAGAGCATGTCCACAAGGATCTACTCCTTCCAACTAGGCTTCACCTGTGATAGTTTCCTCCACCTCCCAAAAATCCTTTCATGTATAACTTCATCAATGGACTAATCCTTTGATGAGGTCAGAGCCCTGATGATCTAATCCCTTCCTCTGAACCCCACCTCTGAACATTAATGTATTGGGAATCAGACTTTTAATAGATGAGTCTTTGGGAGATACTTCATATCAAAACCATAATGATGACAGATTACTAACGAAAGTAGCCACCAATAAGTCATGTTCTTGTATAAGTGCAATTTCCTGAGTGCAGGTAGAGCCTATGAATTAATTCTAATCAATAGAATATGGCAAAATGGTCAGACGCCATTCCATTGATTATGCTGTGTTACGTGGCAACAGGGATAGGATGGCATTCCTATGCTGCATCACATTAGTGTCTGTCTTAGTAGACTGCCTCCAGAAAGATCTCCTTGAAAACCTGAAGAATGCAATCAGCTATGTTGTAAATGGCAATGGAGAGAGACAGATGGCAGGGACCTACAGATGGCCCACAGGAGCTTAAGATGGCTTTTGAATGACAGTTGTAGAAACCAGGGCCATTAGTCATAAAGCCACAAGAAAGAAACTCCGCCACAATCTGAACAAGCTAGTTAAAGGGGAAGCAGAGTCATTAGTACAACACTCTTTCTTGCCAAAGTCATCATCTAACCACATTTGCTGAGGGGTTATTCTCCAGACACTGTCCTAATCTGATAAGGAAGCTGAGTGAGGAGTTAGGGGAGTGAGAGAAAGAGGTGCTGTATTGAGGAGAATTCCTGGAGAAAACTTTACTCTGGTCTTATGGCCTTTAATGATTGAATGAGTTCTACCCAAATTATTGAGAAAAAAATATCTGCTTTTATCAGAGCTTATTGATCTATATGTTAATTACATCTAAAAAAAATAACTTCACAACAACATCTAGAACAATGTTTAACCAAAAAGCTGGGCACCATAGCCAACCTAAGTTGACAGATAAAATTAACCATCACACTTCCTACCAACTCAGCGTAAGTTCTCTGTGTCTGTTTCCTCATTATTTAAAATGGGACTGATATTTGTTTCTACCATGTATAATTTTTGTGAAATGAAAATGTTAATATTTGCAAAGTACATGGAAGAGTCCTAGCACAGAAAACATGGTCCTTTAATATAGACTTTTATCAATTCTCATGCTATCTGGTCCTCTATCTTGAGAGGTATTTCCTGTTTTGTCCTCTTTCATAGCTGAGATTATAAAGTCATTTCACTTCAAACAAAAATGCATATAATAAAAGCCATATGAGTAATTGTGATGATTAGGAATCGTTCATGTAAAAGGTTATATGGCACAGAGTAAGCTCTTAGGAAAAAAAAAAAAAAAAGACACCCTTGTGGCTGGCCGTTCAGCATGATGAGGGTCTGAGGTATTTTTGTTTTTTGTTTGTTTGTTTCTATTTTGTGGATATCTATAGTATCCCAGAGAAGAAAGAAAGAGGAAATGCCTCTGACAGGAAATATAAAATTTAAAGGTCACAAGAATGATTCAAATATGGGAAACTGAAAGGAGCAGAAGCAGTCTTGAGAATAAAACAAAAGGAACAGTATGAAAATCCCAGATCTTAATCATTTGCTCTGAATAGGATAGTGTAATTTAAAGTAGATATTTATCTCATAGCCATCCATCAGCCAATGGAACAGAGAGATGAGAGGCAGGAGGCAGGGGACAGAGTCACCTACACATGCCGCACGCCATTCACCCCCCACTCTCTCTTCACCTTCAAGACACTCTGTTTCTGCTCCTGTTTCTGAATCACCTCATTATTCTACCAAATATCCTGGCTAGACATTCAGAGGAGAGTATTGTTCTGCTGGATTTCTATGTTTACAGGTGTTAAAACCACCTGTAGGGACTTTAGTCATCTCTGGACAGTAACCAGATCTTGACTTGTGACAATGAGATTTGGGACAGAGAATAAGAAAGAAGGAGGCATAGAACAGGTGATGGGTAGCCTGACAAATTGAACGGCTTCTCTGCTTCATCGGGCCTGTGTCCACTTGTGGCTCTGGCATGGCCTCTTTGGGAAGGTTCATGCCCCCAAACTCTTTTTTTTCAGCCAACCATGATGTCAACAGCTCACCATGGACTGCAAAGGAGTCAAGAAGCAGGACCTTGTTTGCCTCAGCCATCTTTTTCTATGGTAAATTTCATATTTGTTATATTTGAGACTGATCTGTCCCTGGGCTTCATACACAATAAATACTGAAGTTTGTTTTCTTTCTCTACTCCTAGCTTGTCTCATTTCTAAAAAGCTTGTTTAAGCTGAAAGGAAACAATACAAGTTTTCGATGAACTATGTCCATCCTTCAAAATGACTGTTTGTATTTCCACATCTGAATTAGCAAACTAGATAAAATTTGCCTCTAAAAATCCATCATCTCTGAAATTCCACAATCCTTCTTGATTGTTTAGTGCAGTAGAGTGAAAAGTGAAAATTCAGATTTCCTAGGAGAGTCATACAGCTTTGGAAGACAATATTATTCTAAATAGCAGAGCTTTATGACTTCTCAACAGTTAATAAAAAATACCCTGAAAAGGGTGAAATAAGGATATTAAACTCTGAAATATTTTAATTATATGTGCATATGTACACAGTGTTTTCCTGTGTAAGGATCCATAATTTACATCATAACTTTCAGGAATAGATACCTCACAAATACTAAGTCACTGCTTTTAAATTTGAATTCTACCATAACCTCAAAGGAGAGAGCAGAATCTAAGCATATGAAGAAAATCAGTCCTTGAAATAGCTACAACTACTCTTCTTACATGGTGCAGTCATAAAATTAAAGAATGCATTTTGTCTTTTCATTAAACATAAAAGCTTTCAAGTGAACTACAGGCTGTTTTGATCCCTAATCAAAATATCATAATGTTTGCTGTAAAATGTAACATGTGCAAAGAATTCATCTTTGATGTTACACATACATGCTTCTTATTGTATGGAATTAGTCTTTTTATATTCTTGGGGACTTCCTTATTATCTGGATACTCATTTCATCTACGATATTCTATAAAAATAGAGGAAATGGATGCCTATGATACTATATCAGGGATGGTAATTTCCTCTTACTCTTTCTCAGTGCTTTTCCTACTCATAAAACACAGGCAGGTCCATGGTAAAAGCAAGTAATAAGTAGCTGACTTTCTAGATAGCTCCCAACCAGGTAAAGTTACACACGTCATGGGATGAACATCCATCCTTTGATAGTGCTGCATTTCTGGTATTTCTTACCAATTAATCATCAGTAAGTTGCGCCAAGTGTGAGAGGTAGATATAAAAATAAAAAGTGGGCATAGCATGCCTTTTACATGACATAGGATGGTATTAATATGTGTGAGGGTATGTGCACACACATCTATTTCTAGTTTAAGAGTTTGCAACGGACAAAGGCAAAGCTCACCCCATTTACCTGTATAGTTCAGAGATGCTTAGCAACTCAAATACATAAGCATAACATTGGGGTGAAGATGACATAATTTTCTTACCTACACATATGAATACACCACAGTGAATCTAACATCACTGAGATCTATGACTGAGATCCTAATTAGAATAAGATAAACTTCATGTTTGTAAAAATTTATCAAAGTAGACTCTACTGTCATGTATAATTAAAAAGGACAAGTAAAAAATTTTCTAAAAAATCAGTTTCAGAACTTTTGTAGATAAGTGAGGTTTTTCTATAGGTTATTGCAACACATTTGAAATGGTATGATACATTAAATTGAGAAATTGATTCTAAGTGCTTAGTACATAATAATAATAATAATTTTAAAAACCACAATTGATTCCTTACCTTGGATTGGGCAACATAATAATATATATTATATACACTTTTGCCTTCATTTTAAAAACTGTTCCAGAAAGTAGGCTAGAGTTATCTCAATTTTGTGAATGAAGATGCTTCAACTAAGAGAGATGAAAATTTGAAAGTGATCTCAGATCCTTATTGCTTTTGAATTCAGGAATCTGCAACTTCAAAATCTGTTTCTAACATTTGGCTATTCTTTCTCCTCAGAAATTTTAACAGCTCTCTCTTAAGAAGGGAAGAATGTATATTGGAGACTGGATATATTACATAAGAGAGTAGAATAGAACACCAGGAAGTTCCATGAATTTTTACTAATATTAAATCATTATTCATTCACAAGGTCCTCTAGAATATTATTGTAGACAGTATGAGATCTCCTGCATCCCAATCCCATCGGTCTGGTCATTGTGCTATTTTTGACAGACAACACGCTATTTCCTCCTATGTTATTTTAAATTCATTTTGCAGTTGTTCATTTCCTTCAAACTAATGAATACATGCATCCTACATAATAGGCTACAGAACCTTAAACATTTTTCCACTGTGAATTTACATGTCAAACTTGAAATGCTTTAATTGTTAACTTATCTCAACATACCTATTTAATTATCAAAACATTTTAATTCATCATGAAAACTTCTTCCTCCAGTTTTCACCTTTTAATAACTGCTTTTGCTTCTAAATTACAATTGTGGCTATAGGTTGTCCGAATATTATGAGGGGCTTCTGATCTACTATTTGGAAGCATAAAGGATTTTATACTCCATGCTCAAGCCCACACTATTCTCTAAAGTTGTTGTCTGACTTCCAAAATCTTTGATTATCTAATACAACTAACTTTCTCTCTTCTTTTGTGCTCTCATTAGTATTTAATTTTTCCAGGAGATTATTCATTGACTAGGCAATGGAAAAATCAAACCTAAAATGTAGTTCAAAACAGCTCCAAACAATTTGTGGATTAAAGATAAAGAAAAACTCCATTTCAGTGAATTTCTGCATATCTGAGGCGCTCCCTGCATTTTCCACCTTTACAGCACTGGACTGGAGTATTCCAACTGCCTGGTAACATGTTTGTCTTCCTGACTAGATGTTAAGCACTTTGGAGGTCAGGGTCTGTATCTGTCCATCATGTATTCAAATTCCTGAGAATGAAGGAGGTATTCACTAAGCAGTAAAAAGACCGAATGCATCCATGGCAACAAAATTTCAGGGCACATATTATTCTGTTTATGCAATATGCAAAATATTCTGCTCATAATCGTATAGATGTACTCCACAAAGCTGTATTAACCTCGACCATCTGGTCTAGGCCATTGTGACAGGTTTCTAATTGCACTTTTATCTCTATTGTTTCCCTTTCGGTTTTCCCACATCTCACCATCACATGAATAACCCTAGCTCACTGCTTGAACACATCCACTTTCTGCACAAAATCTTGCCTTCCCTATATCTTCAGAATCCTCACAACCTTATTCACCAGAATCCTCCCCCCAGTCGCATATCTGTCCCATCATAAGACAGATTTCTACAGAGTGTTCTAAATAATCTAAGCATGGTCTACTCAGCCATGTAATCTCTTTTTCTCCTTATTTATTTCCCTTATCACTTCTGCCTTTAGTGTCTTCCTATTTGTTTTAAGATTACCTTTCCCTTATAAACCATTACAAATTTTTCTTCTTATACCAAGATTTCTGACAGTTCTCTCAAAATTTCATATTCTAAGGAACAAAGATTCAGACAGACATTTTGCCATTAGTGGAATTCCAACATAGAAACCTCACTAATCTTGCTGTTTGAACATTAGAGTGGGGGTCAGACCCACTTAGAAGCATTAACTCTTTTACATGTCAGTTGGGTACCATGACAAAAATCATCACACTAGTCCAAACTTTCATCTTCTTATCTGTAAACTGAAAACAGAAATATTGTAAGAAATGAGAAAAACACCTTCTATGCATGTGTATATCTTTTTTATTTTTTATTTTTTTTATTTTTTTTGGTACCAAGGAATGAATTCAGGGGCACTCAGTCACTGAGCCACATCTCTAGCCCTTTTTTTAGATTTTATTTAGAGACAGGACCTGGCTGAGTTGCTTAGCACCTCACTTTTGCTGAGGCTGGCTTTGAACTTGCAATCCTCCAGCCTCAGCCTCCAGCGCCACTGGGATTACAGGCATGCAACACTACGCCCATTTTTATATGTGTCTATCTTGAGTACTCCAATATCTGAGAGGCTCTAGTGGGGGAAATGAAATGAAAGTATTAACAGTCTATTAAGGGCTCAATTGGTAGAGTGCTTGCCTTGCATGCATGAAGGCCCTGGGTTCAATCCCCAGTATCCGCCCCTATACACACATACAAAGAAGGGTGGAGATTTTCTCAGTATTTTTAACATAATACAGCATTTGTCTCTGGAATAACTACAAGTTCAATGATTTGAAAATATTTTTCAATCAAATACTCAAATTATAATTTTTGGCTTTATGAGGTCAAATATTCATATTATAAAATGTATCCAATAGTTTGCTCTGAAGGGATTAGAACATTGGAATGGTAACTCAATATTTTTGGCCCATTTCCAATTTTTTTGCTTTAATCCATGTATCTCCTAATGGTATGACCACACATGAGAAGTGAAAAGTAAGGAAAAAAAATTCAATTGCAGAAAGAAAAACAGGATTGAATGTGATCTTGTCTTGGGTTATTTATGTAACCTTTTACTAATTAGATATGTTTGAAAAAAGCACCATCACTTGCTTTCTTAAGATGACGGTTTCATTAAAAAGCCTTTCTGCTGAAACCTGGAATGCATTGCCAGCATAAGCAGGTCAGAGTTCACAGTTGAAACTGCTCATGCAAAGCATGTCCCAAGCTACCAGAAAGAAATGGAGACAGTATTTTTGCATCTGTCAACATGTGTGTATGCCCATATATTCACACTTTAAATGGGGGGTGAGCAGGAGAAGAAAGAGCCAGAGAAAGAAAAGGATGTTAGAATGAGACCCAACTGTTGCAGAGTTCCACACCACTCCTGCAGTGATAAGGTGGTATAACCTCCAGACATTTATGGCACCCTGAAGGGGCATAATCTTTGTAAAGAAAGTGAAAAACAAACCACATTTATCTTGGGTGATTTATCAGAGTCATAATCATAAATCTCAAACCAGAAGACTCAGGGCATTTCTTTATCTTTTGAAGCAGCAAAACAGACCTTCTTTACCTTTTCTGTGTCTCCCAGCTGAGATTGCAGGTCTGTCCTTATAGACAGGGATTCTCCTGGAAGATACAAGCCATAGCAGTGGACCAGTCTGGGGATTGGGGGCGGGGGCCTGCTAGAATAGCTGGCTTCCTCCTCTCTCTCTGTGTGGAATGCTGTGCATGATGAATGGTGTCCAGAAACTGTGGTGTTAGCATTGGGCATCTGACAAAGAATTGTCAGAATATCTTTAACAAAGAATTCCAGCAGATTTCTTCATTGTTTTCCTTCTTTTTTTTCCCTCCTAGCTTTTGCTCCAGTAAATCAACATATGCAAAAAAATTGAAGCAGAATTTTCTATTATTTATTCCTTAAGTAATTTATTTATTTAGCTCATTTTTATTGACTGCCCATGATATCAGTAAATAAATATGCAAAATAGCTGCTGTCATTAAACTTACATTTTATGGTGAAAATAATTAGATAAATTAAAATATGCTAATTTCCATGATAAAACACTGTGAAAAAATAAACTGAATAAGGGGATTAGGAAAAGGAGGGTGAGAATGATGGTTGGTTATTGAGATAAAGTAGTCAAGATAAGGCTATACGATATGGGAATATTTGTTCCAATTGCTGAACAGAATAAAGAAGGAAGTGAGTCAAGATTCATAGAGTATAAGAGTGCTTCACACAGAGGAAACGACAAGTCAAAGTCCCTGGAACAAAAGCACATCTTGATGAAGTAGAAGTAACAGCAGACCAAGTTAGTAGAATCTTTATGTGTCCAGCAAAGCCTACTTGTCCCAGTATGAATGAGATAGGGAGGCATGCGGGGGTGGGCATGGAGCAGAGTCATGAATTGACTCCTGCCTGCCAAGGTCCAGAACAGGAATTGGGGAAAAAGTGGTCCCTGAAATTCTTTAAAGAGCCCTCAAGGTTTGGAATAGGGTGCTGGTGGAGGAGAGGAGACTATTGGTATTTTGATAGGAAAAAATATAGCAGCCAATGGATTGGATATGGTGCACCATGACTTACATAGAGGAATTAAGTTTGACTTCAAGGTTTGAGTGTCATCAACTGGTGGTACAAATGTAACCTTTGCTGAATGACTGAATATATTTTAATTTTTTAAATTTAAGTTTTAGTGATATCAAAACTTAGATGCAGAACTGAATTATTTAATTTAAATTATTTTTCTTAGGGAAATACTTATTTGGTTGAATAAACCTGTTCAGCTCAGAAGAATGAAAACCATAGAAATTTCATTCAATTGATGTGACCTACAGGATATTCAGCCTCAGTTTTCTTTCTAAATTATAAACCAAACAATGTAGTATATTTAGCTTCTTTTGTGCTCTACTTTAAATAAAACTTCTTATTTATTAGGTATGAATTAGAGTTGGCATTTGAAGACCAAGAATATAAAAGGGACAAAAAACACAGTTTGAAAACTTCATTGTAATGTTACCTATGTAAGTAGTGATTCTCAGCAAGGGACTTCTCTATCCAAATATGGCTCACGGAGGTTATACTAATTGGTTTCTTTAGTCCCATCTACAAACATTTTAACTTCATTCAGTTTTACCATGATAATGCTGTGGTTTTATTCAAATAAATGTGATGCAGAGTGAACACTGAAATACTCTAGAAAAGGTTGAAATTTTAGGATTGAATTTGGCTAAATATACGAAAGATGCAGGAAAGAAGGAAGTAAAAAAGGAATGGAAGAAAGAAAAATAAAGGATAAATCTTTTTTCTGTCAAAAATATTTTAAAATATACTTTTTTGAAATGAGAAGAATTCTGGAGATCACATCCAAGAAAGATATCCTCAATATAGAGAGTCAAGGCCTGGGTTCCTTTGAACTTTAGCATATGAGTTTTATTCTCAGGGTTGCAAATATCTATCTATAAATTTGTAGGTATTATGGTTTATATATGAGGTGCCCCGCCAAAGCTTATATGGAACACAATGCAAGAAAGTTTAGAGGTGCAATGATTGGGTTAAATGTTTTACGCTAATCAGTGTATTAATTAATCCATTGATAGGGATTAACTGGATGGTAACTATAGACAGGTGGGATGGGGCTGGAGAAAGTTACTCACTGGGGAATGCCATTGGTGTATATATTTGGTCCAGAATGAGGGCAGCACACCCTTCTTCCTGGCGCCATATTCTGAATTAATTTCCTTTGCCACACTCTCCTGCCATGATGGTCTGCCTCATTTCAGGCTCAGAGCAATGAAACCCGCTGTCTATAGATCGAGATCTCTGAAACTGTGAGCACCAAATAAAATATTCCTTCTCTAAAATTATTCTTGTCAAGTCTTTTGGTCCCAGCAGTGAAAAAGCTAACTAAAACAGTGAGTGTCAAGAATGGTGAAGGATAAAATGATAAGCAATATCTGTCCAAGTCTTCTGTCATGAAAACAAGAGTCTTACTTGAAAGCTCCATCCTGTAGAATTGTTTATATGTGAACATACAAAATTTGATCTCATAGATACTATTAGCAACAGTAGATTTGTTTTTGTTGTTGTTGTTGTTGTTACAACTGTTTTCTTTCTTTATTTTGTTTCACTTTGCATCGAACACCAATTCATATGCCAAAAATATATGCATAAAAAGTGCTGTTTACAAAAGAACAAATGCTATCTGTACCCAGATCAGACCCGGAGCATTGGCACACAAATACATTTTCTTGACTTTCCACTGGACACTGTATTCTAAAGTGAAAATACGTTTTTTATGTGGGCACATTGCTAGTTGAGACGTCTTTAGAAATAAAGACACTGCAAGTCATATTTGAAGCAAACAGCTGTTGCCACAGATGCATAAGGGCTGAGTTACTGCTAGGGAAGGAAGACATGGGAAAAATATGATGACCCTATATACAACGGGATGAACTAAGAAAATGTACAATGGCCCAAACTCCTGAAAACGGACAAAGAAGCAGGTAAAGAATGAATAAATGGGGACTTAGTAGAAAAATGCTGTTGCTTCCATTCAAATTTGCATCATAAAATGTGTGTCTTCAAGGGGATTGCATCAGGTTTGTCTCAAAAGACTTTCTGCATGTGTATTTTCTTATTTCCAAATATATATCCTGAAATAAGGTAATAATCAAAATGTGAAATAATCCAGTAAGAAAATTATATATGCTAAGGCTTGAAATCCAGCTCCATAACTTACTAGGTGAAGGTTTTGTGGAATTTCAAATTCCTTATCAATAAAGTAGTAGTAATAGTGCCTACTTCATAGATGGGTATTGAGGTTTCACAGGATAAAATTGATATGACTAGAGAAAAAATTGTTAATCTGGACATGTTTCCTCCAGTTGCCAAAGAGAATTGAATAATTTCCACATCAATTCTCACTCCCTTCCTTGGCTGTCACTGTGCCTCCTCAAGAAATGACATTCTTTCCTGCTGTTGAAAGGCAAAGATCTGCATTTAGAAATGGAATAAGAGGAACATTTAGAAGGGAAATAAGTATTAGGAGACAAAATAATCTATAACTTTATTCTGAGAAGGAATTTGAGGCTCCTGGAAACAAAGACTCATGGTAATATATGATGAAAGTATATTTTTTAAAAGGAAGGAAGAAATGCTTGTCTTTTTAAAAAACATATTTAAGTGACTTACATGTTTCTAAGATAAAGTGAATGATAATGTGTGTATATAAACACACACACACACACACACACATATATATATATATATATATATATATATATATATATATATATATATATATACATATACATATATTTAAGCTGGATTACGTTTCTTGGATGTCCATGGTCCTTTCAGATTAACTCTTACAGAGCCCTATTTTGAATGCTTAAAGAGATATGAAGTAAAGGTCTTATCACAGGGACAAGCTTACAGCTGATGTTCAAAAATTAATATATTTCCCAAATAATGAACTCCATTCTCCATGATTTATATTCTATAAAAGTTATTGTCAAGTAGCAATAATAGCAATGGTAGTAATAGTAAGCATATGTTGGGAAATGTCCAAAAGCTAGGCACCATTCACTTCCCCTCACACCAACCTTATAAGCAAGATAATAATTATCCATATTGTCTTCATGAGGAGATAGAGGTTCAGAAAAGACCCAGTAAGCCAACAAATGTCACATATCTAGTAAGTAATATTAGTGAGATGTCAATGTTGGTACCTTGTCTCTTAATCATGGACTCTGAACTGCTATGCTATGGTTTGAGAAATGACTAGATATTGCAAAGCAGTTGTTATCTCCCAAGGTAACTACAGGGAGGGAATCAGGTCTCTAGATTTGTATATACAAGGAAGTTTATGAAAAATCATTTTTTATAGCCTTGAAACACTTGCTAATTATAAAATTCATTCACAAGAATCAGTCTAAATTATTTATGAAAGACAAATATTTGCAGCTCAAATCCTTTTTTCAACATTGGGTGGTAAACTATCTGGAGCATATGATTTGGATTATGCATATGATTTAAATATAATTACCTTAGTATAAAGATATTTTCACTTACTCTAATGAAGAAACAAAACCATAAACAATACAAAAATCTACAAGCATGTTGGACTTAAAAGCTGACTCCCTGGGCAGCTCTGGAAGATATAACACAGGACAGGGGTCAAATTGGATTAAGAAACAGAAAGCCAACCACCTGTATGATCAAAGGGTCTTGGCACTGTCCTGAAGACTTTAGCCAATGCCAATGGCACTTGCCTTTGGATGCCCATTGCTTTGTGAATTAAATTACTTCTCAAAACTTTTCTCAGTTTTCTTATCTCAAATCAGAAGTGATCATCAATACTGAAAAACATATTTTAGAAATACATGGAGATAAACATATTTTTATGAGTGTGTGTTCCTTGTCTTTTAAAAATTATTTTCATTCACCTAATGTCTATTTATAATCATTTGTTCCAAAGCCTGGACACTCACAGACATGATAGCATTGTTTTAATTTTTTAACTGAAAGCTTTCAAGGAAAACAAAGATTTTCAATTATAAAAATTAAAATGGAAAATTTAAGGGGGGAAAAAACAATTTGTTCATAGCTATCATTTATTGAATAATGCAAAGGTAGGTGCCAGCAAATGTCCATATTTACACTAGTTTCTGGCTCCAGTATAGTTTTCTGGAGGCCACAGGACATGTGATATTGTAACAGACTAGATGCACAAGCAGATGCAAATCCTGCAACATTCTATTAAGAAAGATATTAAGGAGTTTTCCAAAAACTGCAAAATGCTGCTGTTCTCACTATTTTTTTGTTTGTTTGTTTTGGAGAATAAAGTTATTTTAATAAACAGATCTTACTTATATAAACTTGTAATGGGTTTGTAATAACTTTAAATAAATTAGTAATACTTAAAATGTATTAGTTTTAATATCTACCATGATATATTTCAATAGCTATGTCCTACATAAGCAAATATTTTTTTAGAGTACAATAGATTTTAATAGAAAAAAAAGGGAACTTAGTCCCCCAAACCTGAGAACTACTGTTCTAGGTGACTCCAGTGAACATTTACTGGGGTCAACCTAGGCCTGGGATGGCCCAAGAAGCATGAAAACTCTCCAAAAAACAATCGTCAGGAGAATAAAATAGGGAATACAGAGCATAAAAATACAGCTGTGGCTCAATAACATAATCAAGTGATTTATAATTTTAAAAACCTAGATTTAACTTCCAGTTCTATTATTTTGTTTCCTTGTTTTACTTAAGTTGTCCTTTGTCTTAGTTCTTTCATTTTGGGAAAAGACATTAAACTGTGACTACTTTTTAAAAAAAAAATTAATATAAAAATAATTGTTTTGGAGAATAATGGAGGCAAATATGAAACTATTCTATATTCAAAATGATTGTGTTCATAATCCAATTGTGCTACTTCTCAACTGCTTGAATTTAGGGAACAAATTTCATCTCTCAACACCTCAGTTTCCACATCTACAAGAATATTGATATTAATAAAAAGTACTGTTTCTATCTCAAAATTTACTGATGAGGTAAATTTACTTGACATCACAATTGTCAATTGATTGTTATTATTATTCAGTATGTTATTGACAATGACAATAATATGTACTATTCTAATTAGATGTTGTTTTGGATACAACCACCTCAAAACATGGAGGCTTAAAGCAGTAACATTCTGTTATAATTCACAATTCCAAGTTTTGTCCAGGACTCAGTTGGGTGATTTTTCTATCTCCTGACTTGAGTTGTTTCATGTGTTTGAATTGGAGAGTGGCTATGGCAGGGACTGCATGTCTTCCTCTAGTTGGTCTCTCTCTTCACATGGCAGGCTCTCCTCCCAGGTCTTGTCATGTGACCATCTAGACCAGGAAGCCCTAGCCTGGGATTCCTCTATGGGAGAGACTATGGATTGACTTTTGTAACTTCCTATTATGATTTAGATATTAAGTGTCCCCAAAATGCTCATATGTGCAAGAAAGGTTAGAGATGAAATGTCTGGATTATAGGAGATTTGACCTAATTAGTGCATTAGTCTTCTGATAGGGATTAACTGGGTGACAACTATAGGGAGGTAGAATGTGGCTGGAGGATTGGGTCATTGGGGAGTGACTTTGGGAGACATATTTGTCCTTGGTGGGAGGAGCAGGCTATCTTTCTCTGCTTTTTTTTGTGGCCATGTCCTGAACTGCTCCCCTCTTCCACCATGATGTTCTGCCTCACTGTGGACCCAGAACAATGGAGCCAGCTGCCCAGGAACTGAGATCTCTGAAACCATGAGCCCCAAATAAACCTCCCCTCCTCTAAAATTATTTTTATCAGGTCTTTTTGTTTCAGCATTGAAAAAGTTAACTAAAAAAGTCCTAACTCATATTTTAAAAATTAATCCCCATGTAATGGCATTAGAAGATGGGTCCACTAGGAGGTATTTAGGTCATAAGATTTATTCTGTCTGAATGAGATTAGTGTCCTTTTAAGGGAAAGAAGATTGATATCTCCCTCCTTCCCTCCCTCTCCCTCTCCTTTTCTCCCTCTCCCCCCGTCCCTGCCTCTCCTCCATGTAAGAAAATAGTAAGGAGAGACAGTATCAGAAGACAAGAAGAGGATCTTCACCAGATACTGGATATGTTGACGCCTTGATTTTAAACATCACAGCTTCTGGAATGGTGAGAAATAACTTCCATTTTTTAAACCACCTATTCTATAGAATTTTTTTCAGACTTTTAATGATAGTAACCTGGCGGACACAACATCTTTGTTTGTATGTGGTGCTGAGGATCGAACCCGGGCCGCACGCATGCCAGGCGAGGGAGCTACTGCTTGAGCCACATCCCCAGCCCTGAGTAACCTGAACTAAAACAGTGGCTCAGAGTTTCAAGAGGAAAGAAGCAAAGGCAAAAGCTCAGAAATTCCAGAATTTGACCTTCTCTACATTCTACTGGTCAAAAGAGTCACAGGCTCAACAGGAGAGGATATGAGTCTTTCTCTCAAGGAGTGAAGAAGCATGCATAAATAAGAGTCATCTGGAGACCAGCTACCACAATTATAATTTATTTTAGCAAATGTATGCAAATTATGTACAACTGCTATACACAATTGGGTGTTGGTAACTATTAAATCAGTGTTTCAAGATCTTTGCAGAGAGATTTACTGTCCAGATACCAGCTTTGAGAATATTAGTAGCTATACATTTAGAATATACTGTTAGTAGGTCCTGCATTGGAGGAACGGGAGCTCATGAGTCAATTGATGAAAGGAAATATGTTGGTCCATGCACTGTGATGAAAGACAGGAACTTGAGTGAAAGGAAACCCAGGATTCAGCTCCTGGCTCTGCGTTGCCTTATTCTGTGACACCAAAGGCTGGTAATTTCTAAGACTGGTTGAGTCACCTGTGTAAGTGCTGCAGGTGATATGGCTCCACAACACACTCCTGGAGTCTGAAGTGGCTTACACAAAACAGCATAATTTGCTCAGCAATCTGCAGCCTGGACGGGACCCAGTGAGAAAAAGTTTTGTGCTTTTCCCACAGTCAGCTTGGATGGCTCAAAAGCCAGTTGCTGGAATGTCTAAAGCTTTGTTCTCTCTGGACTTGAACAGCTGTGAGATGGAACAGCTGGAGTTCCTGAGCTAGTTTTTCAATGTCCATAGATTTAAGTTCAAGTGGCTGAATTTACTACACGGAGGTGCAGGGTTCTAAAGACCTAAGGATGGGGAAGAGAGTGAGTCAGAAACTATAGAATTCATATAGTGTTCTATTCATTACAAGTGAGTCAATTATTGCTGGTGTGAATTCAAGCAGTAGGGAATTATATCACATTTTTTTGTGAGAGAAATGTCAAAGAATTTGAAGACATGTCTTAAAACTTCACAGCTCAGAAAAGACGACATCTATCTTAACTAGTTTCCAACTCAATGTCACTAATAAATGTTCACTATACATTCATGTCCTTCTTCTCCTTACCTGGCTCACATTTTCCCACAGAAACTGCACTTCAACTCCCCCCATCACTGAAAAGATTCAGATAGTGTCATTTCAAGATCCTTTAGATCTTCCTGGAATCTTCCAGTGATCTACAAACAGATACTTCACAGCTGATTTAGGGATCTGCCTAATATCAACCTTCTCAGACAGTTCACGTAATCCTACAGAAGGCATCACTTGAGGCAGATGAACCCCTGGTTCCTTTGCAGGGAAATCAGCCTCTCCCCTGCTGTCTGGCAGGACCTCAACTGGATGCAGAAAGTGTTGGCTCCAGGATGTTTTCAATATTGAAATAAAACCAAAAAGGCATAAGAAATGCTGGTTCAAACCTGAACTAAGAATAAAAAGACATCAAAAACAATCATTGAGTTCTAAAGAATGTAAAGAGTCCAAAGTGGAGGCAAAGTATTAGTCAGTTGCTAGTTGAACATCTAGAACACTATGTAACTATGCAAACTAGGGGAATAGCTCATTCTTCCAGAGATTTTGTTCCTCTAACTGCCCTCTGCCTTAACTTTCTGGTCAGCAATGAATCTTTCAAGATTCAGTTAAAACATTATCATCTTTAGTTTAATTGATGGTCTCAAGGTCTAACATTTTTTTTTTTACCTTTACAAGTATGTATACACACTTTCATTATCAAATCTTGAATACTTTATTTTCTTGTTAAAGTGTTCTACCTACAGTATTTAGTTCATTATCCCTTCTATGGTATACACTGCATAAATACTTACTGGATGAAGGGGAAATGGCAATGCCAACACCATAAGTCCCTTTTAATTTTTATCATGCTGCAATAACAGCAAACAGAAAAACAAGGAACTGAATGCTCTTAAAACATTATTTTATCTTTTAATGCAATGTGGGTTTACATTAATTAATTTTATCAATGAACGTTCAAAACAGAACAATGAAATTATCAGGTGAAAATGCAGAGCACTAGACATAATCCTATTTCTACTCTTCACTAGTAGAATAGTTGGCTTCATGAATTCCCTACTGTGAGTACAGCATAGATAAAATATTTATAACTCTTCTGGGAAGAATTGGCCAGTATGGTGACAAGATTTGAAGTTATGTCCTGTGTAACTATTGAAGGGCCCATGAGTTTGTTTTTTGTTTGTTTGTTTTGTTTTGTTTTGTTTTTAAGAATGAAAAAAGCAAGATGTAAATGTCCAATGATAATGAATTTAATTGTGTAAAGGACAGGTGAAGTGGAAGAGGGTCCTAGTTTTTGGTTAGACTCAGAGAAAGAATACTTACAGAATTTAAATAGAAAGAACTTAAAGAAGTCATAGAGAAATAATTAGAAATTTAAGCTTTGGAATTGAACAGAAGAGTTTAAACTTTCAGTTCTGCTTTTTTACCGGCTATTTTGTTTGGATACTGAGTTAACATTTTTGAACCTCATGTTCCTCATTTCCAAAATGAATACTATAATATAATCCTCCCTCCTGAGGATATTTTGAAGGTTGGAATTAAGAAATGTATAGTATTCAAACAAATGCCTAGACCACAGTAAAGCCTCAATTTGATGTGCTAGACTTACAGTTGCCTTTCTTTTTTCTTTTCTTTCTAAGTTTGAGAATTCAAACTGCAAAGGCAAGAACATGCATTTCTCAGATTCGCTGGCCATCATCTGTAAGAGAGTAGACTTTGGATGAATGGTGGCTGAAGGCTCACATTTTCAGAACAGAGTACGACCAGTAAGTGCATGAAATAAGGAAACATGTAAGAAGACAGACATGGATCTGAGGCAAAAGGAGAAGAAAAAATTTTTTAAGGATTATACACTACCATATACAAGTATCTTTGCTCAAGATTTGCTCATCATTTGTTGTTGAAGGAAACTTTCAAGTGCCAACAATTACTCTTTGCATTTTAAAAAATAGAAAAGCTGAGATTATGTGTTTTGTACAAATGATATGAGTACAAATCAGACTCATCAACTGAACTGAAAGAACTCACACTGTAATTGAGAAGATTAAGAAATAGTAGGCCTTCTCTGATTACATTCTTTCTAAACCTTTATAATATACAGAATTAAAAAATAAAAAGACTAATCTGGCAGTATAGTAACTGTCTGGATAGAAATAGGAATATCACTTCTCTGTCTCCAGACACATAATCTCCATTAATGTGCCCCTCACCTTTTAGCCTTGTTTGACAATTAGTCCATATTAGTGAAACATGCTGGTTTATTTACAATCATAAGGAAAATACCATATATCAAACATTTGCTTTAAGTTCCATCTAGGCATAATGTTTTTGCAAGGTTGATAAATTTCCTTTTCCATATATGTAGATATTCATTGCCAACAAAGATATTTAATGTTTTCTAAGCTGCTAACTTCAAATTGGGACAATTGAAATGCCTGGCTTAGTTAGGAAAAAACACTAAAATATAGCAACTCTGACACCCATGTTTTTCTCCTATGCAAGGAGGCAAACTGTCACAGTCAATATTCCTGAGAGTGGGGAAGGTAAAAATGCTGAAGGGATACTTGATGTACCTTTTTCTATTACCTGGGACAAGTAGGAAGATAATTCCACAAATTTGATGGGGTAATTACATTGTAAATTGTCAGAACACCAACTGTCTACACATAGGCACATGTATTCTCACCTGGAAAGATACTGTGTGGTCAAATAAATCTTTCTGGATTGGCAGGCAGTATGTATGAACTTGGACTCTGTTTGCTATGTTACATGTGTAAATAATATTTCTGAGCTTCATTTTTTCCTATCTCTAAATAAAAAGCTTAGAAGAATAAATTTTGAAGATGCCTTTAAGCTAAAAAATGTTATTATTCTCTGTTCCTTAAATAACAAAACCAAGTTCAATGTATGGCATTTGAATTATGTGTTTTTTTTTTCTACAAAAGTGGGTGTTCGACAATCTCAGACAATGGAAATGTCATTGACAAATAGAAACATTTCAGTTCTCTTGGGAATTCAGTTAAAACCCCAATTTTAGATTATACATTTTGGAGATAATTTTAACTAATTATATTTCCTTTAACTGAGTATTTTGGCAGAAAACTTAACATGAAATTTAACTTGGAGTATTTTGAAATTAAGAGCAGGTGACACAATGTTTTTATACCTCAAAATAATTTTGATAGATATTTTGGCACAATTTGCTCAAGAAATGGCTTTAACATTAGAGCAAGGAAATTGCTAACAGGAAGGTGTCCCCTAGGAGATATATTAAATAATTTCAGGCTTAACAATGTTGGAAGAGAAGTTGTTTTAGAGTATACTTCTTTTAAAATACAAAAAAAAGAACTTAAAGGTGTACCCTGGCACCTTCTATCCCAATGGAATTTGGGAATCACGTATTATTTTATCCTTCCCCTTTTCTACCATGTCTTCAGAGTATCAGAAAACCCAGTGACTAGAAACCCCATCTCCATTTTTCAGTGTCTAAAGCCTATCAGTCCTGTCATAGGAGATTAGGCAGATCACTATTACACAGCATTTCAAAATCCATTCCAGAGTCTCAATGTTTACTTCTGGAAAGGGATTGGTCAATAAAATACCACAGCTGTCTTCTAAAATGCACCCGGGTGACTGAGAAAGGAAGTCCACACCCCTGTAAGCATTTTGTTAGAAATGTTTCAGTTAAATTTATATCACATATATATTAACTCATATATACCATATCAAGTAAATTTTATATCTACTCATAAAACTGACAACATAGAAATTGACTCAAACTTGCTTGATCCATGATTTTAAAAATGAAAACATTAATAAACAAAGTGTGTAAACGTATTTTATGGTATGGGTAAATTTAAACTTATGTGAACAAACATCTTAATTCCCTTAGCTATCCTCATTTTTATAAGATTTATTTTAAATCTATTATGACTTAGTTACAAAATACATTAAATAATGTCTTCCCTTCTAAATTTACTAATAGTTTATTAATTTGATAAAGGCATAAGGTAGATCATTATAATTAATTAATTAAACAATAGTTGTCTTTCTATTTTACTACAAGTTTTGCATTGGTAATCTACACACTAAGTATGCTGGGTTAGTCTGACTTTTAGCATTATGAAATTCATTTTGGAGCTGAGCAGAGGGTAAGGATGTGCCTCTAAATTTGTATGGCCACTAGATATTTCCTAAAATTAAATAAAACTTATACATGCAGTATAATTTTGAAATAGTTAAGCAGTAATTCATGAAATATTAATCCACTGGAGTTTTTGGAATGCATTAAAAAAGATCAGTGTACATACTTTGAGTTTATAGAAATTTATTGAAAAAAATAAACCTTAATTTCAAGGAAGAACAGACTATAGATTAGCAGAAAGGAGGTGAGCAGACATCATGTGAACTGAATGAGGAGTGGAGCAGTAATCAGCAGGGGGATATGTGGGGAATGATGACAGTTTAACCTGGTACATTTGCTCACACTTGTCATCTGCTCAAACTCATGACTCATAGAAAGGATCAATAACAGCCACTTTCTTTTAGTTTTTCCTATGCTATTCCTAGAAACTTATGTGTCATAAAAACTAAGAATATTCTCTGTACAGTTAATATAAGTTACCTTTATCACTAACCCAATAAACACACTCACTCAGATGTGTACAAACACACACATATACACCACATCCACATAAACAAATTAGCCTACTACTTGATGTTCCCTGAATTTCTTCTCTGGTACATTTTTAGACTTGAAATTTGTGCCAGGCTTTGTTGTTATGGTAGATAATTTTTTTCAGTCTCTGATAATGGAGTAGAAAGAACTCTTCCATGAAATGAGCTTAAGCCCAAACTCTTCCACCTGACTACACAACTTAGGCAAATCACTTAAACTCACCAAACTCAATCTTCATCTTTAAAATGGAGCCATAAAACATTTCATGTCCTAAAATGAATGAATATTATACAATGCTGTTAAGGATCAAATGGAGTGATGTCCATAGAAATTAATGTTTAATGGTAAACATTAAAATAGTAATGAAAACAACAAATTACAGCTGATAATCAAACAAACATGAAGAAATCCCCATGTTAACACACCAATTATATGGTCATATGAGACAAACAACAGGGAAACTGCCTTGAAATTGATTCTTTTATTATTTTGACACATTCTCTTTGCTTTAAGTAGAATCAGGTTGGTCCTCTGGTGTGTAAGCAACCAAGGTGTCAACACAGACAAGTTTATACAATCATACATGAAGTGGTGTCTATTTCCACAGGTATCATGGACATCATTGTCCTTAGGATCACATCTCCTATAACCCACCATTAAAAAAAAAATGGTCAATTTGGGCTGGGATTGTGGCTCAGTGGCAGAGTACTTGCCTCTCACATGTGAGGCACTGGGTTTGATCCTCAACACCACATAAAAATAAAAAAACAAAATAAAAATATTGTGTCCATCTTAAAAAAAAAAAAACTGGTCAATTTATAGTTGGGCACAGTGTCACATGCCTATAATCTCAGTGGATTGAGAGGCTGAAGCAGGAGGAGCTCAAATTCAAAGCCAGCCTCAGCAAATTAGAAAGACCCTAAGTAATTCAGTGAGACCCTGTCTCTAAATAAAATGGCTAGGGATATGACTCAGAGTTTAAATGCCTCTGAGTTTAATCCCTGGTACCAAAAAAAAAAATGGTCAATTTATGTTCCCAGTTCATTCTATGTTAACTATCACCAGTGAGAGGCATGACCATCTTCATCTGAAGGTAGATTCAACTTTTGTAAACTTGTGAACATCAACTGTAGTGAATCCTGGCAAAAGACTGGAGAGTTTAAACTGAACGATGGAATTTAGTGTTTAAAAAAAACTCAAAACAATTGTAGTATGTATGTGTATGTTTGTATTGGGCTTAAAGAGTGGCTCAGAAGGAATTTTGACATTGTTCTCAAGAAAAAATAGAACTGGATTAATTATAATCCTATCATTGTTGTAGATATAAAATATCCCTGGACATGAGTAAAATGTGACATTATTGTTTTCAAAAATCAGATTTATTATATTAGCGTCATAACTCATGCAATTCTCCCATATTAACAGAATCGGGTGGGAGTGCATATTCTAAGTCACACAGACAAGTACTCTCACATGCACAAATTCTCAGTCATCTTTTTCTCTTATTTTCCCAAGATTTACCCCGATTCTTAGTTTTTGTACTCAAATAATATATGACACTGGGGAGCTGAGAGGAAGGCATACGAAAGACAAGAAGCAGTCAACATTCACCATCAGAGCCTTGTAATGACACAAATCAGTTTGTACAATCTCTGTTTATAATAAATCTGTAAACTGGATACTCTCCTCCTCTCCAGATTCCTCAGACACTCAGCCTACAGAGCACAGAGCCTGCCTGGATGTTGTCACCTTGGATTATGCAACTGGATTTTCCTCCATCTGTGGGTCCTGCGTAGTCAGACTTCTCCCTCTTATCACTCCTGTGATCCACCCCTTCTTATCTGTTCATCCCACATGAGCTGACTCCCTTCCAGACTCTTGCTTGGCAGGGGCTGGCCTTTCTCCATAGGATGATTTCTATTTTCACGTCTACCAATTTACAATGTGGATACGATTTTGGCCTTTCTCTCCACCCTCCAGTCTTTTAGGATTAAGCCTCTATCCCAGGGCAGATCACATCTGCGTAAATCCAGCTCCTTTCCAACTGGTCTGTTCCCATTAGTGCTTTGAACCCTGCTAGATATTTCCTGTACCTCTCCAAGCTCCACAAATCTGTACCATGTTAAATGTTAGGTAGTTAAGAAAGAGATAAATGTATTTTAAATTCATACAGAGATTTGCAAAAGCCCCACTAATAGGATGGAGATAAATTAGAGCAAGCATCTCATAATTAAGGAGAGCTGCTAAGCATCGCAGACGTGGTAGTAGGCATTCCAACCCTTTATTAATCCTCAGAAATGAACCTGAAAAAGTACAGATTATTTTTTGACTGTTTGAATGTCAGTTTATGGTATTTTATTTTTCATGCCCAGCCACTCCCTGCCTATCCATTAAATGTTTGGGTGATTTAGAGAAAAGATTCAGTCTTCCACAAGGGAGTAATATGGCAGGACCTTCATATGGATGGACCCTATTCACTCAGGGCATGAAATCCATTGGCAAGCACAAAACTGAGATGCCAATCCATCAAGAGAGGACATCAATGGGGAAACAAAATAGTGGGGCTGAAGAAAGGTGTGACCCTTTAGTGGAAGTTCACCCGTGACCTATCCAAAATTCATTCAATATGATGCAAGAAACAACCTGGCTAATTTTTTTTTACCTCTTCAATTGTAGCTTCATTATTGGGTGGAGCTTTACTTGCAGATAATATAATCATAATGTCCAAATGGATGGGAAAGAGATTTGGGGTCTCCCCTCCAAGTCAGACCAGATAACTGTACTGAAAATGTAACATTTTTCTTAAATATTCTAAACTTTCTTATTACCTACTTCAGAGCTGTGTTTCCTGTAGTGATCTACATTCAAATTATTTTATATATTAATAATTCTTCACTTATTTGAATAGTAACCAATTTCATTGCATATGGAATGAATGCAGTTGGTGGCCTGAAGAAGTGAATATATAAATAAAATTTAAAAGGAAGGAAAACATAAATCAAGTGTATTGTACATATCTTACAGGTCAGTTAAATGCTTTAAATCATGTCATTTGATTGAATGTCAGTCTATAAGATCATTATTATTTCCATTTTACAGATAAGAATACTAAGTTTCTACAAGTTTCAGATAATCTTCCAAAGCCACATATTTAAACAATCAGTAGATGAAACACTTTAGAGCAGAGTCTCTATTACTTAATGTAATACAGCTGGTATCTTCAGGAAAATCCAGATTATGCATACTCTATGCACCACACTGTCTGAAGTACTGCATGTTGTTATGTAAGTGACATTTTGGGATACCCAAGTATTGTAAATATAAATTTTGATATTAAACTCAAGACTTTATCCTATTTTGATATTATCATTCAAAAGATACAGGATACTCTTCTATTATTTTAAATGTACTATAGAAATAAAAGAGTTTTTTAAAATTGTTAAAATCTCATTCAGCATGAAAGTTCTAAGAAATACACTCCAGGTTTTTCTAAAGAATAGCTTTTTATAGGTGGAGGTTAGAGTTTTGCTCACCATTAGGCTTTATGATTCTGAGGTCTTTCGTTAAGCATAACATTTTTTTTTTGTTGTTGTTTTAAATTTACTTTGTTTTAAACCGCCCTTATTTCAGTTTCAAATGGTTTTCTGTAGTTTGGGCTGTGTTCATACTGTTGTATGAATCGTAGTCTCTAGAAATTTAATCAATATGATAAGGTAAAATCTTGTGTTTGAAAATTTTGGTATGGAATGCCTAGAGTTGTTCAAGTGGAGATTCCACGCTTAGTTTCTCATCTTTTGGGTGAAACTTAAGTAGTATTTTACTCCTTTGTGCTCCTTTTGACACTTACATTTTGCATGTCCTTTCTGCTGACATAGTTAATGGGGAAGGCGTCTTTCCCTGGAGTCCAGAATTAAAGGATCATCATAAATACAGCTATGCATGGAACAAAGGCTAAACAGCTATAGCTGATCATAGACATGATAGTGTGAGTCAAAGGCTGACATGGTCCATGTCACCAAGGGGGATTACTCAGCAGTTCAAGACAAGCAGTTACAAGGAATGCTGTCTGTGTACTGCTCTTAAGAAAAACAAATCTGGCCTGAGAGGAAGGCTGGCATTTCAGAGTCATGAATTCTCAAAAACTGACGGAACAGGGAGGAAATGTTAGTGGTATTTATTTAGCACTTACTAGTATACTGTTTAATTTTAAATTCTACTGAATCCATAGAATTGTAAGGTTGGAAGTACATTCATTTTAAGCATGAGGAAACTGAGGTTGAGTGAATTCCACAAATTCAGTGTGTGAATGATCAGTTCTCTTGAAGTATCTTCAAAAAGAAGAAACATGCATGGAATTAAATGCCTAGTTATTTAAGGAACCTAATTGTATTTAGCATTAATTTGTGTGTGTGTGTGTGTGTGTGAGTGTTGCTGGGCATTGCACCCAGGGCCTTGTATATGTTAGGTAAGCACTCTACCAATGGAGCTAGCATTAAATTTTTTAGTTGAGGGAAAAATTATGGATTTGGGCTGATTCAGTAGAAATGTTTTACTATAATCTCACACTAATTCTTATAATCTCATATTTAGTTCTAACTAGTGTGGAATGCTGTCTGCTCTGTTTCCTCCTCTGAAAACAAGGGGAAAAGGTTTCCACTTTTCCTCTGTGCATAACTTAGATCTGAAATAGTGCAATAATGTTTGCCAGGTAATAGTATTTTTTTTCTTTTGTATGGGTCATTATGGAAAGAGGAGAGGAATAGTCTTCAGGGTGACAAGTGACACATCCCACCCAGTAATCCTATTTGTTCTTTGTCTGTCCTATGACTTGATTACCATCTGTGAGACATCTGAGATGGTGCCCATTCTCCATTAACTACACTCCTTATGGGAAAGCATTAATGATGGGGAAGAGAGAAACCAACAGAACTAGAGAGCAAAACAATCTCAAAGTGATATATACATATATATATATATATATATATATATATATATATATATATATATATATTTTTCCATATAATTACTCATAAGGAAGGTTTCCAGGAGCTCCCTCTGAGAAATAATGCTTGTCACTAGCTGAGCCAAGCATGGGACAACACTTTGAATGGCCAACAAACTTAGACCTCATAGTTACCAAGTTCCCATTTCTTCCCCCACTCTTTACAAATTAGTAACAATTGTTGAAGCTAATTAGATAACTTGTTTGGTGTTCAAACAACTGGCAAGGGAGAGAATCAGAAAGAAGAGAATCTTCATAACTCAAAATTTCAATTTAAAAATCACCAAAATCAGTAACCAAAAAGATATATCACTCAAATAGGTAAAGACCTAAATTCCAGTTTTGTCTTATTTTATAATAATCACAAATGAATATTTTAAAATCTTCTATCAGTTGTCCTGTGTATAAGTGTGCATGTGTGTATACATACAGTTATCACTTTATAAAAAAAATAACAAATCATTGAAATAACAATTCTTCAAATCCATCAATTACAACTTACCCTGGAGGGAATGAGGCACGAACAGTTTGCTAACTATTCTGCAAAATCTCATCATTTATAAGTAGCACAGCCAAGTTTGGAACCCGGGTCTGTCTGAACTCATCCCACGGCAGACTGCTCTCTAACAGACTCATACATTAACCAAAATGCAACTTCTAAGATTTGCATGAGGTAAGCAAAGCTTAGAATTGCCATCTATGAGAAAGATACCAGTGAAGAACTCTCATCAGAACGGCATCTAAGGATTTTTTTATTTCTCACTTAACTGTTGAATGTTATTCATCCCTTTATTTGAGCAACAAGCACAATTATTAACAATGAACTCAGGGAGAATTTGAGCTCCAAGACCACCCCTTGGCTCCTCATCAGGCCAAGCTCCCTCTGGATCATTCATTGTGCCTAAGAGCAGCTGAGACTGCACTGTTATGAAGAAACATTTTTGACAAAGAATCAAGAGACCTGGACTCTGTTACTGGCCGGGTGGGCTGTGAGATAAAAGAGCCACCTTGGCAAGTGGCTTGTCATCCCTAACCCAGAGCTGCCTTGCCTGAGGAAGGACAATTTGGACACGGATGATCTTGAAAGTTCCTGTAGTTCTGAGGGTCTGTAAACATTCACCTCCGTTCCAAAATTGCTCCTGGAGAAGAGAGAAGGACAGGATGCTTCTGGACTCCTAAAAAAAAAAATCATAGTGACTCTCACAAAAGGACCTGCGTTCCCAGTATTTGCTTTCTGGAGGAGACAGTTTAAGATTTACATAAATAGCTCATTTCTCTGGTTGCTTATTTAGGGCATGTTCTTGGATTTCAAGATTGTCTGCCTCGCCCCCCCCCCCCCCCCCCCGGCAATCTTCAGGTCTTCCTTGCCCTCAGTGATAGTTCTCTCAGTGACACTGTTTACTGTGTCCCCACTTTGTTACATTGTCCTCCACTTTATCGACATCACCCACGCTCCCCACGATGGAGCATTTATCAGGCCAGCTGGCATTTCCAGAAAGGCTGTCAAGCAAATCCCTGGAGCCTGTGAGGACCATTTATGTCACCCACGCTCTAGATAAGGGGACTGTCGGATGCAATCACCCACCTGGGACATCACGATAGCTTTTTGTACACTTACCAAAGGAAATCCAGGCTTCTGTACAGGCAGCTTCTCAGTCACTGTGGAAATGATTTATTCAGGCAGAAATGAAGATTAGATAAATTCTGTGTAATTTCACAGAATAAGCCCTAGAAGACAACAAAAAGGACCTCATAAGTGGAGGTATTTTGTTTCTAAAGGACAGAATGCACACCTACCTAATGATCTACCTATTTACCATATTTCCTTCTTGCCCACTTCTTCCATTGGATATCACTGAGCACCTACTAGGTGCCCGGCACTGTTTTATAGGTCGAGAATACAAAAAAGAACAAGTCAGAATACCTCTGTGCACACAGGGTGAACAGTTTAATCTCTTTACTATGGCACTGATTCTGTTCTCTAATAGGGATATAGTGTGTGTGTGTGTGTGTGTGTGAGTGTGTGTGTGTGTGAGTGTGTGTGTGTGTGTGCATAATTTTCCCAATATATTATGGATTTTATAGAGGCAGTCTAAATCACCTCTGAGTCTCCAGTTGCAATGGTTGCAAATAGTTCCTGGTATACAGGAGATGATGCACACACACACAAATAAACATCTATCAAATTACCAATTTGTATAAATATATATGAAGATATGCAAACCCCCAATGGCTCTGTATTTTGGAGTTTTGAATGAATGCTGAAGGAGTTGAGACTCTGGGACCATCTACGTGACGTTATTGTATTTTGTATGTGAGAATGATATGAGTTTTGGGAGCCAGGGTAGAATGTATGGTTCAAATATGGTTTGCCATCATGAAAGTTCCATAAAACCATCCATTTTAGATATGGAAAAACAAAAAACCACAACCTCACTGGCTTTTCATTGTATTTAGAATGAGCTCTCAAAGCCCTGCTACAGTCTACAAGCCTTCCTTTGTCATTCTCTCACTTTTCCCTACTTGAACTTACTTGCAATGGTTCAGCCTCCCTGGTCCTCTCACCATTCCTTAATCAGGACAGGCTGTACTGGATTCCAGGGTCTTTGCATATGCTTGCACATCCTCTGCTTGAAAAGCCTTTTCCTTAGTAAGGAATGGTGAGTGCTTCCTGAAAGGCTTTTCTCAATTCAAGGGCTTCTGCAATCCCAACACGCTAGAGTTGACCTTTCCTGCCTGGCTGAGTAATTCTCTCTCTTACTGCTCCAGTGTATTTTCTTCAGAACACTTGTCATTATGTAAAATAACCTAGCTGTCTCTAACTTGACAAGTCACAACCTCCCTGAACTTTTAGCCTAACACATAAAACTAGAAAATTAGACTCAATAAATTGTTCAGCTTTTTAGATTCTAAAATCCTATTACCTCTTATCAAAGAATCAGTAAAGGCTAAGATCATGCACATTTTTTTCACATTTTTTTAGTCCACAGACAAATCATGTGTGTTCCTTAAGTGAGAGTCTGTGATAGCAGTTGTGATAGTTTAGAGGAAAATTACTTGTTTTTTTTTAGAGCAGGAAGTTTTTTTATGGAAATAATACATACAACTAAAAAAAACTATCACACATTTTTAAATAAATAACAATAGATTTTGAATTCACAGCATCTTGGTTGGCTAGGACGCTAAGAATTGAGTGGAGGGAGGCAGAGTGTGAAATAGGGCTTAAATTGTGGCAATACTTCAACAGCTACTTCTAAACCCATTCTAAGTAGAGGGGACCATGTTTCAATTAGAATTTAGGAGCAGGAGATTGCCAGTTGTTTGGAAATAAAAAGTGAAAATAAAAGTTCTTTCAGAATTCATTTAGCAATACATCTTTTTGAGTGCACCAAATCTACCTCTTCCCTCTGCAGTTTTATGGAGAGGGAACTACGGATTACAATCCCTTATCCAAAATTCTTGGAGCCATAACTAGTGCAGATTTTTAAGTTTTAAAAATTGTGGAATAATTACACAGACTTGACTAGTTGAGCATACCTAATCCCTAAAGTCAAAATCTTCAAATTCTTGAACTTAAAATTTTAAATGAAATGCATTCAGACTTTGAATTTTCAGATTAGGGACATTCAAGTTGTATTAAAAACAGTTTAACATAATGAAACTTAACATGAGTTCATGTAATAGTGAGCCTAACTTAGTCTAGGGATCAAGGATGACTTTGCTAAGGAAAGTAGTAGTTGAACAGCTTCCAAGTTGCACTATTCATAAAAGTTTCTGTCTGATCCCCAGTAGCAATAAGAGTTTACCATATCTCCCTTCAGAGACTGGGCATTATTGTGACCAACTATTCTGACATTCTCTGCCATAGTATTTCCAAGAGAGAATCAGATTAATTCAACTAGCCTTAAAGACCTTTTGAAGACCCTTCACATAACAGTGATTCTTATGCTGAGCCATGGACTGATCCTTAGTCTTGAGAGATATCATCTGAATCAAGGAAAGGTGGACAGTGGTTCACTTGATAACGTGTGAGAAACTTTCATGTGGAGAACTGTGGTGTAGACCATTATTTAAAGAAGGGACCACAGGATAGCAAGGTGACTTGGGGGTGCTTTTGAGCATTAGTGATTATGGCTTCTTGAGTTCACAGACCTAGCTACAGAAGAGAAATTGCTGTAACAATTCGGAGGAAAGCATAGATGAACACCTCATCAACCAGCTGAAATGGTTTAGAGGAAGTGGTCCTTGAAATAGGTCATGAAGAGTAAAGAGAAGTGGTATGAAGACAGATATAAAGAGCCACAGAGAATGCAGCATGATCAGAAGCCTAGAAATATAAGATGACTGCAAGAACCTGAAAATTAAAAGAGAAACCATGAGGTCACATTTCACTAATACACACTTAGCATAGTACCTTTTGAGCATTATAATTTATCTTAGTTGATTTGGTAGTCTCTTTAGAAGATGAAAGCCTGGCTAAGATTTTATGCCCTTAATATAAACTAGAGATAGAAGATTGGGGAGAAAATGTAAACTGTATCTTTTAATTGAAAGTGAGAAAATGGTATAATGAGTTTAAATGAAAGAATGACAAGCAAGCATTACAGTCATCCAAGTATATCCGCATTTTATATCATTGAAGTGAAGACTGACACTGTAGATAATTATGTGCAGAGTCTTCTGTTTTACAGGCTGATCCAAGAATTAGAAGGGATATTACACCTGGCTCCTTCCTTGGAATGGATGGATAGATGACAGGTATGTATCTGGGGATAAAACTCCTCTAGAACTTTAAACATAAGCCACTTCTATTTCAGGAACATAAGAAAAGTGAAAGTACAATGGATCCCTGTTTCTTATCTGCTATGTATTTATTATGATTCAATAGTAAGAGAGCAACAGCCAGCTAATGGAATGTAGGCACAAATGCCCCAGCTCTGTGTGTGCTCAAGGATAGAATTCACAGAATAAATTCAGGGTTCAGTTAAATTTGAAGTTCAGATCAACAATTTGTGCATTTTTAACTTAACCATGTCACAGGGAAATATGTGTTTTCTGTCTGAAATTCTAAATGAATTGGATGTCCTCTATCTGTATTTGCTAAATCTGGCATCCTTATTCCAGGATTAATCTTAATGGACTTTAAAAAATGATCCAAAATAACCCAGTCATGAATGCTCTGTTCATTCAGAGAATATTCCTTGGATGATTTAAGCTTCAGCTAACACAAACCAGCTCCTTGAGATCTTGCTTCGGTAATGAATAAATAATTCCTCTGCCTAACATAAAGATATGCCCAAATGGACAAATCCAAATACCTCATTCTCAAAATTTATTCTCTCTCTCTCTTCCTCTCCCCTTCCCTCTCCTTGCCTTCCCTCCCCACTCTATCCCCCCTCACACACTCTCTCTCTCCCTCTCCTCTTCTCTCTTCTCCTCTCCCATCCCCTTCTCTCCCTCCCTCTCTCCCTCTCTCTCTCTCACACATACTCTCTTTTTCTCTCTTTCTCTCCAGTCCTCTTCTCTCCCCTCCCCTTTCTTCCCCTCCCCTTGCCGCCTTCTTCTTCTTCTTCTTCTTCTTCTTCTTCTTCTTCTTCTTCTTCTTCTTCTTCTTCTTCTTTCTCTCTCTCTCTCTCTCTCTCTCTCTCTCTCTCTCTCTCTCTATATATATATATATATATATATCTTCCCCCAGCTGAGGACTCTATGAATAAAAAAATAAAAAAGGAGGCAGAACAGGATTACATGGGTAATTAAGAAACTCGCTTGGCAATGTGGATAAGATTTGTGATGATTTCATTTCCTTTTAGTGATTGAACTTTGAAGGTAATATAAGGACAATGGAGGTAGATTCAGTAATATTACCTTGTACTTTATTCCTGCCATGTTGCCAGAAAATATTTTTGTTTCCTGAAAGGAAAAGAAACACATAAACGAATTTGCCAATCAATATTACTGATCATACACTGGCAAAAAATATAGCAATTTTTCCAGAAAATTACAATCATTGAAAGCAGATTAACTTACCTATTTAATTATCATACATACAAAAATATAGGCTGTTGTTAAGAAATATATTAATGAACAGTGACAGTGAGAATAGAAGATAAACAAAGTGATATTGATATTAAAATAAGAAAGGAGAGTTAAGGCTCTAAAAACAATGTTTTATAACTTATAAGATATTAAAAGAAGCTAAACTAATTCCCACTTAGGCAGAGATTGATCTATTTGGCTTCATGTCACAACTAATAGCCATAATGTTTTGAGCAGTATTGTCACCTATTCTTATAGATTTAATTGTTATCTCTATGTGCACAAGACAGAGATCTAATTTCCTAACCCTTGAGAGAGAAAAATCACTTTACCTCCACCTCATGATATATCTACTTTTTTTCTATTTTTTGAGGAAATAATCTTCAGTTTTAAAGAGACGAATTATCTGAACATTTCAATCTGAATCAAATCAAACCTCTATCAAGTTTTGCCTCTTGCAGCATGTATTACAAAGTCAGTTTAGGAATATTTACCCAAATCCAAGGTGCCAAGTTGACAGAGCACTAAGATTCTGGAAATTTTTAGTTATTTTTGGAGATTCTCCAAAAAACAAAACATTTACGTATATGTAGGTAAATGTTTTGTTTTTTGGAGAATCTGCAAAAATACTATATATATATATATACACATACATACATACACACACACACACACACACACACATATACATGTTTATAAATATAAATCCCAATTGATTCATGTTTTAGTTGGGTTTTTCACCACTGTACCCAAAAGACCTGACAAGGACAATCTTAAGGAGGAAGAGTTTATTTGGGGCTCATAGTTTCAGAGGTCTCAGTCTATAGATGGCCAAGTTCATTCCTCGTGGCCTGAGCTGAGGCAGTTCATCGAGACAGAACAACGTGGAGGAGGAAAGCAGCTGGAAACATGGGACCAGGAAGCAGAGAGAGAGAGAGAGAGCTCTTCTCAAGAAATACAAAATCTATACCCCAAACAAACACCCTCAGAAAACCCACCTCACTAGCCACACTCTACCGGCCTTCAGTTATTACCACTTGGTTAATCCCTATCAGGGTTTAATGCACTGATTGGGTTAAGGCTCTCATAATCCAATCATTTCACCTCTAAGCCTTCTTGCATTGTGTCAACCTTGAGATTTTAGGGGTCACTTCACTAAATCATAACAGCTCATGTGATTATAAAGTCAGGAAGTTCCTTGATGAGTTTGTCTCCAGGAAGGAGATCAAGAAAAGTCAGTTGTGTAGTTAAGTCTGAGTCCAAAGGCCTGAGAACCATGGAAGTTATGTTGAAACTCCCAGGTCTAGCCCACAAACCTGTGGTGGGAGTGGGAAGGGGGTATATAAGTCCTGGGTCTAAACACCTGAGGATCAGAACTTCCTTTGCAAGGGAGAGAAGGAAGACAGATAGCAAGCATGAATCCCCCTTCCTTCAAACATTTTGTTCTACACAGGCCTTGGAGGAACAGGACAAGGCCCACCCACATTGATGAAGGTGGATCTTTACTCAGCCTACATATTCAAGGGCTTAACCTCTTCCTGAAGCACCCCTATAGACTCTTCCATAAACACTGGTTTGCCAGCTCTCAGGGCATCTCTTACTCAGTCAGGTGGACATATAAAATTTCAAATATCATTGGCAAAAGTAAATAGAAATGACCAGTAATATAAGAAATAATTCCCAATTGTCCACTTAACATAACTCACCTAGTCCTCTTTTTTTTAACTTTTTATACATTTTCTACTAAACAGAGGTTCAATTACGCCATGGAAAATATACATACATAGTATTTGTATTATATATACACTGATATAGATGATATTATGGTAAATGCATATTTATATATAATATATGCACATTATATATTTTATGTCTGAATTATATATATATATATATATAAAACACATGAATTTTATGTGTATATAAATTGTATTTATGTATATAAAAATTTAATAAAGGAAAAGAATAGAAATGTGCCCATTTCTCTTTTATGTCTCAATACAAAGTAGTGATCATTGAAAAGTTGTTGAAAGTCCACCATGAGGTAAGGCCTGGTCAGGATTATTTTTCAAAGTTCTTGCTACACCCCTGGAAAATACTCTAAAAATTTCATAGTGCTTCTATGATCGTATAGCTATCCATCATAGATAGATAGATAGATAGATAGATAGATAGATAGATAGATAATCACATGAAACACACTTTCCTAAAGCAACAGCACTGCCTTAAGAAATGGATTGATAGACAGTGTGTTATTCTATAAAATAATTTTTGACAAAGATAAATCAACCTACAAAATATGAATCCAAAGGGGAGTGGTTTAGAGAAGTATCAAGACTCAATACTCACAGAAAATACCAAGGTTAACTGAATAAACATTATGAAAACAAAATTTAGCCAAGGGAATAGAAGGGAAGTAGAAAAAATACTTCAAAGCACTCCTTATTTTCATGAAAAACAATGCTATGATTAGCATCAGTTTTCTACCCTCCAGGTACTTTTTATTTTCTCTTGCAGAATTCTTTTGTGCATTATTCATAGTCTTAACAAGAAAGGCTAATCCAGCCTGTAACTGATGGGTAGGTATATGGCAACACTGTTGTCTTCATGCTGCTTGTACAGTCATTTCAACAAATTTTCTCCAAGAGGAGCAGGAACAGTGGGTGCACCAGACAAGAAGAAAAATATAGACATGAACAAGTGTTTAGCCTTACTAGCAATCAAAGGGGAAGGAATTAAAGCATTACTAGGATACCAGTTTTGGCACCAAATTAAGATTTTGAAAGCAAATGTTAAAGATTGCTGAGTGTGTACATTATGACAAGCAGTTGAATAAGCTATTGGTGGAAATAAAATTGAGAAAGCAATTTGGCATATATATGTATATCTAAAGAACCTTAAAAGCTTTTTATAGCCTTACACCCAACATTTTCATCTCTAGAACTATGAAAGAATCTGAAAAATATGTACAATATATGTATGCATTTGTGCACTTCTGTTTTTTTTATTATAAGTAAGAGAAAACTACATATATTTATCAATATGGGAATGTTTAGATAATTTTTGTTAAATGATACAGTATCGATATTTATATGCTAGTGGACATGGATAGAAAATAATGTAAAGTTAAAGACAACAGAATCTAAAATTTTATACCCAAAATTGTTTCAATTTTGAGAAACAAAATGTTGTCCATATTATACAGGTGCATTTGTATTTTTTGACTATGAATGTGTATTGTTCATTTTCACAGCTAACACATCAAAAAAGCACAAGGAAAAAATATACTAAATATAAGCAATGCCTACCTATAGTTGTAAAAAGTATGCACATTTTAATAACACTTTGTTTTTCATATCTTTTAAATTTTTTACTTTGAACAAGTATTATTTCATAATAAAATATATTTTAATGGACCTGGATAATAAATTGGTATTATAATTTCACATGACAAAGACCTATTTTTCTCTGCCAAATTAAAACAAAATCTATTATTTATAAAAGATAAGTCATTGAGAATCTGGAAAAGTTCTACACAAATAACTGAATAGGATTATGATTCCCTTCCTTCAGTCACCTGCCCCCCCCCACACACACACAAAAAAAAAAAATGTTGAGAAGTAGTAATATTTTCTCATAATTTTATGTGTTTTATATTAGTTTCCCTAGTTAAAGGTGTTAACATAATAACTTTTCTGAAAGTAGACAACTGAGTTGTTAAATACACTGAATTAATAAAAGTGTACATTTTTAAATTAAGGCTCAAAATATGCATTTTGTAAAGTTTAGATGCTGTAATTCAACACATGACTGTTAAACACTGAAACTATGAAAGTAATGTTTTCTACGATTTATGTAGAATCTGAACCATGTGACTTGCATCTACATTTAAAAGAATAAGTTAATCTGTGCTTTTTCTTTGAATCACATCAGTTGTTGATTTTTAGGAATCATGATAAATTTCTTTAATATTTCAGAGCTTCATTTACAAGAGTAACTTATTGAGTGTATCCAAACATCAAATAAGACAGCCAAAAAATAAATGAAGACTAATTTTAATTGACTTTCCTGATCTAACAAAATTAGAGGAATCAAATCTTTTCTCTGAATATTGAATCCAATGCTTTCAATTTTTTAAGGTATCTTGGTTCCTATCCACAACTAAAATAATTTCTATGTCACATTTATTCTATCTCTAATTGTGCATTTTATAAGAATCAAGTGATTTCAATATCTGTACAAAAAATGGCTAAAATATAAGTCTAGATTCAGAATGGAGATTTGAATTCGGAAACTCAATTTTCTCATTTAAGAATGATACAAACTTTCAGAAGTTCTTAAGCCTTCTAAACTCTCATGTCCTTGTCTATAAAACAGGACTAAAATTCTACCTATGTTATCAGACCATAGAACTGTATGATGAGGTGACATATATAGTTTAACCCCTGAACTTGGAACTTCCTAAGCATTCAACTAATTATACCATATGTTTTTTTAAAAAGTACACCCATCTCGGAAATCGTTAGTACCTGAAGGCCAGGCACTATGCTCAGAACAGATATTTTTTTTTTTTTTCAAAAATGTCTCCCCTTGGTATACACCTTCCTGAACATTGTCTCCTAGGTTGTGTGTCCACCCTCCCTCACTCTCCTAAGGGTAGTTCAGCAATTCAACAGATCTGCACATTCAGAAGTGAAGTGTTCAATGGTTCTTTCTGTAAAACAAGAGCATATGTTTCAGTTACCCTCTCACCTCTTTTTCCTCTTGACCTTTAGGTTCATCTATGAAATAGGAAAAGAAATGAACAACAAAAGTTAAAAAAAGGACGAGGGGAGGAAAATAAGTCATTGTAAAAAAAAAAAAAGAAAAAGAAAAGAAGAGTAGACTGTTGACTGATTCTGTACATGGCAAAGTAGCTTACTCCAATTTAATTTTTCATAAATGCCGCCATCTAGTGTTCAATAACCTGACTTTTATTACTGACCTTAAAAATATATTGTTATTGTGGAAGTAATGTTCCCCAGTTTAGAGACAAATAGCCAAAGATAATTTCTTTCATGCTTTCGAGTCTTTAAAAAAGATTTTCTATATCTGAAATAACAACATAAAATTGAAATAAAGAAGAATCACTGTAGCTTATCTGTTGACATGTTATATACTTTGAAATCCAAATATGCTGTAATAATTCCATAATAATTATAATTCTAGTTTTCTCTCTCTTCCTACCCCCTCTATGTACAACATTCTTTGGAAATTTGTCCTAAAACTCAATATCAAAACAAATGACCCAATTTAAAAATGGGCAAAGGACTTGAAGAGGCATCTGTTCAAAGAAGGCATACAGTGTCCAAAGGTCTAAGAAGATATGCTCATCATTACAAAGCATCAGGAAGGCAAATAAAAAACCCAGAGATGTCACCTCACTCCTCTTAGAATACCTATTTAAGGATAAAAGATAGTTGTTGTTGAGGAAAGGAGAAAAGGGAATCTTTGTGCACTATCTGGGGGAATGTGAAGTGGCACAACCTTCTATGGAAAACAGTGTGGAGGTCCCTCAGAAAATCAAAATAAAAATTGCTATATAATCCAGGAATCCTACTTCTGGGTATATACCCCCCACAATGAAATTTGGATTACAAAGAGATTTCTTCACTACTATATTCATTGTAACATTATTCAAAATAACCAAGATATGGAAACTCAAACATACTTTGGCAGATAAATGCACAAAGAAAATGTGGTTCATCCATATACTGGGATACTAGTCAGGCCTAAAAAGTATGGACATACTACCATTCACAGCAACATAGATGGAGATACAGGACATTATGCTAAGTGAAGTAAGTCAGTCACAAAAAATCAAACACTGCATGATCCCTCTTACATGAGGCATCTAAAATATTGAACTTACAGGAGGGACAGAAAAATGGTAGTTACCAAGGGATGGGAAGGTGAGGATGCTGGGAGTTCTTGTTCATCAGTTTTTATGTTAGTTAGACAACATGAGTAAGTTCCAGAGATCTGCAATATGACATAATGTTTATAGTTAACAGTAATATATTATGCACTTAAATATTTGTTAAGGTGGTAAATCCCATCTTTAATGTTCCTATCATAACATAAAACAAAACAAAAAGAAGCACATAAGGAAACTTCTGGAGGTAATGGATAGGTTTAATGCTTTGATTATGGTACTAGGAACATGAACACATATATATATATATATATATATATATATCCAAACTCACATATTTAAGTACAGCTCTTTGTATATTGATTATATGTCAATAAAGCTGTAAAGAAAGTGACATATCAATGTTGATTGGACACCTGTGTAAATATAGTAAAATCCACTTAATTGCATAATTTCAGTGAGAAAATTTATGGGTTTTGAATGATATTAAACAAAGCTTTGCTCTCAGTTGCAACTCTGACTTATATCATAGTGCTTAGAACACAGTGAATCCTTGTTAAATGTGTCATATTTAATAAAATGCCTAATCTTTATATGCCAGGAGTATTCTAAACAGTTCTTATATATTATCACTTGATATCTGCAAACCCTGAGGAGGAGTTTTCTGTTATCATTTTCTTTCACAGAGGAAAAATCTGAAAGATAATTTTTTTTTTTTTTTTTTTTTTTTTTTTAGCAAACTTCCTAACAAGTGGTCAGGATGAGATTTGAAATCAAATCTGACTCAAGAGTCCCCATGTTTAGATATTATAGAGATTTAAATTTATCAAAATTTCACAAGAAAATTATATAACTTATAAAAACAGTTTGGTTATCAGTGAATCTACAAAGGTGTACACTTTGATAAATGAGAACTGTGATAAAAGCATGATTAAATAATTATTCTCTTTAAAGATAACATCATTTCTATAGAATAGAAAACATAGCATAAAAGTGAACTGAAACTTTGAAGGTATTATGTGGTTACTGATTTACAAGATGAAGATATATCTTGCTCCACCTCCAAAAAATAAATGCTTACTGAGGATCAAATGCTTGTGCACAATCTTTTTAAAATGAATTGTTTCCTCTCCAACAAAAATTTAGTTACAGTGATAATTTATTTATTCAAATTAGTGATTTACTCATGTGATTTCTATTTCTCATTTGTCCTATTGCATATATATGCTCTATTATATAAAATTGGTATCCCTTTTCCTTTTTACTCTGTACAAACTGGCTTCTAAACTTAGAAAATTGGAAACCTATGATGTGGTTATTGAAGATAATTGACAGGCCACCAATTCATCAGTTTCATACCAATGTTTGTACTAAGAGAGGGAAGTAAATGTACTTTATCCTGGAATTTAAGCATATGTAATTCTTAGGTTACTCAATTAATTTCCAAAATAGAAGAAGCCCCTGAGAAAGGTACAAAGACATCTGGTATGCTTTTCCCTGAGAGATTGGAAATAGGAACACTCAATTCCATACAAACACAGGAATATCCACAGTGTCACTATCTAATATAAACTTAAGTGGTTGATATGATTGAGGATATATTCATCTAAAGCCTGCTTTAAGAAAAATGTAAAATACTTCCTCCTATGCATTATTCATTAAAAGATTCATAGGAGTTGTAATTAAATATGAAGCTAAATACTGAGACTAAAAATATATTAATACTTAAGAAAATTCAAAACCACTTTAAAGGTAATGTTGGACTCTTTTTATATATTTTTTTTAATTTTTTATTGTTTTGTCTAACTTGTAAAATTACCAGGGACTTAAAATGCCATTGAAAATATTCGTGCACACCTTTATTTTTCAAATAAGAAAATGGGAACTATAAAACTTGAGAAACTAGTCTAAGTTCAAGTGCTATTTACAACTCAAGACCAGATCTAGAAATCTATTGCTTTCACTACATGGATTTGGATTGTTCTTTTAGATATACATGACAGTAGAATGCATTTTGACACATTATACATATATGGAGTATAACTTCCTTTTTTTGTGGTGCTGAGGATCGAACCCAGGACCTTGCCTATGCAAAGCAAGCTCTCTACCGAGTCATATCCCCAGCCCTGCTTTCACTACATGAAAACAGCATTCTTTTTAAAGTTCCTCAAAACAAAATGCTGATAACAACAAATATTGAAGGAAAAACATTGAAGGAATTAAAGCAATAAACCCAGAGTTCACACAAGAAAGAGTTAACTAACCATCACTCACTTATCATTCATTCATGTGATTATTCATTCAACAAACAATGTTAAGTATAATCTCACAAACTTACTATTAAAAAAAAGGCTGAAATCTAAACATTTATCTACTTTTACCTTCTGTAGCTACATATACCAGATGTTGATGCAGAGTATATATAACAAGGCTTTGAGATATGAGGACTCTAAAAGACATTTTTAAAATGTTTTTCCTGCATTTATTTTTTAGACTCATTAAAGCAATTTATTACTTTACTACTATTTCTGTTTGTATTTCTCTCAGTAAACTGTAGTTCAGTTTGACTATGGTAGGTCCTTGAAAAAAGTTTAGTAAAAATGATGACCTAGGCAGGCATCATGGCATACGCCTGTAATCCCAGTGGCTTGGGGGCTGAAGCAGGGGGATCTCCAGTTCAAAGCCAGCCTCAGCAATGACAAGGTGCTAAGCAACTAAGAGAGATCCTGTTTCTAAATAAAATACAAAATAGGGCTGGGGGTGTGGCTCAGTGCTCGAATGCCCCTGATTTAATCCATGGTACCCTCATCTAAAAATTAGGACCTAATTCTCTGGGGATAAACCCATCTTTTCCTCACTATCATCTTTGTCTTCCTCTTTCCATCTTAATAGGATCATATTATTGTTTCCATTTTCTCCTATATCATTAACAGAGAAATATATATGAGTAAAATTGAATAAAAACAATTTATTACAATTGTTTTTTATCAATTAAGAAGCAATATTTTTTTGGCATAAACATGATCAAGTTTCTGCCAAGTCTACTTGTTGCTACTACCATGATGGTGAGCTTGAGAAGAGCCGAGTTTTACTTCATTATTTCAGATTAGAAACTTAAATTACACAAATTGATCATCCATACTCCTCTCAATTGTCCATGCAAGAGACATTATATATTTTTGTTGACCAAGACTAAAATTATATCAGAACCTGATGTTCTATATGCTAAGCATAAAGTTTGTAGTGGAAAAGATCGGGAGAACTTATTTTGCAGATTTCCAAATCAAATATTAAAAATACAAATGGAAATATAATATTAAACTTTCTATCTAAGGCAAATCTCAGGCCCAAAGCCAATATTCTGTATAATATTATTGTCAGGCAATTTGCTAATGAAAACCAGCATTATTTTTCTGTCTATGATTCTTATTTTTCATTTTATAATCTGAAGGGGACAATCCTAATAAGAATTGCTGAGCAGATTTTAAAAATCTCATTAGGCATAAAGAGATGCAGAGGTCCGAGAAATAATACTTTATGTCTTAGGTTGTTCCAAATGTCTTCAGATAGCAATGTCTTTTCAATATCTACACCGGATTTAAGTGTGGGTGTAATCTATAGTTACAGAAAGCAAATAATAACAAATGTGCAACTATATCAAAATAATGCAATTAGGGAGAGAATCAAATAGAATAGAGAAAACAGAAGCTACATAATTTCAGACATAGAAGTGTTAGGGTTAAGTTCTTACCAGCCAAAAGATTTTCAGGCTTATGGCAGAATAAATATATCTATATTTACTATTTCACAATTCATGTTGATTTTTTAAAAAGTATGTCTATATATGGTTTTGATAAATTATATATATGCATATACATATATATTCAGAAATGCACATTTGTATGTTTTTGTATGCTTATAGTACGTTATGACTCTAATGTCCTATTTTATCATATACATATGCATATAAAGACCTATCACATTTTATACAATGACAGTCTTACCCCTATAATATTGAGATAACTCTAAATAGACAAACTGAGATTCTAAAAGAAGCAGGCTCTATACAGCTCTCCGGTGCTGGAGAATAAAGGGTGAAGCCATGCAGGTGGCATATGCCCACTTCCAACCACATGGATCCTGCCCCTCTGCATGCAGTAGATTTGGTATTGACTAGTGATATTCTCTCCAGGACAAGCTGTGGATCATGAATTCATAGGAAGATGTATTGGTTTTCAATCTGAGGGAGGTCAGATGCCTCTGAAGGATTTTAAACAAAAGATGGATTTGATTTCTCTTTTGAAAGCATCACTGGCTACCATGCAGAAAGCAAAATATAGGCTCAGAACGTTGATGAGAAAAACTGGCTAGGAGACTACTGAATTAATACAGGAATGTGATTGTGTCTTGCAATGAGACAGTAATCATTAGAGATAACTGTTCTATTTCTAGAGAGAAATGCTTTAACTCACAAATTATTATTTTTTAAAGAGAGAGAGAGAGAGAGAGAGAGAGAGAGAGAGAGAGAGAGAGAATTTTTAAATTTATTTATTTATTTTTTAGTTTTTGGTGGACACAACATCTTTGTTTGTATGTGGTGCTGAGGATCGAACCCAGGCCGCTCGCATGCCAGGCGAGCGCTCTACTGCTTGAGCCACATCCCCAGCCCCTAACTCACAAATTATTAACTTAGCAAAAAGAAAGACAGGATCTGAGAATTTCTACATCATGACTGTTTGATAAGTCAACCCTGAAGTGAAATCATGATAAAAGAATCTCAATAAAACAACTCATCAAACATCAAACTCATTTATTATTGTAGATGCAAATATTAGTCAATTAAAAATTATTCACTTCCCTAGAGAAGAAAAGAACCATCAATATGTAGGAAATCATCCAGGTATGCAAAATTGTTCAATGTGAGGTAATCAATTCATGTTATTTCATACTTAAGTTATAAGAAAAAAAGTTGCATTAATCCGGGCACAGTGTAATCCGGGCACACCTGTAATCCCAGCAGCTCGGGAGGCTGAGACAGGAAGATCACAGTTCAAAGCCAGCCTCAGCAATGGCAGGGCGCTAAGCAACTCAGTGAGACCCTGTCTGTAAATAAAATACAAAAAAAGGGCTGGGGATGTGGTTCAATCCCCATTGCTCACCCCCCCCCCCACACACACACACAAAAGTTGCATGGAGAATGCATAAGGTGTTTGATAAAATATATTAACCATGACTAAATAATACAAATTTTTAATAAAATTTAGAAAATAAAAAAAAATATATTTCCTCATTAGAAAGAAGATAACCTATCTGAGACCCTGAAAGCTAAAAGAATTATGAGTAATGATATAAAGATATTTATATTATTGTCAAACTCAAGGAAAAGTTCAAGGACACTCGGTTCTTTAACGGTGTTGGGCTGTGTCTTATAGCCAGTGCTCAGATCAGAATGCATGTGGGGTAAACACATATTCCCAAATGTCACCATTGATAATCTGTAGGTATTAGGATTCTGATATCTTTCTCTGTCCTTTGCTCGGTAGCATTTCTTAATCTTTTGACAGAAACCGTGTATTATTTAATAACCATATGAAAACACAGCATATAATTTACTTTAAATAACGAAATTGAAAATATTTAGATGCCAAAGGAGAAAAAAGCTAAAACACTATTAATTCAGGACCCAAATATTTCTTTAGGAAGGCTTATTATTTCAATAAGCATTGGTTGACTCTGCCCCACTTTATTCCATAAACCAGACACCAGGCATTCAAAGATGAGTTAGTCGCATAAATCTAAGGAACTTGGCAGATGTGAAGTCAGGGCTACTGCAATGAGTTGGGCCTTAATATAGAATTAAAGGGCACACAGAAGGGGTGACTCTTTTGGGTGGGGGAGTATCAATAGAAGGTAACCAAAGGCTGGTGAAAACAATGACCTTGAAGTTAATTTAAGAAATAACCAGAAATGTTTCACAAAGTTGTTTCAGGATCCGAACACTCCATTAGAAAAGTGTAAAAGAACATGATTTGAATCATATTGTTAATTATTACTACCTTAATATATTTGTATGTAAAAGTCCTAATGACAACCACAATAATGAATATGAAATAGCACTTTAATAATTGCTCTAGTAGCTTTATAGTGTGGCTTGCAAACTAGAACCACATGATCGGGGCTCTATCTCTCATCTTTCATAGTGTTAATCCATTGCCCAAAAATATGCCATGATAGTTCATTCTTAACAACTCCTGCATTCTGTTCATTTCAAAAAAAGTCCCAGAATATTACAGTTTTCATAAAATACCTGTTTTATGCTACCATGGCTTCATAGGCATACCTCATTCCACATCCTGTGTCATCTAGAAGTGATCCTGTCCTGTTCAACTAGTCCAGTATCCTGCATCTAACACAGAACCAGACACTATGTGAATACATGGTGTTTGCAGAATGTTAAGTGAATGAATGAGTAGTAAATCTTACCAAAATAAGCTTACTACTGAATTTGCTAGAAAATTTATCAGTCTTTATCATGGAGTTATCCCTAAAGAAAAATCAAGGTACAATGAACATCAGATTGTATTAGATGAACCACAAATCATACTGAAACAAAATAATTTGTTGAGCCTCCAAATAATCTAAAAATAATAATGATAATAATAATTTTTGATAAATGTTTTTATAAAATAATTATTCTAAAATAAAATAAATTTTATCTTTCACAATTCAAATTTAAATCAGGCATATTGCTTTCAAAGAGGATTTTACTGAACAGATATAAAAGAGCCTAAATAACCTAAAACTTATTTTATTTACTAGAATACTAGCAAATAAATCATGACAGTACTGTTTGATAAGTTACAAAAGTCAGAGTTTGGTGCTCTTTCTAGCCTTAAAAGTGAAAAATAAAATTTTTACCTATTTTATTGAACTCCATACTCCATAAGGCCACATGAGTAATGACCAGGGAATGGAGAGTCACTCTTGTCCCTCAGTGTATTTGCTGCTGGGTGGCCCAAGAGTTCATCCAGCTCCCGAATTCCTCTTATATGTATAGCCATCTTGTAATTTGAGGCCTCACAAGGAAGAATGTTAAGGGAAGAACTTGCAGTGGAGACATTCCTTATTTGCAGGGTTACAAAACATCCTTGAAAGCACAAGAAGCATATGGGCCACACACCAGAAGCTGGGGATTTTTTTTTTTTTTTTGTCTCTTCTTGGTGCCTCAGAATTCCTATCCTATTCTGAAGGGTCATAAGACTTGTCAGCAAGTGAGTTATGTGGTCGGCACAGACACTGCTGGGAAAAAGACAGAACCTGCTTCTTCATGAGCCTGGAAGCTGTTTTATGAGTTAACTGCTTGAGGCTTGGGAGTGTATTGTTAACACATGCACATTTCCAATAATGCTGACCACAGTATTTTAGATAGAACAATGAGCCAATGAATGTTGAATGAATAGATAAATGAGAGAACAGATAAATTATGCTTTAATGAAACATAGTTTGATATAAGGCTGTCAATGAGCTAATCTCTAATTAGTGATACCATGTTAAAACTGATTAGCTAAATTTCATTGACCAGAGGTAAAGTCATATATGAACATGAGCCTAGCACCATAAACTATGTATGTTTGTATATATGTCCATGTGTGTGTGTGTGTGTGTGTGTGTGTATGGTTGTATGTATGCATGTTTGTATCTATATTTATGCAAATGTGCTATTCATTCATACAAAATATTTATTCATACAAAAATTCATTCATACAAAAATAACAACAAAGAAATACCTTAAAGCAATTAAATACTTTATGAATATTTTATTTAGAAAGTTAACTTCCTTCTAGTGAAAATATGTTATTTTAAATCTCTTACTGTGGCTTGCTTTCATTTCTGTTATATAATAGATATATATTACTTTTATAGTCAGAAAAAATGTTAACAGAAGTCATTCATGGACATGTAGAGGATAGAAAATATAAGCTTAAATATTATTCACTGTCTTGTTTGCTTTTCTTATTTTGTTTTGTTCGGTTCTGAGTATCCACTCTGGGTAAAACTATACAAAGTCTTCATCTTAGAGGATAGTTATAGATTGAATAGAAATTAGGATTTGCCCCATGATTTTAAACAAAGGTTGAGTCAAGAGGAATAAAGGATTAACATTTTGTGATCAAGAAAATCTACTTAGTTAGAAATCTCTAGTGTGACAACAGTTTAAATAACTGAGGCTCCACTGTATTGTGGGTAGTGCCATGTGTGTTCTTGGGTTGGCCGCCTCACTTTCTCCCAGAACTGCTCTGGGGAACAGGGCAGACCACTAGAAAAGGAGGCCATGTCCCCATCAAGGGAGAAAGGATTTGCAGTGAACTCATGGAACCTTTGGCAGAAACATTAAGAAAGACCTTGGACTCTCTGACTGCCAGATTAAACAAAGTAAAGGATGTCGTTTATTTTACTTAAGTCAGCTCAGTTGATTCATAATACTAGTGGTAAAAGCATCTTAGAGAAACAGGTCAGGGATCACTAATCCTTTCTTAGTGGCTTTCTTATCTTATTAGATTTAAGCTAAAGGAAAAACAATCCAATAAGCAGCCAAGATGCTTACAGAGAATTAAAATGCTTTCTGAGATTATTTGCGACTGAACACAGTTTCAATCTTAGCTTAGAATAATATACAGCTTTCCTTCCATTGGGCTGAATGAGAGAACAGTATTGGTGTATCAAAATGTGAAATGCATGGGATTTGTATCCCTCCTTAAATCTGCATGAGCATCTCCTCCTTGGTCTTCGGCCTCCTGGCTCTCATTGCTACCCTTCATCTTCCAGTTTGGCAGCATCTGGTTCTCACCATCCTCTCTTCACCTGGAATTTCAGCCTCAGAATTTCCTGGGGTCCAAGATAAATAAGTCTGTTCATCAGCCACAGATCCTTCCAGTGTTTGCTTTGAACAATAAACATTTAGAACCACCAGTCTGTAAGCTCCTGTATCGTCCACTTAATGGGGCATTTGATGTCCTAGGAAATGTGGCCCTGAAGGTGTTTTTGCTTCATTCTTACCATTTTCATATACATGTCAATGATTTGATCCTTTCCTGCTTTGTGATGTCACCACAGCCTCTCGGGTCTACATTTGTCTTTAGTGCTTTCAGCCTATATTGTTTGATTCCTTGTTATGCATGGAAATTTTCAGATTTATCTTCTAATGATCTGGAAGCTAGACTATACCAGAGGCACCTGTTCTCCAGCATCCATTCCTATGGGACAAGACAGAAAAGATTTTGAACCACAAAGCTGCACTCTTTAAGGCTGTTTTGGAGCACAATGGTTAGTGAAATGAGTATTGAAGTCATATTCTAAAACATATGACAAATCCCTGATCAATCCCTTGGTAAACATTTTATTCTTTCAACCTCCCATTAATTGTTTTTTGTTTTTTTTTTAAATTTTAGTGTCCTTATTCATACCTATTGAGTAAACACAGTAGAGCAAAAATACAGAATAAAATAATTATGAGATTTAGAGTTCAATAGTTCTGGGCTTGATTAGTAGGACAGTCATCTAATAAATGATTTTGAAAAAGCAACCTGTTTGACCTCAGTCTACTTTTTTTTTCCTAAAATAGGCATAGTATCTCAGGAATGTAAGTAGATTAATCAAAAACTGTAGATTTCAGCTTTTTATTTTAAATCTCTCTACATTACAATTTCTCACAGGTTATTGTAATTTCCTGCTCCAAGTTGATATACAGTGAATGTCTGTTAAACTTGTTAAACAAGTAAATGGATAAAATGTTTAAAATATTACATCAAGTTCTCTTAGAAAATTAGCTTTGTGGTTGCCTTACCATCTGCTTTCTGAGTTGTGTTTCCTAAAAATTCATATGATGAATTACTTACCCCCAGTACCTCAGAATGTGGGTTGCATATGAAGATGGGGGAATCTACAATTGTAATTAAGTTAAAATGAGGTCATTAGGATAGAACTTAATCTATGTGACTAGTATCATTATAAAAAGAGATTAGGGCACAGATATCCAGGGAAGGTTATGAAAATACAGAGAAAATTTAACTAACTACAAGAGAGAAACTTAGGAAGAAACCAATCTTTCCTATACCTTAATGGAGGATTTCTAGACTCTAGGATATGAGAAAATAAAAGCATTGTTTAATTCACTGGGTTGCGGGTACTTTGTTATGGTGTTCCTAGAAAATAAGGAATTAATCCTTGACTTTAGTATTAAAAATTGGTGCACCTGAAATAAAAGCTGATTCGTTTGTGTTTGTAGTATCTGCATTTATTTGTTTGGAATGAAAATAAGATAGCACTTCTGGGGTTTTCACCCAGAAACAGAATGACAATGATTTTTGTTGTTGTTGCTTTTGCTAAAGTAAGCAAAATCTGAAATGTAACACATGCACCTAATAAACAACTCCATGTCATGCAAAGGATGTGCAGAATTTGGAAAACAGGCTGTATTGAGCCATGCTGTGTTTCAACAGACTTGTTAGCAATGATGCTTTAAGGAGAGCAAGTCATGAATGAACTGCACGATATTTGGAGACAGATTAATAGTTTCTGTTTCAACTTGACGGTACCAAATGCTCAGTCATATTCCCTAGCAGTGCTTGCTGAATTCCAAATGGATGGAAAATGCCTCATTGAGTCTCAGAGGAATTATAACTCAAACTATTATATTTGTATAGCACATTACAGATTTGAATATATTTTCCCTTAGATTTTTTCTTATTTGGTCTTTATTATTATTATTAAGCATAATTATGATAAGCTCAGAAATAGAGTCATTTTCTCAAATCCCCATTCATGAGAGTAGTGAGGAGGTAGAATTTTAACTCAAGAACTGTATGCTAATACCAGGTGTGGTGGCACACGCCTGTAATCACAGGAACTTGGGATGCTGAGGCAGGAGAATCACAAGGAAGATTTTCAACAGCTGTCTCAAAATAAAGGATAAGAAGAACTGTGGCTATAACTGAGTAGTAAGGTGCCTCAGAGTTCAATCTCCAGTAACAAAAAGTCAGGTCAAGAAAGATTTGTACCGTTCTCTAAGGATTATGGCTTCTGGATCTCACTGCAATTTACTGCAGCCATTTTCCTGGGAACAAAGAGCAGGTTTTCAAATGACAGGACCACCCCATTCTGGACTATTTGGGAGGGAAACAGGTGGTGGGCACAAGTTTGAAAAGCAAAGAAGATACATCAAATTATCTGGTAGAAATTACAATGTTGCTAAGATTTGAATGTCATAATTTTAAAGAAAACTTCAAACCAAATCACTCTTCACAGATGAAGAACAAACCCAGAAAGGTCACTGTCCAAGGTCACTGTCATAGCTGGAATTTGGAAGTGGGTCTATAGGATGGCAACATTCATGTTCTCCCCATTGCAACATCTATTGCCACTCTTTTTTTTTTAATCGTTTTTAGAGTAATTTGAGTCCCATTAATTTAGAAAGGCAATAACTTTTATGGAAAAGATACTGCCATCATGGAAAAATCCCTGCTAGAAATCTCCTGACAAAGGGCCTAGGGATTGTCCCTAACCCACCTGCTATCATCTACATCAGCCTCTTCCTCACAATACAACTGGAAAACATGGTGTGGAACAAAAAATCATCTTCAATAAAATATTAACTAAGTATGAGTTATATGCAACATTTATGTAGTGTTTACTGCATATTGGAAGAAATTCATGAAATACCTACAAAATGCTACCTGATAGATGTTATTAAATTAAAATGAGAAAATTTAGACACCAAGAGATTATAGAACTTGCACAAAATCTTATAACCTGTGTGTGGAAAAATTTAAATTTGGAATATAGCCCTCCTGGCTCCACAATCTTACACACTATTTTATATTTCAATTTAAAGTAGTTTAAGTTATGTTTTATGGTATTATTGTAGTTTTTATTGGTTGTCCTTTATTAGGACAGTTATAAATTTTTTTAAATATATTCATTCACTGACTTATGCAAAAACATATTTACTAAGCACCTACTATGTGTTTGTCAATGAGATAACTGACAAACTTATGTTCTTTTTCTGGAACCATAAGTTTTATTGATGGAAAGCAAGAAGTAAGTAAACAAATGAATACTTATTTAAGTAAAATGTATGCTGTAATGGAGTGTACAGGATATACTGCAAAAAAAATAATGAGAACTAACCATTGTTTTACTGACAAAACTCCCCTTCTTGGTCAGGTAATATGCTTAATCTAATTTTTAAAAATCAATATTCTGCCCAACACACATTCATTCATTACATTTGTATTCTCATCTTGTACCATACTGATGTTACAATATGAATTCTATTTAACTGCTGTATTTAAGTAGGAATCTATATTTTTGTTAGCTTGGTAATAATTTTGCTGTGGTTTGGATATAACAAGACCCCCAGTAATCTCATTGATAGACAATGCAGGAATATTCAGAGGTGAAATTATTAGATCACAAGAGCTGTAACCTCATTAGCGGAGTAATCCACTTGGTAAATTAACAATTTGAAAGGACTAACTGGGTGGTAACTGGGGACAGTTAGGTGTGGCTAGAGGAAGTAGGTCCCTGGGAATACTCCCTTGGAGTATGTCTTCTCTCTGACTCCTTCCTTGTGTTAACTCTGCTTTTGAACTGCTCTTCCACTGCACCCTTCTGCCATGATGCCTTTCCTTCAGACCCACAACTAAAGAGTCGGCCGACACTGAACTGAACCTCTGAAACTGTGAGCCCAAAATAAACTTTTCCTTCTCTAAGTTTTTCTCCTGGGTATCCTGATCAGAGCAATGAAAAGTTGACTAACACAAACTCCTTATTTATCTTCTCAGAACAAAGCTTTGGGAAGAACTTTGCTAAGTCATAAACAAAATGAAAGGTGTTGCATCATGCAGGTTCTCATATGATTCTTTGAGACTGGAATACTTTCGCCTTCCCTGGTCCTTGATATCAAAGCAACTTCAGGGGAAAACTAATATATGGAGGCTACCTGGTACATTATAAATATGTATGAAGACATTGCCGATTTGGGGAAACGGGTACCAAAACTGGTCTGTGGGTGGGTGCATGTGTGTGTCTATGACTGGAAGTGTCTTGGCTATGAAATATTTTATTACACACTTTTACAGGACAACCAAATTTCATGTCAAAGTCCAGAGTAGTAGACATTCATGTGGTATCATTGAAATATTAAAGGATTTTAAATCTTTCAGAAATGAATGCAAAGTCAAGTTTTGAATTTTATTAAATGTGTCTATAAGGAAATAGATTGATCTGAGTTCCATATGCACTTATTTATTGATCTGTCCATATGAATGTCTATAAATTGTGAAAATAATGATAGCCAACTCTTAATGTTATCCTAAGACTCAATGAGTAATTTATCATAAGTGTCTACAAATGCCTGAAGAATAGTGAGTACCCATTCCAACAAGATTATTATTTTGATTAACTTTCTCATACAAATTTCAATCACAGACATCAGTGAAACCAAAAACAATATGGAGAGGCATCTAATGCTGGAGGGTTTTCTGCTTTTCTTCTGGAATTAAATTTCTTATGTAGTGAATATGGAGAGATACCAGATGTTCATTTTTGAACATGAACTTTTTCATTTTTGAACATGAAATTTAACCATTGACAAAAATGCCTCATTGAGCACTAAAAATATTGAGGCTAATCAAGATGTTAGAACTAGTGTATCACAGTTAAGTTAGCATAAACATTGTTCAAGAGTTTGTAAAGACATCCAACTGTGCTTTCCAAATGGGGACAATGAATAACCATTTTGGATAATATAGTAAGAACAGATACATCCACAGAGACTCTAAAAAATCTGATATTTACCTTAGATGTCAAATATAACATGTCAAATCCAAAATAATGGAGTTATATGAGTAACTAATAAACTCATTTATAATTCAAGACTGTAAAATTGCTTGGAAATGTCCCTGTGGTATTTACAGATTTTTCAACATTGAAGAGTAAACTTATCTATGATCTGTTTACTCACTTTTGTTAGGAAACACAAATATGTACATAGTCTTCTAACAATGTCAATATTTGTTTCCCATTGTATTAAAAATTGTTATCATTCATTCATTCATCGATAACTGAGTATGATCAAGGGCATTAGCCTTATGGAAATGAGTAAGAAAACCTCAAACACTTTTGCTGCTGATCATTTTCTGGGTGTTTAACATATAGGCTCATACTTATGGTAAAAAAATAAAATGCAGAAATTATGAAGATGAAATGACATGCATCACAAATGAATCACAGATGATTTCTTAAAGAAGGTGATATATTGATTGAAACTTTAAGAAGAAGGAAAAAAAAACAAGGATAGCATAGGCATGGGAGAAAATATATACCAGTGCAAGAAGGGAGAGTACAAATGGAATTTACTGTGTTAGGCTGGTGTAGAATGTCCAGGAGTATAGATTTCTCAGGGAAGTTTGGACTTTATTGTGATGGTCCATGTAGGCCAAGCTGAAGAGGTGTTCCCTGTATGACACCTAGGGTTCGCCTCTGTCTCCACACTGAGACATACAAATACTTACACCACTGGTATGACAAAAAAGGCAAGTACTAACACTAAGAACAAGCAATTGAGGCTCAACAAGATTAAATAGTTATGATTGAATCCAAACACCCATAACCTACATGCTGTATGTGTTTCCAACACATTGTTGGAAATAAAAGGAGGATTGTTGTGATAAAAGGAGGAAAAATTCATATAAACCAGGAAAATACAGAAACAACACCGTCAATGAAACGTTATCTAATGATTGGCCATACAGAATTGAATTACAGGTATAAATTATTTAACTTATAAAGAGATTACAGACTAAAAAAGGAAAGGATTGCAAATTTGCCATGTGGGAGCTGGCTAAAATTCACAGGAATGAAAGGAAGAGTTTCATGAATAACTAATATCCTAATTAATTATAAAAAACACTTGTCAAGTTCTGAGTCAGTGTCTGTAAGAGCGATGATATCAGGATGAGCTGGATTCCCTGGTCTCACTTGGGAGGGTGTAACAGCAAATTCCTCAAATCCTACAAAGAATAATACTCTCCATAAACAGCTACTCAATTTTTCTTGAAGGAATAGATTTAGAATGTTTATATATTCAACAATACCTGTTAGTTGTATTAGTTTTTCAATTTAAAAATGTTAAATACTCAGACTCTGAGGGTCAGCAATAGCTCTAATTTAAGATTAGTAATTGACTGAATTGAAGGTTGGGTTCAAGTCTGTGTTTTCTAATTATTTTTTGGTGAGGAATTACTCATTTCCTATTTTTTCCCATAGGAGTTCAGAGGACAGAACAAACCATGATCACATGTTTTAGCCCACACATGGATATTAATATTTCACTACACAAATAAAGTCACGTAACCCAGTTGGACATCATGGTCCTGGCAAAATATACCCTATCCCCAGTGAAAATGTGCAAAGCTCCACAGAAAAACATTTGGATATGATCAGTGTACCACAATGCCATTGAAAAAAGTTAGCAAGTTGAAGAACTGGTGCTTTTTAAATTTAAAAAAAATGTATTATATGTGTTGAAGAGTATTAATATTCATAAGTTCTCTACTATGAGATTATCAACAAATTTTAAGTTTCTAAATATTATTTTATACTCATTTATTATTATGACAAAATATATTATCAAAAATAATAGTAATTATGGCTGGGGTTGTAGCTCAGGGGTAGAGCACTTGCCTAGCATGTGTAAGACACTGGCTTCAATCCTCAGCACCATATAAATAAATAAATTAAATTAAGGTCCATCAACAACTAAAAAATATTTTTAAAAATAATAACAATATTTAAAATAAAATATTCAGAAAATTTCTTTAATGCAAGATAATTTAGCTATGGTGCATCTGACTGCATCATCACAGAAAACAACTATGATGGTTCTAATAGCTAGAGTATGTGATGAGATCTCACAGGTATCATCACACACCACACACTGTATCTTACTGTCTGGTACGAACCACATGAGATCTAACATCTACTCATCAACAAATACATATGTAAATCACAGAGATCATAGTCATTTTTCTATTAGTCATTTTGTGCATACAATTTTATTTATTTATTTGTTTGTTTGTTTATTTTAGTTGTTGATGGACCTCTATTTTTATTTATTTATATGTGGTGCTGCGTATCGAATCCAGTGCCTCACACATGCGAGGCAAGCACTCTACCACTGAGCCACAACCCCAGTCCCGTGCATACTATTTTGAGACTATTTTATAGAGTAATAATTAAAAGCCCAGACCACATAGACCAATTATTTAATATTTTTGAGTTTCACTGAGAATAACAAAACCTATCTCTTAGAATTATTTTATAAATTACTGACACATCGCAGTGTTTTAGAATATAGAAATAAAACTAGTAACTACTATAAGCTTTCTAACTAGTAACTATTATTTATCTGAACCTCAGTTTTCTCCTCTGTACCTTTCACTCAGTAGCAGCTATTTGTGAGCATTCCAAGAACTGCATGAGCATATATATACTCCATGTGTGTCCAAGAGCAAGGGTCTTGGATTTCATATATTTTTAAATAAGAAATTTGAAAGAGAATCCAGTAATATCTTACTGAAACACAAACAAACTATCATAAACCCAGAAAATGAAACTGAAAAATTTTAAAAAGCAAAATTCAGAATATTTAGGCAGAAAGTGTAATGTGAATAGGGAGAAAAGAAGATGGGAATGAAGTAAATGAGAACAAGTTTTGATGTAGGCCAGGAAATGAGAAGTGACACATAAAAGGAGCTGACTATGTAGTTGAAGATGAAAACCAACTTAACTTCTTTGGAAAATCTGAAATAATTTTGGAAGGATTTTTGGAATATTTGGGAAAAAAAGAAAATAGAAAAAAATATGGTTTTTTAAAGAATCTTAAGTCCCAATATCCAATATCCCCTTCCAAAGAAAAATCAAAATAAATCAATTCATTGCTCTTTTCTCATCAATCTAAAGCATTTGAAAACCTTTGTAATGTCATATTTGAAACTTACTTTAGACCCATTTGAAAAATAGCATGTCATATCTGCTGTAGTTTTTTTCCACAGATGTACTCTCCAGCAGAACATTCATCTCTTAATGACCGTCCAAACATTTGTAAATTGAGTTTCCCAGGTCCTAAGGACGCTCTAGCACTATCACTTTTAGATTTTGAAGACACTAACCTTTCCAAGTTCCAATTCTATTTACCTATAGCAAAAAATAATTTCCTATTATCTAAGAAAACTACCTTATCTGGGCATTTTCTTTTTTAAATAAACGAGTCCCAATCTATTAAGACATGTAAAAATTCATAAAGGTGACTTAATAAAACAGTCAAAATTGTGGCACAGTGTTTGACTTTGATCACACAGAATAAACAACTAAGACGAAATAGTTAATATAAGAAAAAAACCTAAATGTCTCTAAAAATAATTTAGACTGTATTTATGAACTTACAAAAGTTTTGCTATTAGTGTGCCTACATGACAAAAATACATAAGAAAATCAATGGCTTAAACACTTGTAGACTATTTTAGGTTTTTTAAAAATATCAATAATTACATGGCCATAGCACGTGTGGATATGTAGAAATACTTTAAATGCATGAAGATATTGATTTACAATTATAAACACAAAATTATAAAATAAAAATAAATTGAAACAAGTCATGGAATAAATCATTAGAGATAACTAATCTTTTTGGAAGGGAGGAGTACCGGGGCACTGGACCACTGAGCCACATCCCCAGCCCTATTTTGCATTTTATTTAGAGACAGGGTCTTATTAACTTGCTTAGTACCTCACTTTTTGGTGAGGCTGGCTTCGAACTCGCCATCCTCCTTTCTCAGACTCCTGCACCACTGGAATTACAGGAGTGTGCCACGGCACCAGGCGAGATAACTAATCCTGCTGGAGAACTGCTTTCTCTTATGTTAGGTATTATTCTGAGTGCAGATTTACCTTTTCTGACTCTTTCTTCAGGATTTAACAGTGTGCTGATCACTAGGGCTGTCGAAAAGAATTTGTGTTCTATTTTTCGGAACACATTGTGTCTCCACACTCCCTCTGAAGGTAAGCTTGGTCACCTGGTGTGTTTGAATCCAATGTAAGAGAAAGCTGCACTTTGAGGCAGAAGCTTTAAATTTCAGTGTGAGATTTGTTATGTATAGTTTTCCCCTGTCATGGAGATTATTAAAGCATCTGTCAAGATTGAGCCATTGTTAACTAAAGCCCTGAATGTCTACAATAACTACAGCAGCAGTTTAGCCTGTATTCGAAATATAAAATAAGAGAGAAAAAAATGTTATTATAAGTCACATAGATTGATTGAATTGTCTATTACAACATCCTACCTTGAGTAATGTAAATGCTCTTACCTTTACAAATTCATTTTAATTAATCTTGTTTATTAAATAAAGAACTGGCATCTTTTCATAGTACATTATTTGGTTAAATATCTGTTTTCTTCTTAACTGTAAATATGTTTAAGGTCTGGTTCTTGTATTTTCTTTTAGGCATTACTTGGCATATAGTAGGAACTAAACTGTGTTTTTCAATAAATACTATTTTAAAAATAGTTACTCAAATGCTTACTGTATGGACTTTTGTGTTCTAAGAAGTTGTAACATTTATTTAATTCCAAACAAATATATCATTTCTATAAGAAATATTAAACAACTGGGAAATAAAAGAATACACATTCTTTAATTGTTATTTTGCTTTGATATGTATAGCCTGAAATTTATATCTCTCCTAATTTCACATATTTATTCAGTGAAACACAATTTTAAATTTTATATTGCCAAAATAGAGACACAAACAATTTGTGCAACCAGAAATAATAGAAATATAACTACTGGCAATGGATTTTGCTTCTTTAACTAGATGAAGGTCAAGACAGTGCATAAAAGTGGACTGAGTATATTTCAGTATCAGTAAAAGTGATGCAGCCTTCTCATGTTTATGAAAAGGAACAATTTAATATATCTTTAAGGCAGTTAATACTTACAACTGTATGATGCATAGTTTCCTTTTCCATTAGTCAAGGTTTTCCCTCACTTTTTTAAAAAATATTTTCCATTTATCTTTAACCCAAACATCCTCCTTGCTGTCCTAATGAAAATTTCTATTAATTTATAAGGTGTTTCTCATATGGTTGCTTCAATTTGTATTTATAACAAACTGGAAGGCATCCAGGAAATACATTTGAGGAAAAAAAGAACTAGAAATCTGTTGCACAGTTTCATGAAATTGAATTGAAAGTTTAGAGAGCAATCATCCTTGTCTCAATTTTTGCTTACACTGAGTGCATTCTGCAATTGGATATTGGGAAAATAAAGTTCTTTAAAGAAAAGTAAGACAGACTATATAAATGAATGGTGCTAGGCATAGTGGCTTTAATGTCTACCATAGTTTTTTTTTTTTTTTTTTCCATTTCTTGTTATTGAGACTTTTGGCTACTTTTATATAAACGTACTTAGTTTGCCCAATACTGTGAAAAAAATCAAGTCATATCAGTATAGTTCAGGAACAAAAGAAAAATAATAATAATAACAAAGTAATTATTTTGGGTCATGTAGAAAAAGTCATGAGTAAAGAGATCATATTTTTCGATTTTCATCTTGAAGTTATGAAGATACAGTTTTTGCTTGTTATGTTTCACATTACTTGAGGACACCTGCCATAGAGAGGAAAACACTAAATAATTGTCAAGAGCTAATGGGCTATATTTTTGATATTTTATTTGTTAGCAAGTTGCAACTTTACTAAAGTAGAAAACTGAAGAGAACCTAATAAATGTACTTTGTAGGAGGGTGTGGGTGGACTTAGAGAATAGAACATAGGTTGGTGTAATCCTGCTGGGGCTGACGGCAGGGGATTTTCCCACCCTTGAGTTTGAGGGAGCAAGTAGAGAGGCGGAGCTCTAGAATCCACAAAGAGAACGCTATGGAGAGGGTCACCTGAGACAACTTACGGCCTGTGACCCACCAAGAAGGAAGCCACAGTAATAAATCCCCTGACTTCACCTCGCTCCTTCCTTCACGGTGGCTTCCTGTAGTCACATTAACTGCACCCAAGTGAAAGCCAAGACAAGCAGACTATACCAAGCCCATTTCACTACTTCTCTTTGGCAAATTGCAATATTTTAAGCAGTGTAACCAGCAAGCTACTCAAAATAACATGTCCCTTACCTAATTAGTTATTTTGTATTGACAACTTACTTTGAACAAAGATGAAAGTTATACAGGATAGGATAGTTTCTTCCCTTGTGAGTTTCACCAATTAGTAGGGAATGAATATATGCTAAAACTCCAAGATCAGGCATGAGAGTCACTGCTGGGATACAGATGTGAGCAGAGAACGGGTAAATGAATCTTTCTAGAGGAGTCTATACATAATAGCTTTAAAATATTAGATTCTCCCATTTTGAAACAGAAACTATAAATTATCTTATGAGAACAGTGAAAGTAGTATTTTATTTCAGTTATAAGTAATTTGACCATATGTAAACATATAGGAATTCATAAAGTACATGTCATAAAGCAAAACAGGCCTAATTCACAAATATCGAATGCCCCCCAAACATGGCCATATCCTAATGTGAGAATTGCTTTTAGCAGACTTTTCCTGATTATTTTTTAGTTTCCCTAATTACTGTCCTCCTTTTGCTCTCTTGCTGGAATTGCTCCAGACAGGATTAATCATTTCTGTAGTTATTTGGTGAGATTCTTCATCTTACTGATGAGGAAAGCACTCTGAGTAACAATTTTAAACTCAAGTGTCCTGTCCTGTTATCCACCTCTGCTTACCTGACCTTTTCAAGACAGCCTTGTTTTCATGACCAGTGTAGTAAAGAACGTTTTTATACCTATTTTTACACTGGAATAGATTGTTATCTACCAGACTTGACACTCATTTTTGTTGCATATTCCCCCATCTCTGAGCTGGGGACCTAAAATAACTTTCGGAGTCCTGTGGTGAGTGGGACTACTTTGGGTAAGAACTATTGCAAACCATTAACATTTAGGAAAAAAAAAAAAAGATCAACCAGAAACATTCTACTTGAACAAGGCTACCTTGATCTCCTTTGGTTGGGTTACTTTGGGAATCAATACTAACCATTGGGAGGTGAGCATTCTGACACTGAATGTTTGTGTGCTTGAGCACTTTCTCATCATCTGTCTAAGTTTGGAGCAATCTAAATTCTGAGAACCTAATTTTTCTGCTTGTTATTTTGCTATAGGATACCCAATTGTCTTCTAAGAAATGATGAATTTATTTCTACAGGAATATCAGAGTCTTCATCTAAAAATAGGTTACCATGCCTGTTTCAGATATATTTTGAGTTTGAAAAAACTTGTGAATATTGGTAGAAGGAAGTTGCAGGTGTTAAAAGTCTAATTCAAAACCCTCATCATACTAGGTAGGTGGAATAACTGTAGTTTTTCTCCCTGGTGGAAGATGGAAAATAATAGTAGCCATCAAAGTAAATTGCTCTTTACCTTCGTTGAGCTGATGCAGTTTAAATGTTTGTTACTAGGCCTGGGTATTAATAAACATTCAACATAGTTACCTTTTCACAGACAAGTCTTGGTACATGTTGGTTCCCACTTCCCCAAACTCTAGTGTCTCTGTAAATGGTTTTCTAGAAGCATGCTAAATCAGGGATATGAAGGAAGGGAAGTTGCTCCTCATCCTTCTTCCTGTTCCTCCCCTCCTATTCCTTTGTGGTCCTCCACACCAGGCCTCCCTTTGCTCTTCCTTTCTCTCTCAAGGATTTCTTTTGTCTAACAAGGAGCTATAAAGGATGTGTAGCAAAGGAAGTCTTAAAAGTGCCTTTTGGTGACAGAGCATACATGCCAGGGGGAGACAAGCTGCCGCAGAGATCTCAGCCAGCTGCCATGGGAAACACATACCTGCATAATCAGGCTAGATGAAAGTCAAGAGCTTCCTTCCCTGACATGATGGGGGGCTGTTGCTGTGGGGAAGCCCACATTCAATCACAACTTGAGAAAAGAAGCGCAGGAGGAGGCCAAGGCGTTATTAACCTTAATTGTGATTGAAAGCCATGGAAGCATTCAATGATGTCTGAGGGGCAAGGAAATGACCAGACCTGAAGCCTGCAAAGGACAGCCGGGGTAAAGCCTATGTGAGGTGGTTTTTCTTTATCTAGGATGTAATTTAAATAAGGAAAAAAATGAACTAATAATGAGACCAATAATCACAGCTTGTAACCTCGCCAGGCTAGACAAGATTTGGGAGCTAATGTGTAGGTCACAGAAAGCAAACTCAGGGGATTTTCTTGCTGGATCACTTGTGGACTAGGATGTGTGTTTGACAACCAGGATTCACTTCAGGATGATTTCTCGCTATCACACAAATGTGTATCTGTTTAAGCTTCTTCTATTCCTCAAGAGAATATAGAGAAAAACTCCATGAGTCTGTTTAAAAGAGAAAAGGGTAAGAGATCAAAATTGGGAGTTAAAAAATATGGCAAAGCAACATTAAAAAGAAGATACAGATGTATGTATGGATGTGTGTGTGTGTGTGTGTGAGTGTGTTTGTGTGTCTATGTGTGTGTCCTGGACAAAAGGAAAATAAAAAGCTGTCATTCTTTGATTTAGTAATAACATAAATGTATTTATTTTTAAGGCTAAAATATGATAATAATTTCTATAGCTACTTTCTTGTCAGGAAAAAAAATTAAATTTATCTGTATATCTTTTTTTTTTTTTTCCTCCTGAGAACAAATTTGATGATAGTCTGTTGGAGTTAAAGGGATTTGGAAGCTGATCTAGCAAAAAGGTATCATGGCAATAGGAAGTAACAGCAAAATTTTGGGAGGTTCTAGGACAAAACTGCATGAGAGAAGAGGTGGCTGACAATGTGCTGCCATCTAAAACCTATGACTAGGGAGTCACCACACAGAGGGGAGAAAGACAAGGGAACTCCTGAGTGGCGGGGGACCCAAAAGGCGCCTGGATATTTAGGTGCTGTTGCTCAACAACACTAAGAGGGAGGTTCTGGGCCAGAGAGTCTGGTAGTCTTATAACTGTCAGAATTTTACTGAAGGTCAGTGGATTTGAGATGAGATTGCACAGTGTATGTAAAGCAGGCAGGCTATAATGGTCTAAAAATTATTGTTTGGGGACATTTTTAAAACAACTGAATGTGTAATGTCAGTGGGGGGCTTTTGAGCTAACAGGTCTCAGCTTCCAAAGAAGAAATGAGCTAGAACCCAATGCACAGAGGCCATCTTTGACTCATTTACATAACATAACCCCAACATCTGATTGATCAATCTCTATAGCAATAGTTAGGAAGTTGTGATCTGTCATATGCCCCAAATGGGATTGCCTGCCATTTCTCGGTCTCCACCAGAGAATATGAATAAAAGGAATACATACATGTGAATTCATTCATCTTTCTCTTGAATGAAATAGGTCAGTCTTAAAACAGAAATGGCTTATTCCATTTCAGCTCATTAAAACTGAATGTTTGGATACAATATATTTGCATTCAAGTCATTCTACCAGGAAACAAGGATGAATAAAGAGCCACTGCTTTCAAAATTTTGCAAGCCTAAGTGGGGAATAAGGCCTGTGTATAACAGTTTGATAGTATCAGGTGTGTGAAATAAGAATGATGTCCATAGACATTGGATTTAAAGAGGGAACCAACATCTGATAAAGAAAAGCTCTCCAGAGAAGGAGGCATCTGAATGGAGTTTTGGAGAAAGGGTAGGATAATTACAGGTGGATACAGATGAAGACCAGGAATTTCTGGTGAAATAACTTCAGCAGCAAAGATGTGGAGGCAAAAAGGTATCCTCAGAGAAGAATAGGTAATGCAGTCTAGAAGAATTTTAGGGCATGTTTAGCAGAATAGTGTGCATCAGTTCTGGAAAACCATCATTTGCTAGACAGTGAGTTCTGTTTTTATTTTTCTATCATAAGGAAGGAACTACTAGAAATTGTTTCCTAGAGTTAAGACTCCAATTTTATTCTAATTTATATAGTAAATCCATTAATACTATTATTAAATGTGCACATATATGTGTATATATTAATAATGATTGTCCAGGGCATGTTAATTTCTCTATAGAAAATACATGTTACTATTTTCCTAATATCCTAGTGTCTTAACTTAATTACATGCTTTTATACATTATAAAAAATACTCAAAAACATGCTGAATGCTGTTTTTAGACATATATTTAGTTCATGGCTTTAATAGAGTCAGAAACAAACCTTGCCTTCCCTCTTAGCAATGGTTACTGTAGGTTTAATGAGAAACATTTATTTAAGCATTATCCTTGCACTCACCATGCAGCAGATATTCCTGGAGGATGCACAACATGCTTGGCTCATAGTTAAACATAATGGATACAAAAGATGTATTAGACGAAGACCTGTCTAAATGATTCAGTTATGATATGACATAAGCATAGTGTGACTTGGTTACTCATTCATCTATTCACTTAGCAAATATATCTTGAGCATATACCATCCCAGCCTCTAGGTTTTCAGAGAATGATATAAGCTGCAAACAAAATTAAAGCAAGGGAATAGATTATTACAGGATGTTTCAGCTAAGATTATTGGAGCCAATGAGAATTGGACAAGACTGTAGTGACAACAAATTACTTTAATGATTTACAAAGCACACCCAAAGCAATCAAAAGGCCTGTACTAGGTCTCAGAAAGATTACTAACTGCACTAGGATTACAATCGGGACTTTTCCAATCTTAGTCCATGCTTACTAAATACTTAAAACATAAAGGATGAAGGAAAGATATATAAATAAACTAGGAGATATGGGAAGTCCAAGGCAGGTTTGAGGAGACTGTCATTTGGACAGTGCACAGGGTCTTTATAAGACATCAGTGGGGTAAGGACGGAAATATGGGTTAGGAAGAGATTATGAAGGTACAGAATGCTTGGCTAATTAGTTTGTCTTTAATTTCCTAGGCAACAGAGAACCAGGGCTTGGATATACATTCAGTTCTCACTGCAAAATGAAAACAATTGAAAATCTAAGAATTCTTTTTTTTATTAAAGGGCAATATATATATATATATATATATATATATATATACACACTATATATATATAGAATATAGAATATAGAGTACAGAATAATATGTTATTATATATTATTAGATATTATAATATAATATATATTAATATATATCTTTTCATACACAACAATGCTATATTCAGTTATTACCTTTGCCTTTTTAAAATTATTTTTTTATTTATATATGACAGCAGGTTGCATTACAATTTTTATTACAAATATAAAGCACAATTTTCATATCTCTGGTTGTATATTAACTATATTCACACCAATTTGTGTCTTCATACCTGTACTTTGGATAATGATGACCATCACATTCTCTTGGACTCATTCAACCTTTATGGTACACCTCATAAGTGACAAGCACTTCCATAAGAGCAGTCCACAAGAAACATACCATACACGAGCATCTGTTATGCCTATTGATGTGACACTTGCTATGATCATCCCTTTCTTTCTTGCTCATTCTCCTCCCAATCCTCTCTCCTCCTGATGGAAGTGTGTACAGAACACTTACCAGAACTCACGGGTGTACCTAATCCAGTTTAGGCAGGATTATGTCACTTATTCAACTGAAGGAGGTACAAGCTAACTCTTGAATGATGGGTATATTTCTACATAAAATAATAATTATGATAAATAGAAAACAGTTTGCTATTACATATCCATCACCAAAATGATGATTTGGGTATATGGTATCAAGTTGATGCGATTTTATTCCACATGTCTGTGATCCTGGTAAGTTTATCCCTTTGGGCTTATCTCAAAATTCATTGCTCTTCATTCCTAGACCCTCGTAGGTCATTGGGCACTCCTCAACCACGGAGCATCTGTCACATCTCTCTTTTGTCCTGTCTATATCTGTCTCTGTCCACCTTAAACTTCTGGGCAAGCTGAGATCCAAGACCATCTGGATTAACCCTGTTTTCCTTCCCTGTCACATAGCACCTCGAACAGTAAATGGAGTAAATGAATGAACGAGTTTCCTTCTCTACTAAACTGCCTACAAGAAAGCTACAATGTTTGGAAACAAATAGTTATAAAATCTGTCCACTTGAGTTAAAAAACTCACCACATTTCCTTCCTTTTCCCCAGCGATGCTGCCTTCTTATCTTCCTGCTTTCCATCTGTAGGGTCATTGATTTCACATTCTCCACTCTCTTGTCAGAGCATTTTGGACTGTGTCTCTAACATAATCAGAAATCCAGTAAACAAAGCTTCCATCCAATATTCTTCTCAAGGTATTTTAGACATGGGAGAAATGAGTTTAATGATGAATTCAAGAAAGTATGACTGCAAAGAACTACTGCAGCTCTGTAATTGCAGCTACAGCAATTCGGACGGCTCTAGGTGCAGCAGAGCTATTACAAGCACAGGTACTTAGCTAGTCTTGTACTGATAAATTGATCTGAAGAAATTTCAGTATACATTCCTTATCTAAATTAGTTCTAGAAGCAGGATGACAGGATGCACAGCTAAGGAGAATCGGAAACAACTCACATGAGATACTGTAATTGATATTTTAAAACTTATTAAGATTATTGCCTCCTTTCTAGACATAGGAAGTTGAATTTCATAGATATTAATCAGTTAACCCAGGAGTTATAGGAAAATAAGGCATATAAATATAATATAAAACTGAGTTTAAATTTACCCTTCTATTATTTTAGCTACATTGTGCCATTGCTTTTCTTCCATTCTGAAGCACATACTGTTGAGCAAGATACTCAATGCATTTAACTTATCTGAACAAGAACAGAAAATTTCAAAATATATTAAAACTGCCTGCATGAATTAATCACCATGAATTTTGTGCCCACCCTATTCTGATGAACATTCCTAAGAAAGTCTGACAGACAACTATCTTGAGTCTGAAAATATAGCATCTTGCCTTACCTCTCTAAACCTTGACTTTTCTATTTTTAAAATATTGGAAATTATATCTCCAAGAAGTCTCTCTCTCAGGGTCATAGTTATCAAATGAAAATAAGACTTTAGAAATGATGAGTAGAAATCTCACATTTCTTTGAAACTATGTTTGTAAAATCTTCAATATGCACAGTGCACTAAACATTGTTCTTGGGGAAATAGGAAGATGTGGTTCCTTCACTCATGGAACCTGCTGTTGGCAGGTGGAATGTAATAAAATGGGATCTTCCTTAAATGTGTGCCACGCTTCTGGTATGTACTTTATTGATCATATAACCTGAGTGTATCATCTAAAATTTTATAGTCCCTTTTTTCTGATTACCTCCATAAACATATCATTGTTGTGCTGAAATTTTAGATACAGAGAAGGTGCACTCTGTCTGCTTGGACTCACAGGTTTGCCTTACCTTGTCTTGCAATTTATGTCAACTGTGAATCTCAGAGACAGTCAACAAGGGACCACATTTTGGACAGCCAGGTTATCCACTGAGCTAAAAGCACTCTTGTTCCCTCTATTTCCTTCTCATACCACTGCTGATTCAAAAAACAAGATATTTCCTTTGTTATTTAAGATGAAGCAATGTGTGTCTCCTCTAAACTTACATGTTTTTTAAAATAAAAATTTCTAAAATATAACTGAGGACAGATTAGTTTTTTCTTCTTCATGGATATCATTTTAAAATATGAAAAAAGTTGTATTATCTCACTAATATTAACTAAATGATGTCCAAGTGTATACTAGCCTTGTTGTATTGAGTGTCTATATTGTAAATCAATAAAATCAAGTCTAGGTTAATTTTAATTTGAATTTCCATTGGGCTACTTTTTCATATTCCACATTTGAAGAATGAATTTATTCAATCTAATTTTTTTTTTACCAATCTATCTTCATCTTGAAGTTTAGCAAGTACCTTATGCTACAGATTGATAACATATTTCCATATCTTTATTGTTTACTAGTTACTGTACCTTTTCATCCTTGCTATATTATTCACAAGCTTATTCATTTTTTGACAATCTATTTTAGTAAGTTGTTGATAAGCTTTTAAATGGAACATAATTTAGTAAAAATCTAATAAACTATGAATTTTTCCAGAAATTAATAATAATCAGAAAAGTAATTAGTAAACACGTATGTTTTTTTTTTTCTTTTGGAAAAACAGTCATTTATCTATTAATTAGCAATGAAAGTTATAGATTCAATATCCAAAAAGAATGTGCAGAACTTACAAATTATGGTAAACCATTCAACTGAACATCTTAACAATCGGTGCAGAGGGTTTATGCTCAGTATAATGCATGTTATTGATATGAATCACGAATGTGAAATAACTCAAGTAGTTATCTGATTAGACAATTCTGACTAAAGTTATCAATCTCATTTAGATAAGTTTTCACCCTATTTCAAAGAGAGCTTGGGAAGCCATTGCAAGCCCTTGTGAAAGGCATATAATACATTTGGACTCCAATTATTTTTCTTTTAATCAGTGGAAAAAAAATTCAAAATAAGCACTTCTAATTCAAAAATTCTAAAGCCCTGCAATTATAATTGATTCATATCTATTAACCACCTACCAAGTGTTAAATTACATAATCTTATTTAAGCCTAGAAACAGGAAGTAGATGTGTGTGGAATTTATAGCTAGATAGATTATATTTCTTTGTTTTTATGAATCAAATTATATTTGTATTAAACATCATTCTCTGATGGGCAAATAATACAGTTTCATTATTTGGGGTCCACACAACTTTATTCATTTCCACATGGCATTTTGTAAAACAAATGACACTTACATGGTCCAGAGATAGTTATAAATAGTCTCTGTTTTCACTACGTGTATTCATCAACTCTTTCAGGTCTATTCAGTTAGCATAGACCAGCTAGATCCGATGCACATAAGACCTAGGGTCTGGTTTCAAAGCAGCCAAGCAGTCATCTTTAGATGATTTTCTGCCACTTTGAGGTATTAATACCAGGGGCAGATGTGACCACCCTTTAAGAGTCCTGTCATTGTCTTTTGACTCTTAGAGAATATGAAACTTTTCAACTGAGATTCAGATTGACATTCTCTCTCCCCTGGTTTCATCAGTCTCCATTCTCATCCATCTTCATTACGTCTGTTGTAATATATCTGAGGACATAATCTTCTAGTCTAAGATTCTTACCACATACACAAAAAACATCCTATAAAAAATAGGATGGAAAAAAAAAGAATTGAGAACATGGAAGAACATGGAAGAACATGGAAGCCTAGTGACTCTCAAGAGTGTATATTATAAACTTTTGCTGTTTAATCTACAGCAGCAGAAAAAAAAAGTCAGATATGCATGTCTTAATACTGTATAATCTTTTGTAAAATAATGGAATTTATACTCTGGAATGATCCCCATGGCAACCTTATCTCTGTGCAATTGTTCATATCCTAAGTTTTCATTTCTAAGTGAGACAACCATTGTTCTAATATCATTCTATGTATATTGACTCTAAATATTACTTACAGAAATAATAATTGTTTAGCACTGTTTTGTGCCAAAGATGATATTGTACAGTTTATAAAATTTTTCTAACTAATGTATGTTTCATGTTTTTGTATTAAATGTAACATTTTTTCAAACCTATATATGAGGTTATAAAGAGATCATATTACATATTCTTTGTTAATTTTTCCCTTGAAACACTATGTCATAGATACCTTTCAATGCCATTGTGCATACATTGATTTTATTTGTCTTAAAACGACATAGTATTACATAATGCACCTGTACCTTCATCTTCTTATGGATTTTTAAAGTGGTACAATATTTTTACTATTACAGACAATATAACAATAGATATCCTTTTACATACATAGCTACAGACTTCTGTTATTTTATTAGTATGGTTGATTCCAAAGCACCAAATAAATAGATAAAAGAATAAAAGCTTTTTTTATAATTTCTCAGGCACTTTTCAAGTGTTATGTCAACAATTTTGTTCCAATTACAAATCTAACAACAGTACACAAGAATTAATCTTCAGCTCTTCTAACATGAATATTCTAATATTTTTTTTTAATTTAGCACTTGAAATCCGGCAAACAATGTTTTTGTAACATTTAAACAATGCTTCTGATCTGTTTATTATCTATATTCTTTTCCTTTGATTTGCTCTTGCATAACTTTTGTCCAACTTTTATTGATGTTTCTTATTTTACATTATTTTCTGTACTTTACATATTATGTGAAAGTAATAACATTTATCCAACTTATAGAGAAATAAATTGAGATTTGGAGAAATAAGATCACTTGCACAAGGATCATATATACAATTGCATCTAATACCTTTGCTTGACTTTATAGCTGTGTTATTAACACCTACACTAAATTATTTTCATACCACCCTTTTGCAGTATTTGTACTTCTCTCATAAAATTATATTCCCCCTAAATCTTGCTTAACAAGGATCATATCAAAACAGCAGAAATTTGTGGGCACATAGACATTTTCCTTATGAATAATAATAAAGAGGTCGTTTCTTCATTGAACTAACTGTTAGGTAAATCAAAATGCCGTGAATAATTTCTAAAATAAATGTACTTAACCACAAATGTTTTATTTTTCTCCTTTTACCAATGATATAATTACCATGGAAATAAGACTCTTTCTTTAGTATGTTACTTATGTTGAAAAAATAGTCCTTCTCTTAGATGATCTTCAGTTGCATGTTTAAAACAACAACAACAACAAAAAAAAAACTCTGTAAATTTTATTAGTTGGAATCTGAAAAGACATTGGACTGAAAAGACATGTATTAATTACAAATGTTCTATATTCAACTCAATATGAAATATTTTGATCACTGAGTATAAGGTTGTGTTTTTTACCTAATTTAAAGGAAATAAGTTGACTAATAAGCATCAATGATCATCTTTCAGCTTAGTGTGTATTTCCTTTCATCTTTTAGGTTCTGTGAAGCAATACCTAATTTAAAGTCTAGTATGTTCCTTTTGTTCCCTTATGCAGCAGATGGCCTAGGCAACTACCTCCTACTAATTCCTTAGTGACATTTATTATTCATCAGAAAGGAAGTTAGAAAACATTATCTTTCCAATTCCCGGTTTGCATAATAAAATAGATTTCAGAAAATATCTTGTGAATGTATGGATGCGAAGATATATGTATAGACACACATATCACAAAAGAGCATTAAAAAGTAAATGCAGAGACCACCCACTGAGGACCCTGCATTGTTAGATCATTCGGTGGGAAAATGTAACTAATACAAAACAAATGAAGGCAGACTTTGGAATAGGGCTCAGTTTTCATAGATCCTTAACGTTGAACTATGGAAGAACAGAAGACTAGCCTAAAATGAAGAAATCAGCCTTCACCATCTCTACTGGCTACTTATACATCCACTGCCTATTACAGGACATGGGAGATAGATGAATGCAAAGTATATTTCAACTTCAAGTTTGAGTGATCTTATTGTGTCTATTCTCGATGTCACCCCTACACTTTTTGGACCTCCATGGCATAAGTGGCAGACCTCATGCTTTTGCTGGTACTCAGATCACTTTTCCCCTCTTTGCTTTATTTTGAATAGTTTACATTGCTATGTTTTCTCGTTAACCAATCCAATCTGTAGCAGAAAATCATACTTCATCACATCAAGTGTGTTCTTTCATTTCTGACACTTCATTTTTCATCCTTAGAATTTTTCATTAGATATTTTTTATATCTACCATTTCTCTGTTCATCGTGGTAATGTTTCTATCTTGTGGAACATATGCAACATTTTTATAATAGCTGTCCTAGTGTCCTTGTTGTCTAATCCTATCATTATTTCAGTTTCTGATTTCCTTATATTGATTATTTCCTTTCTTGCTTATGGGTCATATTGTTCTGGGTTTTTTTTTTTTTAATTGTTTTACATATCTTGTTAGTTGTACTGGTTGTTGATATTTCAACTTTGACGTTGGTGGTGGAATATTGATTCTTTCCCTTAAGTCATATTTTAATTTGTCTTAGTATATAGTTAAGTTTCCTGTAATTCATTTGACTCCTTTCAGATTGGGTCCCAAACAGCATATGTTCTAGGACTAAGTTCAGTCTCATGATAGAGGCAATACCCATCTGAGCTTTCTACCTAAATATCTGCTTTGTTGCTACAACTTTCCACTCCAGCTGATGGAAACACACTCATTCCAGCTCCTGCCATGGGCACCAGTGTTTATTTTGCCTGCTCCTTCAAAGTAGCTCTTCTTTCCTTGGTGTTAACTGGCATCTTTTAATCAATGCACTGCTTAGTGTCAGACAGATTGTGGAGGAGGCCCTCCCATAACTCTTTATCCCACCCTCCCTGACCCCCTTCCTCTCCAGAACTCTATTTTACAAATTCTGGCTGCCTTGGCCTCCCCAAATTCTGTCTCCTATACTCATAAACACCACCCGGATTTGTTTGTCTTCCTCTCCTACCCTGTAATCTGTAAACTGCCCCTAGGCAGCGAATTCATGCAAACATAGGATTTAATTTGTGTGTTTCCCTTCTCTAAGTGATCACAGTCCCATGTTTCCAGTTTCCCAAGTCTGAAATAGTTGCCATATATTTCATCTGGTTTTCTAGATGTTTAAAGCAGAAAGGCAAATTCACACCTTGTAATGTATCCTGACTCCACAGGGATATTATTAAAGGCCATTTAATTAATTAATTAGGGTGGAACATCTATTGTAAAAACAAGCAAAGTGCAAATTTTAGTGGATAACATGATAAAAAGTGTATTTCCGGCTCACATTATGGTTCACAGCAGGTATGTTGGTTTGTGGGTTTCTGCAGCCCAGCTGACTCCAGCTTGTCTCTGAGGATCCAGGCTCCTATATCTCTCTGTGCCAATATCCTCGAAGACCCCAAAACCTTCTTGTGGATTCTCTGTATTCCGTTGGCATGATAGTGCAAAGAGAAAATCTGCTAATGTCCCTGAATCAAGCTTAAGAGTACCCCATTTCACTACTGTCAGCATTCCTCTGTCCTGACTTTAGTCATATATCCCTAGCAAATTGCAGGATAGGTCAGCTAATGAAGCCTAGCTCTGGGTCTAGAGCGTTCTATCAAATAAGAATACAATGTTAGCCTTGTATGCAATTCCAAATTTTCTAGTAGCCACTTTATACTATAAAAAGAAACAGACAAAACTGTTTTTAAGAATATATTTTATGAGAATTATATATTCATACATTTAATAATTTCAACATGCTCTCTATGTAAAAATTATGAATGACATATTTTACATTCTTTTTCTTTCTTTTTTGTAGTTTTGAGAGTGTTCTCGCTAAACTGCCCAAGCTATCCTCCAAATGGCAAGCAGCCTTTCTCAACTTTCTGATAGCTGAGATTATCAATGTGTGCCGCTGTACCTGGTCACATTTTACATTCTTTTTTTTTTCAAATCAAGTATTCACAGTCTGGTGTCTATTTTTATACTCTATAATTGAACTCTAATTTTAATGATGAATTTAAATTAGAAATATTTAATTGCTGTTTATATTTCATAATATTGGCCATTAAAAGGGAGGATTACATACCCAAGTTCTTCCAAACATATTTAAATTTTTTTAATTGAGTATCTTTTATTTTAAAAATTTAAACACATAGGCATGTAAATATATAAATAAATAATGTTCATTGGTCACACTACATACTTTTCAAGTTTTTAGAAATCGTATGTGGCTAGTAGATACTATATTGGCCAAAAGAGATTAAAGCAAAGTTTGGCAAACTATTGCTTATTTGAATAAAATAAAAATAAAAATAGTATTCTGACACAAGAATATTATATGGAATTTGAATTTCACCACTGATTTAAAATACTTCATTGGATCATACATGCCCAAACATTTACATACTGCCAATACCTAGTTTCACATCACCAGAAGATTTGGGAATTTGAAAAATACTGTATTGCCACAAAACCTAAAACTTTTACTTTTTGACTTTTACAGAGAACTCTCACCCAGAAAGTCTAAAACAAAGAGGAACAGAGTTTGTAAATAAAGGGACAGCTCTTCTGTCTTTGCGATCATATTCATGGAGTCCTTAGGGGATGCAATCTGCAGGTATTTTTGTATTTGTAATAAACACCACTTAGTACATACGAAATGTTGAAGAGTCAAGTGAGAAGTTGTTTAGGGAAAGTAATGATAAATGTCATTGGGAAATGGGTTCATGGTAAATGAACTTAAAAACTTTAAAATATTGGAAAAATAAAAGGGAGATTGTTAGTTTTCCACCAAACTCTTACAACCATTGGTTGACTATGTGGCATGAGGCTGACTCAATAAATGGCAGCTATAGTGCATTACTACAATCAACAAGATCATCTCCAAGCCTCAAAGTGTGTGTTCTCCTTTTTTCTGACATTTTCTTTCTTTGAAAGTCCTTTTCTCCATGCACAGCACAAAAATTTGAGCCTTCTGTTTACACACTCTTTATGAATTTCCTTGATTCTTTCTAATTCCAGCTAATTCATTCTTCCTCTTGGGAGCTGCTGCTAAATCTACACTTGTTCTTTGGGCTTTTTCCTTCTCTAGCCACCTGACACTACACAGCACCTGATTTAAGCCCTCATATATTTGATGCTGCTGACATTATGTGCTTCAGGAACTGCACTTTGCTGTGGCTTCACATGCTAGTCTCACTTCCAACATAGCTGTACTCCTGAAACTGCAAACATTCTTGGAAATGTCTTTTACAGTCCTCCTGAAGTGTGAATGTACTTAAGGAAGAGGAGAAAAATTAAAACAGATGGCATAGTTCTACTATCTTTCAAGGAACAAAACAAAAACGAAAACACACAGAATTTGCAAATGGTGCTTAGAATGCCAGAATGACTGCTGGCATCTCAGAACCACTCTCAACCTTCTATCTTCTCAGTGTACTTCAGAGGTTCAAACTTGAAAATAAAATTCCCTGACTTCCTAGTTACTTGAGCTATGGCTTTGTTATGATCTGCCTATAAGAAACACTTGGGTGAGAATGTACAGAGAAAGGAGAAGTCATGGCCACTTCTCCTACAACAGAAACTGACAAAAGTGTGGACAGAGTTATTGATAATAATAGGCCAGTGGGGCATGGTGGTGCACACTCATAATTCTAGTGACTTTGGAAGATGAGGCAGGAAGATCATAAGTTCAAAGCCAGCCTAATTAACTTCTCAAGGCCCTAAGCAACTTAGCAAGAGCCTACTTCAAAATAAAAAAGTAAAATTATTGGGGACGTTGCTTAGTGGTTAAGTACCCATTGGTTCAATCCCTGGTACCAAAGATATAAATAATGTGCAAAAATATTAGGACTAAATTAGAGTTTTCACTTTTTGCTTCTCCTATTGGCAAGGTAATAATAATAATAATAATAATAATAATAATAATGTACCTAGTGTTAATTAGAGTGAGGGGAAATTGGATCTATCCATTACTTATTCCTGTATAAGAGTCACTGTAGACCTTAATGATTTGAAACAACAATAGTTGTTCATGTTGTTCATGAATCTGAGTGAGCAGAGCTCAGCAGAGAACAGCTCCTCTCTGTCAGCTGGAAGCTCATCGGGAGCTATGGGCAAAGACCTCTGTTCCTCTCCACATGACTCTCTCCATGGCCTACAGCATGGTGGCTGCCCTAAAGCCAGTATCCAAAGAGGGAAAGGTGGAAGTGGGTGGCATTTCTATGTGCCAGACTCAGAAGTCATTAATTTTGCTACTCTCCATTAGCTGAGAACGATAATGGCTTGCCTGTGCTGCAGTACAAAGGCTTTGCACAGGTTCAAGGGGAAGTGTCCCTAGCTACACCATGAGAAAGGTATGTGACAAAGTTCTGGAAAACTGTGTGAGATGGGAGATAATATTGAGGCCATCTTAAGAAAATAGAATCTGTCCCTTCATCCTGTCTTGTACTGTTAGTAGCAGCATAACTAATACAACCTTTGGAAAATATGCACAGTAATTCCTAATGTAATATAATTAGTAAAATATATCAAGAGCCTTAAGAAAAATTATATATAATTTGTAATATCTAAGAATGATAATATATAATAGATATATAAAAGGTTATATATGGATATATATATATAATATATATTTTATATATATATATATATATATATATATATTGAATTAATCAAAGGTTATATAACCTTTGATTCAACAATTCTCTTTCTGAAATTTATCCTAAGGACGTAATTGAATCTAATTACTAAAATTTTTTATAAGTAAATATTCATAATATCAAAATAATATTAACCTAAAATCCAAAATTGGAGGTTCTTTAAATTCTGGTACTTCATTACAATGGAATACAATGCAGACACTAAAAATGATTTGAATGTGTATTTTCTAACCTGAAATTATTTTCATGCCATATTGTTAAGTAAAATAATGAAGTCAAAAAAACAGTTATATATGTAGTTTATGTTTAACAAAGGAAAATATGTAGTTTTTATATAGGCATACATATTTATATTATGAATATATGTTCATATATATTTATAGATATTAAATGTACAGCTGAAAACATGTATGTATACATCAAAATGTTAATACTGATTAATGGGCAGTGGTGAGATTGTGAGTTTTTTTAAATTTATCTGTATTTTTATCTTTATTAAATATTTATTATTACTATTTTTTAAAATAAGATGTGGGCAGAGAGCAAAGGAAAAGTTTTCAATAAGTTCTGCATAATCTTTCCCTAATCACCTCCTTCCTGCTGACAAAAATGGAGATTATTGGCAGTGTCTACACTCAATTTCCTGACCTCCTCGTTTCCTGGAAGTTAAGAGGTTCTCATTGACTCTTGCTCCCAAAGTACTTTCAATGGTTTTTTAAGTGACTATTCCTGTTTTGAATTTCTTCCTGTTTAAAACAAAAAGAAAAAAAAAAAAAAAAAAAAAAAAACACTTAGGGTGGTTTCTTTTTCCCTGCCTGAACCTTGACTGGTACATTTCACCAATATAAAATTTCTGAAATTAAATGTAAATTCATAATGTTTGTTCACACGTTCTTTATTTAACAAATTATATGTGCAGTATGAAGATACATCAGGATCTAGGTTAGACTTCCAAGGGCTGCTCTCAAGGAAAGTACAGTCTAGGTGTGAAAAGAAGTCTAAATGCTGGCAATACAGGTTAGAATAGGTTGATGGCTATAAGCAGAAGTTCTGCAATGTCTTACAGAAATAGGATTTAACCTTTTGTTCTGGTGTTCTACAATATTTTGGTATAGTTTTGTTAGCCAGAACATCAGTCATATTTCATCCTTTGCTATTCATGTATTAGAACTATATGGTATTGTTATCTTCATTGAAGTCGTTAGATGAATTCTGGATTAATGATATAATATTTGCATGTGTTTACAACTGTATTTTTATGTGTGGAGAGAACAAAAGAGGGAAAAACCAAGGAAAAAAATTTATTATAGTGCCACGAGTTGAATATGTACACCAAAGTTCATGGGTTGGATACTTAATCCCCACTGCAGTGGTGATGGGAGGTGAGATCAAGTAAGAGGTGACTAGATCATGCCTTCATGAATTGATTGATGTTATTATCTTGGACTTGTTAAAAAAGTTATTTGGCCCCATCTTTTTCTCTTGCCCTCTCTTATCCTCTCACCTTCTACCATGGATGACACAGTCAGAAGGCAATTCCACAATCCTGGCACCTTTTTTATGCGTTCCTTGAAAGCCCATTGAAGTGCACCATTAAAATCACATTCTCTACTTGTGTTCTTGATCTCTGCCAAAAACAACCCCAGGAAGGAAGTATTCTGCTTAAGGACAGCTGAACATGATCTGCACAGCGAAGGCGATCTAAGGGAGATCAGACAAGACCTGCAGAAACATGGAGTCTTTGGAATCTTTGAGGTATGACAATCTACCTTTGTATAAGTGAGGAATAAGAATTTTCTGTAAACCATTGGGATTTGGGGTTTTATTGGTGTACATAATCTAATAAGAGATGATTAACATGTGCAATATCATTTTATTACTTTACCTTTGCTCATGAGGTAACAACCAGAATGTAAATTTCTGGCCTGATATTTACCTTTAGCAGTGACTGTGGTAGGAGTATTTCAACAAAGTGATTGTAGAGTATTCAATAATAATGAAGTCCCAAGTTCATTTGATAATTTCCACATTATTTATTCCATTAAGTTGTTCTCAATCATATATGACACTGGAATGAATAACTTTGATCTTAAGCTTTTCTATGTTATAAGCAATAAGGATATGAGTTTCTAAAATGGAATTAATATGTCAAAACAAGTATATATTTTAAGCTTGCTGATGTACATAGATTTTTGTCTAGAAGTTTTGGAGCAATCTACCCTTTGTCCTCAATATATGAAATTTAGCTCTTTGTTGTACTCTCATCATCATTAAGAGCTGAAATTTCTAAACATTTCCTAATTGTATAGGCAGAATTAACATCTTGTTTTAATTAGAAGTACAATGCAATTTTAAAATATTAAATTATAAGCATTAGAAGAAAAAGAATTGCTCATCAGGAGTCAGGTTATGATTATAGTGATTAAGTTATACCACATTAATTTATGCCACATTAACATTGTTTACTTTGGAGAAGAGCATCTCAGAGATGGTCTGTAAGGGATCTCTTGAGACATAACACAGAAACATTCCAAAAAATTATTTTTTAAAAGTTCTTTGTGAATGAAACAGAAAAGACATGCACCTTATAATATTAAAAATAAGTGAGCTTATAATAGATTACAATAGTGATTCAGGCATGGTTCTTCTAATAACTAGAGAAATTTTGACAATTGATTTGAATTTTTACAATGATTCAAATGTGATGCAGACATTAAGTAGGTGGATGTCACAAATTTAACCTTTCTTAATTCACATCGAATAGTCCTTCAAAAAAGGGTCTTGCTACAAATGCTGATGACAATGTCTTTGAGATCTGTGTGTCTTATTTCATTCTGTGTCACTATAGCAGAATACCAGAGACTAGGTAATTTATAAAGAAAATAAATTTATTTCTTTATAGATCCTCATGTAGTCGAATGTCAAGCCGGTGGTTTGGAAAAATCTACTCTGCATAAATAATGTTGGCAAATGAAAAAAGAAGATAGACAATTCTCAACAAATCTCAACAACTCAACCATAGCAAAGTGGATTTTTTATGTTCATTTTGTTTCATTTGTTGATTGATTCACATTTTATTTTTAAATTTCATATATTTTATATACCTTTTTAAATATACATATAAACTAAAATTTATGTCAATTGTAATTTTCCCTGAATTTTGTAATCAACTTATTTCCTATAATCTCTCTCTATCTTATTTTTGAAAAAGAAAAAAAAAAGATTACTTTCAATGTTCTGAATTGATTCTATTCTGCATATTTTGTAGAGTAAAATCTTATTGGTTCAGTAAAATTTCTTTAAATTATTTCAGATATGAGACACAATTTGTTTGTTACAAATTACTCAATGTAGTATGAACAGTTAGGGGGTCCTTATTGTTCATTTGCACTTATATGGACAGTAGGTAAGGGCATAACCTGTGAACGGTGGGAGAATGGGGTTAGAAAACTGGGTTCTCAGCATCCACATATCAGAGAATGTGATCAGAGGGGAGCATGGGAGGAATGGAGGAATTTTAGATTGGGCAATTGGGAGGGAGGGAGGGAAAGGAGAGTGCATGGGGGTAGGAAAGATGGTGAAATGAGATGGACATCATTACCCTTAGTACATGTATGAAGACACAAATGGTATGACTCTACTTTGTGAACAACCAGGGACATGAAAAATTATGATCTCTATGTGTACTATAATTTAAATACATTCTGCTGCTGTGTATAACAAATTAGAGTAAATAAATAAATTAAAAGAAAACTGGGTTCTCAAAGAGAATGAGAGGCTTTAAGTAGAATTTACATGGGGGAAAAAACGAGATTCAGTAAGAGATGGGTGAAAAGATCATGGAGAGAAGATGAATGTTCAGTTTATGCTGGTTGTTGTTGGGACCCTATTGCTCTTACTTCCTGGAGCTTACCAAGTCTACACACTGATCCCTGAAGTTGCTTTGCATTTGGGGGATTTCAATTGAAAGCCAAAAGTCACCAGTGACCCTTCCATCGTGAATTCATTATTTTTTTATATTTATTGTATAAAAAATATTCATTTAATCCTTTGCATATTTACTACTTTATATAATTTATTTTATTTTTGTTCATAAGTATAGAATGAATGAAGTTTTGCTTACTTCTGTTTAGCTTAATGATGAGTTCATAGTCTTTTGGTTCATACAGACATGATTTCAGACCCTAGGTCCATCAGACAGTTATTGTGAAATTTAACTTACTGGTATTTAGGCTGTAGGTCTTAACTATCATCAGCAGCACAAGTATTAGGAAATACTCACAGAAAAATAAGAAGACAAAAGAAATGAAAATGAGTAAGTAGGCAATTTCCAAGAGAGGAAAAAAAAAAAAAACAAAGATGATGAACTTGTTGGAACAAAGAGGAGTTTGAGTCAGACAAACCCTACAGTAACCAACAGTTGTAAATGTATCTTAAAACTATTGGGAACATACAAAAAAAAAAAAAAAAAAAAAAAAAAAACACTGAAGGTGAAATTGAAGCCATTAGGAATGATGTGACTGAAATGTGATTTATATAGAAGGCAGAAAACCCATGTCTTAAGTTAGAGAAAGACCAAAGAAAAGGTCAGCTTGGACAGAAGGACTACAAAAGGACATTCTACAAACAAGTTTATCCAGCAGTGCTGAAAGAAGAAACAGACTCCAGTCACCCTTGGTGGCTCCTGTTCATCTACTGTAAACCCACTTCTTGACTTAGCTTTGTTTCCAGTGCTAAGCAGCATTCCAAGTAGTAATCCAGATTCCCATGAACCATAAACTGATTTGAGAATTCCCTGGATGACAGACCAATTTAAAACATTTGAAAGAAATGTAACTTTTGAAAGGAATTTTCTAGTGATTTGGCTTAAATGGAGGTTTCTCTTGTGTGTTTAATTATGATGAGTCAGCCAACCCAAATTTATGAATGTGACAATCTTAAAAATGTTTGAAGGCATCAAGACAATGTCATTCTGTAGGGTTTCTTCTTAAAAAATTAATTAGCCATCAGTTGTCACTCTTATTTATTCTTTTGTCTCTCTACAAAATCATAGTTCTCTCCTACTTCCATAAAACAAGAAAATTACAGATGATATCTATAATTCTAAACTATGATGGTGAAGCACAGTATTAGAAATATGTCTTACTGAAAATTTTAAATGTCAGGAATATTTTTGATCAAATGAAAAATTGCAGATACTTATAATTTTCTTGATTTGTTTTCATGAGATAACATAAAAATTTAAAGAATAGTTAAGAATATTTCTGCGCACTATACCAAAGGTCGATAAAAATGTCATCTTGAGATTTATTTTTCCCACTACATCACCTGATTATTTTAATTGCCATTTCATTTGAATATCTCTAAATCAGCATTTGTTCCGTGATCTCAGAATGCCATAGCATATCCTGAATTATAAAAAGTTATAAATTAATTTACAACCCCCAAACATATGTTGCTTACCAGGAAATATAAAAGCCTACCAGGGTGTGCCATGTCCATAGTACTTGTTGCTTAATTGTTTGGTCTTGCTACTTTATTTTTTCCTACGTGGTTTTAAACATCTGGGGAGCATTAAGTCATTAGCTGTTTTTGGTGGGTTATGTGGTTTACAGATGTACAATGCATGAAAAAAATAAAGATAAAATTAGAAGTGGGGAAATTTCATCCATAAAAGGAAAATTCTAGGGTCATTTAATGGAATGAATACATTAATAATTTGTAACTTTTCCACTGAATCACTAAATCTTGGCACCAAATGGAAATGCCAAATGTAATGTTTCAAACACCATTTTTTTCCATAAATATTCATTTTACAGTTGGAGAAAAGTATTGTCATTTATGTGGAACAAAGAAAAAAATCTCTAAAATAAAAACATCTGGAAAAAACAGGCCAATACGTTAAGATCTAAAAAGAAGCATGCCTGCTTATTTCATATTGCTTTTTCCTCGTACAAGGTCAAATGCTTCATAGAACTTCATATATTTATTTTAAGTTGTACTTTAAGGTAACAATGCCTCTACCCAATTATGACTTCCTGTGTTAAAGTTTTCTTATAACATTAAAGTTTTATAAAAGGCAAAAAAGGCACAGAAAATGCAAGGAAATCACTGGCACACATTTTGCTTCTAAGTCTCTGCTAGAATGTACTGAATATATATTTGACCTTAAATGACGTCATGTATCCTTAGGGGTCAATTAAAAATGCATATTTCATCTCTGGTTAAAAGCAATTTCATGGAACAGAATACTATGTCATAAAAGTCACAAACATATATGGTAGGGAACCTATGGAAAATTCATACACCACAGAGGAGTTCATGGATTTTTGCAAAATAGATTTGAAAATAAAAAATGTAGTTCATCTGTTATAATATATAACAGAATTCCTTATAAGATTGAAATGGATATTTTTGTTTTTTAGCTCATACTGAAAGTTTGCAAAGGTAAGAGGACTATTTTTCCACATTGAATAAGTAGATTTGGTAGACTGCTTTTTTGGGGGGCAGGGGCAGGAATTTAATTCAGGGGCACTTGGCCACTGAGCCACATCCCAACCCTAAATTCTGTTTAATTTAGAGACAGGATCTCACTGAGTTGCTTTGTACCTCGCTTTTGCTGAGGCTAGCTTTGAACTTGCGATTGTCCTGTCTCAGCCTCCTGAGCCACTGAGATTACAGGCGTGTGCCACTGTGCCCAGCTAGACTGTGTTTTTATGGGTTAGAAACAAACCAATACTTCATTAGGCTTCAGATGGGTTTGAAATCTATTTCATTGACAACTTTTTTTTTATTCTATTTCTTCTTTTAATGTGCAGTTTATTAGTAATGAATTGTAATTTAATGGGAATACAACTTAGATCAAAACTGTATTTTAAATATTCACAGAAAACATAAAGAATACGAAAAAAAAGAGAGAAAAACTAACATATATAAAAATTGACTTTCGCAAATTATAACATGAATGATAAATTTCTTTTTTAAAATTTTGTTTTGTTATATATGACAAAGTATTAGAAAATACTTTATAATTAGGAAATACATTATAATTCATATTACACATATAGAGCACAATTTTTCATATCTCTGGTTGTACACAGAGTAGAGTCACATCATTGGTGTCTTCTTATATGTACTTAGGATAATGATGTCCATCACATTCCACCATCTTTCCTAACCCTATGCCCCTCCCTTCTCTTTTCCCTATCTTCTTTGTTGATTCAAGAGTAGTTATCAGAAGGTGTTTGAAATAAAATAAAAAACCCAAACTAGAAATTCATACCTGACATTGTGATATTTTTTTGATTCCTGAAGTCTACTTCACCTCAAAGGAAATGTCCATGATGACAAAAATAACCCCATACTCTTGTTAGCAACTTAAAGACATGCATATGTCATCTATTGACCAAAGAAAGAGGAAAACCAGGTATAGGTTTATTTCAGAACACATTTATCTATCAATATGTTGAGACACTAGGAAAGATAACTACCTTTTCCTTCTGGCTGTTACTAGTACTGCATTCAATAGATGGAAATGATGCAGGCATATTGGGCCACAATGCTAACCTGAGCTAATCTGACAGCATATCAAACTAGTTCACTGAGATATCAATACAGAGTAATGGAACCTCATTCCCTGATGACACTATACAGGCCCTGGAGTCATCAAAATTAAAATTTGTTTTCACTGGCTTTTGTTATATGTGATAAGAAATTCCTTTATTTTTTATTATTTTTTGGTAGTTGTAGATGGACAGCATGCCTTTATTTTATTTGATTATTTTTATGTGTTGCTAAGGATGGAACCCAGTGCCTCACACGTGCTAGGCAAATGCTCTGCCACTGAGCTACAACCCAGCCCTTCCTTTATTCTTTAGAATAATTTGAGTTAGAAATGTCTACTCTTTGGACACCAATGCATTTTAAATTATATAAAATAAGCTAAAATTTTTAAACACACCAAAGCTCTGAAACTTGCTAAATACTTCATGAACTTTATTATTTAATTTCCATATAGTCATTAAAGTAAAGGCTATTATTGCCATGTTAATAATACTAAAATGGAAGCTAAGAAAGATCAAAGAATCTGTACAAACTTGATGCAGTTAAAAAACAGTAGTCCGAGGGCTGGGGTCAGAGCACAGTGACAAAAAGCTTGCTTTGCTTGTGTGAGGCACTGAATTTGGTCCTCAGCACTGCGTACGAATACATAAAGGTCCATTGACAACTTAAAAAATACAGATTTTTTTAAAAAGTGGTAGTCTAAATGTTAAACCAAATTTTCTAACTCCAAATGCCACACCTTGTGCTGCTGTGAAGGTTCTTGTAACTTGTATGATTTGTTTTTTACACTATTAAGTAATACTGGGAAAATTTTTCCTCTCTACAGATTTATTCTATTACAAATACCACAAATGACAACAGTAACAACAACTGAGTTTAATTAGGCAGGCCCACTTTTTTCATAAGAGTCTATTATGTAGGTCAATTGAGTAATCTATGTTATGTACAAACTACACAATCTTTATTTACTGTTTACTATCTGTATGGATGATTTCATATCTATACTGAGGAAAGGTTACAGACATGGTCCCCTCCTTCAGGAGAGCACTTCAATATCTATGAATTATACATGTGGACCTCCCAGTATCCTTTCCTTAATCCATAATGATATTCTCTAATTCTACTGTCTAAAGTAAGTATTATATATAGATAGTAGATATAGATAGATATAGATATAGATTTTAATTTTGTAATCAGTTGACGTCCACCCTTTTAACTATATAATTCCTATACTACTTTTTAACTTTTCATATATACTGAGACATATGAAATTATTCAGGTGTATTTGTTTAAATTAGGCTTTCTAATCATTTTTTCAAAAATGTTCTGTGTCGAATGGTGTCTTAATCATGATGTTATCATCCAATGCACATAACATTTGTTCATTTAAAAATGTTTACCAAATGCCTAGTTTGTACCAGGTACCATGGAAGGGTTTGTAGAATCAAAGATGGATATGCAAAGTGCTTCAGCCCATGATAGGCACTTGGGAAATTTTGTTGAATTTAATTTAATTTACCCAACAAAAATGCAGGAGTGACTCTTTACTGATCATGCTAAGAACTGGGGTCACAAAATACATAAGGTTAATGACTAAATAATGGAGTTAAAATTTAAGGTTAAATGCAAAGCTAGTATTCTGAATTATGCAATTTTCTCACATAATGAAGGCAAGCCATTAAGGATTCACAACTTTTAAGCCTGCTTAACCCAAACAACAATGAAAAAAAGAATCTAAACACAATTTTCCAGCTTTCAGATGAATGAGGTTAAATTGGGCAAGACAGCAAATAATGAGGGATAATAATGAAGAACTCACATCATCTAGAGCATTAACAAAACTGATGTGCAGTTAATACTGAAAAGGATTTATCATTACTCAGAGTGAGAAACTGAAAGAGATTTCTTCCTCAGGGCAACATGTACCTCTCCATGTTCAGATACAATCTATTCTTCAGTACATATTACACAAACCATCTTTACTCTGCCTTACTGTTTCTACCCCTTCACAGTGTCTATCCATTATTTGTATATAATGTCCTTTCTTGTCACCTAAGTGATAAACTGTTAACTTGCTAACATGTCCATGGAGTCTCCTCTGGTCTAGCAACAATGTTAAGCAATATAATTATTTAATTTGTTTATTGTCAGTATACCTTATTCCCACTAAAATGTAAATCCATGAGAGATCTGAGACTTTGTATTTTACTTTATTGATTATTGAATCCTCAGTTATTATAATAGTGTATGGAACCTAGTAGATGCTAAATAAATACTTATTAGTAAATGAATGAATCAATCAAAACATGGTGGTCTGGATACTTTGCTACAACTTGAATCTTGTTTAAGCCTTTGATGGTATCAACAATGCAGTGTTTCCACTGATCAAATATTCAGATTGAATTTTAATTAAAATCTCATATATTCATAGTAACTTTATTTCTATAGTCAAACTTGAAAAGCATGATATAAAAAACTACCTATGTATGTGAAATAAATATTTAAAAAACTAAAATAATTCACAATAATTAACATCATAACACCTTTATTTTTATGAAAAAATAACAAATCATGAAATAGAGATATACTACTTGCTCAGAACATATACTTCTCATCAAGTTCCATATTCTCATTGCTTCTTCCAAAATTGATTACCAAATGCCTAGTTTGTACCAGGTACCATGGAAGGTGGTGTGTGGGAAATAGAGTGATTAAAGAAGTGAGTAATGTATAGATCATCTTTTTCAGGATTAAAGTATAAATTATATAACAAAATTAATATATGGGACAGAATAAAATTATTAATAAATCTGTGGTTATTGTGGTAATTTTTTTATTTTTTTAATTAGTACTCCATTAAGTATTTATGAAATATGGTAGAAGTTTACAGGAATTACTTCAATAATTCCATACACACACACACACACACACACACACACACGGGTCTTTTGATCTCCAGAATGTCTAGCATAGTATAATATTTGACATACATAACACTGCCATTAGCTATGAAAAAGGATACCATTTTCAGAGTTATGTTACAGTGCATCTTCAGGCGCAAAGGAGCAGGAAGACTCAGCTATCCCGAATCCCTTCATCTGAACAGATGTAAGTGATGCTACATGACTAGTATCTGTCTCCAAGCCCACTTTTGACATCAACCAAATTGCTAAGGATGACTTTAACTATAGCATTCCCTACTTTCTGAACTCCAGTTTGATAGATATTGCAGATACATCATATTCCCCCAGTGATCTCGATTCATTATTTGTCCATTTACCTACTTAAAAAAATATGTACTGAATGAAGACTGTGAAGTTACTCTTCAATGTCCAGAAGCTCTTTTGAGGGTTGACCTCTAGTTCCACAGAACCTATAAAACTGTCTTATGAATGACAGCAGTTGTCATTGAATGGTCAAAATCTATACACCACTCACCTGTCAGGTCACAAAATTCTGATTCTCTTCCTTGACTGTGCCTTTGAAAACCAATTCCGGAATCAGGACTTTTTGGTGCAGTAATAGGAAAAGTGACATACAGAACATTCTACTGAGACCCTGGGGGGGACATTTTTAATTCCTATTTTTCATGAGAAGTATGTTTAATTATCATTCATCTATTTCTGTCAAGAAAGATCCATAAATTAAAATTAATTCTGACCATTAATACTCTGGCATTCAGATTTCAGAAAGGAATAAGATTTGGTGAAACACTTTCATGCTCTTGTGCTTTTGTTCATATTGAGCCATTTGTCACCTACTCTGTGATGTCTTCTCACCATTCTTATAAATCGAAGCTAAAGAATAATTTATTTTTCAGTGGCTCCCGAAAAAATAGTTGTTTTTTTTTTTTTCTCTTCCATGAGAGTTTGGCCTACCTCTGCTTATATGCTGGGTGCTCTGCATTGTTTCACTGGTATGTCCAATATGTCCTCAAGATACGCATCTCCACTTCATATACCAAAATTCTGAGTCTCATAAAGGTTAAGTAATCGGCCCATCATCCTCCTAAGTCTGAAGTTATAAATGTAATAGTACTTTGACAATGTCCTCTCCCTTATCCCCCAAACACAACTTATTGCAAAGTTCTAGCAAGTCTGTCTCCTTATTTTTTGAAAAATTTACTCATTTTTTATCATTCCCATAGCCACTGCATTAATTTAGCTTACTGTCATTTGTCACAGGGACTATTGTTTCTTCTCTGACTTATTCTTCCTAATGTCAGCATTCTTACCCACAATGCATTGCACTGTTGCTAGAATAAACTTTCCCAAACAGAAATGAATACTTCAACCCTGTATTGCTGTATAATGAGAAAAATCCTTATGTTCCTTTATTCTCATTATTAATATCATTATTCAAGTCATTTTTGTTCTCCTTTGAGGGAAGTAGGTGGTTAACACAGATTTTCTTACTCTGCCTCAGGTCTCAAACATCACAAAACCATTGCAAAATTCACAAGCATTACAATATCAAAGGAAACCTCAAGAAGGCCTTCTAGAGGAGACTCATGGAGGGAAAGCACATACTGTTCAGGAAATTACAGAACAGCAAATATCAGAGAGATCATTTCCCATGACTAAAATGAATTAGCTGCAACAAACCAAAACACACAGATAACTGTCCACCAACATGTGGCTCTGTCATTAGAAACAACTTGCTTATTTGTGAATAAGTTATGAGGATGACAAAGGACTTCTGGGATTATGTCTTGAAAGCAAGGTATCGTGAGAGAAGTTGTGCTCATGGCCAAAGGTGGTCATTCAATATCTTATTACCTAACAAGAAAGTGACTTTTGAGAGTTTCATGGGCTATTTATGTGTTCTATGTGCAACTTGGCAAGGATATTTCCTGACATGCATTTTGTGTAATATAACATTATAAATTTGATGTCATACCCTATACATACATTTGCTGATCTCAAAATTTTATCAGCCCGATTCCCATAATATGAGAAGAAAAACAAAGACTCTTATCGTAGTTCATTACAATTAAGAAGAAATTTAGAATTCCACTGTTTAAAATCTCTCACTTTGTATGGGAGAGAATAGAGATCCAGAGATATGACTATTATTGAAGGACTCACTCCCAGTGAGGGGATAAATTTATATATTTGGCCTAGGCAATTTATAGTCTTGGTTTGGTGTTCTTTCAAATAAACTACAATACCTTATAAAATGTCCATGATACTCAACTTTCTCCAAGAGAACAAACAGGAAGAAATGACCATATTCCTTGAGAAAGTCAAAGAAACCAATAAATCAGATGATTCACACAATAAACACAATAAAGAGACTGAGATTAGAATTGTAGTCCATGACTCCTCTTCTGAAAGTTGATTTCCTGTCTACAAAGTTATGAGCTATGACTTTTGGGGATATTACACAAAAATATACATCTTTACAAGTTCAAGATGAGCCATAACCTTAATTTGAGATTCATGATCAACAAACACAAATTTTATATAATCATCAAAATTCTAATACATTTTTTTTCTGCTAAAATGGTCAGAATGCAAACAAACTAATGACATCTTGCATAAGTTTTCCATTTCCTTTGGAACACTGTACTTCTAATTCAGCATATCAGTATGTAACTGGGGCAAAACCATTATTTTGGAAACAAAAAAATCAACGTTGTTATCATCTTTTAGGTTATTACATCAAGCAAAGCCGTTTCCAAAGCAAAAACTATGTATCCACAAAAATAAATCAAACATTTCAAAGTATAAACAAAGAAAAATTTATACATAAGCCTGCAAAACTTCAAAGGAAGGGCAGGATTAAGTGAGAAAAGAAAACATCTCACAAATTTGGCTCAAAATCTGCACTCTTTCTTGGTATCTGAAGCATCCGAGACCTAATAGAAAACCTTGGTTTCCAGAGGATAGAAAAATAAAAGTTTAGCATAGTTTTGTGTATTTTCAGTTTTGCAGTGAATTCTATAGCATTGGTGAAATGAATTTGGATAGTATTATGGCTCCAAAACTGAAGAAAATCTATCTCCTATGACTGGAATTTGTAGGAAATTATTTTTTACACTGCAACCAACAAACACAGTGAGATGCCCATCATGTGCAGGGGTATATGTGTCTTGTTCTGGAATGTAAACTGCAATGCATAGAAGCAAGCTGATATTGTTAGCATGTCTGATTGCCTGTCGCTGTCAATCTTGGGAGGGAGCAACAGATGAATTATTGCTAATAACTTCAGAGTAGGCACATCCTGTGCTTACATATTACTAGAAAGAACAAAATACAATGAATCTGATGTGGACAAGGAATGCAAGAAATATTTCTTTCAGACTGTCAGCAAGCAATGGAACAAATGAGATTTATGGCAGAATTGGATATGTGATTTATAGTTTTGCTTGTTCTTCATTTAAAAGAGGAAATTAAAACCACACTTGCATACGATTCCATCTTTGATCACCAGAGAATAGCTGCTGTGAATTAATTATTATAAATTCTATTACACTTGTTCACCCCAGGTGTGGTATTTGTAGGACCTTCCAACTAGTATCTCAGGGGAAACTGACCTCCCCCATTTTGGTTAGAATTTTGAAAGAAAAATATCTGGTATTTGGCATTTCACTGGGAAGTCATTTATTACTTAAGGAACTAATTGAATAATCTTATGGGAAGAAAATAATTAGAAGATCCAGAATAAATTGTTAACAGCTATTTACTAGCTCAAAGAATGGGTATCTGTTTCCTGTTAATTATCTATAAGCCTGAAATCAAATGCTTAAATTTATTCAAAATTATTTTCAGTTTTGATAGTTCCACTTAACTCTATAAGTAAGCATGGAAAGTATTTATTTTATAAAGAAAATATTTTCTTTATTTAGTTTCCATTTAAAACAATAGTAATAATTTATTGGGACTGGTGATATAGCTCAGTTGGGAGAGTGCTTGCCTTGCATGCACAAGGCCCTGGGTTTGATCCCCAAACCACAAAAAAAAAGAATTTATTGATTAAAATATATTAAGATGAAAACAGAACACTGCAATGGATCACTGAAAGCAATCAAAAATATGCCAAGGAAGGAATCAATTTTAAAAATTATAAATAAATATCCTACCACAAATTCAATAAAATACATGACAAAATTTCATGATTAATCATAAGAATCCAACACTTTTTGAAGAGACTACTTAAAAAACTTTTAATGGAATAAAACACAAATCATAAAAGGAAAAAAAACTCTATATTAAGGTCACAAATATTATAATTCAGAAATGCATTTTGCTGTCACGTATAACTCATTAGAACAAATACAAAATAACTTAGGGATGTTAAAATATAAGACAAAAAGTCTTATCTATTTGATCCTGTGAGCTGCAAGTGACTGTGGAGAAACTGAGCATGATTACATACCTTACTGATGGAGCAGCAGAGAGTGGGCTACTTTAACAGAAGGGATTGGACCTTCAAATGTTTTTTTTTTTTAATTGGAACATTTACCTTCTAATTTTTCTTTGATTCTCTACAGATGCATCCATTTTGTTTTCACTCCTAGATTCTAAAACAATTCAAGAAATAAGGGTGATAGGAACATTTATTGTCATTTATGAGAAGCCCCTCTTACCCACACCTGGGCTTATATAAATGAGCTTACTTTTGGGAAGCCCCAAGATAACCACAGGATGGGGGGCTGGTGGCCAGGGGAGGGAACCCAGCGATTAGAGCGCTGGAAATTTCCCCAAAGCAAGACATCCCAGTGTTGCAGAGCTGGGTCATCTGTGGAGACAAAGTCATCTCAGATATGCTCGGTTACCAGTTCATAAGATCATGCCAGAAAGATTTCAGATGTGCCCCTCAGGGTAGCAGGCATCAGTTTCTTAGAAGGGATAGGAAAAGAGAAAAAGAAGACACTTTTGAAAAAGTGGGTGGGTCCACTCAGAGAAGAGAGGAATGGTGTGCCCCTCCTGCCCTCAAGTTTTGTTGGGGTCCCAGGGAAGTTATCAGAGAGTCCTGCCGCGTCCAACTCTTGACTTTGGACTGAAAAGCAAGATTGCCTCAGACGTCCAAGCCCCCATTGAACATGGTCTTACCCCGTGAAGGGGATACTTTACTATTACAATGACATGCTAAATGCCCAAGAAACTCTGGGCCCCTTTGGTCCAAGCTCTTTCTACTTGTTCTTACAAATTTTATGCTTGGGCCCTTTGCTTCTTATTATCCTGTCTTGAGTTCTTGAATCTGGTCTGTGTAAAGGTCACAAAAGTCCCACTTCAGGGTTACTTCTGTTCTTCTTATAGGCAGGGAGGATCCTTTGGACCTGCATTCCTCCTGCAGATAACAGGCTGTTTGCTGAGGAATACAATATATCCTATTGACTAAAGCCATGCAGAGCATAGATAAATTGTTTTTTGTTTTTTTTTAAATAAAGTATGTCGGCTGGGGTTGTGGCTTAGTGGTAGAGCGCTTGCCTAGCATGTGTGAGGCACTGGGTTCAATTCTCAGCACTGCTTATAGATAGATAGTTAGATAGATAGATAGATAGACAGACAGACAGATGTCCATTGACAACTAAAAAATATTTATAAAGAAAATAAGTGAGGCTCAATGTCATAGACCAAATTTATAGAATTATTGCCTTAACCTCAGGTTCCCACTGCTTACCTATCACCAGAAGTTTTGGGATTGGTTGGTGAACAAGATCATATTCACATGACAAGAGGGTTGTGCACCCCAAAACTCCATGAGGACGAAGTGCCCTCTGGATCCTCCTCTTACGTTTCCCTTCACACCTCTGTAGATTTGTACCCTTTAATGTATCTTTGCAGTACATCAGTGAGCATAAGATGTTGTTTTCTTGAGTTCTGTGAGTCATCCCAACAAATCATCAAAACTAGGAGGGGGTTGTGACACCCTCTCTAATTTGTAGGCATGTGAAGTGGAAGGGGAAGCTGTGGATAACATGAGAACCACCGCTTGAAATTGACATCTGAAGTGAGGAGAGGGACTTATGGTACTGAACCCTTAACCTGTGAGTTCAGCACTAACTCTAAGATGTTATTAAAACTGGATTAAATGGTAGGGCCCTCAGTTGGAGAATTGGAGAATTGGTTAGGGTAACACCTACACATAAGGTGTGAGAAGTGAAGTGTTGAGATAGAGCAGAGGAGTGTTAAGTAAATATTAAAGGTGGCCATTGTTTTTGATCTAAGCTCCTGCTTTATGTTCACAAACAAAAACACATAAAGGTTGAAATAAAAGCAAAATCCCAAGTTTTATTTGGAAATAGCATTCAAACGAGAATAGCAGTATTGCAATGGAAATATACAGAACATAGTAAATCACAGACATTCAAAGAGGTTGAGACAGGGAGAAGTTTTAAAGGTAAAAGTGAGGACATTTACACAAGATGCATTGGAATAATCATTTTTGATTGGGAGATTAATAATGAAGGTGACCTCCTAAGTTTGAGTAGATAGATGCTGGACAGATTTCCTTGGAGAAGCACTATTAGGTTGCAGTGGCCTCTACAAGTTCATGGTTCTGGAAGAATCTTTTTTGATGGTTATCATCAGGCAACCATTTGTAAGAACTCTTCTTTTATAACTTCTCAGCTTTGTTTATTTTTGTTAGAGTTGACCCAAGCAACTCCATTTTGATTTTGGTCACTTTTTAAAATAGGTCCCAATAGAGGAAGCTTAAAATCCATGTGGAATCACTAATGCTGAAATTCCACATCACCAAACTGAACTGAGGTTGTCAGGTGGCCTTCCTAGAAATCATGAGAAATGAGAGAGTACCCTATTTTCCAAGAAGGCTAATGTCAATTATCAGAATAATAAAGTTTCCTCTGTCTTTAGTCCTTACATCTTTTAATCATAATAAAAAAGTAACTTTGAGTAATCTGATGTTAAACCCATCAATTATATTTTCTATGATTTTATCTTTATAAGGAAAGTAAACTTTAAATGACCAGTTTACTTTAGTTTCTCATTTCTGCTTTCTTCAGCTTATTTCTTTCTATAATATCTACTGTTCAGCTCATTGAAGAACTTGCTCTATTATATAGAATCAAGTATTGTCCAGTCTCAAAAATAAAAGTAAAGCTAACTAAGAACTTTTTAAAATACCTTTATTTTATGTTTATGTGGTGCTGAGGATTGGACCCAGTGCCTCATGCATACTAGGCGAGTGCTCTACCTCTAAGCTATACAACCCCAGCCCCCAACTGAGAACTTTTAACTAAATCGTTGTAATTTGTCCTTTGACAAAGGAAACAGCAGTTTTCCTTTCAAAACTTAAAATACCTTAAACAAAACCAGAAAAGGTATTGTTTCAAGTTCTCTAAGATGTAAATGGAGCCAAGAACTTCATAGTTGTTATTATTGGTGATCCTTAGGAAAATGTGCATTCTTTTCTTAAAAGTTTCCAGCAAAACCCTAAGAATTGTTGATGTTGACCTGGCCTGGCTTTATTCCTATCTCTGCATCAATTCCTATTGATTGGAATGAAATAAAATGTTTAACTGACCTGAATCAGATGCCCATCTCACTCAAACTCCAGAGCCTGAAAACAATGCACAGGTGGTTTCCAAAGAAAAGTCAGGATCCAGTCTCCACAGAACATGAAAGCAATGCTGGACAGGAAAAAGCAGATGTTCACCAAGAGCATGTTAAGAGAGTTTTCTGAAGTATGTTATTTGTATATCTACTGCCAGATAAACTGCACAAAAAATAGGTAAGTTCTGCCAGGAACAGAGATAAAAGGCATTAATTTTTATTAACTTAGTTAATTGATGCATTTTAAAGTACAATCTAGTGTTACTACTTGTTTGTTGGGGATTTTTATTTTTTACATATGCCCAGCACTTAGTAATATAGGACTATTCTTTCTAAAGGGTAATATTTTAGTGAAGTTAATTTTAAAGCCTGCTTGTCATAATTTTAGAATATACTAAAGATTTTAGATGGCAAATAATAACCCATAACTTTACTACCCAAGGCCTTTTGGTGTCTTTTATTCTCTTCCCATTCTTTCTTATTACAAGTTTCTGTTTATTTAATTTCTTTCATATTTAAATTTTCATTAGGTGTTTTTAACCTACCTTCTATGTTTAGCACTGCATTGCTAATATCCGCTTGTTATTAGAAATTGTTCATGGAAAGAATTTTAATGAATTAATAAAATTTTATTCATAATAATTCTTAGTACTATATTTGAATGTTAATATTACTTCTAAAGTTTTATGTTTATAAATAATGCTGCCCTGAATACCTTCTTGTCAAAGTTTTATTTTCCAAATTTCATTTCCTTAAGAAAATTTTCTAGAAATAAGATTTCAGGGCAAAATGTTATAAGTGTACATTATTGAATAAATTGCCTTTTTTATTTGATTTTAGAATGTTCTTTATAATCACTAACTAAAAAATATTGAAACATTGAACTTAGCATTTGTTTAGCAAATAAATTTGGAACACCAATTGGATGCTGTAGAGCACATTGTAGGGATAAAAAACCCAGTCCCATGGAAAGAAAGAAGACTTATATAAAGACATAATATGCAAACTGGGACCTGAAGAATGGCTCAAAGTCAAGAGGAGAATTTAAGTAGGAAAGGAGAATACATAAGGAAAAACACATCTCATACAGAAGATATAAAATGAGAAAACGCATGCCATGCTTGGAAAATCACATGCATTTTAACGTTACTGGAAACATGAGACTGGAGGGATGAAGTAGGCCAGATTTCCAAAGGGTCACCTGCAGGCATGGGGGGTGTCAAGAGGGACAGAGTCTGATGCTTACATGGCCCTGGCTCTTCATGTATCATGTTGCATTTTTTAGATTTTTACCCTGTTTAGTGAATTTCTCTGATGCAAATTCTAAAAGGTGATATTAAAGCACAAAAGAGGAGTTGGAATAAAAGGAGGAGAGAGATGCAGAAATTTAATTCAAGAATGTTCTATATCTGGTGCTGGAATATGAGTGGAGAAGCTTCCTTCTCCTATCACAGGAAGAATGAACTCCAAGAATTTCTTTCAGCACAGGGCTGCTAAAGACTGGCTAACCTTTAGGCTGACATAACGTAAGGAGCATATGCATATTTCCCAGAGAGTACCTAACAGTTGAGTGAATATAATAAATTCCTTGTATTGCTTGCCCATTGCACACTTCAGATTGCAAAAAGCCCTATTTGACCCTCTGAAAATTTACAATATCAGTGAATAATTTCCACATGAAGAAATTGAGCTCTACCTAGTCTGTTTTTTATTTCAATTTCTGCTTCTTTAGGACTTGGCTCATTCTGGCCTCACCTTGGGATGTGTAGCTTGAAAGCTGTTCATCGAAAGTAGTGGCTCTGGATATAAGAAAACATGCAAACATCAGTGCAGCCTACACGTCTGCTGCTGCCAACTCACTGCCAAAATGCCCAGGTCATATTTTGAAGAAATTCCTTGACAGAAAGTTATAAAAGAAAAATAGTGGTAGAAAGGCTTGGGGATGGATAGCTCTGCCAGAGAACAAGGTCCTCTTCCTTTCTTTCTGTACAACTCATTAGGGACCTTAATTGAGCCACTTTGCTGTCATAAACTCCCTTGTCTGTGAAATGAGGATAATTATTGCTGCCCTTTCCTTTGCCCTTTGATAACTTCACAGGGGTGTTCAGAGATCTTATGAAGATTAATAAGCCAAATGCTTGTAGAGTGCTTTAAACTCCCCACAAGGGAGAGGATAGCAAATTAAAATCCATTCCTTTGTGAGCACAAGGGGCCAGATACCAGAGGCAAGGATCCAGAGCCTTCAAAGTCCTTGGTCAGGCTCTATTTTGAGTTTTGGAGAGTACTTCCATATGATCTCTGGCCCACAAAACATTAGTTACTCACCTCATGTCCCAGTGTGCCCTTACTAGGTCTAGTCTAGTACTTAAAGCAATGGACCAGATCTTGAAGTACACATTGTATTTCCTTTTTTTTTTTTTTGGGGGGGGGGGGGTGGTTGCGGGGCCAGTAGGTGTGATAGACCGAACAGTGGCTCTCCAAATATGTCTGTATCTTAATCCTCAAAACATGTGGATATGCTCCGTTAAAGAGAAAAGGGGATTTGGTAAATATGATTAAGTCAAGGGGGTATTAAGATGGGGAGATGACCCTGGGATATAGATTTGATCTCAATAAAACATCAAGGCACTAATAAGAGGAAGGTGGTTAATAGTAGAAGAGACCATGATAAAAACAGGAGGTTGGAATGGGGCCAGGAGAGGACACTGGACCAACAAATATTGGCACCCTCTAGAAGATGAAAAGGCCAAGGAATAGATTCTCCTTGAAACTTCCAGAAGGGACACAACACAAAAGATATCTGACTTCAGACTTTTGAGCTCCAGAACTCTAAGGTAGTAAATATTTGTGGTCATAAGTCACTCAGTTTATGATAATTTGTTATATCAGCAATAGGAAGCTAATACTATAGACATGGTGTAGTATATGTGTTGAATGGCAGCCTTCAAAAGATGTCCATATCCAAATTCCTAGAACCCATAAACATGATTTTGTTTGGCAAAGGTGTCTTGCAAATATAAAATAAAGTTAAAGAATTTGGAGATACGATCATCTCAAATTACATAGGGGGTCATAAATCCAATGATAAACATCTTTATAAGAAACAGAAGAGAAAACAGAAAGAAGACCCTGTCAAGATGATAGAAAAGACTGAAGTCACACAGACCAGCTGAGAAATGTCAAGAACAACCAGAAATTTTAGAGTCCAAGTTTGACTTTTCTTCTAGAACTTTCAGACGTTGCACAGCACTGGCAACACTTTGATTTTGAACTCCTAGCCTGAAGAACTGTGAGAGAATAAGTTTCTTTTGTCGAAAACATACATAGCTATATATGTATGTATGTTTATATACAGACATACATACACACAGACTCATAGACATACATATGCACTATATATAAACTGTACGTATCTATGTACCACATCTTTACACTTTTCATATTTATGTGTTCATATATGCATGATCCCTTCAAGGAAACAGGTTTGCAGTTCTGGGCAATCCTCATTCATCATGGAAAAGAAGGAGAAGGCAGAATCATCTCTAACTGTCCTACTTAGGTATTAGTGCCATGAACTATGTCATATAATTAAACTTTCCACAAATCTGAATGAAATTGAATTATTTTAACAAAAAAATGGTGAATGACTATTGATTGGTTAACTAGGAGTGTCAAACACACTTCTTCCTTAAAAAGTGTTGTATTGACAGGACTTGTTACTTACTACTGGGGAAGGATACACCATCAACCTCCCTGAGTGTCAATGTTTCATGTATAAAATGGGAGAGAGAAATGACTCTTGAAAACCCATAGAGTAATGGCTAATCTAGGACAAGAAAATTGATGTGAAAATGATTTGCAAACTCTAAAATATTAAAAAATTGACTTTTTATGATTATGAGAATTCAAGTGAGTTAATATTTTAAGTTTGATTGCTAGTAAATAGTCCTTTTATTTTAGTAGGGGCTTCCAAATTTTTGTGTCAAATGTATGATTAATAGTCATCTATCATGGCCAGTAAACTGCTTATTTATCAACTTAGTCAAGGAGTAAATAGAGTCTGGAAATAAGATGTGGAGATACAGTCTATATTACTCAACCTTCTGTGTGGTGATGGGTGCCCAAGTTCCTGAGCACAAATGATGGATGCCACTCCCAACCCTGACCCCTGAAATCTTTTACATGAACCTTTGTGCTCTAATCCACCATCCACAGACTCCAGAGAGAGATGGGAAACGGAAGGCTACAGAGCCAGAGGGTAAAAACCTCAGGTTCCTGATATTGAAATGAGGCCTTTGAAGACCTGCATTACACTGTGATGTAACCAATAAATAAATTCTTGAACAAAACAGTAACAAAGGAGCAAAACAAATATCAGAGACTCGGAGTGATTTTCCTTGACTCTTGGCTTCACCTGACCAGCAAGGGGTGCACAGATTATAAGGCAGAGAGATGCCCCAGGGTGAAGGAAGAAGAGACTCATGCACTATCCACAGAGAATTTAAAAACACAAAATAAAACTCCTCTAATCCAGTCTTCCTCTTATTATTACCATACACTGACAAATCTAAACAATGTCAGTGACAAAGTCTTCCTCTTCATGCAGGGAAGAGGTCATATACGCAAGAGGGAGTGGAAGAGAGGAGGCTCCTTCTCCCCTTCACTCCACTCCTGCTTGGTGTGCGACTGCTCTGGGGAAACAAGACAGACAGACAAAGCCAACAGGGCTAAGGTTCGAGATTATTGTAAATTTCCATTCTACCACTTTGGAAAGGAAGTTTTCCAATCCTTCCATCTGGGAAGTGGATGTAAGACTTAATTCACTGAGTTTTCTGAGGATCAAATGAGGCAAGACCTCTGAAACATTTGGTATATTTCATAAATACCATGTGAGTGAATGCTGGTATTACTACTACTCTATTGAAAATCATTTTTATATGACTGTCATGATCACATGCATGATCAACTCGGCAGTATATCATAAACCATCACTTTCTTTTTATTATATACCTATATGGGTAGGCTGTTACAAGCTGGAGAGAAAGACTAAAATTGCTTTTTATGGAAAAATACTGCTTCTTCACGTGTTCTATTTTGGGGAGGAAAGCACCCTTTTGTGTTTCTTAAAATTAGGAAGACTAAAATTAAATGTTTCTATTACTTTGCTTGCCATTTTATTACCAAGCTTCTCTCCATCCATTCTGCAGAGAATATTCATTAAGTATCTGCTGTACGAGGTCCCAGTGTCCAGATCAATAAGGCACCACCCCTACCGTCCCAAGGTCTGGAATCTATCAATATAAAGAAACACTTGTAATAAATGTGGACAGGTGCTGCTACAGCAGTCTTGTGGGTTTTATAGAGCAGTACATATTTATTTACTTTAACTTGAAAACTCAAATTTGGTTGCCAACTTTCGATTCTGCCAAACACAGTAAGAAAATCCAATTACCACTGCATTTTCATAAACCATGGAACAATTTATCATCGGATATACAAGAACACACTTCCAGAATAAAGGCAGATTCCTGAATTTTCTCTCTCTCTCTCTCTCCTCTCTCTTTCTGTCTCTCATTTTATTTTATTTTTTTATGGCTTCACTACAGACCATTGAACTCTCTATTTCAAGGTATAGGCCCTGGCCTCCAGACCTGCACAGTGAAATAGGTCTCCTGAGGAACACAAAGCAGGGGGCAGACTACCTCCCAGAGGATCCGCTCAGAGGACTCCACATGAACACAGATCCCTGGAGTTGTGGCCCAGGGGAATGAGAGTAAATTCTTCAAAGGTAAAGGTAGCATGGAAATGTACAGGAAAATCTGCTCACCAGACATTGTCCTAAGGCTCATCCATAAAAGATGACAAGGTCTTAGCAGTTAAGCAGAGGACAGAGGGGATGGAGACAGCCTGTCCGGGAAAGGAAGCAAACCAGGCAAAAGGCAGGGTGAGATAAAATAGCTCAGCACTGAAGTTGCTCACTGGGAAGAGAAAGGGTAGGTGAGGCCCAGAGACTTAGGATCCCAGTAGACAAAAATGATTGGAAAATGGCAGCTGTCACCCTTCTTTCTGCTTTGCTTTTTTTGTTGTTGTTGTTGGGGGGGATGAGGGGGGGACTGGGGATTGAACTGAGGGGCACTAACCATTGAGCAACATCCCCAGCTCTATTTTATATTTTAGTTAGAGAAAGGGTCTCACTGAGTTGCTTAGTGCCTTGCTTTTGCTGAGGCGGGTTTTGAACTTGCAATCCTCCTGCCTCAGACTCTGGAGCCACTGGGATTATAGGCATGTGCCATGCTTCTTTTTGACACTGTTTTCCACTAAACAGGACCTGACTATTGACATTGAGGTTGCGGAATCACTTTATGTTATATGAAAACAACACTTTCAGACTATACAGTTTTGATATCAACTGTAATGTCAAACACTAAAACAACACATGATGTCAACACATTCTATGCATTTTCCATATTAACTGTGATGACATGTATTTTTCGATTACACTTGTAGTGAAGAAAAATGAAAGCTAATTCCCAGAATAAAAAAGACGTTAGAAACCACCTTCATAGTGAAATTCATGTTTGGAAAGGAGACAGATATACTTTTAATATTAAGCATTAACAAATGTTAGCAAGACAGTAACCCTTCTCTACAAAAAAAAAAAAAAAAAAAAAAAAAATTGTTGTTACTGGACTTATAAAAGTCTAGATTAACAAGAAGGAAACAACAAGTTGTAACCCATAGCCCAGACCAGTCCTTGACCTCTCCTAATTCTCCAGTATCCTGATCCAAAGTTTCTACTGTGTGTTGCTCAGCAGCAGAAATCCTCAAAGATGTCAGAGATAGGGACAAGATTTCCAGAACAACAACATCAAAAAAATGAGCTCCCAGTTCAGGGACCAAATCGAAGTAGAGATCAAGAGAAATGGATAATTTAAAAAGGAAGTTGTAAGTCTGGCTTGGCTGAAAGAATATTTTTATGTGGTTACACAGAGTCATGGCCAAGATATTCCACTGTGTGGGTATATGCACAGGAATAAGTGCATAAGGTTTGAGGTAGCACATCTCCCTTATCTAACCCCCTCACTTAACATCTCTTTAGGAGATGCTATTTTTAATGTAGAATGAAAAAGTCAACTGAACATTCCTTGGGATACCAATTTCTGTCTTGTCAACTGGTTGAAAATTTTAAAAATATATAAGCAGAGGTGGGGGAGATTCAACTCTGTTCAACAGTTTTCACTATTAAAAACTATGATGCATTTGAGATAGTTTAGAAATGAAACAAAAAGGCTATGCTTCTTTGTTCCAAAAGACTTAAAAGCTTATGTCTACACAGAAACCTGACTGTGAATGGCCATGAAGCATTTTTCAACTTCTGAAACCTGAGAGTCACCAAAATACCCTTCAGTAGGTGAACAGATTCATGCACTATGCTACATCCAACAGCATGTCAATCATCACTAACAAGCACAGAGCTACCAACACAAAAAGAGAGAACACTGAAATGCCTTTAATAAGTAAAAAAAAAAAAAAGCCAATCTGAAAAGGTGATATAATAAAAGAGTCTAATGATATCACATTTTGGGAAAGGCTAAACTATAGACGATGTAAAAGGATCAGTGGTTTCTAGCGGTTAGTGGAGTAGGAAGGATGAACGGGGAAAACACGGAGGGTGTAGGGCTTTGACACAATGACGTGGAGGCCTATCATTTTACACTCTCAAAACCCATAGTATGCACAATAACCTTGGAATTTGAGTTGTAATGACAAGTAAAAACAGATCCATCCACTGAAATAAAGGTTCTGCTGTGGTGAGGGATGTTGATAATGGAGAGTGTTCCACATGGGTTGAGAGAAGAGTTTATGGGAAATTTTTATCGTCCACTCAGTTTTGCAGTAAACCTATAAGTGCTCCAAAAAATAAAGTGTGTTAAAGGAAAGAAGGAGCACCTTGAGAAGCTTGGTCCCCTGATCAGTGAAACTAGCTTCCTTGTGTACTTTGAGAATTGCCTCCATCAGACATGGCTTGCAGACATTTCCTGCCATTCAGCAGGCTATCTCTCCAGTTTGTTGGTCATTCTCTTTTCTGTGCAGGAAGTTTAAGTTTGCCGTGGTCCCACTTGTCTATTATTCTTCTTTTGCCTGTGTTCCTGGTGTCATATCCAAGAGATAGTGTTGCTAAGATCAAAGTCAAGACCCTTTCCCCTTTGTGTTCTTCTAGGGGATTAACAGTTTCAGTTCATATGCTTAAGTCTAAACAGCTTTGAATTAATTTTTGTTTATGGCATAAAATATTAATGGAATGTGTACTCTGGTAATGCAGTAGTGTTGGCCAACTCTGTATGTTACAGCAGTAGCTCTCTATTACTCTCAGGCATCTACCATCAGTGGGACTAGACATCAATTATAAATCAGAAACAGCTGACCTCTGCCTAGTTTGCAATGAGTTGGAAGCAATTCTTAGGTATTTTCCATCAATAAAACTTAAACCAAAGAATTTTGATCTTCTTAAGTTTGGTTTGTTTTGTATAATCTTAAGATTTAATTGACATGATAGCTTCACAAGTATCATTTGTTTGTAGTGTTTTACCTGAAGACTTATTACTATATAATAAGGGTAGCACTTATGTGAAGAATTTTGGTGTTTATGCTGGAAATTAATTTTGGTCGTAAACCCTACCTGGGTTTTCTGAAAATGATCCTGAATGCAGCTATAAGATCTGTGCATAAAGGAGAATGAAGGGAAGAGATTGTGATAAGAGAAGACAGCATAATGAATTCAAACCTAGTTTCTTATGTACTTATATGAATATACCACAATGAAGACCACCATCATGTATGCCCATAACAATGGGGTCCTAACTAGAATAAGATACATTTCATTCTTGTACAATTATATCAAAATGAATTCTACTATTATGTATAACTAAAAAGAGACAATAAAAAAAGCAGTTTAAAAAATAAATCTGTGCAATCTCCCTTACTTGGAAACTGACTATCTCATATTTAAAGAATAAAAAGGAAATTATAAGATTATTAAATTTCTAAGTTTTTGCTGAGAAGACAGATAGGCCCCAAACAGTTATTTCATGAAATTAATTTCCTAGACTAGAAGGCTCAAACTAAGATAACTCCAAACACAGAAATTTTCCCCCATTGATCTTATATTCCTTTCTCTCTCTTCTTTTGAAAAATGCATCCTTCTTCCTTTTCATATTCTGAAAATATCCCCACAGGAGTTTCCATCCTCTTATACACAGTTGGCAAGCTAGCTTCAGGCTCTGGTCTAGGGAGGGCACAGAACTCATGAGAGGTCAATCAGGAAGCCACCCATACTTTTTCCAAATGGAGAAGTTGGACCAAAGTTCTTTCTTTTTGTGTGAAAAAAAAAAAAATGTGTGTATGGTGCCAGGGGGTATTTATGGTTGGGAATGTGTACAACTGTGGAAAAGCCCAGTCTTAAAGGGAGAAAGTCTGCACAGAAGGACAAACACAGCATGTACCTCTATGGGGGTGGAGGGTCGGGGACACTGCTGCATTCCTAAAAGCTAAGTCATGAAACTAGTATTTTCAGATTTGTCTTCTTTTAATATTTTAATTGATGGATAGTGTGTGTGTGTGTGTGTGTGTGTGTGTGTGTGTTTCCATACCAATTTAGGTTGACTTTTGATAAAAATGACATCAATACCAAGCATTCTGAGTAAGACATCTGTTGGAATTTGTGTATGTGTGTGTTACATATTACATGCAGCAAATACCTTTGTTACTGTAAACTCAAAAGTGGATTTTGTGGATTCCAATAGCTGGTCATGCTTAGTAAATACAGGGTACTCATTGATAATGCAGGAAATTTATAAATTGTTCAAGTTTAACTTTGTCGCTGTTCAGGATGGGGAAGTATATCAACAAGTTTCTTGGATCTTCTCTAAAATAATAAATATGAGTTACCTAATAGTTTAAAATTGTTATGCAATGTGCTTTATCATTCAAGAATATGTATTCATGGACATTGTTTAAAATGAGCATGAAATTCATTTAAAATGGGACTTACAGGGCATAAGGAAACATTAGTTCCATAAAGAAAGAAGAAATTATCATTTTCAGCATCTAGTTTCACTTAGTGGTGTCTGAACTCCAATATGAAGTAGAATAAGAGGGATTTGAATAGGTTTCCAAGTTGATTGGGTTCAAATTTACCAAATGATATAATAACCCAGAAGTAACCCATAAAAATATGATCTAATTTATCTAATAATACGTAAAATTAATCAAATTTACTTTGAGACAGCTGGAGCCCTGTAGCTCTGATTCAAAGATTGTCTGCAACCCCAGCAGAGAAAACATAAGAGTACCCTAAAATATTTCTCATTCCCAAGGCTCCAGGATAAAGCAGAACAATTCAAATGCAAACCTAACTTGATTCCTTAATGTCAAACAGGCCTGCTTCTGTTGGGACTTTTAACACTGCCCTCTCTTCCTGCAACACCCCTGAGCTCCAAACATCAGACACCCGTGTAAACTAAGGCAGTACCTTGGGAATAAATGCAAATATCCCCAAATTCTCATTATAGCTGATGTACAACAGAATTTTGAATATTTGAAAATAATTCACTAATGTGTTCCATATACAACTCCTTTGAAAAGATCTCCAAGTGCTTAAGCTTCTCTTGGAATTTAAAGTGATTTTGCATTATATGTAAGTTCTAAAAAAATTATATAGCATTTTATCATATGTGCATGTATACATATGTACACATGTATACATAGTATTGAATATGCATATATGTGTGTACATATATTACTGTCCTATTGTTCTGTTCATTGATATCTCACTGGAAAATTGTAGAACCTAAACAGGCTATCTATCTATATATATATATATATATATATATATATATATATATATATATATGAATAAATGTGTATATATGCATACATACACACTTATGTTTATACACAAGTGTGTGTGTTGTGCATATAAACTCATTTATACATATTTAAATATATACATACACACACATAGTTACATGTGGGTATTTTATGTTCAGCATTGGAGAAAATGATACATTTATTGCTTTTAAGATATGATTTTTGCTTTGTTTAAAATTGTAGTTTGGTGGGCAGAGGCTGTAGCTCAGTGGTAGACTTCTTGCCTAGCACATATGAGGCACTGGGTTCAATCCTCTGTATCACATAAAGATAAATAAAGAAAGATAACAAAAAACTAAATAAAATAAAGGTTGTCTGTTCATTTACAATGAAAAATGTTTTTTTAAAGGGAGTTTGATAAAGGAGTGAGGGTACTTGGATCTCTGAGAATATATTTTATAATATTAACAAACCCAGACAATTTGGTGTCTCAAGCATTTTTATAAAAGTACACTAGATAATATTCAATCATCTATTTTTAGATTTATGTGCTAGGACCAGGATTTAAAGACAATCAAGTAAAGATAACAGTGCCAAAATACTGATTCAATCTGTGGAATTAAAATGTTAGGTCTTGATTTTACCCAAATTTGTTTTTTTAAACAAGCAGTTGTTTGATTTTTTCTTGTCAGGACTTCATCAACAGTTTGGAGGCTTCAGAGACTTCCAGAACAATTCCCATCTTCTTCACCTGCATTCCCCTGCATCTCCCTTGCTGCAGCCATGGTATAGAAGCCTCTCAAGAAGGCATACTGTATTTTTGCTGCTAATACATTCTAGATCCTTAGCCACTTGGGAACAATATCCTATAAATATTACATGTCCTGTAAAACTGTCTGCTACTAGGAAAGTGTTCCAGCTATGTTTGAGTAACTGAATAAGTGAATTTCCCCTCAATGTGAGCTACTCTACTCTTTTTTCATCATCCTTTAATTAATGCCTTTTTATATGTTTCTATTTTGGCAAAGCCAGTTCATATTTCTCATTGTTTATAATCATCTCATGCTGTGGCCCCTCATATTTTATGCATTAGGAATTCTAATTTTGTACATGTCTGTAAATGTATCATGCAGTTTAACTGTAATTTTCTGACACATTCTTTTCCCTTTTTCTACAATGCCCTCACATAGATGCTAAACATTTAATTTAATAAATGTTTTTGAGTACCTACTATGTGGCAGCAATTGTGAATGCCAGTCCAACACGGTCCTCTCTTTGGAATCATCTCCTTTTTCTGAGGAAGCTCTATGTACCCTTTACTAGTGGTGTGAGAGGGTCTGGAGGGGACAGTGGCAGGGAAGGGTTTGTCCAAGCTGGAAATGCATTTTATTACTGACAGTGTTTAGAATGGCTAGCTCTGGGCCATAATGCAGAGCAAATTAGCTTTCAGTCAGTTCTATTATTATTTTAAATTATCTGCTGATAATGCATTACCTTATTGCCTACATCCAGGTTAGATGGCTCCTGGCATCCCAAGAAATAGTAAAATTTTGGTGGAGTAACTTAGGACATCAGGAGATCTATTCTTCTTTGAGCATGATAGAGGGGGAAATTCAGGCTGGTCATTAACTGGCATTCATCATAAAAAACATTAAATGGCATCCTAGACTTTTCCACCCAGAAGCCAGGCTACTGTGAGATGCTAGAAGGCCTTCACTTTCTTCCAACTTCTGCATCCAAAGCCTCTTTCCTTTTCTTCTGGAAATAGCATAGAGCTCAAAACCATACCAATCCTTGTAAATATTAGGAGGATTGAATGACTGTGGAGAATGAAAAACTGAGACTGAGTGGAAGAAAGAGCTGATGGGGGAGGGGATGTGGGAGTCTCCAAACCTTGAGCAAAGTGACTAGAAAATACAGGGATAAACACAAGTGAAAGGAGTTTGGGATGCAAATTTCAAAGTCAACAAAATTCTCTCATGGAAAACTACCTTCCTGTAAGCTTTAAGTGTTTAGGACCATGTTATTTAGACGTGGTGTAAATATCTGATGGTTCAAGCATTCTCTAAGTGTTGCACTGACTTAAGTCTACAACCACATTATCTGAAACCTACTCCAGGATAGAGCTTACTGATGAACCTCTGTGCACACAGCTGCCACAGATAAATAGCAAGATGAGTTTATGACAATTGTCTTTCTGCCTCCTCTCTGTTGTCATGGAATTCAGCTTATCAGCTTTTGTTTTGCATGATTCTTCAAGTAAAGAAACAGTCATGTCTCCTGCAACGTTCCTGCTGATTGCTTCCAGAAACTCTGGAAATGTTTGTTGACATATCTACATCCCACTTCTAATGAGCAAGGGAAGGGCCAGGTTGATTCACTGAAGAAATTTTGATCACTGAGAACATTTGGGGGGTAAAGTATCTCATTGCATAAGTGAGCCATTTGTTTCTTTTACAATTTGCCACCCACTTTGTCAGGAAGGGTGGGGCACCTGGGTTGAAAATGATGGGTTTGCCTGAAATCCAGCAACTTCAGTGGGTCACACCAGCAGAAGATAACAAGCTCTTCTGGCGGCAGACTATATTGTTCTTGTGGGGTATGACTGATCCCAAGTGGCTCTGCATTCCTTCCGATGCAAAACCCCAAACATTTCCCTTTGTTTGACTTTCTCCTATTCTCCCTAGACATTTTCCTTTGATGCCTTTTAATTTTTTATTTTATTTGTCATTGTTCACCTGAATTTTCAATACAGATCAGCAGTCAACCTTGCTGGGATTTTCCATGCTTCATCGTAGGTCCACATTTGTGGTGAATATTAGATGTCTCTTGTTACATGTCTTATTACCTTTCCTGCAGTACTTGGCTGCATTTACTTATTCAATACACCAAACCTGTATCCCAGGATAGGCATAAACGAGAGAAACTCTCTGGCCTTCAGAAGGACCAAAGAACGTAAGAACAACTAATCATTTACACTTTGGTAGGTGCAATAAAAATCTAAATTTTCATCCTACAGAAGTGAGAGTATTATTGTGGAATATTAAAGGGAAACTGTACAAAAAGAGAGTATTATGAACTGCTTCTTCCAGGAAGATACAGTATATATTTGCCAGGAAAGTCTCCTTTGACAATAAAGTATGGGCCCAATCTTTTTTTTTTTTTTTTAATTGTAGCTCTATTAGAACATAACTCACATAACATTATTTTTCTTTTATAATTCCATGGTTATTAGTATATTCATAGGGTTGTACAGTTTTTGCTGTCTTTTTTGAAAGTATTTTAAAATACTTTCAACATTCTGAAAGAAATATGGTACACTTTAGTAGTCAGTCCTCATTCCTTCTCCCCCAAAGCTTTTTATAACTACCATTCTACATTGTTCTGCTTCAGATTCACCTATTCTGGAATATTTTGTATATTTTGCAATATAACAAAGGTCTGTTCCATCTGACTTCTTTCATGTAGCGTATGTTTTCAAGGTTTATAACTATTACAATATGTATTAGTATTTCATTTCTTCTTATCACTAAATGATATTCCACTGCTGTCATATATACCTAATTAAAGTAAATAAATAAATTTTAAAAATAATATTCCTTTGTATGTACATGCGACATTTTTCTTTTCTACTAACGAGCTGATGGATGCACATGTAAGTTGTTTCCATTTTTAGTTATTGTGAATAATGCCATCATATCTGCATATTTTACTGGCATATGTTTTCAATTTTTTTGAGTATATAATTGGAAGTAGGATATCTCAGTCATGTTAACTCCAAAAATGTTTTAGAAGAAATAGCAAACTTCTTATCAAAGCAGCTGGACCATTTTATATCACCATTAGCAGGATGAGGTTTCCAAAAGTTAGCCTATTGAGTGGAAATGATTTTACATTGTCAATTTTATTTGAATGTTTCTAATGATTGGTAAGGTTGAGGATCTTTTCATAATCTTTTTGGCAATTTTATATCTTCTTTGAATAAATATATATACAAATTCTTCATCCGTTTTTAAATTGAGTGTTTGTGAAATAGTAATAGTTCTTTACACAAATAGGATATTAGAAACATTTAATATACTGTATACAAACACTTAATACTATTCTAAGGGGTTTCTTTAACTTTCCTATTATCCTTTGAATCTCTAAATTCTTAATTTTGACAAACTTTGATTTACTTTTTTTTCTTTTGATTCTGATGTCATACTTTCAAACCCTGTATCATCACAAAGTTTACTTCTATATTTTCTTTCAAAAGATTTATAGGTTTATCTTTTGCATTAGGTTGTATTATTAATTTCCACTGACTTTATAATTAATGTGAGCTTAGGGTCTAATTTCTTTTTTCTTGCTTTCATACTTTTTCTTTACACAATCCAATTGTTACAGGTCTCAGTAACACTTTTTGGAAAGACTCCCCTTTCTTCATTGAATGATCTTGGCACCCTAGTCAAAACTCAATTGACCTTCAGTGTAAGTACTTCTTTTATCCTACACCATTGCTATATTGTTTCATTTTCTCTAGATTTTTAGTAAAAATTGAGATTAAGAATTCTGATCCTTCCAACTTTATTCTCTCAGATTATTTTGCAAACTTGGGTCCCTTGTATCACCATTAAATTTCAGGTTTAACTTATCAATTTCTACAGAAAAGAGATCTTTGAGATTTTATTTCAGATTGCTTAAAATCAGAAGACCAATTTGTAAATTATTACCATGTTAACAATATTATGTCTTCTATACCATGAACATGGACTATCTTTCCACTTACTTAGATCTCCTTTAATTTACTTCTATAGTAGTTTGTAATTTTCAGTTTTTATTAGGAAGGGATAATAGATTTTGCAAATTGACTTTTCTGCATCTATTTAGATGATCACATTGTGTTTTTCTGTGGTTCACTTAACACAGTATATTATCCTGATTGACTTTTCCAGTGTTATACCAAGTTTGAATTCATGGTATAAGTCGTACTTCATCATCATGGTATATTGTACTTTTTATATGTTGCTGTGTTTGGTCTGCTAGTTTACCAAGAATATTTGTATTTATATTAATAAAGACATGGCTGTAGTTTTCTTGTGAAATCTTTGTATATTTTAATATCAAGTTCTCACTAGATTTAAAAATAAGTTGTGGAATATTTTGCCTCTCTTTTTTTTTTTTGGAATATTTTACTTGACTTTTCACCACAATAAGATAAAATTAGAAGCTAATAATAATAAATTTTTGAAAATCAGAAAAATATAAAATTTAAGCAACAATCAGAATTAAACCATCATTGGTTCAAAGAAGAAATATCAAATAGTAATAGGAAATATTTGAGCTGAAGTGAAATGAAAACACCATCTACTTAAATGTGTGCAGCACAACTAATATAGTGTCCAGAGGGAAAATTGTAATTATAAATGCCTACATTAAAAAGAAAAGAAACCTCAAATAATAACCTAAACTTCTACCTCAAGCTGCTAGAATATAAGAGCAAATAAAACCTAAAACAATCAGAAAAATGGAAATTATAAAGATTAAAGTTAAAATAGATGAAAAGTAAAAGACAAAAATCGATAAAACTAAAGGTTGTTTTCTTGAAAAGAACAACAAAGTTAGCAAAATTTTAATAATACTGGCAAGAGGAAAAAAAGACTATGCCCAAAATGTATATGAATAATAAGAAAATTTTTAACAACTGTAATAGTTGACATTGGTAAAGTTAATATATCTTCTAGAACCATTCTGTACAAAGTGGCAGGTAGTCATTGAGAATAATTTTGCATATTTCACCCAAACTATCTGACAGGTGAATTCCTAACTTTTCAAAATATTATCTGAAAATATCTATCTTGTGACATTGAATGGAATCTCAAAAAATACATTTTTACAGTGAATAATCATGACTTGGAGTAGATGTTTAATATACCCTTCCTTCTTCCCTTACTGGCAGTTCTCTATACATCTCCATCCCTACTACATTTTGTGACATCCAGCATGGTGGCTCTGTTAACCTGACTGAATGAGGCAACCTGACTAAAGTGTTCACTGTCTCAGGAAATGCAGTAAGTAATATGTACCTCTGTTTGTTATATATGATGACAGTTTCTTGAAGTCAGGAAGACTTCACCCTCCAACCATCATTAATTCTGACAATAGGAACAGGTTATTGGATGTTAATGTTTCCAAGGACATTCATCTCCAAAACCAAAATGAAAACAAAACACCCATCAAATAATTTATGTAAAGATTAAGTGACTCGATAGAATTCAATCATCTCACATAGATTTGACACAGATAAAGAATACAAAATATTATTTTCTTCTCCCTGTATCTTCATTTCCTTCCCTTCTCTTGTAGTATATGCTTTTGTATATTCTTAAATGACACAGAAACAAATTCTATCAAATGACAGCAGCATTCACTGAGGCTGGAAAATCAGTCGTTATGACATTCTGGTTATAGCCTTAGCAATCTCCTCCAAAAATTGTGCTGTGCAATTAGAATACAGCAGATGTTTAGCTGACCTCCCCTTCATTCATGAGAAACTGATTGCTTATTTCCTCATCTGTTTTCCTCCCAAACAAGTAAAGCTGGAAGCAAATTGCTAACTTCATGGTTATCAAAGACTCATTGGTTTCCCCGTCTGCATATTAGTCCCCATTTTGAGCCCTATTAGGGATTCAACTAGAGGGTTAGCCAGTACACAGCTATGTCAAGGGCTAGAGGTTTGCATCAGAAACCCTTCCCATACCCCAAATAGCTAGAATCTCTGACAAGGGAGAACATATGGGGAATGATTGCTTTAATCAAACATATCTATTGCCTCACCTTTTTCTAATAAATTACTTCTCACAAACTCTTATTATGTGGTACAGTAATTGCAGCAATAACTGTGGATAAACATACAGTATCTGGGCAATTGCAGGACACCATTTTTAATCCAGATGACTCTTATCTATGGCACAACTGACCAAAAGGGTTATGGTACAGAACTGTATTTCCTCTTTGTGCCAGAAGTACTGAGCATTGAAATGGTTCCAAGCAAACTCCAGAATAGCATCATTCAATAGAATTTTTGGTGATGATTTTTTTTTTAATTTTCCCTGTCAATACAGTAGTGAGTGGGCTTCCAAATGTGATTAGTGGGACTGATGAAGTGAATTTTAAATTCTGTTTAATTTTAATTAATTAAAATTTAAATTTAGACAAATTACCAAAGACTACCCTCTTGGACAGTGAAAGATTTTTTAGGCAGTCTACCACTATGCCACATCCCCTGTCCCAGACAGTGAAAAGATTGATTGACTTGGAAAAGTGATAATTTTTATACTGAAATTTGAAGAGTTCTTGCAAAATATTCTGTTACAAAAAGAAAAAGAGATAAGATCTGTCTGATCAATACTTATAGGGTCTGAAATTCTATTGAGATTGAGAAAGATAAAAGGCCTCACAGAGTACAAAAGGAAAAGTCGCCTACGGCCATGTATTTTCTTATTATCCTTTATAACCCTTATATCTTGACTTACCCCTTACCTGGTCTCTTAATTCACTACTAAGAGCAATCTCTTGTGTAGATCCTTAACTATGTTTTCTCTCCTCTCTAACCTACATGATGAGGCTCTAACTCTAGTTAAAACCTACATCCCCTCCCCTATCATGTGCCTCGGAGTAGCCGCATGTGATTGGAGAAAAAGATCTGTATTCTCATGTTTCTTGTTTCCCTTCCATGATTGCTTATGAAATATCACTTTTTATTTGAATCCATTTATTCTCTTGTGCTTCATTTTATTATATATCCAGAAGATATGAAAATCTCCCATCTCCTCAATCCTACAACACAGATTTCTTCATATTGCTACTTTTGAGATAGGACTTATCTGGCCATCCTATGTAAAATAGCATCTTCACTCTCCATCACATTTAACTTTGATTTAATTTCTTCCTAGGACATGACACCATGGGACACAATGTGTATTTTGTGCATATTTTATTGCTTTTCTCCTCTCATTAAAAAGGACATATTTCTGAGTACAGCAGCCTAGTTAGTCCCTACTCTACTCTCAGCTTTTTGAGCTATGTTTTGCACAAGGAAGTGTATCAACTTTATACTGGCCTTCTCTATAGATGAAGAAAAATGTGGAAAATTTTCATTTTAACTAAGATTTTATGCTTAGCTAGTTACAAGGCTAATAATTTTAGTATAGTGTCTAGAGAATTGTATAAATAATTTTGGCAATCATACTACTAATCCTTGTCATCCTGTCTATGGGCTGTTCTTCTCCACATAAATGCTTTCTGTTTCATTGCTCCTTTCCTTCAGCTAGCTCTGTTTTCTCTGGGTTAAGATTGTCAATCAACTCTGGACAAGAAACCAGGATATAAATTTTTTGCCATTTGAAATTAGAAATAACTGAATAGTTTAAGCTTTCTCTTGGTGGTCACACAGCGAGGCTTGAAGCTGGCTCAAGAGCAAACTATGACTTCTGGGGAAATAAATCACTTCATTACTCTGAAGCTAAGTTGTGTGTGTGTGTGTATATGTGTGTGCTCATGTATAACTAAGAAGACAATACAAATGCCTTCTTTATTATATTATGCTGAAAGTTAAGCAAAGTGTAATATTAAACACACCTGGCAGATAAGCTAGCAGATTCACCTACACCAGAAGTTGGCAAATCATTATCTACTTGATCTTGTTAATGAAATTTTATTAAATTACAGCCACATTGTTTCTTACTTATTGTCTGTGGATCCACTCATACTTGTGTCAGTCAGCTTTATGTCACTGTGAACAAAATATCCAATAAGAGCAGCTCACAGGACAAAAAGTTTGTTTTGCCTCATGGTTCCAGAGGTTGAGTCCTTGGTAGGAAGACTCCACTGCTCTGGGCCCAAGGAGAGGTAGGACATCACAGCATTAGGGCATTGTGGAGGAGTACTGCTCTGCTCGTGTCATCCAAGACGCAGAGAGAGCAGAGAGGGGAAAAGGAATGGCTGTGGGGAAGAGGAACCCTTCCAGGGTCTGCCCCAGTGACCCCATCCTCCAGCCTCTCCCACCTGCCTACAGTTACCACACAGTGCGTTAAAACTGTGATTAACTCATGAGGTTGTAGCTCTCACAATACAATCATTTATCTATGAATGTTCCTACATTAACACAGGAGATTTGGGGAGTCACCTCATATCCAAACCATACCAACAATACAACAGGAGAGTGGAATATGGCCTCTAATGCCATACTCAGACTTAGGGTGCACACTCTTAAATACATGTCTCCTAAATAAACCTAAATGAACCATACAGCACTTTATCCAGGTTATCAGGGAAGAAGTACACTTTGAGTTATGGAACCATTGACTAAGTCTGTTAATTTATTTTGTCCTGATAATATATAATTGATCGTGTGTGTTTATGGTAAAACTAGAGACCTGAGAAGTTGACATTACTTTTAAATTTGGAGAAACACAAATTAGAGATTATAAGACAGGGATTTCCTCTGAAATTCAGGGAAAATTAATGGGTTGGGTGGGGTCAGTGTTATGAACATTGTATTTATGTGTGTCAGAAATTTTATTTTTGACAATGATTCTGCATCATGCAGTGTTCTGTATCCTTTTTGCCTACTTTAACTCAAGTCTATGGAATTTCCTGTTTCCACCAACTCATTCAATGAGAACCCAAAATTCACAAGGCAACATAAACAAAAAATGAGCACAGGTATAAAAGAATGTAGGAGGAAAGCAAGAAGCATAAAAACATATAGAATATTGAAAGAGTCAAAGTGCACAGAGAAAAGGGGAATAGTCTCTGTTGTTAAACTTGAGCTTGAACTACAAAACTCACAAACTGCATACAGAGCATACTGAGTGATCTTGTATAAGTTGCTCATTTTTTTCTCTTCTTCAATTTATCATCTTTAAAATGTTGATTATGTCTGTACTCATCACATATGAATATTAGGAGGACTAAAGAACATGCTACTTCTGGGGCTGGGGATTTGGCTCAAGTGGTAGCTCGCTCGCCTGGCGTGCGTGCGGCCAGGGTTCGATCCTTAGCACCACATACAAAACAAAGATGTTGTGTCCGCCAAAAACTGAAAAATAAATATTGAAATTCTCTCTCTCTCTCTCTTAAAAAAAAAAAAAAAAAGAACATGCTACTTCTAAATTTTTTAGCATACACTAAGTGCTTAGTTAAGAATTTTTAAAAATGATGGTTCTTATTATATCCTGGAGTAGACTGTCAGGGCAGAAATTGACTTCTTACCTATTTTTAGGGTCCTAACTTGGTGCTTGATATAAAACATATACTAGTTAAGTATTGATAAATTACAAACCTTCTCCTTGCCTTTCCTTCAAAGTGGACACTTATCCCTTTGCCCTGCCTGGTCTACCCTCCCCATCCATCAGAGAGAAATAGTCATCATTGTATTGTGAAGTCCTAGCCTTGAAAATAAGAGAACTTGACTTCTACTTTACTCACTTAGCTTCCAATCTGTTAAACAGCATTAATACCACATGACTTCTCTGTCTTTTGGAATATTTGTAGGAATTAAATTAATGATGTAGAGGACTTTGAGAAGGTGTATAGAAATAAGTAACTGGCATTATTCTTGGTCAGTACATACACATGCTTCGTTTTGTCTCCCTGTATGCAGTTCATCCTTCATGCTCTAGGAAAAATAATTATTTTCAAAACAAAAGTCACAACCTGTCATTCACTCACTTCAAGTCATTGAATGGCTTTTAAACAGGCTCAAATACATCTGGAATGATTTCCATGCCACTGACCTCGTAATATAAAGTGTATCCGTTGCCTGTATTTTCAACTAAAATACAAACTATATAAAGGTAGGGATTTTTAAATTGAAAATATTTATATCACCACCTGGAAAATGATGCCTAACATATAACACATGCATGCTAAATACTGGGTTGAATACATAAACTTGTAACAACATGGAAGTCTCCTGACCTGTTCTAATGGAAGCGAAACTGAATTTTAAAATGAGCAGATATGATTGCTCTTTCTGGCTCTGTTTGTTAAGAATGATATTGAGTAACTCACTTGATATTCTTCAGCACTGATTTTCTCACGTGTAAATTGAGAGTTGAAGGCAATTTAAAGTTCTCAAAACTCTGCATGATCCAGTACTTTTATGGAAGAACTTAGTGAGATAAAGGGGATATTGGTGACTTGGGTTTTGAAACATAATCTTTGCTTCAGCCAAACTTTTCTGATTATTTTTTATAATGGGTCATATGGAAACTAGCATTAAGAGTTTGAAGATGAAATTTCATGACTGGGGCGGGGTCCACATAATATAGCCATGATTTGTTGTGGGTTTGTTTCCTTGGAATGGCTATCTTGTTTTTTTTTTTTTTTTTTTTCTTTTTTTTTTTTTTTTTTTGTTTTTTTTTTTTTGTTGTTTTTTTTTTATTGTTGGCTGTTCAAAACATTACATAGTTCTTGATATATCATATTTCACAATTTGATTCAAGTGGGTTATGAGCTCCCATTTTTACCCCATATACAGATTGCAGAATCACATCAGTTACACATCCATTGATTTACATATTGCCATACTAGTGTCTGTTGTATTCTGCTGTCTTTCCTATCCTCTATTATCCCCCCTCCCCTCCCCTCCCCTCCCCTCCCCTCCCCTCTTCTCTCTCTGCCCCCTTTACTGACATTCGTTTGTCCCCCTTGTATTATTTTTCCCCTTCCCCTCACTTCCTCTTGTATGTACTTTTGTATACCTCTGAGGGTCTCCTTCCATTTCCATGCATTTTCCCTTCTCTCTCCCTTTCCCTCCCACCTCTCATCCCTGTTTAATGTTAATCTTCTTCTCATGCTCTTCGACCCTACTCTGTTCTTAGCTACTCTCCTTATATCAAAGAAGACATTTGACATTTGTTTTTTAGGGATTGGCTAGCTTCACTTAGCATAATCTGCTCTAATGCCATCCATTTCCCTGTAAATTCTATGGTTTTGTCATTTTTTAATGCAGAGTAATACTCCATTGTGTATAAATGCCACATTTTTTTTATCCATTCATCCATTGAAGGGCATCTAGGTTGGTTCCACAGTCTAGCTATTGTGAATTGTGCTGCTATGAACATCGATGTAGCAGTGTCCCTGTAGCATGCTCTTTTTAGGTCTTTAGGGAATAGACCGAGAAGGGGAATAGCTGGGTCAAATGGTGGCTCCATTCCCAGCTTTCCAAGAAATCTCCATACTGCTTTCCAAATTGGCTGCACCAATTTGCAGTCCCACCAGCAATGTACAAGTGTACCCTTTTCCCCACATCCTCGCCAGCACTTGTTGTTGTTTGACTTCATAATGGCTGCCAATCTAACTGGAGTGAGATGGTATCTTAGGGTGGTTTTGATTTGCATTTCTCTGACTGCTAGAGATGGTGAGCATTTTTTCATGTACTTGTTGATTGACTGTATGTCCTCCTCTGAGAAGTGTCTGTTCAGGTCCTTGGCCCATTTGTTGATTGGGTTGTTTGTTCTCTTATTGTCTAATTTTTTGAGCTCTTTGTATACTCTGGATATTAGGGCTCTATCTGAAGTGTGAGGAGTAAAGATTTGTTCCCAGGTTGTAGGCTCTCTATTTACCTCTCTTATTGTATCTTTTGCTGAGAAAAAACTTTTTAGTTTGAGTAAGTCCCATTTGTTGATTCTAGTTATTAACTTTTGTGCTATGGGTGTCCTATTGAGGAATTTGGAGCCCGACCCCACCGACTGTAGATCGTAGCCAACTTTTTCTTCTATCAGACGGCGCGTCTCTGATTTGATATCAAGCTCCTTGATCCATTTTGAATTAACTTTTGTGCATGGTGAGAGAAAGGGATTCAGTTTCATTTTGTTGCATATGGATTTCCAGTTTTCCCAGCACCATTTGTTGAAGATGCTATCCTTCCTCCATTGCATGCTTTTAGACCCTTTATCAAATATAAGATAGTTGTAGTTTTGTGGATTGGTTTCTGTGTCCTCTATTCTGTACCATTGGTCCACCCGCCTGTTTTGGTACCAGTACCATGCTGTTTTTGTTACTATTGCTCTGTAATATAGTTTGAAGTCTGGTATCGCTATACCGCCTGATTCACACTTCCTGCTTAGCATTGTTTTTGCTATTCTGGGTCTTTTATTTTTCCATATGAATTTCATGATTGCTTTCTCTATTTCTACAAGAAATGCCGTTGGGATTTTGATTGGCATTGCATTAAACCTATAGAGAACTTTTGGTAATATCGCCATTTTGATGATGTTAGTTCTGCCTATCCATGAACAGGGTATATTTTTCCATCTTCTAAGATCTTCTTCTATTTCTCTCTTTAGGGTTCTGTAGTTTTCATTGTATAAGTCTTTCACCTCTTTTGTTAGGTTGATTCCTAAGTATTTTATTTTTTTTGAAGATATTGTGAATGGAGTGGTTGTCCTCATTTCCATTTCAGAGGATTTGTCGCTGATATACAGGAATGCCTTTGATTTATGCGTGTTGATTTTATATCCTGCCACTTTGCTGAATTCATTTATTAGCTCTAATAGTTTCTTTGTAGACCCTTTTGGGTCTGCTAGGTATAGAATCATGTCATCTGCAAATAGTGATAATTTAAGTTCTTCTTTTCCTATTTTGATGCCTTTAATTTCTTTCGTCTGTCTAATTGCTCTGGCCAGTGTTTCGAGAACTATGTTGAACAGAAGTGGTGAGAGAGGGCATCCCTGTCTTGTTCCAGATTTTAGAGGGAATGCCTTCAATTTTTCTCCATTCAGAATGATGCTAGCCTGAGGCTTAGCATAGATTGCTTTTACAATATTGAGGTATGTTCCTGTTATCCCTAGTTTTTCTAGAGTTTTGAACATAAAGGGATGCTGTACTTTGTCGAATGCTTTTTCCGCATCTATCGAGATGATCATATGGTTCTTATTTTTAAGTCTATTGATGTGGTGAATAACATTTATTGATTTCCTTATATTGAACCAGCCTTGCATCCCAGGGATGAATCCTACTTGATCATGGTGCACAATTTTTTTGATGTGCCTTTGTATCCGAGTGGCCAGAATTTTATTGAGGATTTTTGCATCTAGGTTCATTAGAGATATTGGTCTGTAGTTTTCTTTCTTTGAAGTGTCTTTGTCTGGTTTAGGTATCAGGGTGATGTTGGCCTCGTAGAATGAATTTGGAAGTTCTCCCTCTTTTTCTATTTCCCGAAGTAGCTTGAAAAGTATTGGTATTAGTTCCTCTTTAAAGGTTTTGTAAAACTCTGCTGTATACCCATCCGGTCCTGGGCTTTTCTTAGTTGGTAGTCTTTTGATGGTTTCTTCTATTTCCTCAATTGATATTGGTCTGTTTAGGTTGTCTATATCCTCCTGACTCAATCTGGGCAGATCATATGACTTAAGAAATTTATCTATGCCTTCACTATCTTCTAATTTATTGGAGTATAAGGATTCAAAATAATTTTTGATTATCTTCTGTATTTCTGAAGTGTCTGTTGTGATATTGCCTCTTTCATCCCGTATGTTAGTGATTTGAGTTCTCTCTCTTCTTCTCTTCGCTAGCATGGCTAAGGGTCTGTCGATTTTGTTTATTTTTTCAAAGAACCAACTTTTAGTTTTGTCAATTTTTTCAATTGTTTCTTTTGTTTCGATTTCATTGATTTCAGCTCTGATTTTAATTATTTCTTGCCTTCTACTTCTTTTGCTGTTGTTTTGCTCTTCTTTTTCTAGGATTTTGAGATGAAGTATGAGATCATTTATTTGTTGGTTTTTTCTTTTTTTAAGGAATGAACTCCAAGCAATGAATTTTCCTCTTAGAACTGCTTTCAATGTGTCCCATAGATTCCGATATGTTGTGTCTGTGTTTTCATTAATCTCTAAGAATTTTTTAATTTCCTCCTTGATGTCTTCTATAACCCATTGATCATTCAGTAACCTATTGTTCATTCTCCAAGTGATATATTCTTTTTCCTTCCTTCTTTTATCGTTGATTTTCAGTTCCATTCCATTATGATCAGATAGGATGCATGGTATTATCTCTACTCCTTTGTATTGTCTAAGAGTTTCCCTATGACATAATATATGATCTATTTTTGAGAAGGATCCATGTGCTGCTGAGAAAAAAGTGTAACTGTTTGATGTTGGGTGGTATATTCTATATATGTCAATTAAGTCTAGGTTATTAATTGTGTTATTGAGTTCTATAGTTTCCTTATTCAACTTTTGTTTGGAAGATCTGTCCATTGGTGAGAGAGGTGTGTTGAAGTCTCCCATGATTATTGTATGGTGGTCTATTAGACTCTTGAACTTGAGAAGAGTTTGTTTGATGAACATAGCTGCACCATTGTTTGGGGCATATATATTTATGATTGTTATGTCTTGTTGGTGTATGGTTCCCTTGAGCAGTATGTAATGTCCCTCTTTATCCCTTTTGATTAACTTTGGCTTAAAATCTATTTTATTTGATATGAGTATGGATACTCCTGCTTGTTTCCGAAGTCCATATGAGTGATATGATTTTTCCCAACCTTTCACCTTCAGCCTATGTATGTCTTTTCCTATCAAATGCGTCTCCTGTAGGCAGCATATTGTTGGGTCTTGTTTTGTGATCCATTCTACTAGCCTGTGTCTCTTGATTGGTGAGTTTAAGCCATTAACATTTAGGGTTATTATTGAGATATGGGTTGTTCTTCCAGCCATATTTGTTTATTTATGTTACTAAACATGGTTTGTTTTCCACTTTGATTATTTTCCCCCCTTTAGTGTCCTACCTCCCACTGTTGGTTTTCATTGTTATTTTCCATTTCCTCTTCCTGTAATGTTTTGCCAAGGATGTTTTGAAGAGATGGTTTTCTAGCTGCAAATTCTTTTAACTTTTGTTTATCGTGGAAGGTTTTAATTTCATCTTCCATCCTGAAGCTTAATTTCGCTGGAAACACAATTCTTGGTTGGAACCCATTTTCTTTCAGTGTTTGAAATATGTTATTCCAGGATCTTCTAGCTTTCAGAGTCTGTGTTGAAAGATCAGCTGTTATCCTGATTGGCTTACCCCTAAATGTGATCTGCTTCCTTTCTCTTGTAGCTTTTAAAATTCTCTCCTTGTTCTGTATGTTGGGCATCTTCATTATAATGTGTCTAGGTGTGGGTCTCTTATGATTTTGCACATTCGGCGTCCTGTAGGCTTCTAGGATTTGGGGTTCTGTCTCATTCTTCAAGTCTGGGAAGTTTTCTCGAATTATTTCATTGAATAGATTGCTCATTCCTTTGGTTTGAAACTCTGTTCCTTCCTGTATCCCAATGACTCTTAAATTTGGTCTCTTGATGTTATCCCATATTTCTTGGATGTTCTGCTCATGGTTTCTTAACAGTCTTGCTGAGCTGTCTATGTTCTTTTCAAGTTGAAATACTTTATCTTCATTGTCTGATGTTCTGTCTTCTAAGTGTTCTACTCTGCTGGTAGTATTCTCAATTGAGTTTTTAAGTTGGCTTATTGCTTCCTGCATTTCTAGGATTTCTGTTTGTTTGTTTTTTATAACCTCTATTTCCCTGTATAGTTGATCTTTTGCTTCTTGGATTTGTTTATGTAATTCATTGTTGAAGTGATCTTTCATTGTCTGATTTTGCTGTCTGATGTCTTCCTTGAGACTCCAGATCATCTGAAGCATGTATATCCTGAATTCTTTATCTGACATTCCATCAGCTGCAGCTATTACCTCTTCTAAAGTTGAGTTGACCTGCAATGCTTGTGGTCCTTTCTTTCCTTGTCTCTTCATACTGTTCGCGTTCCTTTCTTCTTGGTGAAACTGTTGTGCTATTGAATTTTCCCCCTATATCTTTATACTGGTCTTGTATAGTTGCAAAGTCTCCCTCGCAGGCACGGGCGGCGGCTCTGCCCCTCCGCCAATTGGGGCAATGTGCCTACCACGCCGGCAGGCCGCTGGGCCTGCTCTGCCAGTCGGTAGCAGGTCCGCCGTCCTTGCAGGCGCGGGCGGCGGCTCTGTCCCTCTGCGGGCCGCTAGGCTTGTTCTGTCGGTGGTCGCCGTTCTGCCTACTTTGCAGGCGCAGGCAGCGGCACTGCCCCTCTGCAGGCCTCTGGGGCTGTACTGCCAGTGGGTCGCAGGTCCGCCTACTTTGCAGGCGTGGGGGGGGGGCGGCTATACCCTTCCTCAGGCCACTGGGCCTGTTCTGTCTCTCGGTTGCAGGTCTGACCTGTTCTGATGGTGGTCTCAGTTCCGATTACCTTGCAGGCGCGGGGGGGAGGGGGCGGCTCTGCCTCTCAGCAGGCCGCTGCTCCTCTTCTGCCGGTGGGTCGCAGGCCCGCCTACCTTGCAGGAGTGATTGGAAGCTCTGTCCCGCCGCGGGCCACTGGGCCTTTTCTGTCGGTGGTCACCCTTCCCCTACCTGGCAGGCGAGGGGGGTGGGGGGCGGCTCTGCCCCTCAGCAGGCCGCTGGGCCTGCTCTGTGTTTGGTCCCAGTTCCCTCTACTATGCCGGCGCAGGGGGAGGGGGCGGCTCAGCCTCTCAGCAGGCGGCTGCTCCTCTTCTGCCGGTGGGTCGCAGGCCCGCCTACCTTGCAGGAGTGATTGGAAGCTCTGTCCCGCCGCGGGCCACTGGGCCTTTTCTGTCTGTGGTCACCCTTCCCCTACCTGGCAGGCGAGGGGGGTGGGGGGCGGCTCTGCCCCTCAGCAGGCCGCTGGGCCCGCTCTGTGTTTGGTCCCAGTTCCCTCTACTATGCCGGCGCAGGGGGAGGGGGCGGCTCAGCCTCTCAGCAGGCGGCTGCTCCTCTTCTGCCAGTGGGTCGCAGGCCCGCCTACCTTGCAGGAGTGATTGGAAGCTCTGTCCCGCCGCAGGCCACTGGGCCTTTTCTGGCGGTGGTCACCCTTCCCCTACCTGGCAGGCGAGGGGGGTGGGGGGCGGCTCTGCCCCTCAGCAGGCCGCTGGGCCTGCTCTGTGTTTGGTCCCAGTTCTCTCTACTATGCCGGCGCAGGGGGAGGGGGCGGCTCAGCCTCTCAGCAGGCGACTGCTCCTCTTCTGCCGGTGGGTCGCAGGCCCGCCTACCTTGCAGGAGTGATTGGAAGCTCTGTCCCGCCCTGGGCCACTGGGCCTTTTCTGTCGGTGGTCACCCTTCCCCTACCTGGCAGGCGAGGGGGGTGGGGGGCGGCTCTGCCCCTCAGCGGCTATCTTGTTTTGATCAACAAATTTATTGTGACTCAGTACGATAAAATAAGACCTAACTGTAAATATAATTAGCAACAAAGACTTTGCATTGCCACAGCTTAATCTTTGTATTTTGCATCTTAAAATTTATTAGTTTTACTTATGTAATATACATTGGTTAAAAATTCAGAAGCATAAAATAAACATTTTAATCAGTAATTGAAAATATCACATTCATTTTTAGGACCATGACACAGCCTAATATTAGTGATGAATTAGATGCAGTAATATTCAAATACACCTATTAACTCTTTTTTAAATTTCCATAAATCATCTAAGACATTCTAAATATGTTTGACTTTAATCTAAGATCTGGGAAATGGACCAATGAATGCTATATTTTAATAGCACATGTGTGAATAATCAATTGCCGGAGTGAGATGAAATTTTTAAAGCAATCAGTTCCTTTGGATTTTCCTCAAACATTTTATAAAGCGTAAATTAAAATAACTGTACCACCCCTATATAAATGGTCTGGATGGCTCCCATTCTTTGTTTTAGATAACATTATTTAAATTTACATGTTGCTGGGAGGTTGGATAATTCTACTGCTCTAAAACAGTCCGTTGACTTATGTAGAGAGTAGTTTCGAGTTTGTACAGTGCTGTGAAACTGAGACAAGATGATTGCTTGCAGGTCATGCTTTTTGATCATGACACAACCCCATCTTGGAAACAAACTCTGCACACTTATAGGATGACTGCTCTCCTAAGCCTCCTTTAGTTCTAAATCCATAACATTCTGGTCTAAGAATTTCAAATGAAACTTTTGGACATGTGCTTACATTTTGTATCCAAAGGTTTGGTGTAGAAAAAGGAGAGATTCTAAATTTTTTAAAAAGGAAAAGAAAAGACAAAGAAGTCATTGAGATTAAGTCTCAGCTATCTGTGTCCTAAGGAAACTATAACTCTGGAAGCTCTGTTCATGGAGACGAGGAAAAAACTGACAAGAATGTCACTTTGCTTCCCACACACTATTCTGTCCTAATTTTCCTTCACCAGTCTTCATTTTCTATCAACAAATTCTTAGTGACAGCATGCACACACAGTTGAAGGCTGATGTGTGTACAACAGGCCAGAAGAGCGTGTAGGCTCCTTGGCAGCAGCCTGTTAATGATTCCTGACAGAGCTACCTTTCCATTCGTCCTCCAAATATGGGCCTCTGGGAGGTAAATTCACAGAAGGCTTTAAAAATAGCTGGTAGGTAAAACTGGAAATAAATAAACCAACAGATAACCTAAGTGGGTTGAAACACTTCTTCAAGACATAGAGGAGTCTGCACCCATCGCACAGTGATGTTATAAATCAGTATGTTCTGCAAGGCAATGACATGAAAAATGAGACTGAACAAGCCACAGATGCACAATTTGTCAGCCTCAAAGGAAAGGTTAATGCAAGTTAAATATTGACATGTCAGCAATAAGGATTACACCAATTATAAATTTACACCGTCACTGGTGCACTTTAATGACTGTGTGACACTGACAGGTCAACATGGGGTGGAGGGATGGCAATTGGGGAGCATCAGAGAAATTAGAAAGAAGCACACTTGGATGTTTTAGTTTCTCCTCTTGTTTCCTCTGTTTTATTCTTATATTATGCGGGTGAGTTAGCTTCATGCTATTGTGTCAAATACCTGAGAAAAACAACTTAAAGGAGTAGATTGATTTTGGCTCATGGTTTCAGAGGTTTCTGTCTATGGCTGGCTGACTCCACTGCTAGCAGCCTGTGGTGAAGCAGAGCATCATGGCGGAAGGGCCTGGTGAACCATTAGCTGCTCATCTCAGGGCTGCTGCAAGCAGAAACCGAGGGAGAAAGAGACAGGGGCAACAAAAACTTACCAGGGCATACCCTAGTGACCTACTTCCTCCAATCTAGGCCTACCATCTACCATTGCACCACTTCCCAATAATGTCATCAGCTATGAAATTACTCCACTAATGAGGTCAGAGCCCTCATGATCCTGTCACTTCCCAAATCCTCATCTCTGGACATTGCTGGATTGGGTACCAAACTTTTAACACATGAATCTTTGGGAGACATTCCAGATCCAAATAATAAAAATAGTTTCAACAGAGAATAGAGCCAACACACACACACACACACACACACACACACACACACACACACACAATTTATTATAAGAAATTGGCTCAGGTGATAATGGAGGCTGGAATGTACCCAGATCTGCAGGATGAATTAGGAAGCTGGAGACCCAGGAGAGCTATGGTATAGTTTCAGTCCAAAAGTCAAAAGGCTTAAGGCAAAGGACTTGATGTTCCAATTTCAGTGGAAGGCAGAAAAAAGGCTGTCAGGCAGGAGAAATGGTCTCTTACTTAGAGGAAAGTCAACCATTTTGTTCTATGCAGGCCTTCTACTGATTAGATAAGGCCCATCTACATTAGTGCTGGGAATCTGCTTTTATTCAAGTCTATCAATTTGAATGTTAATCTCATCCAAAACCAAAACAACTTCATAAAAACTCTCAAGACAATTTTAAACAAAATATCTAGGCACCCCATGTCTCAGTCAAGTGAATCTATAAAACTAGCCATCACATCTGAATTCTTGTGTGAGAAATAGGAGACTCTAAAAATTATTGGACACTTTAGATGTTTCAGGTCCTGTGACAAATGCTTTTATACATGCTATTATTAAGAACACTATTATCCTATGAAGTTACTAGCGTATATACTAGCTTCAGCTTCCAGATGAGAGGTTAAGTAACTTGTTCCAGATAACAAACTGGTGATAAGAGGACCTGGATTGGAACCTTAGATCCAAGCTTAGCTCCTGAGCTCACAGTTCTGACCACTATACTAACACAGATGCCAAAAAAAAAAAAAGTTATTTTCTGGACAGTACCTATATATAACCTACCAACTCAGTGAAAGGCTTCTACATAAAGTAAAAGTCTTCATTTCATAAACAAGTCTTTTTTTGTTTGTTTCTGCACATTCTTCCTATGGTGTGTTTCAAGGACTGTGTGAAAAATATTTATTAAAACGTAACAAAAGTTAATCATTGCAATCACTCAGGAGGAAAAGGAAAATATTAGTGTCCAAGCCCATAAAATAAATCATGTCTTGAAATTTATTTCTGTTATTTGAAATAAATATTTTCTATTAAATAAGGAACTAGATGTATGTTATGAAGACTTTTTGAATCCAATGTGCACTCAAGTATACTCTTCTGTAAGCAATCACTGTGCATGTCACATAAGTGGATGGTGACCTGGCTTTTGCTAATGAAGTTACTAATTTAGGAAATATCAACATATTTCTTTCAGAAATGAAAATATAGTTTTGAAAGAGAATGATACCAATAAACATTTTCAAGGGGGAAGTCCTAAGTAATTTGGAGAATTTTAAGTTACTTTAATAAAACTGTACCAGGCAGCTTTTCAAAGTATAGAGAATTCCAGGTAAATCATCCATTGATAAGAGATTGGATATAATTGATTTTCTAATTATGTGAACAAAATAGACAACTAGGAGTTGCCTCATTCTCATAAACATTTCTAAAAATCATAGGACGTATCCCTCAACTCAAGTCAAAGACATTCTAAAAGAATATGTTGAGGATAATTAATTGAAAGTTTGCAAATATATTAAGTTTCTATTGAATAACATCATTCTTAATAGATGCTATTTAACATTGTCTATTCTACTGAGAATAACTTATCTCAAACTATAATAGAAAAAGTGAACCAAATGTTTTAAGAACACTGACAACTGGCCTTATATTTCACTTTACCATTTCAATTTTTGTGTTCCTGACTTCATGAAACACCATTATTCAAAGACATTTTCATGAGCATAGAAACAGAAAAAATATGTAGGTCTATAATTACTATAAACTTAATGAAATCAATCAGTGAGGACACTCTTAATGGTTATATTTGCAGAGTAATCTTATTTTTCTATGCCTTACAAAGGTCTCCATTTATAACCAGTTCCCACAAAAATGACATTACTATCCACTTATATACAAGGTAACTATAAGATGAAACTGTTGGGACTCAAAATTTGTAATAATATGGGAGAAAAATTAGGTAAGAATAAAATGAATGATCACTAAGATGTTAATAAGAAGAGAAATCCGGGTCTGTATTGTAGGTAAGAAAAGTCTGAGCAGTAGTGAAGAGAGCCCTAAGATTTTGGCTGCACTGGTGCTATCAAATCCCTGAAGGCCAGGGCACAGAGGTGCTTCCAGGCAGGAGTGGGGAATGTGCATAGATGTTTGATGTAGTGATGACATGGATGGCCATCCAACTCAGGAAGTCATGTTGGAGAGGAAACCAAGCATTCAGATCTTAGTTTTTTATATATATTCAATAAAAGGATCCAGAACTCCTTTGAGAAATGATTGATTCCAGGTCTGGAGAAGAGAATAAACTAAATGACTCTGGAAAACTTTGTGTTTACAGAAAGTGAGGAAGATCTCAAAGAGACAAAGGGACAGTCTCACGTCAAAGGGACAAGAGAGTTGCTGTGGTTTGGATGTGACTTCAGTGGCCACCCAGGCTGCATATGTTGAAATTTACTTCCCTTCATGAGGTTCCCCAGCCTTAGATATTTCATTTCAATACTGAAATGCTCCTGATGTTCACAACGAGAACAATTTGAAGAAAAGAGCAAATGATGTACAATTGGATTATAATCCAAAGGGATGTCAATGAGTCAATGGAAAAGAGGTAAAAGTGATTTATGGAGAAGAAAATCTACAAATATTACCTTTGCCATGACATCATGCCAGATGTTGATATCATTTACCCTAGATATGACAGAATGAGAATGGCACTTCCCAAATTTGGTCTTCATTCCCAAAACCAAAGAGCTCAGTGGTATGGCCTGAATTTTGGAGTACTTCCGAAATGCATGTGTTGAAATCCTTACCACTAAGATGTAGGAGCAGGTGGTGATTTCGTGATGACGGTGGAACCCTCATGAACAGAATTAGTCCCTTAAGAAAATGGGCCCAAAAGAGACCTCCCTCACCCCTATTCCTTGGAAGGACAAAGCAAAAAACACCATTTATGAGCCAGAAAGTTTGCCCTTTCCAGACAACATCCTATTGACACTTTGATCTTGTAATTTCCAGCATCCTGGCTATATGATAAATAGAATTCTGTTGTTTACAAGCTACCCAGTCTATGGAATAGACAGATTGAATTACAGCAGATTGAATTAATTAAGACATAATTTTAAGTAGAAAATTGTAACACAAATTTGAATTGGTAACCTACAGAATACTTGACCAGTACCGCTCATATCGACATCACTGAAAAGTGTTACAAACCAGAGAAACTTAAGAAGAAATGATACCTAATAATAAAAAGCCATTAGGAAAAAATAGCAAACTCCCAATAATGTATAATTGATAATAAGGTATGAGTGTTGGTCTCTCAAAGGTGATAAAAGTATCATTAGAATATAATATGCTGAACAGAAGCAACTTGATGAAGGCATGATACCCATCTGTACTTTAAAACTATCTAATAAATCTAAAACTATTCTAAATCTTTTGAAAAGTCTATTTTTTACCCCCAAACCTTTAAGAATATTAAGTTAAACCTAGACTTATAAGAGAAAAAACTAACATGAATCAAGTGTGACTCCAATTCCTCAGCAAGTACATTCAGTTTTCTCATAGTATGAGTTTGGTTTGAGTAGTCCTAATGCTCCATTGGTTGAAGGCATGGCTCACAGGGTTGCTCTATTAAGAGATGGAATGGACTTTCCAGAAGTGAGGCCTAGAGGGAGGTCCTTAGGTTACTGGAGGCATGCCCTCAGAAAGGAAATGTACCCCATTCTGTTTCCTCTGCTTGTCCCAGTACATGTGCTCACCATCAATGTCCACCATCTGCTAGAAGCCTTGGGGTCTTCACCAGAACTGAGCTGACAGTCACCATACCCTTGAACTTCCAAAACTCCAAGCTAAATGAATGTCATTTTATAAAGTTAGCTACCTCAGGTATTTCATAGTAAGGCATAACTGACCCATTAAAAGGGTCAAATTTGGCCTCAGTGATGGAAGAGAAGCAAAGGTATAGCTAACTTTGATAGGATGATTTTAAACCAAGATAATCCGCCCCCACACTCTGTCTATTAACTTATTTTAAAGGTTAATTACCATGCCCCATGATTTGAATACTAAACAAAATAAGTACCTTGTCTCCAAGGACAGTGTAGTCAGTCTAATGGTTAACATATAGGAGAAAAGGCAATCGTTAAATAACAGAGTGAAAAGTTCTATAGTATATGATAATGGAGTGTGATAACAACAAATATGATTTATTGCCTTTGGGACACTGTTTTTGTGTAGATATATGTACTTGGAGTTGGCCAAATTGGCTATTTAACAAGAAAGGGAAAATCAAGGAAGTAAAAGTGATCTTTGAGTTTAGTGTTTCCAAGATTAGAAATACGAATAAGTCATGCATGACCATATCTGACAGAGAGCATGAATTATGCAAAGACATAAAAAGATGAGCTAGCTAAGGTCCAACAGAAGCTTGCTATGATGAAGTAGTCAAGTGTACATAGGTTCCAAAGTACCAAGCACAATTCTAGAAATTATTAGTGGGTGAAGAAAGTAAGTGATTGTTTTAGAGAGGTACAATAGTATGAATAGCTAATCCCTTACCACAAGAACAGAGTTGAGACAAAGCTTAGCTTTTTTTTTTTTTTTTTTTTTTTGTGTGTGTGTGTGTGCTGTTATAACAAAATACCTGAAGCTGGGTACTTTAAAAGAAAGAGAGATTTATTTACTACCCAGGTTTGGAGACTGTAAGTACAACACGGAGCACTGCCATCTCTTTCACCTGAAGTGAAGGCCCGATTTGCTACACCAAAGACAGCAAAAAAAGTAGGGAAAAAAAGACCATATGAGGAAGGACCCAAGATAATGGGATAGGCTCATTTTTATGAGCCCCTTTGTAGGACTTATTGCAAGAATGAGGATCAGTACACTCCCTTAAGAAAAACATGCACCCTAAATTACTTCTCACAGGCCATTTCATAAAATTGTGGCACCACTTCAATGTAACCATGCTGGAGATTAAGCTTTGAACACATGACCTCTGAGGGACATGCTTAAGCCACATACAAATCATAGGCAGTCATAGCTTCAGTCTATGAGAGAAGGAGGAGAGCCAAAACATGATATGCTCTGTTACTCACAAAATAAAGGGGAAAACATTTTGATGAAATAAAAATGTTTTGTTTTTTTTTTTCCTATCAGAATGACATTTATTTAAAGAAAGTGTTGGTAGTGTTGGGAATCCTTCAAGAGATTGACAGGCTGATCACAAATATTGTGAAGACAAATTGTTATTATCTTCCTGAAAAACCTTTGGGAGTGTGTTAAAACTTAAATCTGGTTTGACCAAGCCATTTTATTTCTATGAATATTTTATCCAAAGGAAACACTTGATAATGTAAGACGTTATATAAGAAAGAATGTCTACTGTAACATTATTTATAATTTCAAAAAAAATAAAAGTAAGGCCAAGAATTGAACAAGATTCAAGTGTACGAATTCAATATTATGAAACCCAACTTATTCCCATATAATTAAGAAATTCCAGATATTAAAAATTACATTAGAGAAATTATGGACTCAATTGTGTCTCTCCCAAATCCATGTTGAAGCACCAACCTCCAAGGTGAGTATATTTTGAGAGAGGGCCTTTGGAACATAATTAAAGTGAAATTAGATCATGAGTGGGGCTCTAATCCAATACTAAAACTAACTCTCTCCTGCCCCCACCCCAGAAAAGGTCATGAGAGGACATACTGATAAAGAAGCTATGAGCAAGTCAGGAAAAGAGACCTCAATAGAAACAAACCCAATAGTAACTTGATTCTAGGCTTCTAACCCCCAGAACTGTGAAATTGTTTTTTGTTGTTGTTGTTGTTGTTGTTTTTGTTTTGTTTTGGTTTTGCTTTAGCCACTTATTCTGTAGAATTTTATTGTGGCAGCTTGAGCTGATTAATATGGGAATCTTTCTTTAAGAAAATATTAATGGAAGCAACCTAGATGCCCTTCAATAGATGACTGGATAAAGAAACTGTGATATGTATACACAATGAAATATTACTCAGAATTAAAAGATAATAAAATTATGACACTTACATGTAAGTGGATGGAGCTGGAGAATATCATGCTAAGTGAAGTAAGCCAATCCCCCAAATCCAAAGGCTGAATGTTCTCTCTGATAAGTGGATGCTGATCCATAATAGGGGGGAGGGGGAATGGAGGAACTTTGATTGGGCAAAGGGGAAGGAGGGGAGGGGAGGGGAGGGGATACGGGGGCAGGAAAATGGTGGAATGTGATGGACATTATTACCCTAGGCACATATATGGCTGCACATATGGTACTAGGCTACATTGTGTACAAAGAAATAAAAAGTTGTGCTGCAATTGTGTACAATGAATCAAAATCCATTCTGCTGCCATTAAATAAAAGAAAAAGAAAACATTCGGAGTACATTGTTAAAAGGGAAAGAGAGGTTAAGAATTATATAAAATGTAAACTGAATTTTTAACTGTAAGTATTCTTCTGTAGCATAATTTTTTTAAAGAAGGATTATATTCCAAAATGTTAAATGACACTTTTCTCATATGTTAGAATTACTGAAGATTTTAATTTATTCTGCCATCTGATTTTAATTTATTCTGACCTGTAGTGAAGGCCCGATTGGCTGCCATTTCTATATTTTAATTAATCATGACCATAAATTACTTTGTCAAATGAACCCAAGTAGATAATAATAGGTAAGTAGAAGAGAATATAGGAAAAGTTATTTTGAAATGTGAAGAAGGAAATATCAAAGTTCTAGTCTATAAAATTGAGAAGCAGAAGCAATATGAAGTCCCAAAATCAGCTCTGGGGGCCATAGCCTTCAACCAGTGGGAAAATAAAGGAAACAAGGAGGAAATTCAGGAGATGCCAGTGACCTCAGGTACAGTGGATGACCTACCTCTAGAACTCTCTGCAGCCTCTTAGAGGATCAAGCCCATCTTGAAGCAGTTTATGTCCATACTGCCTGACCAAAATCAGCCCACGGATCAAAGTACCTCTGAGCTTCTAGACTGGATATCAGTGGATCAGGCAGTGAGGCCCTTGTGCATAGGAAGAGAGTGGTCAGATCAGTGAGGGCACTAGCAGGAAGCACACTCACTTCTCGAAGCAGCCTTCAAGTTCACGCAGTCAAATCAAATAAACATAAAACTGATAAATGTAAGAATCATATTAAAACAAGAAAGAGATCAAACAAATATGAGTAAATGGAAGAGAAAAATGGGACTCTCAGTAAAATGGATTAAGAAGTTCCAGGTGGAGAAATGAAAATGCCAATGAATAATAAGCACCCCCCATATATATATATATATATATATATATATATATATATATATATATATATAAATATATATAAACATTATATATGTATATATTTATGGAAAACAACAAACAGGTAAAAGGTGTGTGTGTATGTGTGTGTGTGTGTGTGTGTGTGTGTGTATATATATATATATATATATATATATATATATATATATATATTTATGGAAAACAACAAACAGGTAAAAGACTCATACATAAAATTTCTGTTTAGCACTCAATGGAATCCAAATCCACCAGAAGCTACATATATGATTTTGGTTGTTGTATGCAGTTCCATTTAATTTCCATTTTAATTGGAAACTGTGCACTGGAGAACAAAAAAGATGATAAGCCATCAGATAAGTTATTAATTCCAGGAGTAAGGAAGATAATGTTTATATTTGCCAGAGAAGAGGCAATTAAAGTGAGATTATGATTGAAGGGATAAGAGGCAAGGCATACAAAATAGAGGCATTAAAATGGTGCAGAATAACAGAAGCAAGAGGAGCATGTGGCACTGTGATTGGTGATGATAAAACTTTCCAGAAATATAATGGTCTGCCATATAATTTGTTCTCTACAGTGTTATTATTCACACTAATAAATGATGCTACAATAAAAGCATTGTGACACTAGTCACACTGATCCACATGCCATAGCTCTATGCTGTGGAATGCTTGAAAAATCATAAATCGGTGACATTAAGAGCCTAGTGATATTAATAAAACTTAAAACAAAACAATCCTGATAATATAATTGTTAGTAGTATTTGTGGTTTATCAAATACACTTACCACAGCACTTTATAATCTCTTCAACTTTGAGTTTATACTTACATTGTAAAGGTGTTGTGAATTGCAAATGAACATTGGAGAACATGCTAACAAGAAGCCCTTGGATCCTTTAAAATCTTTTCTGATTGAAAATATGAAATCCAAAATATTAACTATCCCGTATAAGGATGTACATGACTTTCCCACAAGGGTGAATTGATTGTATATTTTTATGAACCTTATCCATTCCAAATTGGGAAAAGAGCCGATGTTTGATTTACAAAGGAAATTCATTGTCTTATGTATCAGGTAAGAACAGAAGTGAATTCTGGAGATTATCCATGTCTTCACAGCTGAGTTTTTCTCTTTGTCTCTATTTAGATTTCTTCTTAGGAAGAGCCTTACTACCTGCTAAGTGTATTGACTAACACTACCATATCCTCCCATTTTACAAACCCAATACAAAAGAAATGTTCATCAAATCACCACACACTCACAAGGTTGGTTGTGTTTGGCTACATAACAATTTCTAGATCTGGTATTTGGGAGCAACCAACCTGGGTCATTTACCCAGCCCAAAGATAGAGGCAGGGTTTGTCATAAATGGTTCCACGGGGGCCAGTGAAGATGGGGACACACTTCCTGAAGGAACACAATCTGGAGGATCAGAAAGTGTGCAGAACATACACACAAACATACACACACACACACACACACACACACACACTTCCAACTTTATTTTTCTATAATGAAAACATTTCTCAGGAAACATTTTCCTTTTATGCCACTTTGCCACTTAGATGTTCTGATATTTTGTTTACTTCCATCTAATAGTTTTAATAAGTCTCTGCCATACTCCCCCTGGGTTTGCAATATTTCAGCCTTTCAAAATTACAATAACCTCAATTTATATGTGTGAATACATGTGCATCCACATGCATGTATGCAACCACACACACACACACACACATAGAAACACAAACACACACAGTGTGATCCTGAATTTAAAAAATCAGGTTTGCTAATAACAACACTAAAAGGAAAAAATGAAGCAAGCTTCAAAATTATGAAAATAAATAATTTTGTAAACTATAAAAGTATAGCTAATCAAACTTGAAATCAAATATATAGACATATTAAAAATATATTCATGTATTAATTTATTTAAGGGGAGATACTGGAAGATGTGCTTTTGAAAAATAAAAGTGCAAACACAAGAAATGAAATCTAGGAAAACCAAAGATCCAATCCAATTAAATTATTCAAAGAAAATTTCTCTATGTTTTGAGCAAATACTGTGATAGAAGCGTAAATAATAAGAAATTGGAAATAATATAAAATATAATTATATATATGTTTGTGTGGTGTGTGTATTAATGTGGAGACACTTATATATGTATGTACATATCTGTATATGTACATATATATATGCATATATATTTCTTCCAGATATGATGCTTCTAAAATTCAAAATAAACCAATATATTTTTTAACATGTTGGAACACTGGGAAGTGTTACTTTTATTAGAGAGCTTAGAAATAAGAAATTGGAAAGAAAACTTATCACAACCAGGAATAGCAACATGTTGCAGTATCATGGAATTACAATTATAGTACACCAAGTGGCACACAACTGAACGATATTTGTGTCATTAAAATAAAACACCAAATATTGATTTTGCACATACTAATGCTAAGAAAAGTCAGTGGTTCGCAAAGTTTGTCCCCAGAATAGCAGTGTTGGGACCATGTGAGAATTGTGATGGTAAGCCTTCTTTGACGGTTCCCACTTCAGAACTCTGAATCAGAAACTCTGAGAATAACACCCCAAGTCTGGGTTTCATAAACCCATTCATTCACCCTCATGTATGCCAACATTTCAGAACCGCTGTTGTCATGGTGTGAGAAGGCTGTGATTGTGGGTCCTGGAGAAGAGTATGCAAGGAGAGCATTCCCTTTCCAGAGTAGAATGCTAATAGAAAACAGAAAAATCAACAGTAACATAAGTTTCCTAAGAGAAATATAGATTCAAGCCCAAAATGGAAGAGGTAAATTTACTGAAAATGTTTTCTTTGAAAGCACGAGAATTAGGAGTAGAAAATGTGGGACAGAGAATTGCTATATTTCTCTGTGACATTTTTAGTACTGTTTAATATTACAAGAAGGGCAAATGTAAGTTAATAAAAACAAAAAAAATTGGCAAGTGATGAAAATTGGAAAAAGCATATATTTTCAAGAAAAATCGTACAGATCATATACATTCAAGCAAATAAATCATATTCCCTAGGAATATGCAAAATGTGCTTTTATCCACAACTGGTTTCACTCCTGGCATCTTTTGCTGGTCCTAGAAACATTTGAATTTGCTATTCAGGCATATATTTCCTGAAAATAGGACATCACAACTAAAGATTAGGTGACCATCAGAATTGATTTGTTATTAAAGATCTTCACAAGGAAGTTAACAGAGACAGTAAGGAAGCACAATGAGTGATATTAGAAAACGATCTGCAAAGGGAAAAAATCAAGCATATCTTTGAAACTGGAGCTTGGGAATAGGAGGAATGACAGACTGAAAATTGCAAAAATGGATGCATAAACCTGTATTATATAAAGAGTCAAAAAATGGGGCTATGAATTTGACTACTGACTGTGTCTGCACCAATGGAGGTTAAAACTAGGACCTTGATCAAGTTTCAAAGAAGGCAAGAAGAACCTTCTTGAAGTGATCACTGGCTTGGTGGGGTTTTTAATTCCCAGACTGTGATGGTTCAGTAAATATTGTTGGTGATTATCTATTACTTTTCTGGTGCCATGGCTGCATAGCATCTGATAATATAAAGCTAATATGAATCAGTGATTTATATTTTCATGATTACTTAATGGGTAACTATACAGGACGTCTAACTACATATGCAAATTAATTGATGAACCTGTCTCCCTTTTCAAATGACCTCTGTTTTGTATTCATATAGACTCTTGATTTCTGAAAAGATTTAACATTGTATAGTATTTGGGTTATGTAGAATAGGGTGAATTTTAATGAAAATCATTTATCATCTTCAGAACTTAGCCAATACGTGTTCAAGTCAAGCCTGTTACTCTGTCACCAATTTCAGCATGTTGCAATGGGATGACACATTGAACATTAAGAAAATGCCATCAACACAATACAATTTTGTTGATAACAATAATGTTGGACAATCTATAAAATGATGGTTATTACTAATCATTTGTAACCCAAGCTTTATAGTGATAATGATAATAAAAATCACTTCTTGTACACCTACTGTGCTCCAGGTTTTGTGTTATATGTTCTCTCCGATTTCTTTAAAACCTACCCAGGTTGCTCTACTCTATGCATATAAAAATTGAAGTTAGGTGAAAAGGTCAATGATTATATGAAAACGTGGCTATATGACTGGTATGCATAGGAGCACAAAATTCTAACCTAAGTGTCCTTCCTTGAAGTTGTAATTTTCCTCCATTGATCTCATGGTTTGCTGTCTTTAAAACTCAATTTCCTGTTGCAATGTCATAATATATCATAAGATAATTAAATATATATATATATACTATTATACCAATCTTGCATAAAACTTTTATAATGTAACTTAACTGATGAATGAATTATTTAATTCTTTTTAATATGCAATGCAATGGACGCTTGACATACATTAGTTATGTATAAGAACTAAACATAATAGTTATCTTCCTTGATTGAATATTATTTTATACATGCTGGAACAGAGGTTAAGAAAAATTAAAGTTGGAAGATAAACAATTTAAGAGACAGCATGAGAGGGAGTGAAGCTCAGTGTAACAAATTTTTCAATGTCCTTCTTTAAAATACTATGCTGACTAAAATAGAGAAGAGAGTGTTCCCTAGCAAAGTATGGAGACAAGAAGCACAAAGACAATTATATAGACAAGACCATTGTAGAATATAGTGTTGGAGGATGTAAATAAGGAATTATTTAACTACTATTTGGTTAGTATTATATCATGTGTTCTGTATAGTATTTTACATGACATTTTGTTCAATATTCACAACCCTAAACATGGGATACTATTCAGAGCATAACAACTCTTGTACAAATTGATTTGTACTTGAGAAGTTATAATGGCTCAAAAGGACTGAAAGGTAAGTTCTTGCTCAGGTAGTATTATTGAACCAATAAAAAGGCAGGGCACTTGTCTTCCATGTGGTCATTCAGGGATCCAAAGCAAGGTTTTTCATTTTAAAAATATGATGAACTATCCCATCCTCGGTCTATACCCAAAGGACTTAAAAACAGCATATTACAGGGAACAGCAACATCAATGTTTATTGCAGCAAAATTCACAATAGCTAAACTATGAAACCAAGCTAGGTGACCTTCAGGAGATGAATGGATAAAGAAAATGTAGTATATATAGACAATGGAATATTACTCAGGAATAAAAGAGAATAATGCCATGGCATTTGCAGTTAAATGAATGGAGTTGGAGAATATAATGCTAAGTGAAGTTAGCTAATCCCAAAACACCAAATGCCAAACACTTTCTCTGATATAAGGAGGCTGATTTATAGTGAGTTGGGAGGGGGAGCATGGGAAGATTAGATGAACTCTAGATAGGGCAAAGGGGAGGGAGGGGGAGAGTGAGACAAGGGGTATAAAAAAATAGTGAAATGAGATGGACATCATTACCCTAAGTACATGTATGAAAACATGAATGGTGTGAATATACTTGTACACAACCAGAAATATGAAAAATTGTGCTCTATATGTGTAATATGAATTTTAATGAATTCTGCTGTCATATAACAAATTAAAATATTTTTAAAAATCACTCTTGCAGATGGAAATGCATATTATGCTGAGTCTATTATTACACATTGTATATGTGTATTAAATTACCTTAATAGGCCCCATAAAGATGGAGCACCAAAAACAAATTTCAAAAGAAAAATCTAGTTGTATTGTCTTACAGTTTGGGAAGTTAGAAGTCTCAAATGGATCTTACTAGGCTAAATTCAAGGTATCGAAAGGGCTCTGTTCTTTGTTGGAGGCTCTGGGTGAGAATCAGTTTCCCTGTCTTTTTCAGTTTATACAATTTTCCTTCATTTTTACATTTTTACTCTTTCTGTCTTCAAAGCTAGAAATGGCTAGAATCATTCTGACATTTATTGTTCTGACCTCTTCTTCAATTTTTAAGGACTCTTGCAGTTATTTTGACAGGGGCTCTTCTGCTTTAAGCACTCTTGTTATTTATTTATTTATTTATTTTTTTTGAGCCTGCTGGATAATCCAGGATAATCTCCCCATCCTAAAGTCAGCTGATTAATCAGCTTAATGTTATCTACAACTTTGATTACCCCTTGCCATATAATCTAAAATAGTTGCAGAGTTCATAATTTAGGATACGAACATCTTTGGAAGGTCACTGTTCTGCTATGGCACTGAACCCTACTGTATTCTAAGCAGTCTATTTTTTTCACTCTTTTATTTTGTCCCTAAAAAGAGGTAAAGTTTTTCTGACTTCAGAAAAACTGAATCTGTGTTTCAAAGGAAATGTAAAATACAGGTGGAGAGAAAGAATGAGAGGAGTACTTGGGTGGAAGAAATATTTGAAGAAATTGAAAAGAAAAAGTCACTGTGCAGCAATGGGTAGGGTATGGAGTGATCAAGGATCCAGAATTCTTTAAAAAAGAAAATCCCATACTCTGAAGACAAAGGAATAGAAAAAAATGTACAGGCTCCAGAAGTTGGTTCTGTTGGTATAGTCAGGGAAACAGAGAAATAAAAAGAAAAATATAATTTTTTCAAAAAGTTTACAAGCCAGATGTAGTGGCATATGCCTGTAATTGCAGCTTCTTCGAGGGCTGGGACAGGAGGATTGCAAGTTTGAAATGGTCAGGAAATTTAGAAAGACCCTGACTCAAAATAAAAATAAAAAGGATGTTGCTCAGTAGCACAGCACTTGTGCAACTAGCACAAGAACAAGACCTGGGATTTGATTCCATGTGTGTCTGTGTGTATGTGTGTGTGTGTATGCACGCGCACGCACACACACACAAATTACATGCAATGTAAAGTAAATTGACCTTTTGTTTTTTAAATTTGGAAAATATTATAATAAGAATATCTACCATACACTGAACATCTTTTCTTTATGAAGCTCATTAAAGATATTAGTCTGCAAAGAAATCATTAGTGTACCAAGTTTAAAGACACAGAACTAAGATCAAAGTCAGTTGGTCTTAAATTTGAGTAAACAAACTAGTAAATATTAGACTTGAGCTTTTTGACCAGAAATATATGAAACTAAGTACTTATACTGGATACTCAGGATAAATATTGGGAATTTCCATAAGTTTTCTTAGTCTATTAGAGTCTAAAATTCAAAATCTCTTGTGGTGTCACATCAAACCTAGCTGGGGGTATTTAGCACAATTAGTCCCTTGGATTTTTTTTCTTATATTGTTGATTGACAAGATCTAATAATAAATAACATATAGAATTACAAATATGGGCATTTTAAAGCTGAATACTTGAATATATTTGCAAAACATAGTGGGAGAGCTCACTTTATAGTTCTGCAATGGTCTCATTTGTATTTTGAATGGCAGGTACCCTCCCACCATTTCTGCAGGTCAGTGTGAGATTCTTCTACCTGTCCTAAATACAGAAAGGAATAAATTACATTTTCAGTCCTGTGGAAATAATTATATTTTCAAGGTCACAATCAATCATCATAAACTCAGTACCTTCCCCTTGGGAGAAGAATGATTCAAATCCCTGATGCATTGCTTTTGTCATTTGAAAAAAAATGTTCCAAATGATATAGCCAGTTATGAAACAATCTGCATGGTGAAAATTCATTGTATTCTATTGAGTTCCTACTTTGAGTTTTTGTTGCAGTAAAAAAAAAAAAAAAAAACAGCAATAATGGCAATGACACTAATATATATAATTATTATTTTTCTGCACTTAATTATATAGAAACCTTATTTATATTCAGTTTCTTTGTTTAGTTCTGGTAATAGTCTACTTTGATTCAGAGCAATAATTGTCATCATTTTTTAATAATAGGCATAGATGATCAAGAGGTTTAGAACATTCTCCAATATTGGTCTTTCAATAAGACAAGAGCTGAAAATCAAACCCAGTACCCACGGGCAGGAAGAAACTCCTATGTTGGTGAATATTTATTATTTAAACCTGCCTAGAAAGTATTAAAAAGATGTTGTCTTTCCAAATAGTTTTGTAAAAAGCCATGGAATAGAGACTCATCAATTTAGAGAAGGTTCCAATCCATTTTGAAAAAATTACTGTGATTCTGACTGTCAGGGCTAGGACAGGTATCCACTCACACCTGGAGCCAGAGTGTACAGCTGTGCCAAGGATTCAAAGCAAGGAGAAGTACATTTTAATGGCATTAGTAGAAAAGGGAATGAATGATGAGCAGGCACCAAGCAATAGATAGATAGGCTCCACAGAAACCTAGAGAAAAACAGTTATCGAGTGCTTACTATATGCTAAGCTAACATTATAATTGTTTTCCATAAAATAATTCAGTTAAACATTACAACAATCTTATCATCATAGAATTTGAATATGCTGCCTAGCTCACATGTTCTAAGTATCTGAACCAAGTATCTGATATATCTAATACTTAGATATATCTAATATATATCTAAATTATATATATATATTAGATATATCTAAATTATATATATATATATAAATTATTATATGTATATTAGATCTATATCGAATATATAGATACATCTAAAATATATAATAATTTAGATATATTAAAAATATATCTAAATATACAGGGAATACACCAGCTATTGAGCAAACCCAAGAGAATAATATTGTAGGTAAGATGAGGAGACATCTGAACACAGAGTAGCAGAGGAGGTGGGAGAGAAAGAGAGGAAGAAAGAGAGACCTGGAGCAATCCAGTTTTTCTTGATAAAGTGTAAAATTAGATTGAATACATGGTCTTTCTCTCTTGTTGAGAAGCACTTACATTTTGATGGTATCCAAAAACCTGGCCAAGAAATCTCTTTAACATGGTTCAGAATTATCCTTCAGCACTCTCTCTTCTTCTTCATTCGACAGAGGTTTGTCTTGGTGCATTAAAGGTTACTATAACAAAATACCATCGACCATAGTTTATAAACAACAAAAATTTCTTTTTCACAGTTTGCAAGTCCAGAAAGTCCATGACAGGGACTTACTGGCTCACAGATCATACCTTCTTCTTGTGTCCTCACATAGTAGAAGGGCAAGGGTCCTCTATTAGAAGTATTAATTTCATTCATTGCTCCACTCCCTTGACCTACTCTCCTTCCAAAGCCCTCATCTCCTAATACATAAATGCCAGGGAAATGGTATCAACATAGGAATTTATTGGCATGCTGTTTATTCTGAATAATGCTTTCCCCCCCTTTTCCATAGCAATTTTTGGAATGAGAGAGGTTCAATGGACTGAACATCTGTGTCCTTCCAAAGTTCATATTTGGAAAGCTTAATTCCCCCAGATGATGCATTTAACATTGAGTTTCGTTCACTCCAAGCTCTCATGACTTGGGGTCCATCACCTAGGCTTTTGCCCCCTTGGCTGCTTTCTCACACCAGATTCCCCAGCCAGCTTCTACTCATTTTTTACAACTTAAATGCAAAGTCCCTCATGGGCTCTAAATTAAATTCCCTATCTCTAAGCTCTCGAAGCCCCTTGAATCTGCCCACAAGCTCGACTCACACATTATTCTGAGTCCTTGGTTAATGTTTGCCTTTGCTGATATACAAAAACCTCTGTGAAGAGTATTTTCCAGTTTCTGGCTGCAGGATTGTAGGTGTTAGTTCCAGAATTTCACACTCCCCCTCTTTCCCATCTATTTCTAGTTCTAATAGCTTCATTAGTGGCAAATCATGTATCCAAGTAATCCCTCTCCTCCCTCCACAAACACAGACACCAACACATACCTCACCTCCAAACAGTGCTTCTCAGTTAAGAAGGAGCAGTGGAACAGTGATGTGGGCTGAAGGTCTTGGGGGAGCCTCTGCTCCTGCCTCCTGTGGATTCCCCTGTCAGGAGGGAAGACCCAGCAGTGCTAGCAAAGCCCTTGTCAATTGCGTACAGCAACATGGGCTGATTAACCCACACTAAGACGAAGCAGGCGCTCGAGTGAAGAACCGAGTGGTGACAAAAATAAATAAAAACAAAGAAGAATATGTCTAGTCCTTTCTACCTCTAAAGATCTTTCTCCAGCTTTACCCACCAAAAACACAGGAAAAAGGGCAAGGCAGACAGAAAGCATTCTGGTCTTCATGTTTCAGGATGCTGTGTAGTTCTGAATATCACCCATTTTTTTCTTTTTCCTCATCAATCTCTTGACTGAAGGAACTGAAAGGCTCTAAATGTTCCTTTCCTCCCCAAATCCATATATTGAAACCTTAATACCAATGTGATGATATTCAAAGGTGATATTCAGGTTTTAGGAGGTAATTGGGTTATAAGGGTGGAGCCCTCAGGAATAAGATTAGAGCCACAAGCTGTCCAGGAAGCTAGCTAGATTTCTCTCTGCTGTGTGAGAATCCAATGAGAAATCAATAATTTTCAAACAGTCAGAGAACCCTCACCAGAACATAATCGTGCCAGCACCCTGACCTCAGACTCCAGCCTCCACAACACTAAGAAATAAGTTTATGTTGATTATAAGCCACCCCATTTGTTATTTTGTTATCATAGTGCAAAAGACAGGAGCTATATTGTGAAGCATAATAATCCTGTAGACAAGCATGTATAACTTTGATTTATAGCTAAGCATGGACCCAGAATCCCGTAATACAGAATTGCCTCAAGGTTTGAAGAATGTGGTGTGGTTTGGAACATACTCATAGTCAAGATGATGTTGAGGCCCATGGAAACGTGTGTCGGAGAGGAGAATTGGGAGGAGTTTCTGATGGGATTTGGGCTTCCAGTAGAGAATTCAGTAGGTTGAGGAAGTGGGAACAGTTTGGGTTCAGACATTTTCAAAAAGTGAGGTCGATTTAATAACTGGGTATCAAAATAGATTTTATGTAGGAAGCAGAGGAGTAAAATGGTATTGGAATTGCTATACTAAAGCAGCAGCGATCACTTGAAGGCAATTTTCATCAGGAGAAGAGGATGCCCAGTTCCAGAGTTTCACATCCGCCTGTCCTTGTAGTGGTCATGAAGACCCTCACCTATATGTTAGGTACACATAGTTGAGGGGCTACAGTTTTCGCCCAGTCTGAGTATTATTTATGTTCTATTGTGAATGCTGCACTCTGTGTTTACAGGGCTGGTTTTCACTTCCTCCATTGTTCAGAAAGAAATGACTAATCTCCCTGATCTTAAATCTTGTTTTCTCTCCCTTCTTGGACCTTGGGGTGCAATCTTACCACTGTAATGTGATAAGAACTTACCCTTCAGTACTAGAGGGAAAGGAGTAAAATGGAATAAGCCCCGACAAAGCAATCCCCTTGACAGACCACTAAACCCTGAGCATGCCTCAGGAAGAACACAGAGAGAAGATGTCCTACTTCCCTCCATACAAAAGAAATTTGGCCTCTTATTATTCTCTGAACATGGAAGGGGGGAGTGGAAGATATCTCACTGCTCTACCACTTTTAAGGCACTCACTGAATGTGTTCCAGCAAATGTCTCAGAGTCTGGTCCTGCCTCCCTTAGGGAAAGCCAGTGAAAGAAGAGAGACAGGTCTGGCTCAAAATGGGAAATAGCATCTTTTAGTAATACTTGACTCAGAATATGATAGAAAGGATGAGCCCCTAAAATACTTGTTGACTTTATGAAATTAAAAAACTGAAAGAAAGAAAAAGTTTTAGTGTATTGCAATCTGTGACAGAAGAACATCCTGTTTAAGGACATGTGCTTTGGAGCCAGAAAACACAGAATCAATATCTACTCCCATTATTAACTTTCATGTCATATTGGACAAGTGACTGATAGTCATTTTCAAAGGTCTGCTCATAAGATTGTTGAAAGACTAAATAAAACAGGATATGTGGTTTTAAGCATAGTTCCTGGCATGCATTGAGTACATGTTCAGTGGTACTCATGGGCAGACTTATGGAAACACCAACAGGTTCTGATATCCAGGAAAAAACAATCCCAAATAGAAGGAGGAGTTTCTTAATAGGGATGGCATATTTAGCCAAAGGTTTCTATATTTTTATTGAGATGTAAGTTTCTGGGCATGTGCCTTAGTATCTAAAATTTAGAGCTGTACAAATAGAATTAGATAATTATTTGTCTCTCTTATTAATAATAAGGATATAGTGATAATTTTATGCATTATCCCATTCTATGTAGCATGCATGTTTTGAATGCCTTCCCTCTATCGAAAAAGATGAATGAACTGGGAATTAAAGATGAAAACATGGTCTCTAGCCTTATGTAACTCTCAGACATCATTTGTATTTAGTTTTGATACTTCAATATATAATTCACTTTATTAACATATAATTGAAGATGTTTTAGGAAACATCTGATGTCTATAGATTGGTCATTGGGAATGATGTGCTGACAAAGTTAGCGCTGGTAAAGAGCACTGGAAAGAAGAAAGAAAATTAAGGTGGTGTTTTCTGCATAGAAGATTAGATGATTTATTACCCATGTTATGAGCATACTAAGAGAAGTGCTTTGTTAGCGGTTTTAAAAGAAAGAGCCTTTATTGCAGTATTGAAGTATATTCGTGTCTTACTTAGGATCAAGATATCACATTTATCCATCTCTGAATGTTTTGGCCAATCTTGAAATTGTAAGGAACATTGAATTATTGAAAATTTATATTTTGCATAAGGCTCAAAACAAATCATCTCAAAACAAATCATCTTCAGGGATAGGTGATTCCAATTTTTACTAAAAATATCATCAGAATGTTCTCTTGCCCTTTGGTTTCCAAGATTTTTATTTGCTTGTCCAATCAAAATTTAATATTTTGATGACTAAAGTAAATTGATGTCTTACAAGGCAATCTTTTTTTTTATTTTTGGTAACATCTGTTAAGGAGACAGCATAACAGTTTGAAAATAGCAAAAATGCCATAAACTTATGGTTAGAAACACAAGTTCAATCTTTTCTCTACCAATAACTTATTGAATTAACTTGGTCAAGTCACTTAATCTCTCTGATCTAAGTTTCCTAAAATGTAAAGAAGAAAAAGGATTAGTAATATATTCTCATAAGAAACTTGTAAAAGCTGAAACATCCAGGTGTTCTAAATATGAGAATTTTTTCATAAGTTAGCAAAAGGCATTTAACTTTATGATACAAAGTCCAAATGTTTTGGGTACACTATGTTGACAATAACTCATCTGGATAAAGGATATATGCAAGCTTCTGACTATTTGCTGCTGTTGGTAGATTGAAATCAATACAGCATTTAAACTTTATTGATTTTATCTCAGATTTAAGGGCTACCTGTAAATAAAATACATTGAAACTGAGCTGAAAATATATAATCTTACACTGCACAAAGGTGTTCAGACTAAGTCTGATTTAGAGATTATGTTTAGTGAAGATATAGAATTTTGTGTTTCATCTGTACCTCATGTTAAGTAAGTATCTATTTCTTAAATTATGAAAATAATGTGAACACTAACTTCCATCTACCAAAGACTCACTTTATAGTAGAAGCTCTTTCCACATCAACTTTAATTTTCAGAATAACCTTGCAATATAGGTATCACTTGTTTCTTTTTATAGATAAATGAGTTAAAAAGATGTGGTTGGTAATGGTTAGACTCGATCTCTGAACCCAGGTTAGTGGATCTAAAATTTTCTTCAGCATTCATGGAACAAACTTCCTCTTCACCATAGTTTACTTGAGGAAGCAGGAAACATGGGAAGGGGTTTTGTCTTGAAAGCTATTCCCCTCCTTGCTGATAAGTCAAGTCTCTGAGGCCCTCACATGCTCTCAGCAGCCCCTTCCCTTGAATATGGCAAGTGAGCAAGAGAATGCAAGTGAGGTGCAGTGATTCTGAGGATGGTCTGGGAGAAGCCTGGACACACCTCTGAGGGCTTTCTTGGAATGCTTCCTTAAAGAGAATGTTCCTCACCTTGATGGTTGTCTTTCTAGCTGGATGGTCTATCCCCAAGCATATCCATTGCCATGTTACCAGTTGAGATCATGACCACCCTGATTCCTGCCAATGCCAAACTGATGAAGTCCTAGATGATAGCTTCCTGATTGGCTCCTTTAAAAAAAAAATAGAAATGTGCATGATTCCTTCTCCTAGACACTAGTGATCTAGTGATCAAAGAGATAAGGTCCCTGTCTGCAAGATGCTCCTCATGGAGTAGACCAAGAACCAGACTTATTGACAGACAACTTAGAATGAAGATGAGGAAGATTCTGAGAAAGACTTCAGTTAGAGAGTGCAGCACATGTGTGCCTCTTAGCTAAGACAGCTTATGGACTTTGTGCAAAAACAAGTAGTTTCATGTGCATAAAGCTCAGCATGGGAATGGGGAGAGAGATGCAAGACGAGCTGAGATGAGAAGGCAAGTGGAGGGAATACTTCGAAGACTTTATATACTTAAGGAGAAGCAAAAAAAAGGAAGAAGAAAGAAAGAAAATCAATAAACACATAAAGGAACACAACACTACATTTAATAGGGAAAGTTTTGTTAAACTCCAAAAATGATCTGGGTTTGAGTTCAAAAGAATTTTCTCAATCCAGAGACACTAAGGTTAATTCTTTGGGATACAGAGCTGATAAACATCATTCTTCTTTCTTTGGCTCTAACAAGAAAAGGAGGCAGTATTAAGTGAAATCAAATTTTAAAAACTGTTCAGAGAATAATATTCTAGTTACTTTGCAAAGGTATGAGTGAATCAGCATAGATATTACAGAGTTTATAGTTCAAATAAAGCAAATACTAGGAAGCAGTGAGAGAGTATGGGAAAATCATGTGTTAAAATAATTTCCTTATATGAAAACATCCAAAAATTAATTTCTTGCACTTTTATTTAGCCTTAGCACTTCTCTATGCTCCTGACACCAATAAAATTTTAACAATTTATAGTATATGTAATATAGGTATTATTTAATCTATGTTTGCGCTCATTTTGAGGAGCAAGAAACTGAAGTGTAACAAACACAAGTAAACTGCTCAGTGTTTTACAGAACATCATTAACTGGTGGAACCTCAATTCAAACTCAATTTGATTTTAAACTTTTCTTTTAATCACTGATTATGCTATATTAGATTGCTTCTGATCATGGTTTCCAATTGCAAAATTTCCAGTGCCCTCCCTGCTAGATGAATGGGCTTGGTATGGAGCTCAGAGATTGCAGTTTAAACATGCAAGTGATTGTGATGGGAGGTGTAACTGGACCATATTTAAGAAAATCCTTCTAAACCACAGATTGGCCATTTGCAGGAATGTAAATTCATTGTTATTGTCCATGGTGACATTTGTCAATATAGGGAGAATCTTATGTACAGAGATGTACACTGAATTTGGGGTTCAAAGCCTCCTGGCCTCCTCCTTTTCTCCACAAGGCATTCATGCCCCTATAGGAACTTCTAGAAATCCAGGTCATAAGAACAGTTGGTTGTCTACTTCACGAAGAAATTCTTTCTTCTTTCTCTATGCCATTATCAAGAGGGGAATATGGCCAATTCTTTTCTATTCTAGTCTGTTGCTAAAATCTTCTAAATCAACTTCATTCTTAAATCCTGTTTTATTTTCTTAATCATATATTTCCAATTCCAAGATATGTTATTTTAAAAGCACAGCAGACATATCTATAACTTGCAATATGACAACTGTTCTGTTAAAACAATTCATAAACAGGGTTTCAAGAAGAAAAATGATGAAGCTGCTTATTGCAAAAATTTTCATTCAAAGCAATTCTCACATGGAACATCCTTCTATAAAAACATCACAAACATGTGTATATGTTAATTAGTGTGACACTTTATTTGACATCACCAATAGCTATTTCCATGTTGGCACCTTCTTTTTGATCCCATCTGTCTATAGACTGTAATTTTCTATGCAGTTCAGGAAATGCTGCCCTATCACTCACCCTTGGAGAATGGTGGAGGTGCATACAGATGGCTTCTCTCCATGACAAAGCAAATCTACTTCTCTTATGGTGGAGAACCTGAATTCTGCTCTTATATGATGAGTTAATTTCTACTCTGAATCCCACATTATAGACAGAACAGGGAGTGACTTGGGGTGAAGTGGATAAGCAGAGTAGAGACATTTTTAGAAAGCTGTTGAACATAACAACAACACATATAAGGGTTATTTGCAAACTTCCTTCCATAAAGGCTCAAATTAATGACATTGCTGTGGGTGTGTTGGGATACAATGGCCTGGCTTTCTTTTGCTACACTTTTCACTTATTCCATGTTTAAGAAATAAAGAAAAGAAGCATTTCTTAATTGTGTCCTAAAGAATCATAGTTTACAATCCACTATTATATTCTATACCACTTTCCACAGGAGAGTTAGGCAACTTTGCCAAGTTATTGATCTATTGACCAATTCATTCATTCAACAGAATTGATTGAGCATTTTCTATGTGCTTCTAGGAACTGTATTGGGCTACTCCACCTTTAAATCATAGAATTGGGATTTGCATGCAGTTTCATTGGATTACCAAGTCTAAATTCTAATGCATTTCAGGGTGAAAACAGCAGGAAAAGTTTCTTGATATCAGTTATTATTTATTTAAATGGGGAATATAATTCCAACATTTCTCTTTTTCAAACAAAAGCATTCAATTTTAATCTTAGTACCCAGGCTTATTGAAGGTAAGATTTTTTAAAGTGCAAATTACAGAAAACCAAGTAGGCTTAAATACAGCTTAAATCCTTGCCACTTATAACTAAGAAGCCCCGGAGACACATCTTCTTTTGGGAATGGGGTGCCTAGGTACTCAGGCTACCCTAATGCATATGGGTACCATCACTCCTCTCTCCCTCTCTCCCTCCCTCTTTCCTTACCCACCTCACCCTCTTCTTCCCTTCTTTCTTTTTTTTTTTCTTTTCAATGTTACTACCTGTGAGTTGACTAGACTGCTCAGATTTCTTATGGAAAACTTTAGAAACTCATTGAAATTTAGCAAAAAAAAAAAAAAATATATATATATATATATTATTATATAAATTTTTATATATAAATATTATATATATATATATATATATATATATATATATATATATATATATCCTTTTTTACTGTGGTATTATAATCATACATAACAGTGGGATTTGTTGTTACATATTCATGCATGCACAAAATAAAACAGTGTAATTTGATCAATTTCACTCCCCAGTAGCTCCCCTTTCCCTCCCCTCCATCCCCCATCTCCTTCTTCTATTCTACTGGTCTCCCTTCTATTTTAATGAGATCCCTCCCTATCTTTTTCATCTTTGTTTTCTCTCTAGCTTCCACATAGGAGAAAAAACACATGCCCCTTGCTTTTGTGAGTCTGACTTTTTTTCACTTAGCATGCTGTTCTCCTGTTCCAGCAAATGACGTAATTTCATTCTTCTTTATGGCTGAATAAAACTCCATGATGTATGTATATCATATTTCTTTAAAAGATTTTCCTATTTTAATGGTACTAACAGGATTCTGACATTGAACCTCATTTGGCTAACTTACATCACATCCTTACACCTTTTAAGACACAAAAATTTATACAAACACCATGATGCTTTTTATCAGCTAGGCTTGGTCACTGTCTTCTCAAAGGTGAGAAATGAAGCCTCACCTGAACTGCATTATTCAATAAATATATATCAAGCGCCTGTCTTGTGTCAGACTTGTACCACATGTTGAAAATGCATTTGTGTCTGCACTGAAGCTATTTCTGTTAAGAGAAAGCTATCATCCAGTGTACAGACTAAATCTTAATTATCATTTGAAGAAAAGATAAACGATGCTGGTCAGTCAAAAAGCAAACAGTGTTCATTGCAGGCAGAGTGAAGCACATTTACAAAGAGTGCTCATGTTACAGTCATAAGGAGCTCTATACAACCAAATTCACCTTTATCTCGGATGGGAACTCAGGCTCAGAGACATCAAGTATGTCAACAAGCACCTGCAGCCTCTGGGATTGTATCCCTGACACCACACTTTTGATCCAGAAATCTCATCTCTGAAGGAAGGTGGAGCTTTTCTTCAGTGTTTCTTCACCTGCTGTCACATCTGACATCTACTTAATTCATGCACATGGTATGGAGTCAAATTTACCCCTTTTCTCAGAAGGAATAAAAATTTCAGTCCCTTTTGTTGCCTCTATTACTATAAGTGATTCCTGAGCACCGAAATCCTTTGGAAAGACTATGTAGGTTCTACTAATTCTCTAAAATGTTCAGGGATTTGAATACATCTTGAGCCAAAGAAACAAAATCCCTGTTTAGTATTTTCACTCAAACTAAAATTCAGCAAAATATCCTATCGCAAAGCCTCTGTCTGAATTCTTCTCTACTAGACTCATTTTCTGGAGAAAAATTCCAAACATAGACTATTATTAACCCAACCAATAATCCCTCCCATTTCTCATGCACTTCCTGTTTGATGTTTGTTTACTTGATAAAACCATGCAGGGAAAGTATTCCAGTTTGTTAACTCTCATTCACTGCCTGTTGGGAAAATCCTCAGTGTATTTTAATGATAAGAGCCATTTCCTTTACATGTTTATTATAGAGGTCTCATCATTTGCTTTCTCTTGGACTTTGTTACTCTAAAGCACTGTAGAATTTCTATGATAGATCTGCATGCCTGGAAAGATTTGCTAAATCCATAGATCATGTACATGAAGTCCCAAGCTGGGACAATCTCCCACTCCTGCCCCTTCTCCTCTAACCCTTTCTAAGGGAAATCTGCTTTGGGAGAGTCCACTCTGTTGGAGGAATGGCAGAGCAACGTGCAGCAGGAGCTCCAAGGGAATCACTGTGCCTTTCAAGGAATCCCTGGTATTCAACTTCAAGACCTGTTGCTTTTTGCCTTGTGGTCCATGGCTTCCATAAAACAGTAGAGGTAACAAGCTCTTATTGTGCTTTCTGATCTTGCCTTTGCTTAACTGAAAACTAATCCTATCACCAAAATCTTGCATTGTTTTTAAATGTCTTCAAACTTTTGCCCATATTGGTTCTTTTGTTCATTACTCCCTCTCCATTTGCCTATCTAGTGTCCTGGGTTTCATTGTTGTTGTTGTTGTTATTATTATTATTATAAAAACAGACAAACAAACAAAAAATCTTTATATATCTCCTACTCTAGGAAATCTTCCTTGATAATATTTCCTCTTCAAATATGCATGGTGATTAAAAATGATTGAGTATATTAAAAAGCCTTATTCCATTGTATTATAAACAATATAAAAGCATGGTAGAAACTGATTATTATCACAACAGAAAACCCAGTTCCTAATGACTTTCAGGTGAATTCTGCCAAATATTCATGGATTTGATGATAACGTTTGTTTACGATTATTTATAAGTGTTACTTCATTGCTGAAAATAGACAAGGGTACAAGACAGGGAAATTATAGGTCAATATCACATGCAAAATTTCAAATAAAATATTGTTGAACAAAATACATTAGTATTAAAAAAACATAAAAATAATTTATCAAAAATAACAGATTTATTCTGGGACTAAAAGAGTGGTTTCACACAAGAAACATATATTTTATCCATTAATTTTAGATATTAGGAGAAAAAAATAATGTAATGAAATTCAACATCAATTATAATAAAATCTTTTGTAAAACTGAAATTAGAATGAAGTTTCCTTAATCTTATTTAAAGTATATCCATTCTGCCTTCTTGAAAAATAAAGTACAGAAAACATCAATATATATAATTTCACTTATCAATTAAAATTTATTTTTCAAAAGTATAGAAAATATCATTCTTTATGGTAAGCAATTTACTACCATCCTCCTACCCCCCAGTATTGATAACAAGAAAAATTTCACTATCATTACATCTGATTAGCATTATCTTTATAACACCAGCAATTATAGAAACATAGGTAAGTAAATAAAAAGAAGAAAACAAATCAGTCACTATTTATAGATGTCTGCCATAAAAAATAATTCTTAAATACCTATAAATAAAACAATAAATTTAGTTTTATTTTAAATAGGTAAGAAAAGCAGTTGAGATAAAAATTCATACTAAAATCAATCTTATTTCTATAGAACTGAAATAGAAATATAGAAAAAGAAGATAATATTTATACTAGCAACAAAATTTAAGTTTGTGGTAATAAATTTCACAAAATATACCTACTATATTTATGGGAAGAATACATGACTCTCATAACATGAAGAATGTCAAAATAAATGGAAAGAAATACCATATGCATGTATGAGAAGGTTCAACATCATGCCAGTGTTATTACAAAGTGATTGATGGGTACAGCGTAATTCTGATGAAAGTCCAATTAGTTCTTCCTTAGGAATTTAATGAACTTATTCTTAAATACATGTGAAAGATATAAAGGCCCACAATCTCTAGAAGAAATAATATAAGATGTGCTGAAAACACTCTCTACCAGATATTAAGACATATTTAAAGTTTGGTTATGTAAGATTGTGCAGTGTTAGTATAGACATGGACAAATAGACCAATTGAATAAAGCAGAATTTTTAAAAAATAAAATCCACTAATATGCTAAAATTGTTTCATGAGGGATGACACTGCAGATCAGAGAAAAGGAAAAATTGTTTGGCATGTGACAGTTACATAATTGTTTATTATTTAAGAAAAAAATATAAATTGATCTCTATTATATACCATATCTAAGAGAGTCAAAAGAGGAAAGACTAAAATGAGAAGGAAATAATTCAAAACTCTTAAAGAATATAGAAGACTCCCATTATAGCTAGTAGTTTCAATAGAAACAAAACCTGTTCAGCATAAAAATAAAGATTGTTTTTAAGTCTATTAAAATTAAGACCTCATGTTTATCAAAAAATGACCCTAAGAAATCTTCAATTTATTTAACTGCACAGATGTCTACCCAGAATATATCATAACAAACAAGAATGTACACATACATACACTCAAAAACAATGGAGAAAAACCCATTTGACCTTGCTGAAAAGTTTGTAAGGCAAGAACATTTCATAGAAACACAGTAGACAAAAAATTAAAATTAAAAAGATGCATGATTGTCATAGAAAAACAAATTAGACCATGATAAGTGCTTCTTTTTTGCCTTTGGATAGATTAGCAAAATATAAGGAATGATGACCCTAGCAAAGTACAGGTGAAGCTTTGAATAAAGAAAATTTACCTGATGCTTAGGGTTAAGTGGCACATTCACTTTGGAAAACTCTCCAAAACATCTCTTAAAAAATAATCATAAACACATCCTACAATCTGGCATCTCCATTTGGCTGCACAGTTTAGAATAGGCCCTAGAGAAATGCATGCTTATGGGCCAAGGACACATGTCAAGGAAGGCCCAGCAATGCCTGTAGCAGTAAATTACTCCATAAGAAGGTGGGCTCAGAGCCTTCCGCTCTGTTGCTATGTGTCTTGACTTATATTTATGTTACATGTTTTCCATCAAATTATCAAATACTGCACTATTTAAAATATTAAAATGTAAAAAAAAGTCACGACATACAAAGGGCATAAATAACATTCTAAGGGACTTCAGAAGAGAACATCACTATAATAGTGTTTTCAAGATCATGAGAGCAAGGAAGTTTATATATGTACGTTAGCATTTTCAACAGGCCCTGAAGGAAGTATTATTCATTATTTATACCTTGCCCTGTTTTTCAAAGGAGTTAAAATTGCTTATAAAATTTTTTATGAAACAAAATTAAAAAATAACAAGGTACAGAAATGAGTGTTTAAAAAAAATAATGAGTAAAAACAAAAGCAGGCAAGGCCTAATACCATATCAGAATTTATAGTATTCACTTAAGTTTTATTTATGTGGGGGAATGCAAATGAAGACAACCGGTACTATCAGTAACTATATTAATGGTAATAAGTCAGTTAAAGGGGAAGACCAGGGACTTTCTTTTGTTGTTGCTTATTGGCTTGTGCTTTGCTTTTTTCTGGCACTACATTTGTAAAGGAGATATTGTGAAGAGTGGCAATGAAGACCATTGTGAGTAAGAATAACAGAACCCAGGTGACAACCCAAAATGAGAAAATAGGGAAACACAGATGTAATCAGGATGCTTGATGGACATCAAGGGTCCCAGGGGACACTGGGATCAGACTGAAAGGAACAGTGGAGGGAGGGAGTTCTCAGTGTGTTCCCTGGGCCAGAAGCATCAGTACCTCCAGGGAACTTATAAGAAATGCTACCTCTTGTCAACTCCCCAGTTCTACTGAATCTGAAACCCCATGGATGTGGTCTAGGTAGCTGTTTTAACAAACCCTCCAGGTGGTTCTAATGTGTAGCTAATGGTTGAGAACTTCAAGGACATGAAATTTGGCTTCTAAGACCATATGTAATAGAGGGCCAGTGAGGTATTACTGTCTAATCCTAACCCTCCTTTAAGTTCTCATCCCCCTGTATCCCACGGTGCAAGGAGAATGTCCTGCTTCTGATACCAAGAAGGGGAACTATGAGCCAAAGTAGATACCCTGGCTTCTATTTTGAGATTGCATCCCAATCTTAAAAGAAAACTCTAGAGCAGAATTTTCTAAAAATCAGCATTTTAAATTTTTTCAGCTGAGTAGCTCTTCAGTATGGGGGCATTTCTCATAGTAGACCCACTTATTTTCTGTCTAGCTTTCCACTGTTTCAGTTACCCATGGTCAACAGCAGTCCAAAAATAAAGTACAATACAGCAAGATATTTTGAAAGAAAAAGAGTACATTCACATAAATTTTATTATGGTATATTACTATAATTATACTATTTTGTTATTAGTTATGGTGCTAATCTCTTACTATGCTTAATTCATAAACTTTATGAAACATATGTATGCATGTATGTGTAGAAAAGTAATGGAGAGAGAGTTGAGTAATATCTGTGGTTTCAGGTATCACTGGTGGTCTAGAAATGTGTTCTCCAAGAACAAAGGGGAGACTATTGTATAGGCAGCCCTCTGCCCTGATATAACAGAGTTCTCTAATTCTCATCAGCAATCCACTTTATATCAAAATTAATTTAATGATGGCTTTTAGTATTGTTGTTGTTGACAGAGAAAGAAGCACTTCCCCCATAAAGGCAAATATGAAACTTTAAAAGTGTGGTGTTTAAAATGAAAAAACAAAAATCAGTAGTCCTCTTTCCTGTCTAAATCTCTAGAGTGTTGTAAAACCCTTATTGGTGCAGCAGCCCTGTAAGGAAGAAATGCACAGTAATTCCCAGGCAGCATCCTCACAGAATTGAAGTTTGGTCATTCTAGCATCCTCACAGGTTTCTGAAACAACAAGCAAAAATAGAAACAGCTTGAAAAAAAGGAAATGTTGAGGAGGAATATGTCATCAAACTAAACTTTGAGAATTTGTACACAGAGAGCCTGAAAATTTTCTGTATTTAAGATTAGTGATAGAAGAAAAGTACTCAGGACATCAGTGTCTGGAAAAGGATTGTACATGGAACCCAGAAGACACATTGCATTGGAAGCCACACCAGGCAATGCAAATCAGAACCAAGATATTTTTGTAAACATTTCCTCTTAGCTTTTCCCAAATATTTAAGATCAATGTTTCACAACTGGGCAACTATTAATATTGGGAACAGAAAAATTCTTCCTTGCAGAGGGTGGGTTCAAATCGAATGTTTATCTCTTCCCACTCTGCACAATTCTGGCATTATAATCCCCTCCCCCAAGAATGTTAGCACCATGAACAAAAACAACAGCAACAAAATAAATAAACAATCCCTGAATATCTACTGCTTCTTGCTGGGAAGCACCACCCTATTTGCAAACCACTAATTTTAGCTATATCAGTATTCTTTTCAATGAGTAAATGTGTGGGAACTAGTCCATTGTTAGATCAAACATTATTTGAGATTCACTCAAATAATGTTTGATCTAACAACCTCTAAAGAAGAGAAACACTTTACCTATAATTTAAAAGTACCTGAGTCCCATCAGTCAACCAACACTTATAGTCAAGATTCAGGAAGGTAGTCTGCCATGTGTGAGCACCAAGGCTCCACTGCCCCCAAACTCAAGATTGATATCTGGAGAAAGTCACCATCCTTTTGCCCATTATCCTGATATGATTCCTAAGCGTCATCTTATTGTCTTCTCCATTTATTTCAGGACCTAAAGAGTCCATTTCAGCGTTTTTATTCCATTCCATCCAATCCCAATATAATCAATCACAAGGCAAATTCAGTGAAATTCTGCTTATACTCATTATAGTTGTGAGGTTAAGCTTTTGAGTATAAAACGATATACTAGATGTGGCGTGGATCTCAAGACAATCATAATCTAGTAGCAGATAAACTCATGGGATTAACAAATAGTTAGTATAGAATATGACAAATACTAAACGAGATGACTGTAAAAACTCATGACAACAGACAAAACCTATACCCTGCTCACAAAGAAAGCATTTTAGAAGATACTCAAATAAATGCTAAATTCTGAATGCTAGGTAGACATTCATCACATACACGTAGGGAGATGTTTCCTAAGTATGTTGATTAGCACTGTGGGGACTAAGAGTTGTTTTGTTTTTGTTTTTGTTTTTTTTACTAACATAGATCATGAAACAAACAAATAAAAAATAATCCCTATTAAGAAGAGGAGAGAGTAGTGGGAAACTAGCTGAGGGACAGAATTAGATTTGGTCCATTTAGGAACTAATATGTGTGAGATGATAATTTTAACCAACTGCTTAAAACTCTCAAATGCATCTCCATTACTACAGAACTACTCAGCAATTTAAAATAATTGACATGAAACACCATGAATGGAACTCAAATTAACTATGCTGAGTAAAAGAAACCAGGTAAAAGAACAATATATTTAGTATTATCTCATTTGTCTACAACTCTGCAAAATATCAACTAGTGTACAGTGACAGAAAGCATATCGGTTGTTTCCTGAAGATGTAAGTGAGGTTGGCAGGTATGGTCAGGAGAGAGAGAGATTACCAAGGGTACAAAGAAGACTTTAAGGATGATGGATATGTTCACTATCTTTACAGTGGATGGTTCCAACATATATTTATTTGTCAGAGTTATGAAATTAAATGTTGAAAATGTATCATTTTTTGTGTGCCAAAGATACTTTAATAAATTTGTCAAAAAACAAAGAAATAAAGGGTATTATATGTCTGTTTGGTTTTTTTTGTTGTTGTTGTTTTTGTTTTTACTTTGTAAAAGCTCTGTTAAAATCCACATAGAGCTCAAAATAGAAGTTTCCTTTTGGAGTGGTGTAAGAACTGGATAAGAAGGGCCCAGGGGAGAAGGATAATTTTCTTCATATTCCTCTCAATTTAATTAATCATTAATTAATTAATAATTTAATTAATTTATTGAGCACTTTTTATGTGACAGATACTACTATTGGCATTAAAGTTGCATTAATAAACAATACTAAAAAATCCTACAATTCTTAAGAGGTTTACAGAATTATATAATTGCCACATAATTTATTAAATAGAAAAAACATGCAGTTTAACATTTTTTATTAAAATGTTTATTTCACAAATCATTCATTTTAATTATGTATATGACTATGTTTATGTATTGTGTATGTGTATGTATATATATATATATATATATATATATACACAAACATACATATATATGTGTGTATATATATATATACTGTATGCATGTATGTATATACACATGCATATAGATATTTCCTCTTTTTGGATCTTTTTTCTGACTTCTTACTTTTTCACCTTTTTTTATAAAAGCTAATATACTTGATAATATACTTATTAATGGAGCATTTCAATTTAACAATGTTCTTCTTGCGTCACTTCTATTACACTTATTTTTTAACTAATACATAAAAACTGCAAATGTTAATGAAATAACATATTTCCAATGCATGTACAGATTTTGGAATGTGTAAATCAGTTTAAATATATCTCTACTAAAACATTTATCACTAGCACATGGTGAGAACTCTTTAACTCCCTTTTTGTAGCTTTTGGAAACATGCAGTACTTTTGTATTATCTATTGTTATCCTATACTGCAATAACACACCTGAACTTCTTGCTCCTCTCAGATGTAACTTAGCACCCATTGGGTGAAGGACATTACCCCAGGGCAGATCTACAGTACCTTCTCCTTTGTGGAGCTTCTTAAGCTCAGATGCACACAAGGCAAGCTCCTTGTGTGTCCTACAAAGTCTCCTTCATGCTCCAATTATTAAACAGGTAAAACTTCATCTGTTATTGACATATGTGCCTCTTTCACTTAATGAAAGCCAATATTTGTGTATTCTGAGCAATCATCAGTGTCCAACATATTGCTATACAACATTTCTCAGTCTCAGTCCATTCTTCCTGACATGAATAGCTGAGAGGTGGATGCTGTTGTGCCAACTCCAGTCCACCACACCATGATTGGCCAGCTGCGCTGTATTGACCAGGATTCTAATTTCCTGGATCCACAGGAGATAGCCATGTCTTCCATAGATTTCCTAGGGATATATGAAGACATAGGTGCCATATTTGTGACTTCTAGATTTAAGAATGTATAGTTAAACTATTATAGAGAATACTTCAAATAGAAAGCTATTGATTATTTTCCAGAATGTGTATAGCTTCCACCACCCCCCCCCCAATTTTTGCTATTTTGGGTGCTAAAATTAAGTCATCTTTAACCTTTCCTTATGTAGGGAAAAAAAGGAAATCAGTGACAGATCCATGGCTCTATAAAAAGTGAATATTAAACTGGGGGGGTGGTTGGGAGATGAGAAAAAGGAAACAGAGAAACAGAGAACTTAATTGAGGCTGGACAGAGAAATTTGAGGCATAAGAATTCTCCCCAACAGAAAAGGCCACCTGAAGTACAGGTGCCGGAGGTCAGCTTCTGAGAGGAACATGCCCTGCATGCTGTGCTTCATGAATATGGGAATTTCATTCACACTGAGTCGGTCAGAAAGAAGAGGATGCGTAGACACCAACAGGACAGAGAATTTAGTGGAAGCACAAAGAAGACAAAGGCGAAAGTGACTATAAATACCTAGATGCTACACAAACCCTAGAGAAGCAATGGATTTGCATTAGATCTGAGCAGGGAGTAAAGAGAATGTCTTTAAAGAAACAAACTTTAGGATGATCAGGGGTTACAAAGTACATAATACGATCCTGGAGTTATTTATAGATTACAATGAATTTCTAATGACTATTATTGAATTTCTATGATGGTTCTGGAAGATCTCAATATGTAATTTATTTTTTGAAACAAATATGTAATATAAACATATATGTTGTCTTTGATTTCTTTTTCTTTTTTTTTTTTTTTTTTTGCCTTGGGGATTAAAATTAAGCACAGTGAGAAAATCTGATGCTATGAGTCTGGCTTATTTAGGCTTAATTGCTTATACTTTAACTATGATGGAACTCCCCAAAGTTTTCTATGTACACATCAGTATACTAGATTCTGCAAATACTGTGTATGATTTTAAACTAAAACCAAAGAGTTCCCCCCACACACCTTTTTTTTTTTTTTTTTTTTTTTTTTTGGTTGTTTGGCTTAGGAAATTGCATTTAGAAAAACCCCTTTGGCCAGAAACACTGTTGTACTCTAAATGGGAAACTTGTATCTTTCTTGATAAAGACAATTTTTTTTTTCTTTCTGTGTGGAACTAAACTGTTCTCTAATTCCCCTAGTGGGACTTGAATTAATATAGTAGAACAGAGTTTACCCTCAACAGCTGCAACTTGCACCTGTGCAGTATTTTTTTTAATCCTTTTTCACTGCAGTGTGATAGAGAAAAAAGCAGGGGAAATGCTTTATGGGATCTTCCAACTGTGATGCTTAATGTATTATTAGGAACAGAAATCCTCAGTGGGATTTAACCATGCCTACTAGGAATTAGGCTTAGGGAACCAAATATGAAAAGTATATAACATTTTTTTCTAACCTACACTAAGCTGGGCCTGGGGATCCACAGTGGTCATTTTCTGGTTTCTCCCCAATCTGTCATCCTAGATTTCCCCACGTAATTCCATCTTCTGACTTCTGTGATCCACAGCCTACAGGGCAGAAACATTTGCAACACCATACTGGCATTGCATGAGGATCATTGGCTAAGACAGAGCACACAATCAGCTTTGCTGTATGCCTGCTCCACGCATCATTAAGCATTAATGAAATGTTCCCTAATTGTTTCTCATTCCTGGCTCGCAGGCTCTTTATCGCTTGGTACTTCTGTGTGTGTGTAGCTACTCTTGAAGTCAAGCTAACTTTTCCAACTGTTGAGATGGCTGGCACACACCTCTCTGTGGAATGAACAATATTAACCTACTATGATTTGGAAGGCAAAAGAAGGAGTAAGAATGTTCCTGATCACGGGCATCTAAACAACATTTTCAGTTTTGCTTTTAGCTGCCAATTATTTTACTTCTGAATTGCAAGTACTGCCATCCACTCTTGGCTTTGCATGAAGATCTGTGCCAACTATCAAAAACATCTTAGCATCATTCATTGCTATTTGAAAAAAAAATTCAGTAATGGATGTGAATAAATGTTCAAGATTTCTGAGGAAACTTCTCTAAAGAAAACCTTGCAAATAATGTATTTTAAGAGAAAATTGTTTGGAAAATACAGAAGATTATAAGGAAAGAAGTCGACCAATTTGTACCATCACACAGAGATAAAAGCCATTCATATGCTTGGTATAATATATTTTGAAAAAAAAATGTTTTGGATATGTCTCAGCAAAACAAATTTCTCCCATCAGAAATAGAAATAATGATCATCTTAAATGTGTATGTTGGGAGTAGGAGGAAAGTTTTATTGCTGACTGTTAGAAAAAAATTAAAAGGTGCAAATGCTAATAAAAACTGTCACCATGCTTGACAATTTAATAAGGGGAGATTATGAGTGCATTATTATCTTAGCAGAATATTTCATTTCACCCAGGATCTCCCCCATAAGACCCAAGTGGCAAATCTAGCTTAGAATTCAGTGCCAATTTTTATACTGGATATATTTGGGGAACTGCAATCTCCAACTGCAGCAAACTGTTCCTGTTGACCAAGTAGTAAAATAAAATTCAGGAAGAGTTAGTGGTGAGTTTGCAAAATTCAGCAACCTCAGGAGTTATTAGACAGAAAACTTTTCATTTTTAATGAGGGCTGTAGGGGATTTAGGCACATAAATGAATGTGGTTCTGATTAAAAATATCAGTCACATATTGCATGCAAACATTTAAACTAAGGCCAACTTGCAATAAAGTTTCAATGGGGTCAGGCTATGTCAAAATTCATTCTTTTTTTTTTTCTTTCTTATATTTTTTTCATATTGGGGATTGAACCAAGGGCCTTGTGCACTAACACTATTTAACACTATTTCGGCCTGACCTACACCCCTAGACCCTCAGAATGTGACTTTAAAGAATTCATTTAATTAATATAAACTCATTAGCTAACAAATTAAGTAATTATCAATTAAGTTTAATTTATCTTGAAATATGAGCATTCTTTCCAGAACCAAAATTATCCATAGAATATATGTTCCTTTAACATTAATTCTGCCAGTTTTAGGTTACCAAATTTCTCCTTTCTCCTCCTGATTCCCTACTGAAGTGTCAGCCAGCTATATTTTTTGATTAAGTGGACGTGTATGCCTCTTTTTACTTCATCTGTTGTTCTGTGGCTCCCAGGGTTGAATGCGTATGGCAAGGCCCAGTGAGAACACAAGTTGGTGGCCAATATTGCCGCATGCCTGTCATTTCTCCGGCTTATACTGCACAGATGAGTGGGTCTGTCCTTTGAGTGATAGTGGGGACAGGGCCTGGGAGAAATCAGAGTGACAACTTAGCTCAAAACAGACCCCCCCTTCTTCACAGACTGACGTGTTTCAGAGGACAAGTGCCTACAGTAGACATTTCCACCACATCCACGGGCTTAAAGGTATATATTTACTTAAAGTCACAGGATTTTCAGATCTTCATGGGAGGATGCTAAGTGAAAGAAAACAGCACCTCCATGAGAGAAGAGGTGCTTGTGACTGGTAAGCATCAGACCAGCATCTGCCCTTCTGTCCTCTGGCTGTCAGGTCTCCCCACAGCAAGGTTCTTTCCATGTTCCATTTTTAATAGCTCTGGACCAAGGCAGCTGGGCTATTGGGTACCTTCTTGTTGTGACTAGAATTTTTCTCTTCTTTTTTTTTTTTTTTAACATTAGAGTCTCTCTTCTACCACTGAAGTCACTGAAGTTCATCAGTTGATTTTACAAAGAGGATTTTAAGTAAAAAAAAAAAAAAGGAAAGGCTTATTCAGAATAATTTTACCATATTTGGGGGGAAAAGTCATTCAAAGACTAGATCCTGTTGATGTTGATTTCTCAGTATGTTTATTGATATAGGATCTCTCAGTACATCCATAAAATAGGTACTCAATCAATGCATTTAATTTAGTTTAACTGTTTCCTTGAATTCAGGTAGGCAGTAGGGCAAAAAAAATAGAATTGGCTGTAGTTAAGCAGAAGAAACTGTCCACGTCAGCAAAATTCAAGTCTATGGAGAGTATGGAATAACTCTTCCCACGAAGAAGGTTGTGTATACGGTAGACAAGTACTTCCAGCTGTACTGTCTTACCTGCCCTTCAATTTACCCTCCCCACCCCCCACCCCCGTCAGACTGGGCAATATAAAAAGAAAGGTGTTAAGAGGCTGTTAACAATAGAACTGGGAAGGAGAGTTCAATCCATTCCAGATGTAGTAGTTGACACCTTGTTTTGACTTTGTTCTAAGTCTAACACCTCATACATCATTGACAATGGGCCAATCAGGAATCATACCTGGTGATTGAGGTACCATGATTAGGTGCTAATAATTAGGGCTAGAATTCCTTTGACTGAAGAAAACATTTTGGTAGTCTGTTTCTCAGAGCTTCACACTAGATCTTTTTTACCTGGCTTTGCAATTATACTTTCTTGAAGCCAATTTTGCAATTATATTTTTTTTTCTTCTTTTGTTTGCCCTATTTGGAAAAAAACATATCTGCACTTTGTTGTTGTTTTTCTTTTTTTTTCTTCTTTTCATTTTTTTAAATCTACCCAGTTGGAAACCACAAATATGATATTCTGAACTATACTATAGACCTAGTTTACCAACAGGTATGAATTTAATAATTTCTTTGTAGAATATGACAAGAATGAAAAGGCAAAAGAGTTTTTTGTATTATAATGAAGGATATCTTGAAAGAGCTTCAGAACCCCAGGACTACAGTATGAGAACCACTGTATTAAAAGATATTTTCATGATTATACTCACCAAGAGAGTTTGGAGCATGGATAATGGAGGAGGTAAGGAAGGAATAGAAGCTTTAGAAGAGAACTGAGAAGTATGAAGATGGGAAAATGACAGAGGACTTTTCTTATACTAGAAAAAAAAAAGGACAAATCAAGGTGGGAAAGAAGACATTGACTAAAATATACAGAAGGCAACTTTCCTGTTCAAATGTGGTGGTGTTGATGCAGTTGTTCAGTGGGGAACCAGCCTAAGACAGGTACAGATTATTCAGGGTATATTCCATGTATATGCACTTTCAGAAACAAAATATTATCTAAAATTCAGACAAAACCATTATTCTTGAAAACTCATCCAATGGATTGTAGAGGGGAAAAAGTATAGCAGATCATTCAATAAGTCAAGACCCTTATTAAAATAGAAATGAAAAAAAAATCTTACCTTAAACAGTGAATCCCTAAACTTAAATGAGATTGTATAACTACATTAGAAATTCAGAGTAGAACTCATTGAGAAGCTGCCATTTAAACAAAGACTTTGAAGAGGTGAAGGATGTAACCTTGTAGGTAACTTAATGAAGAGCATTCCAGGCAAGGGGAAGAGTCAGCATAAATGTTATAGATGTGGAAAATGCCTGGAGTATTTAAAGAAAACTATCAGGAATTCAGTGTGACTAAAGCAGAGGAGCAAAGTAGATGATTGTGGAAAATACTTTTAGACAGGTAACAGGGAGCCAAAAGGTCATTATAGAAACTTTGACCTTTGTTCCAAGTGAACTAGAAGCCATTGCAGAATTTTGAGCAGAGGACTAATAAGATGACACATTTGATGATTCAGCAATAAGTCAAGGAGGGCAACAATGGAAAGAGACAAGTGAAAAGCTATGCCCAAGAGACTCTGAGATGATCGTCTTCAATTCCTTCCCCTCTCATATTAAGCATGTGGAGCTTTTCAACATGAAGAACATGAATCTTCAAATCTGGGATAGAATTATTGACTTGTTTGACTAAGAAGATGAGATAGAAAAAGAGGAAGGACCCTAATAAGAAGTCCTGCATTCCTGAACTAACTTTTCTTGAAGCTCACTCATGGGATGCTTCAACTTAAAACTATGTTACTTGAAACCGAGCCTACATGGAGAGTCTATGTGTACAGGGCCCTGCTGACAGGTCCATCTGAGCACCACTTACCAGCCAGCATCAACTGCCAACCAAGCTCATGCACCATCTAACTGTAAGTTCACTAAAGACCCCAGTGAGAACCAACTCAAATAGCCACATCAACTCAAAATGTAATAAAGAAAGGTAAAATATCACCCAAGTTCACAAAGATCTGGAGTAACTACAAATAAATGAAGCAAAAGCTATTGCTTAATTCATAGAGAGGTACCAATAAAGAAATGAGAATAGTCTGGCTTTTCAATGCAATTTATATAGAGCAAAAATTTTCATCTGACTGATTTATGTCTAAGTAGATGTGAAGAAAAAGCAATGACTAAGAATATCTACAAAACATTTTACCAGAACAATAGAAAGGTAGAATTTGCTACCAAATAAATTTTTAGAGAACTGTAGATGGAATAATTATGGGGGAGAAGTAGCCTTTTTCATATATTAATTTTTTATTTGTTTTAATTACTTCTACATAACAGTAGAAAACATTTATCCACTTTGATATAGCGTATACAGATGGGATATAATTTCTCATTTTTCTGAGTGTACATGTTGCAGAATTATACTGATCATGTAGTCACATACATACATAAATTAATAATTCATTCTACTATCTTTTCTATCCCCACATCCCGCCCCCTCCCTTCCCATCACTTCTCTCTACCTATTCTAAGGTAACGCTATTCTTCTCTAATGCTCCCAGCCTTATTGTAAATTAGCATCCACATATTAGAGAAAACATTAGACCTTTGGTTTTTTAGGATTGGCTTATTTCACTTAGCATGATATTCTCCCACTCCATTTATTTACTGGCAAATGCTATTATTTCACTCTTCTTCAAAGCTGAGTAATATTCTGTTGAGTATATATACCACATTTTCTTTATCTATTAATCTGTTGAAGGACGCCTAGGTTGGTTCCATAGTTCAGTTATTGTGAATTGAGCTGCTATAAACATTTGTGGCTGCATTACTGTAGTACGCTGATTTTAAGTCCTTTGGGTATAAGCCAGGGAGTAGGATAGCTGGATCAAATGGTGCTTTTTTGAGCATAGAATTTTAAAAGGAGTGATTTAGGAACTTATTTGGTAAAAGCAAGTAAGGTGGGCAAAATGGACAAATTAAATCCAGGAAGATTAGTGGAAAACTTATCTGGATAGAAATGTAAAGTGAATCTGGCTTTCTTAGGAATAGCTACAGGAAGTAAACAAAAAAGAAGAAAAAGTGTAAGACAAAAAAAATGTCCAAAGTGACAATGTCAAATGTCAAAGAATGAGTCATATAATTTGATCATAGTCTATGAAGATAGGCACAAAGACCATGTCTAGGTTTCTATAATTTAAATTAGATAACAAAGGCTTCAGTAGAAATGAGAAATTTATGAAAGTTCATGACATATTCAAAGTAAATTGTCCTGAAATAAATGGGGAAATCAGAATCGTGTATATTTCTCTTTGTGGAGAGGAGCCACCATGGCTTATGATTTTGTAATGTGTTTATCAGTATATTTAATTTTGTACTTATTTACTTTCTTTCTTTGTAGAAATGAAATGAGAGATTTTTGGATTCTGTTTGTTTTCAGGAGGTAGGTAAATTTGTCATTTTTCTATTTTATTCCAAAAGTGTTCTGATTAAATGTTGTGGCTTTATTTGTAACCCAGAGGCACTTAAAACATTCAAGGAAAATCCGTATCTTAACAGATTTTCAGCGTAATCACCATATACTAGTGATCCAAATAGATTTGAATAAGCTTTGGTTAAATATCAAAAAGTTAATATTCTTTCATCACAAAATCCCCAGCCCGCTTTTGCCCTTCTGAGTAAAGAAAAAAGTAAATATAAACATGTACAAAAGATAAATGATTAAAACAACCTAAAAAAAATTAAAAAGCCAGTTTCTCAATAAAGAACAGAAAGAAGAGGGTCTTTTAGTCTTTGCTTTTATAATCACATTTCTGGTGTGCTTTACTGAAAAAGGAAGGGTTAAGAGGGAATGTAGGAAGCAGAAGTGGAGTTAGTACCATGTTGTCAAATTTCAGGAAGGACCGGTGCATCTATTTGCTGTTTGAAATTCAATTTTCATTAGCAACATAATTCTCTATCTGCATGTAAGCCTGACTCACTTTTACTGTCAGTTCCCCAAGCAGTTTTCTTACAGTCACGGGTGGTGGTGATTAATTTTTCCATGCTCTATCTTCCCTGTGAGCATGATATCTGCTACTTGGAACTAAATTTTAAATCTGAAGGTTAGCACTTGACATTGGAAACTCAACTTAAACCTGTTAATACTTTATATGCATGCACATATAAATATTGAGTCTTAAGATGTGTTAGTATGCAATTTTTGTTATGCCCAAGTAACACTGCATGGGAATAGATAATGTTCCTCAGTAAGAACTATATACCAAGCAGTTTTTAAAGAATTTTGCACCTATTACCTTTTAAAATCTTAATAGGAAATGTATAAGGTAGACACTATTATCTCTATTTTACAGATAGGCAAACTGAAATCCATAAAGATTAAGGAACTTGACAATGTTACACAGTGAATAAATTGTAAAGATTTAAACATGAGATACTGGCCGCAGAATCTGTACTTCTACCTCTATACGGCACTGATTATTTATGCACAGAAGAGAAGGAAAAGATATGTGTTAGAAAACAAAATAGTACAGAGAAAAATCAACACTCTGAATTATGAGACAGTTATAGAAATTTCCCAAGGCCCTACGGAGAAGACCTCTTAACTGGTTGACAAAAAATATCAAATGAATCTGGTATTCATTACATCCAGTGGGGCAGTGGAAAAAAAAAACTGTGCAGTACATTCAGACCATGAGATAGTGTTTAGCAACTGAAAGGACAAACTACTGGTGCATGTAGCAACTTAGATGAGCTAAGTGAAAGAAACCAGTCAATCATAAATGGTTACATACTGTATGATTCTCTTCCAGGGCCCAGGAATAGCAGAAGACAGTGACTATAATGGATAGCATAAACAAATATTGGTGTATAATGGAATGTTTATGAATCCTGATTATAGTGTTGGTTTCACATGTCTTAAAATTTATAGTATTGGGGCTGGGGCTGGGGCTCAGACGTAGCGTGCTCGCCTAGCATGGGCGAGGCACTGGGTTCGATCCTCAGCCCCACATAAATGTAAAATCAAGATATGTGTCTACCTAAAACTTAAGAATACACATTTTAAAAAATTTATAGCATTAATGTATTGCAATAAAATATAGCAATGAAAAAAAAAAGAGAAATTGTTAAAATTCCAGTAAGGGAGGAGTATCTTGGTCACTTTCTCAAACTTGATCAAGTTGCTTAGACTTTTGTAACTTCAGTTTCTCTCTTTAATTAACCATTAAAACACCTAGCCAGCAGCATATTATAAAGGCACATTCTCTGAGGTGCTCAGCACCGTGACTAAAAAGTAGAAAGTTCAATGAATGGTCATGGATACTGTTCATTGTCTTGAGAGGAAAATAAAAGTAGCTTCCTTTGCTCTATGTCCAGATTCTCCCAATTACAGAGTAGGATGATCTGGTCCTAAGAAAGCAGGTTCTTTCAAAAGTCAAAGTCTGCAGGACCTTTTTCCGGTGTTCTCATGTGGTGATTTTACTGTTTTCCATGGAAGCACATTATTCTTCTTACACCTGCGTCAGGAATTCTGCCAAAGCAGCTGCAGGTGACACATTCAACCACAAGAACTGAAGATTCATCTTTCTCCCACCACCTCTGATGCTACTGCCTTGGGTTGCCCTTCCCTCTTTTTCTGTCAGCCACCAGTCCCAACTTCTGGTTGATGAGATCCAGCACTGTCCTTCTCTGGAATTGTCTGAGAATCACTATGGGGAAGCTCATGCAGCTCCATGACTGCAGTCCTTCCAACAATCAGTTAAGCAAATAGCAGGTCAAGATATTTGCCAAATAAAATCCAGTTCTCAAAGACAGGCAGCCATAACCAAAATACACTGCAAGTCTGCTATGTGCCTGAACTTCTTCTTGGTACTTCATAGGCATTTTTTGATTTCTTCAAAATATATCTATAAAACCAGCAACCTTATCTCTAGTATATGAGAAAAGAGACAGATGTAAAGTTACTTTCCCAAGGGAAAGTCACTGATGTTGGAGCTGGGATTTGAACTTAAATGTGATTAAAATTCACTTTATCTTCTGTAGGAAATTTTACACTGCACAAAAAAATATGTATTTTTAATATTCCACTGAAAAGTAAATACATGCAAGGATCATTAACTATTTTAGGCTAAATTAAATAAAATAATATCCGCACTTTTTTATTAGTTTGCTATTTCCTGGAGAAGGTGATGATTTGACTTTCACCAAATTAAAGTTTAGGTGATTAAAAAAAAGGGATTTAAAGATTTTTTTTTTCTTTTTAACTTATAATCTTACAATCTATCTTCTATTACCTTTTATTCTTCTGTTTTTCCCTCTTTCTCCTCTTCCTCAAACCTTTCTTGTATTTTTTCCTCTGTCACTAGTATTATTATTAATCAATGCCATTTCTTAGAGTCAAAATATTTTTTACTAAGATATGTGAAGATATCTTGGATAACAACAAGTAGAATTATGGGTAATTTGAGAACAATAACAGGAGCATATTTATTTCTTTTCAAGAAATTAACTGTGTGATGTTGGTAAAGGAAATTTTAAAATGCAAGGAGATAATGTCAGATAATTTTTCTTGTGAGTTCATGAAAATGATCAATGGAAGCATTATTACAGATGATATCAAAATGATAATTACAAATGAGATAAAGTCTGGAGAAAAGCTCACCCTCCTGCTTTGCTATGCAGTGAATACACAAATATTGTCCAGTTGTAATGGTACTTGATGAAACTTCTGTTCATGCCCATAGTACATGAACCAAGTAAGACTCAGGTACCTGGCAGCAGAACTTTAAAAAATTTGAAAGTTGTTCAATAAGAGTACTCTTTCACATTGCTTGACCTCGTTTACATATTTAAGATGAGCTAGAAAATTACATTTCTATAAGGTGTTAGAGAATAATATTTAAAATTAACACTGATAACTCAACATATACCAATAACTAGCTAAGACCTATACATCTGTTTTCATATTCAGGTCTCATAATGACTAGAGATGATTTTCATCATTTGCATAGTGAGAGAAGCCACTGAGCCACCTGTGCTCATAATTATTCTATATTGCTTCTCCTGGGGAAAAAGCGGCTACTGGAGCCACCTTCAGTGACTTCTGATGAAAGATCCTATATATGTAGTCTACCCTACTGTGTAAAGAATTGCATTTAGCCACTCAAATGAGATATTTGCTATGCACTCCTTGAAATTTATTCTGAAAGTACAAAAGGCTTTGTTTGGTCATTGCCCAAATGCATTCTTGATTATTCTTCAAGCCAGTTTCCTTGTATGGGTATTGATGATGAGATTTGCGCTTGCAGAAATTCTGCTGATATGCCAACAAAGACAAGGAGACATCTTAGCTTCAAGTTAGTATCATCCATAATAATTGACCTTGTACTGTGAATTTTAACTGTTGAGCAATTGAATTTCAGACTCCAAGCAAAAGAAAAGATTGTTACATGGGTGTAGTACTAGCATTAGGAGGTTGCACAGATGTGGGCAAGGAAGAAATTAGGTGTTATACCATTCATTAGTTTTGCAGACATGAAGGTCATCTGTAAAAAATCATTTACATGAACAGAATGCAATTAGAATTCAGATAATAAGCTGGCTCATCAAACACCAAGACAAACACATTAAATTCCTTCTTGGTATATCAATGTAGCAATAACATCAGGCATTTTGGAACAAAATATAATGGATCAAATTGTGACAGTCAAAACAGCCAAGTCCACAGATACTACTATCAATGTTTTTCATAGAATATAAGACAAACTGATAATTACTAATTCAGAAAAAAAAAGCACTGGCTTTGATATAAAAAAGATTTGGCTAACTCTCCAGGACTATTATGTTGTGTGATTATATGACTGTACTTAAAGACCAGTGGAGATCTGTATTTTTATTTCCCCAGTGATATAGAAAATAAAATTTTGAAATGAATTCACTATAATAATTTTAGTCTGTGGAAGGAAAAAAATAAACATGTGTCTGTATTTTCAGAGCTTTGTCACAGAATCTTGCAAATGCCTGGTACAGAATCAGGAATCAACACATATTTGAATGAATAAATGATTAAGACCCTCTAGAAAACATAGATACTAGCATGCACTACAATGAAATTTAATATTAAAGGAGATAGGTGTCCCTATGTACAGAAGGTACTCGTGAAAAAGTAGTTATACATCATTAAGTTATCCTAATTTATTGTGTTCCTTTTGCCATCTGACCAATTTGTTAGGCACCAAGCTACAAAGGTGAAAAGTTATTTTTCCTAAGTCCACTAGGAAAGGACTTATTTGAGAAGCAGTAATTATATCATGCTATAATTAATTTTAGAATGTGGGTTTCGTGGCACAGAGTCAATGCATTAAATTAAGTCTTGGATATTACATTATTAAGGGAAACCCTAGTTGGTAAAACTAATGAGTTCCAAATTTCAATAGCTTTGCATGCAGGTGTTCCCAGATGGCAGAAGGTGGTTTTCCTCTGTGTGTTATTCAGCCATCTGCTTCCTCAGCCATCCTCTGTCGTGCTTCAGTGCGATATCCAGCTGGAGGATGTGGGAAGAGAGCAGGGAAAGGACACCACCATTTCTCAAGCACCTTAACTGAGAAGGCATAAGCATGATTTCTGTCCACAAGCCATAGCGAAAGCTAGTTAAAGGATTCATCCTGTATGACAGGAGATCTGAGCTTCAAACTCTGATCTGGCCTATGAAAATTCAGTGGATGGATAGAACCATGTTTGCCGTAGGTCTCTACAGGAGGCCAACACTGCTGGACTGGAAGAGTCAGAGGGGCCTTCACAAAAGTGGTGGTACATGAACTGAGACTTGAACCATGACTAGGCATTATCCTGAAGGATAAGCAAGAAGGGGGTCCCAGGTGAAGTGAACAGCATGTGCAGTGGCCTGTGGGCTACAGAAAGCAGGTGCAAACAGGAAAATCAGGGAGTTGCATCTTGCTTCTCCATTAATTGTGCATTAGTGAGTGGTGGAGAATGGAGCTGAGGGTGAAGAGCCTGAATGTCACTGTCTTAACACCCTATCTCCTCTTTCGATTCCCCTTCTCCTTCAGTATTCTCATTGACTGGGTCTAGGTCCTCACAAACAATTGTTCTCATTCTTGCTCATTCATGAGGATAATCTCCCTGCTAGACAGGGCCACTAAAGGGAAATCTTTCCTATTGAATGATTGACCTTTTAATTCTCCCAATTGACTGTGTAGATAAAGCCTGGTCATGTGTCTCAGCCAATTGGCCCTCTATTGAGAAAAGCAAAGCATGGTTCTCTCACTGCAGCAGACATGACTGGAGTGCACCAAGGACATGGGCCAGCGCTGTGCATATAACATCTGCTAATTAACTGCCTTTTGAAATGTAGAAAGTTCAGTGTGTGGTGTCCCGGTATTGTGTTTCCTCATCGATACCCTTCAGCCAAGAGAGCACAATCCCTGGTGACAGCAATATGTTCATTTATTTTTAATATTCCATGACCTACTCAGGGTTGTGGCCTCATTAAAAAACGATTGATGTCGTTGACATAAGCCTGTGAAGTGTCCTTGTTGTCTGCATTTAAACATGATGAAGGAAAAAAAAAATGAAAGAGTTGCCCTAGATCTTTCCAAGACTGTAACAAAAACTGACAAGAGTAATTGTTCGCTACTTCAGGGACATACAAAAATAGATAACCAATCAAATGAGGTCAGTAAATTTTGCTTCTGCTATATATGGGTGGAAAAGTTGCTATTTTTAAAGTTTTAAATTACTAACATTAATGGGAAAAATCTGGCTTCCTTATTAATTTCACTTAATTAATTTTCTGCATTATACTAGGATTCTAGGATATGTAAAATCTTTTTAACATCAGGTTATGTATGTAAATCCCACAAATGGTCTTTTTTTCTTTCTTTCTTTTTTTTTTTTTTTTTTTTTTTTGATCTCTACAAATACTGTATGAGGAAGACTCATGAATAATGTGCATAAGTCTGCATGGTTCAGACCAAGCTTCTAAATACTGACAGCTGTCAAAAATGTGACTATCACTAGATTGTTTGAAAATTTACAGACAGTTACAGTAAAGGTATTACTTTAAACAAAGTATGTTTTTATGTTTACTGGTTATTGATGGCTGATATTCACAATAATATGTTTCTTCTAAGATATTTCTTTTTCCTGCAGAATCTTCTGAATGATACAGGAAACAATTGCATCATGCTAAGTATTATTTTACTAATAATTCTGTTGTGGGATAAATTAATTACATATAAGAAGCTGGACGGCAATGTTTGGTGTGCATTTTAACCCTTGAACTCACTGACTGTTTAAAGCCTGGCAGAGAGAGCTGAAGGTGTGGGACCACAATTGCCAAAAAGCCCAAACCGCTGACTTTGAGAAATTCATGGTTTAATAGAAAAGACAATATGTAAAACAATTGCACTGGATTTGCCTTAAGTGTTTAAAAAAGAGAGAGAGTACATAGCCCTTTGGGTATAATTAAAGAGAGGAGAAATAAAATTTCCTTGGAACTTTTAGGGACACAAAATTGTGGGTTAGAACCTTAACTCTATCTCCATCACTCTCTTCTCCAGTCTCTTGTAGATACTCAAATTGCAGGGTGTTAAGAGGTTTAAACAGAATAAATTATGCAAATGGCTAAACTGGTGCCTGATCATTTTATATTCCTCAAAATGTTAGCTCTTTGTTATAGAATCACTAAGAGACATGAGCAATATTTCAAATGTGATATTTAAACATAAAAAAATATTTAGGTAGAAAATATAGAGAAGAAGACTATTCTAGGCAAAGGAAAAAAAAGCAAATGTATAAAGCAATATGCAACATAAATTTGTGACATGGGATTCCCTTTCCTTTACTCTAACTAAGCAAAAACAAACCACAACAACAACAACAACCGCAAAAACAACAAAAAGAAACATTAATTTTCTGTTTTAAGAAGGAAATGCAAAAAAAATCCATAATGAAAATTAACTGGATAGTTTAGAAAATGCTTAGGTTCAGAATCTTCTATTTTATAAATGAGTACACTCTGATCTCTTAACTCACTCTAGACTATCAGACTAATTAAGGAAAGTTCACCATCCACATGCACTTACTCCTACCTTCAAAACCTAGGCTATTTTCACCTCACCAAACTTGGGTTACGCTTTGACAATTCTAATTGATATGGTACTAATGACAGAATTTATATCATTGAAAAGTATGCAATCACTATGAAAACATTCAAGTTGATCATTTGACTGAATTTCTCTGACTGTATTTTATTTAATACACTAAAAAGAGTAAGGAGGTATAATTATTCCCATGTTGAAAGTAAGGCTCAGAGAGAGAGCACATGTATAAAGTCACATGTGTAAAGTCACTAATTTAAAACTTTGGGGTCACCAGCTAGCAAGTGGTAAATTAAGAACCATCTCAGTCCATTAAGCCTGCTATAACAAAAATGCCATACCCTGAGTGGCTTTTAAACAACAGAAACATATTTCTCACATTTCTGGAGGCTGGAAATCCAAGAACAAGGAGCCAGTGAATTTGGTGTTTAGGAAGCACTTAGTTCCCAGTACATAGATGGCACTTTGTTTGCACATCTTCAAATAACAGCAAGAGTGAGGGAGCTCTCTGGCATCTCTTTTATAAGCCCATTCATGACATCCCTGCCCTTAGAACCTAATGACCTTCCAAAGACTCCAATTCCTGACACTATCATCCCAGGGATGAGAATTTTTTTAAAAAACAGGTAGAAGTCATTTATTTTTCATGTGCTTTTTATATAATATTTTAAAAGATAAATCTCAAATATCATTCTTTGACTCTTCTACTCTAATGCTTCTGTTTTGGCCCAATGCACTCAACCAAATACACAAAATCACAAAATAGATGTTGATATCTTTGAAAACATCTCCACAAAGACTTGTGTTAGTAAAATATGATATAAAGTGAAATAATCCCTGTCCAGAAAGACAAATACTGCATGTTTTCATTCATTTGTGAAAGTTAAATTAAAAAAAAAAATGACTTCACAAAAGAACAGTGGAATAGTATTCACTAGAGACTGAGAATGGTGACAGTTAGAGGGGACAGAAAAAGGAAGAGAATTTTAGATAATAGGAATTAGGGGCTGGGGATATAGCTCAGTTGGTAGAGTGCTTGTCTCACATGCACAGGGCCCTGGGTTCAATTCCCAGCACCACAAACAAAACAAAACAAAAAGATAGGAGGAATTACTCTTTGTGTTCTATAGCAAAGCATAGTAATTATAATCCACAGCTATTTATGATACATTTCTAATAACAAGAAGAGCCTGAAGTTTCCCAACACAGACATAATAAATGTTTGAGAAGGTGGAGATATTAATTACCTTGATTTGATCATCACACATTCTATATATGTATCAAGTTATTGAACACTACCCCACAAATATAAACAAATACCATGTGCCAACTGAAAATAATAACAAGCCTCACATAGAAAACTAAGATGTGTTGTTGGTTGAAGAGTCATTTGTTCATCAGATAATTAAGGAAGCACCTACAATGCACTAGGTGTGAGAATTTTAACACAGCAGTGTGCGGGGAACGGGAACACAAACATCAAGGTCACAAAGAGAATCCAGGGCAGCTGTCTCTGATTCCAAACTCTCTTTTCCCAGTATACTGGATGCCATTTTTGATTTATAATTTGGTCAAAACCTGTCCCTAATTGGAGCTGACTACCTCTGGACACATCTAAGGATCCCTTCGAGTGCTTTGTTGTATGTATCACTGAAGATGATCAATAATTCTTGTGGTCTTTTATCAGCTTCTTTGTAGAAAGAACTGCACTTAAATAAACCAATCAAAAATGGAAAAACAAGCACACGCTGAATGACAACACGAGCCAGGCAATTGACAAAGTAAAATCTTTCAGCATCATTCCCTCCTGTCTTACGTTTAAACTCTTCATGCTGATCAGAATGTGTTTCTTGGAGATTATTTTGGCCAAAATGAAATAGGCAGTTAGCACAAAACTAACCACAACCTAGACACTCAAATTTCAAACTAATTATTCTCCCCTCTGCAAATATATTGACTGAAATTTAAAAACAATATAAGAGAATGAAGGGAAATGGAACTTAAATATGTCTAGAATCCTTGTTGTCTATTTTTCTTATTCAACAAAACTCAGCATTAATTAAGCACTGGCTGTGTGCCAGAAAGACTTATAAGACTGCATGCATTTCCTTCTGCAGTCCGTACACCATCCCTAGCAGGCGTTATCAGTGCCCCCGTGTTGTAGATGCGAAAATGGAGGCACTAACAGGTTAAATCACTGCTAGTATTGGTGCAGCTGATAAAGACTAGAGCTAGGATTTAAATCCAAGCAATCTAGCTTCAGAGTCTACACTTGATTTCCTCTCCAAGTGCTCATTTGGTGTAGACTATATAGTGGGCACTGTGCCAATTGTGCTTTCGCTACCATATAATCTAAACCATTTTTTTTTTTCTTGTGCCTCCTGGCCACTTACATTGGAGACAGATCAGGTAACTAACCAATGAAACACATCATCCGCTTCTCTCCCCTGTCACCCTAGAAACTTGAAGTTTGGATAGGAGTGATCTCTGCAAAGGAGAAACTAGTGCAGAACATACTTTTATGTATTCTAAGTGTCTTGTGCTCCCAAAGTAGCTTTCAGTTAGGGGTGCAAAACAGATAACAAGGCATGCAACCTTTTGAAGTCCAACCAGATGAAGAAACAATCAATGGCCCAGCTGCAGAGCTCAGACCTACAAAACTCCTCTGCCAATTCCCAGTCATCCTCCCAGGGAGCCACATTGTTCTCATCAGCATGCTCCATAAATTTTGCAGTAGGATGCAAGCCGCTGGCTGGAAGCAGACACTGATTGAAAAACCTCGCCCCAGGCCAAGTGCTCTAAGGACAGAACTTGGGGCTTTGGAAGGAAACTCCAGAGCTGTTGTTTCGCAGATTTGTCAGCATTTAGAGATCACAGGAGAGATAGAGAACACCAAGATAAGGCTAATTCCCCAAGGGGAAATATTGTGGGGCTGTGATTTCATTTTCTTTTTTTTTTTTAACTTTGGTCAAGCAAAAATAAAATTCAGTATCAGGCATCAAGCATATTGTTCTTGGTAGTTACGTAAAAACATGTTAAAGAGATTTGGTCTGCCAGGTGCTTTTGTTGTTGTTGATTTTCCTTTTTTTTTTTTTTTTTCTTTTTTACCTCCCAGTGAACTTTCTTTTCTACCTTCAAGCAACAGAGGATGGCCTCCGCTACAGAAACCTAGCTTTCTCTCATTAGAGAGTAGCCAAGGGCTCTTTAAACTAATAAGGCAGGAGAAAATCACAGATAAAACAAGATAGGATATTCAGGTGCAGATGACAAGAGAGTGCCTTAAAGGGTTTATGTTAATAATTACAATCTGAAGATAGGAATCAGACCTCTAAAAAGAAAGGCATTTTATGATGTATTTAGAGGCTTTCAAACTGTTCTGCATAATAATGCCAATTTTTCCATCTCTTCCCCATAAACATAACAGTATTCAAAAAGCAAAAGTAAACTCTGTCCCTCTCTAACAGAACAGAGTCATTTTTACAACAGGAAGAAAATGAAATAAAGCACACACTACACAGTACAGGCCAGTAGCCTGTTGGGATCCTGGTGGGCAAGACTCTGGATCCCAAAGGCAATTTTCCTTAGTCTATTAGGAGAAAGCCTACAACTTCCCACCTTCAATCTGTGCCTCCTAATTCCAGGTCTTTTCTTTATCTTTCTCTCTCATGGTGTTTGTTTGTTGCTTCTCTTTCTGTTTTGTTTTTACTACACTCCCAGGTACCCATCAATGGATAATCAGTTGTTCTACCACACATCAGCCCTCCTCTGTGCATCTGTGGGTTCCACATTCACTCATCCAACCCACCACCAATCAAAAATATATTTTTAAAACAATGCCTTCCTGTAGTCAACATGGGAAGACTTTTTTTATTATTACTATTCCCTAAACAATGAAGCATAACAGCTATTTATATAGCATTTATATTGTACTAGGTATTACTGGCAATCCAGGAATGATTAAGGGGATGTGTGTAAGTTACATACAAATATGATAACACTTTATACAAGGCCTAGAACAACCCAGATTTGGGTATCCTAAGAGGTTCTGGAACCAATCTCTTCTGGAGACCGAGGGACAACTATACTTCACTTTTGTTTTTACTTATTCATGCTGTAATTTACCCAACAGATATCTGGAGACAAGAGTACTAACTGTTTGTAATGCAAAAATGAATAAAAATAGGTTTCTGATTTTATCAAATCATACCAGTATAAAAATAGACATATGCAATTATACGTCATCAAGAATTATAGTATCTAAAGTCATCCCGTGGGGTCATATATGCCTGGCCTTGAACACTATCCTTTTCACTTACTAAATACATTGAATTTCATTAAGGTGCTTAAGTTTTCTGAACCTGACATTTTCATCAGTAAAATGAAGATAATAATATGCATCTCATAGGTTCGAAGCAGGGATTAAAAAAATGTATTTGTGGTATTTAAAATGTTTAATGCCCATCTTGAGGTTCAAAGGAGGGAAAAAATAAATATAAGCATTTAGGTATGGTGGGAAATAACATAATAGATAAATGAAGTGTTGTTGATAGAGGAAAGGAGGACTAACTCAGCCATGGCTTCCCAGGAGAGGTGAAACTTGAGTAAGATCTAAAGAAATCACAGCCCAGGATGTAAGCAGGTTGCAGGGAGTCCTAGGGGTGAACACTACACATAAATACATAGACTTGTAACAGCAATGACCAGTGATTATTTGTGTTGGAGTGTGGGTTCATGTTAAGTGATTGAAGAAAGTCAAATAGGAAAAATGAGTTGGGAGGAGATTATGAAAGGACTTCTATTCCATACTGAGGAATTTTAATCTCTGAAAATGAGAAGTAATTAGAGTTCTTTCAGACAAGGAATGAAATTCCAGAATCATGCTTTAGAAATTGAAATATGAAACTCAAGTCTTGTGTAGACAGTGGATAACAGTAGAGAGAGACTGGAGGCAGGAAGACCGATTCAAAGAAAAGAAGAATTCAAAAGAAAAGAAGAATTATCTATGAATAATATTTGCATTTAAATTATATATAATTTACAAAGTATAATATTATAAGATTACATAAATTTGTGTAATAACATAAAATGAATAAAACCTCAAGCCAAGCAATAATAATAAAATGAAAGAAGGTCTGAGACATGAGAATAAAAGAACATACACCACTTTGTGATTGACTAGAAGGAGGGGCTTGTGGACATGGATGTGTCAAAGGCATTCCTGAGGCTATCAGCCTGGCAGACTCCGTGTTACCATGCTTTATCATTCCAGATGAGTGGCCAGAACAAGGAGCATAGTGGATTGGATCACTATGCCCTAATGATTTAGGGTCTCCCTTTGGCAGGGGGCTTTGTTATGCCTCCCACTTGAGGTACTTTCCATAAGTGTCAGGGGTGGTTAAGTGTCTTGCTTTAGTGGATAGAATGTAGATCCCAGGGTAGGATGGCAGCTTGAGGCTGAGGCTCACAGGCATCTCTTATTTCTGTTCAGATTCGTATGCTCCAGGGAGTCACCACGAGAAGTACATGTGCCAGGTACCTTTTGGTCCAAGGGGAAGGAGAAAGCACAGGGTGTGTGCCTAAACCCAATCCCAGTATGGACAAAAACCCAGACACCACACCCGTTAAAACCTACCCAAGTCATAGCCTGAAACAAATCTCCTGAGCTCACTGGTAGATTGATGAGTCAGAAAAATAAATTCTTTCTGTTGTATGCTTTCTTGCAAAAAAAAAAAAAAAAAAAAAAAAAAAAGTTACACTGTATTGCTGTGGCAAAAGTCCCATTAATACAATGAGACAGCAACAATGACATTTGAATATCTGGTTCTAATTTGTTCCCAAGGCCCAACTACCTCCCTATGCTTGGATTCTCTCAACCGCCATAGAATTACTCCAATTAATCTTTTTTGTTTTCTATTGTTTTCTCAAGCTGAGTAGAGTGATTTCTATTATTTGTCATTCATTGAATCTGAGTATACTTACAGTTCTGCAGAGATATGTTGACTCTTAATTCTCTTTCCAGATATAATAGAAGAATAATGAAGCCACATGTTGGGCCAGGAATTATTATACATAGGAAAGGACCATTGCATTAAAGATTTAGTCAATTAATGAATGAATTAATTAATGTTGAGTGGATTCCAGAGCTGCAACCTTATATTTCCTTAAGCCAGCTAAGCATCTTGAAACCATGTTTCATTGATGAGTAACAAAGGGACTGAATTAAAGAGCCTGGGTAATATAAACATTTAAGATGCAGTTAAATAAAGAATAGATTGAAAAGGAACATGAGTAAAGGAGAATGAGAGAATGTGGTTAAAGCAAAAGAAAATGAGACTCTTATGAAAGAGGAAGTGATAAACAGTAGCAAACACCAAAGAAATGTCAACAGGTTAGATGAGCATCAGTGGACTCAGGTGGTGAGTGAATACCCCCTGAGCAAGAACAGTGGCGAGAGGTCTTCTCAGAGAACAAGTACTGAAAGAAAAATCCTTGCCAATACTGAAAGACATTTGCTTTGTTTCTTCAAGGGAGAAAAACATCAAATAAATCTTGGTAAACACCACTGTTTTCATCAGATTTTTTGCTGCTGTGACTAAAAGACCTGATAAAGACAAGTTTAGAGGAGGACACATTTATTTGGGGGCTCACAGTTTCAGAGGTCTCAGTTCACAGACTCCCAGCTCCATTTCTTGGGGCTCAAGCTGAGTCAGAAAACCATGGCAGAATATTGTGGCAAAGGGAGGCAGCTCAAAGGATGATCAGTAAGCAGAGACTGAGAGCCTCTACCCTCCAGATATGAAATATCAAAGACACACACCCAATGCCCAGCCACACCCTACCTGCCTTTAGTTACCACCCAGTTAATCCTGTCAGGGGATTAACTCACTGATTGGGTTAAGGTTCAGATAATTCAATCATTTATCCTCTGAATCTTGTGTTGTATCACACATGAGATTTTGGGGAACACGTCACATCCAAACCATAACAGCCACATATTATATCCCCCCTTTTGAAATTTCCAAAGTATATCAGCATATTAAAATGCCAATAGTCTTTTACAATGAGAACAGTGTGTATGTGTGCTTAGGTTAGCTTTCAATATACCTGACCATAGGTGACTTTATGTGAAACAATATCCAATTAATAACCAATTATGTATCACAGAATAGTTGAAATCATTCAGATGAAGATTTGTTCTCTTTATTACAGGACTCGGAGGGGTCCTTGGCACAAGGATCTTTTTTTGGGGGGCGTGGAGTGCCAGGGATAATGAAACCCAGGGCCCCGGGCATGCTAGGCAAGAGCTCTAACACTGAACTACACCTCAGTTGTACTTTTTCACTTTTTTTTCTTTTTGTTTTTCTCTCATTGTACCTATTTCCTGTGGCATCTTATTTTCTTTGCTTCAACTATTTCCTACTTTAAGCAGATACTGACTCCAAGAAGCTATAGTTGCTATGGTCATTAGTAATTTTGTCCCTGTGCCTAAAACACCTGACAAGAACAACTTAGAAGAGGAAAAGTTTATCCGGGGGTCAGGGTCTCAGAAGTTTTAGCCCATAGTCACCTGACGAATTGCTCTGTGCCTAAGGAAGGCAATGCAGGAGGAAAGCTGCTCATCTCTGGGCACCCCAGAAGCAGAGTGAAAGCAAGGACCCAGAGACAAGAGTTCAAGGACACAGCCCAGTGACCCACTTCCTCCAGCCACACCCTAACTGCATGCAGGTACCACCCAGTTCATCTCTTCGATTTATTTATTCTTCAAATGTATTATTCCACCAATAAAGTTACCTCTCCAAATCTCATAATTTCACCTCTGAGCATTTTTGCATTAACTAATCCATAAACTCTTTGGGTGGGACACCTGGAATCCAAACCTTAACAATTGCCTTCCAGAAGTTCTTCTGAGCTCCGTGATTGACATCTGTCTACTTTCTGGAATTTTGCACTTGATTGTTATACAGAAAAAAGAACTATTTGTCTTATTTCCTTTTTTCCTTTCCCATTAATATGGATGACACCCACGTATACCTGAGAATCATCCTCAGTTTGTCCATCTTGTTCTTGTTCTTACTCTTCGGCATCCCACTGAATAACCTCAAAATACTCTCGACTTCAAGACTCAAAGTACTTGGAAGTCTTCATCTTTCCTTTCGTCGATTGGTCCGAAAAGTTCAGATGAGCTTGAGTTTCTTGTGATTGTGCCAACGACCCCGGTTTATTGAGGAGCAGAGATGCAGAGGCTGGATGACTGAGCAAGAGAAAGAGGAAAGTCATTTACAGGTGTGTCACAGGCTGACAGGCACCATGTGTAAGGGCTCAAGGTACTGGAAAGATTCTGTAGAACTAAGTAAAATGTACCTTAAAATGGTACCTGCAAAGGATGGTCAATGAGTCTTTGTTCCTTGTCTCCCTTCCACAACCAGTTGAGAGGGTGGCCCTAGGAACATTAGGTTTTCTGAAATTCTGGGCTAATCTACAAATATGCTCTGAGGCAGAAAAGTTGAATTAAGTGGGGCACTTGAAGTTATGTGCTGCTAGTTTGCAGTAACTGCCCATCCAAGCTGCAGCTAAAATCAGTGGAGTTGGGGGGAAAAAAAAGAGTTTGCTAAAAAGCCTTTTAATTGCTCTTGTCTCTCTTGACTTGTCCCTCTCCAAACCATTCTTTATGAGGTCTCCAGATAATGATTCTTACATTTCCATCCATTAAGGCTACACAAATTTCTTAAGTGCATAGTATTTGCCAGACATTGTTTTACATGTTGGTGAATTGGATCAGTTTTTAGTGTCAGGGAATTTTGCATTTTAGAAAAAAAATAATTTAAAGTAAATAAGTGGCCAGGGTTGTGGCTTAGCGGTAGAATGCTCGCCTAGCATGCATGAGACATTGGGTTTGATTCTCAGCACCACATAAATATAAAATAAAGATATTGTATCTACCTAAAACTAAAAAATAAATGTTAAAAAAGCAAATAAGCAGGGCAAACTGTATCAGAAAATAATAAGTTTTGTGCAGAGAATTAGAATTCATAAGGCAAAAAGAAGACTGAGTAAGGTACTCTAAGTTACTCAGAAGGTTGCTGTGGAAAATAAGGAAGAATTTAAGTAAGTAAGAGTAAGTGTGGAGGGGAGTGCATGTTTAGGAGTCCCATTCAGTGGATTGGCTGATGAAGTCATTGTGAAATACAAGGAAAATAGAAAAATAGGGAACATTCCTAAGTTTTTGACTTGAGCAGTCAGGAGAGGTGCTGGGGTGGAGAAGCCTGAGGAACAGCAAGTTTCAGAAGAAAATGGTGGGTCTCATACACTCATGTTGAATTTGAGGTGACTATTGGATATACAAGAGGAGATGTCAAACTTAAATGTGAGATGATCAGTCTCCCAATTAAACATTTTTCTAGAACTTTGGTTTCCTCAGAATAAAGGCCAAACTTGGCAGGACATATTCTGTCCTGGCAAAACCTCATCTTTTATCCACCTATATATTTTAACATTCAACCACCACACTGATATTGATTTATAATTCTAAAAATGACACTATTCTCATGTCTCTTTATGTCTCCCTACAGTGTCTTTTCATGATGTCTTACTTTCTTTCTTCTCTTTCTTCCAAACTCTAAAAACATGACTGCAGGCTACATTCACTCCATCTTGGGTTTAGAACACATTGCCCCCAGTCTGTAATTCTCTCTAACATAATGCCTGACACATGCTGTATTATATTTTTTTATTGCTTTTCTGTTTTTTTTTCCTCCTTATCTATGTGCAGAAAAAATTTATTTCCAGAATCTAACCTTCTTCCCTAGTATTAGATATCTGGTTCTATTGACTGAATAAATCGATTGAGAAATTAATGACAACTTAATGGTAAATGAATGAAAGAAATATAGAAAGAGCAAAGTATCACACATTTAAAAATTTGTACATTCTTGAGTATAACACAAGTTTTACTTTATTAGCATTGTTTCTGCCCTCAAAAATTTATACTGTTGTGTGGATGCAAGAAACTGGAAAAAGTCTACCATCTCCTTAACAGTTAAATTAAAATTTAAATTATGTAAATTCTATTACTAAAATAAATACTGAACCGAAGAAAATATTTAACTTTCATTTTTATTTCTCATTCGTATTCCATTTTCCCCCCTCTAAAACTTGTGTAATGTTGCAAACAGGCATAAGCAGGGTAAGAGGGTAAATAAAGTGCACTGTGAAGTAGATGGGCACACCAGGAAAGACACAAGGTAAGGGTTCATCTAAAAAGAAAGATGTCAAGCTAAATTTTCACAAAGCCTAAAGCTGGTAAAGAGGTGAAGATAAAGTTGGAAATACAACTTTAAAATCCAGTCTAGGAATAAAAGGAATGATTAGTTTTAATAATTATAGTGTCTGGGGATAAAAAGCAAATAAAAAAATCCTTAAGCACAAAATTTCTGAATTATGCAACAAGCACATTCTCTCTGATAAGAATCTAAAAAGTTCAAATGGATTCATGATGAATGAATGAATAATGAATGAATGAATAAATCAATGGATGTCCTATTGATTCTACAGAAACCTGAGTGATAAAGATATATAACCAATTCAATGATTTTTAGTTACTGATGAATGATGGACAAATAGCTTCCAAGGAACTATTTAGCTTTATGCATTGTTTAGTGAGATTCAAAGTGTATTCCCAGGTGGAGAGGGGACTTATGCAATAAGGAGTCATTACCATCTATATAATATATTTTAAGTTATTCTATGATAATTGCTATTCTTATGTTTTTAGTTTGTTGGAATAGCTCACACTGAAAACAATCCTTTTAGATTTTCTAACTAAATTTCATTTTCATAAGATATAGATTATTTTCATAGGGCCAGAATGAATCTGATTAAATAATCTGTTTATCCAAATATGTTTTTTTTCTTTCTTTCTTTTGTTATTTTTTTTTTCAGCAGTGAGAATTGAACCCAGACTCTCTCCGTCACTGAGCTACTCCCCAAACCCCCAGTCCTTTTTTATTTTTATTTTGATACAGAGTCTTACTGAATTTCCCAGGCTGGCCTAAAACTTGGAGTCCTCTTGCCTCAGTCTCTCAACTAGCTGAGATTATAGGTATGTGACACTGCCCCTAATTTACATATGATTTTACATACCTTATGTAAACAGTTTCTCAGAAGTTTTAGGACAGTTCCCACAAAGGGAAAGAACAGCTCTCATCATTTCAGATTTGGACATATTACTTCTTATTGAACATCTGTGCTATTTCAGGAAGTGGGTTGAGTACTTCATAGTGAGCCTCTCAGTAAAGTGCTTTTTAAGATTTTTCTCAATGAACTTTAAATATTTCATAGACAAAGCTTGTTGTCAAAGACATTACTCAGGCACAAAGTATAGTAGGTATTCTAAAATGATTTATGGATTCATTAATTAATTTGATCTGGCAGTCATTGAGTGTCTTCTCTGTACCTGGTCCTGTTCCTGATACTGACAATGTGAAAGTGAATCAAATGGACAATCTACTCTCAGAATCTTGAAGTCTAGTGGGAGAGTTTGGTGTGTGGACAATAAGATATAATTAAGTACTGAAGGTTGTGTAGATACAGGGGACATAGGGCAAAACCCTTTTGTGTTGCACTTCTTGAAAAAAAATGTGATGGCTTTTATAGGATAAGGACAGTGCCTTTCAATAAATAGCAGTGGGATAAAGAAATTGGATATGTGAATGAGCAGAAGAATAAGGGGCAAATGTGGTGGCCATTTCACAGTGCCTAGAATGAAAGTTGGATGGCAGTGGAGGCGGATGAGACTGCAATGGCAAAGCGGGTCCAGATTATGAAAGATTTAATATTTTCAGCTAAATCATTTGGACTTCATAATGGAGGCAAGAAACATCTGAAAGTTTGACTATTTTTGTTAGCTTTGATTTTAAAATGGTAAATTTCTCGAGCAAAAGTTTACTGTGTACTAAGCCAGATTCATTCATTATTTTATTAAATGTTTCTAACAAACTCAAGGCAGAGATACTATAAATCTTTTTTCTTTCTTTCAGATATTTTTCTTTCTTGTCTGTATTCTTAATATTGAGTCATATATTATTTTGTTAGATGTTTCTAATAAGCCCATGACAATAATACATTATTTCTCTTATTTTCTTTCTTTCTTCTTTCCTTCCTTTCTATCTTTCTTAATACTGAAGGAATGGGTCTTACTGAGTTCAGGCTGCTTGCCTTACTTGAGAAAGACAAGCTTGAAAGCCAGGCCTGAAAAGCTATTAACCTCTACTCTATCAGTCCCTTTCCACATTTCTAGGCTGGATTATATTGTCAAATGGATCCTAATGACCAGTAGGAAAGGCTCAGAAATGTTGTGGGTGCCATATTTCTTATACACAGAGCACTGTAGGTCATAACTAAGCTCAAAACTTTAAGTCATGACAAACCCAAGTTGTACTAATAGCACAAGTTAGTTTAAAGATGGAACCAAATAAGCAGCTAGTGATCTTAAAATATCTGATTCGTACCTGGAACTCACTGTTAATTTGATTTAAGTTTATTTTTATATTCTTATATCCTAAAAAAAAAAAAATTCAGCAAATGTTTTGTAGATAAAATAATCTCCTAACTGGTACAGAGATACAACATGCAAGGAAGAACACAGAGGAGGATAAAAGAGAGGTGTTAGAGACAAAATTATTCAGTTCTCTGCAGATTTGTCCTTGAACCAGTCATTATAATTTCTCATTATTTATCTGATCATGTGCAAAGTAGAAGTTGTATTATTCATACTGGGAAACTTCTACATGTTTAACGTGCATGGCATATGGAAACATGTATGTCAAGGCTTTGTACTGTTCTCTAGAAACACTTTCATCATCTTGATAAGCCTTTGATATAACCCACTTTTAACCATTGAAAGGGTTGTGCTGTACTACTTCAACTTGATGTTGAGATTAAACTACCTTGTTTGAAAAAGATCAGAGATGGTCTTCAAAATGCCTACAAAGTACCACACATGTCTATACATAGCATCAACATATGAAGATTGAGTACTTATTTGAGGCTGTGCCAAGACTTTATCTGACAAAGCCATCCTTAGACTTCATAAGGCATCAACAGGCCCTGTGAGGGTATAATAAAAGCTCTTTTGTTGCTCAGGAAAGCAGAATTAAAAATGGAAACAGCTAAAGACCTTCTTTTATGTATTGGGGGGGGAAGTTTAGTAATACAGGAGCTAAGGAAATTCAAGGACAGTGACCATAATCTCATTAAGATCTGTAATTAAAAATTTAGTACATTTTACAAAGAAAAATGTGCCTGGCAATTTAAGCAAAATCAACCTTTTGATGGAGCTGTAAAGTATAGGTGAAAACTACCACAATTTATTTATTAACTGAGTTAAAGGATCCAAGAAACGGAAAAACTTGTTTCAATTCCCCACAAGTCCTTTAGTTTATAAGATGGTAAACCCAGGTAGAGAAAATTAATTCTAAATTAAGTACTTAGGAGAAAATAAAAATATTTTTAAACAGTACACACCTGCAATACTAATTATTGGAGACCCAGGAGTTTTTGACCAGCCTGAACAATGCAATAAAACTCTGTCTCAAACCAACAAATAAAATAACTTTTTTTTTTTTAAAGATAAGTACAGGGAAATGAAAGGTTAGAAGCAAAAATGATAGAATTGATGTTAAAAATATAAAAACAAGATAAAACGCTTTGTATGGTAGAAGTATTAGGAAACAGAGAGATGAGCATGGTAGGAACATGAAGTTAAAAGAATAATTCTATAAAATGGGCCCAGTGTGCTGACCTCCATATGCTTCCTGTTCCAAGAAACAATTTACCTGCAGCCCTGCCTGACCTCAGTGGACAGGAGACGTCATATTCCTCAGCACACTACCTATTTACTGTAGGAGCAGTGCAGGCCCAAAAGAATGATAAGAGGAATCCAAGTTACCCTGAAGGAGGAGATTTTTGTGAACAGATCCTGAAATTCTGAGAGCTAAGGATAGTTCCTCCTAACCATAGAGTATATAAGAATGTATGACTGAGATAAGCACATTTATTTAAATATGAGGGATACGTGTAGAAAAAAATGAATGTATATATATGAATGTATCAATTGTTATCCAATAAACTTCAAATATGTAAGTGGAAAAAAAAGAATCCAGTTAAAACCAATCATCATGGGCCAAGGTGACCTAGACTTGTCATCAGAGAGGGGACTTGAAAGTCTAATGTTACCCTACTGTCAAGAAATAAAGAAAAGAGGTACACCTGGGTGAGACTCTCTGGAAACTCTCTGGGATCTCTGGGATCCCCAATAAAACTGGAGTGTGGGAAAGGCACATTGTCCGTCTTCTGAAAGGACCCACTCTCTCCCTTGAGTGTCCCCTTCTACTTTTCTATCCCCTCAATAGACTCATTCCTGTTACTCTGACATGTCTGAAATTCTTCCAACTTGATTGTAATAGGGACTCTTCATGCTGCCTCAGTTTCTTGGAAGGCCCCAGCTCCATAACAGTAGGAACAGAAAACTGGAAGTCAGAATATTTGACGTCTAGTGGAGACTTTGTCACTAACATGGAGTCTTGGATGAGCCATTCCCTTATCTAGGCCTCCATTTCCTCACATATAAAATGAAGAAATTGAAATAAAGAATATCTAACTTTATTTTATGATTCTGAGTTAAACTAGAATAAAATTTTACTTGTCCATCAAAAACTAACTTACAGTAAGTTGCCACTGTCTGCTGTTGTGACAGTGGTGCTGAGCGGGCTTTCCTTCCTCTACATATGCACCATCTCTCATAGTATTCCAAATGCATTGAAAGGGATGTATAAGTTTGCTAGAGTTGCCATAACAAAATATCTCCAACAGCGTAACTTAACAACATGATTTTACCAGTTTATGAAGGCTAGAAGTCCAAGACCAAGGTGTCACAAATTTAGTTTCTCTAGAGGATCCTTTTCTCATTCTTTCTCTTTTCTTTCTTTCTTTCTTTTTTTTATTTTATTTTTTACACATTCATAATTTATAAAGCTTTTTGAATTAATAAAAGTAATATTAACATATTTAAAAACCTATATGTACATTATAAAATGTCCCTTTTAAATTTATTTTAGTTTTTAAATACATGACAGCAGAATGCATTACAATACTTATTACACATATAGAGCTCAGTTTTTCATATCTCTGTATATAAAGTATGTTCACATCAATTCATGTCTTCATACATGTACTTTGGATAGTTCTGTCCATCACATTCCACCATCATTTATAACCCCCTGCCCCCTCCCTTTTCCTCCCACCCCTCTGCCCTATCTAGAGTTCCTCTATTCCTACCATGCTCCCCCTCCCTACTCCACTATGAGTCAGTCACCTTATATCAGAGAAAACATTTGGCATTTGTCTTTTTGGGATTGGCTAACTTCACTTAGTATTATCTTCTCCAACTCCACCCATTTACCTGCAAATGCCATGATTTTATTCTCTTTTATTGCTGAGTAATATTCCTTTGTGTATATATGCCACTTTTTTTAAATGCATCCCTCTACTGAAGGGCATCTAAGTTGGTTCCACAGTTTAGCTATTGTGAATTGTGCTGCTACAAACATTGATGCAGCTGTGTCCCTGTAGTATGCTGTTTTTAAGTCCTTTGGGTATACTCCAAGGAGAGGGATAGCTAGGTCAAATGGTGGTTCCATTCCCAGTTTTCCAAGGAATCTCCATACTGCTTTTCATATTGCCTGCACCAACTTGCAGTCACACCAGCAATGTATGAGTGTACCTTACTACAGAGCAATAAACAAAAACAGCATGGTATTGGCACCAAAACAGACTGGTAGACCAATGGTACAGACTAACCCACAAAATTACAATTATCTTATATTAGACAAAAACATGCATTGGAGAGAAGATAACCCCTTCAACATGATGCTGGGAAAACTGGAAATTCATATGCAACAAAATAAAATTAAAACTCTATCTCTTACCATGCACAAAATTCAAATCAAAGTGGATCAAGGACCCAGGAATTAAACCAGAGACCCTGCATCGAATAGAAGAAAAAGTAGGCCCTAATCTCCATCATGTGGGATTAGGCCCCAACTTACTTAATAAGACTCCTATACCACACGACTTAAAACCAAGAATCAATAAATGGGATATACTCAAATTAAAGTTTCTTCTCAGAAAAAGAAACAATCTGTGAGGTGAATAGAGAGCCTATATCTTGGGAGCAAATCTTTACCCCTCACACATCAGATAGAGCACTAATCTCTAGAGTATATAAAGAACTCAAAAAGCTAAGCACCAAAAATACAAATAACCCAATCAACAAATGGGCCAAGGACCTGAACAGACACTTCTCAGAAGAAGATATATAATCAGTCAACAAATATATGAAAAAATGTTCATCATCTCTAGCAATTAGAGAAATACAAATCAAAACTACTCTAATATACCATCTCACTCCAGTCAGAATGGCAGCTATTATGAAGACAAACAACAATAAGTGTTGGAGGATGTGGGGAAATAGAGGATCCTTTTCTTTATTTGCAAATATCCACCTTCTCACAATCTCTTGGCGGAAATTTTTTTTTTCATGAATCTGAATGCTTTCATCTCCACTGCATCACTATACATCCTAATCTCCTCTTTTTATAAGGGTATCAATCAAACTGGATTAGAGTCCACCCTGAGGACCTCATTTTAACTTCATTAGCTCTTATTAGCTCCTATCTCCAAATACAACCCCATTCTGAGGAACTGGACATTAAGGCTTCAATATGTGAATTTGGGGAGACAAGCACACAATTCAGTGCAGAACCAAGAGCAAAGGATTTTTCTTTCTGCAGTGAGAAAGTGCTATTCTCTTATGTTGGTGATAGTTTTTATCCAGAACAGTGGGTATACATAGAAAGGAACAGTCCTTTCCTTACATCAGATTCTGAATATTTTGAACAGGGAGGGCAAAAGTATTGAGGAATAGACAGTGTGATGCAGAACAAGTTCCTAAGAAAGAGTGAAAACACAGAAATAAAAGTTACCTACTATGTTCTCAGTAAAGACTAAAAATCAGGTGGACTCTGTCCCCAAATGAGGTCAATTTAGACATCTCAAGGTCAGGTCATTGTGTCTAACTTTAAGAATTGAAAAAGGAAATTCTAAGGATTGAAAAAGGAAAGAAATAAACAAGAGTGGCAAGAGGAGAAAATAATAATAACAAAAGGGAAAAAGGGAAGCAAAACAAAAATATTGAATTGAAAACATATAAGAAATAAAATATCTCTGCCGTTGTCTTTTCTCTGCTTGGGCTGCAATTAATAAAATATCATGGCCAGGTGGGTTGTACAACAGAGACATATTTTCTCGCAGTCTGAAGGATGAGAGTCTGAGATGGGGGTGTCTGCATGGTCAGTCTCTGGTGAGCACCCATTCTGGCTTCCCAGAGGCTGAATTTCACTGTGTATCTCAAAATGTTCTCCCATGGCCCCTCCTGCTCATGTGAAAAGACAGAAGGTTCTCTCTCTTTTCCTCTTTTTACAAAGCCATGGATCCTTTTTGATCAGGAATCCGCCCTTCTGATCTCATTTACCTTACTTTCTGAAAGATCCAATCTCCAGCTGCAGTCCTGTCGAGTTCTAGACCTTCTACGTAAGAAAATTGGGGGAAAACAATTCAGCTCATAGCACCAGTATTGCTGATTTAAAAGATAGGCCCCACATGACTCAACATTTCCAATAGATTGCCTCCTGCTTGGTGTTCCAGTTACTGAGACAGGAAAGTTTTGCTAGGCAGCTTTGAGTAAAGACCTGGTAGAGCAGGAAGCTGGATCAATAATGCCCTAAAGGACCGAAGAACCACAGGTAAAATTGATCCTTGCCAAATGAAAGGAGCAAGAGGTATGTGTGCTTTTACTCAAGAATGCGGTTAGTTTGAGGGTCCCTTGTACTTTCAGTTTGTCAATTTACCAATCTACCCTTTAAATGGAACCAGCTTTAAGCCAAAATCTGAACAGGAGCAAATTAGATCTTTTCCCAACAAGGATGAATAAACCCAGGGCAATCTACTTATCTTGTTTGTAGAGGACACCAAGAATATAAGTGCTGGGTGACTTTATAGTTTGTGTTTCTGAAACTTTTGGATGGTAGGAGGCCAGTAATGAGGAAAAGTAATCAAGTAGACTCGTACTCTATTTCTACTTTCTCTGCTCTTCAAATATTTACCTCCTTATTTTCTAAATTAAAGAAATCTGCATCTGTTAAATTACTCTACAGTAGCCAAATGGATAATATAGAGGGTTATTTTTATTAGAAACACCAAGTGTCCAAATCTATGCAGGAGTGCTGCTAACACTAAATTTGGAACCAACTAGCAGTTCCTAGATCTGTCATTTTATAAGTTGTGAGCCTTGGTCAACTTCTTCTCTCTGTTTTCTCAGCCATGAATTAAATAAAGCAACAGTACCTGTGGCAGATGTTGTGAGGATTAAATTTGACACCAGCCTTTCCAGAAGTGTCATGCTGTTGGCTAATGTGAAGGCTTTGTTATTTCTCCCACTAGAGCTACTACTACTGTGATTACAACTCTTGCTATTTCAACTATTGCTAGTATTATTACTACTTGATAATATTAAAGATATTTGCCACCATTGGATTTATTCTGAAGGCCCAGTATGAATCAATAATAATTTCTTGGATTCTAAGACATTTTACGAGAAAGAAATGCAAATTGTGATCCTTACTCTATGTGGGCTAAACATTCAACTAATGAAATCAGCAATATTTCCCAAAGCCCTTTAGAAAAGAAAATTGAGGCCCAGATAAAGCCTAAACATGTTACTCTGAGCAAAGAGTGAAGCCAGAACTAGACAGGCAATCAGTATAGATAAGTAAATCGAGATTGAGGCAGGCCAGTTTTGAGTGAGTCCCAGGTAGTTGGAGGCTGTCCCCTGAGGGACTGAAATGTTAATTCCTTCAGAGCCCTTCCTCCACCCTTATTAAGAACCTCCCCCTGCTCCAACCTGTTGCTGAGGTAACCTGTCCCAGGAATTGCCCCTTCCTACCAGGAGCTGTAATATTGTTAATTAATGTGGCCTGGGCTGCTCCATCCTGCCCTTCCCCCTTCAGCCCACTGGTTTCTTACCTTTTGGCCATCCTACTGAGCATTCCTGGGCCTAGTCACATAGGAAGGAGAACAAAGGAAGCCTAGGACATATAAAAAGGGCAGAACAACTCGCGTCTTGGGATACCAGGATACCAGCTATGGCCCCCTTCTCCCTCGTGGGAGATGTCTATGTTACCCCTTTTTAAATAAACCCTGCCTTACATGCTTGCCTCGGCATACTTCTCCAATATCTAAACTTCAACATGTGAGGAAGCAGGACTCCTCACCAATAACTGGCTGTATCAGGAGCAGCTGAACTCACACCCAAATTCAGTCACCTGATTGAAGCGCCAGGCTCACCCCTTTGGCCCCTGTGGGATTTGAGAATCCCATAACCCTGATGGGAAAGGACTCTACTGTGCCAGATGGGGTCAGAGTTATGACAGCCACCAAGAGCCAAGCCAGGCCATTGAACCTCGGCCTCATTAGCACTGGACGTTCATCATTTCAGCCTATTTTCTCCACAGCCACAGTCCCCAAACAATGACAAACCAAAAGACACTAACAGAAACTGATCCAGTGGCATTTTTTTGGGTTTCCTTTCCAGAGACAGTTTTTCTTCTTTACTGTCAAGGATAAAAGAGGTCAAGGAAGATGTGACTGGTACAGAGAGATTTTAAACTTATCCACAAATATGGTGCCCACATTTCTAAACTCACTCCAAATGCCTGTCACAGTAACTGTATGAGACAGACTCTGGGTCAGACCTAGCTTCTGAGGTTAAATAAAGGTAAAAGCTTAAGTTTCCATACATACCAGAGATGCCACTGCAGTTTCATGGCCTTCCGGAGAGTAAATAGGCAAAGGAAGTAATCACCCTCCTGCAATTTTTGCATGATATTTGTACATTCCACACCCCAACTCCCACCTATAAACACTCAAAGGAAATCATAAGCACAGTTAACTACGGATTATATATAAGTCCAGTGTTTCCTACAGGACATGCCCCAAGGCAGTCATTCAAAGGGAATTTGGAATTTTCCATCAGAAATAGTTCAAGTTCCTAATAATGATCTCACATGACATGCATTCCTGTGTTGTGTGTGTGTGTGTGTGTGTGTGTGTTTCCTTTTTTCTTCTGATGCATCTCACACTCTCCATTCTCTGGGAAATGCGCTTTCTACAGTCTGAACTTTAGTCCAAGAAATGCAGGGTAATCCTAGGAGGTTAGGAAGAGATCTTCTGAAGGAATGCATTTGATCTCCAAGATAGCCCAGCCAAAAGACATCCATAGCCAGACTTTGGGAACAGGGCCAGGGCCTGCTCAGCGTCAGAACAGACCAGAACTCAGAGCATCAGGCCCCTCCCTTCTTCTCTTTGCAGGATAAACAATGCAGCCCAACCACAGTTAGGGCTATAATTTAACAACTTTATCTGTTTCTTCCTAGGCAAAAGTCACAGTTGACTGCAATGAATAACAACCAAAGTAACATATTTTAAACATCTAGGAAATTTCTCAGCTTCTCAAAGAGAGTAGCTCCTCAAGTTGGTTTACTATTGTAAGCTTAGGTTGAAATATTTGTCTTTGTCCCTCAACCATCTTAGACTCCTGGTTGACATGGGCCAGGTTGGAGAAGGTGGTGGACAATGGGATCTCTATTTTAAGAGTCCTTTATTTGCTTCAAAAATGATTTTCAGACTAATATTATAACTATAAAAAAGCCAATTCCCCTCTCTTTTTCAAAACGTCTTCCTTTAATATCTCTCAGAGGAATCCTAGAGTTCTTTTCTCTCCCTTTGTGAAATAATACTATTGTAACTGCTGAGAAAGACTTCTTAAAATGAAAGAGAAAGAGAAAGTCTTGACATAAAACTATTTTTGAATGATTCTTATTATGCAGACAAGTGGATCACATGATAGAGAGAAGGCAAACAGTCATGATCGGCCATCAAGTATTTTTTGTTGAATCAACAGTATTTTTTTCTTATTGCTGCTATAAAACCACCAACTTGTATATGAAGCCACATTATGTATGTTCCTATATTGGGTGAATTTCTTCTTCCACTTCTCAGGGGTTTTTTTGTTAACAAAAAAAGGACACTAATAGCATCCATTTTATGGATTTTTATGAAAATTAAATATATTACCACATGTAAGCTTGTAATAAGCACTTAGTAAGCATTAGACATTATTGTTCGTGGTAATAGTACTATCAAGTTTTTTCAAAAAGCTGAGCTTAACACAAGTCATATTTTCCTCTGTGGATCTTAGTCACTGACCTGGAATCTGCTTTCCCTGGCAGGTCAACTCACTCCACCAGGACAGATCAAGCCCTTGGTTTTCAATTAATGAACTTTTTATTCTAAAAGCATATTATTACTATATCCTCCTTTTTGTGTTTATTTGACAGTATTCTTGCTTGGAATGCAACCTCCTAAAAATCCATTATATGAGAAGATGCCCTTTTCCTTTTCTAGAGATATGTTTGCATTCAGTGAGAAAACTCATAGATAGGCATGATACTTTCTGCTAAAAGATTATTTTCACATATATTATTTAATATATGTTCTTTAAATAAGAACATCAAAATCTCTCTTTGAATATAAAAGCACATAAACTGGGGATATGGCCAGATTCAAGTCTGTGTGTTATCCATCATGTATCTTCTGTACTTTGTAATAGTTATGGGTTGAGTTGAATTGGAGATGCAGAGTCCTGACAGGAAGTGGATGTAAACTAAAAGAGGCAATTAAAGAGAGGTTAATGATAAGTCTATCTACAATCCATGGCAGGGTTTAGGAAACCAACAGGGATGATACAGCACTAGCAAGAGTTCTCTTACTCCATCTCAAACTGAAAAAGTAAAGGAAGTACCCGCATCAGGAGCCAGACAGAGCAATGCCTGCCCGGGAGGAATGCTGGACAGAGGTTATGGCCCTTCTGCCACTGCTGATTCTCCACCTTGCCAGCTGGGAGCTACAGTGATCCGAACCCCACATGGGCTTTTCCATTCTCCATCTCCTGCTAGGGCTTCTTGTTAGCCAAATGCAAACAGATGTCACAATCTAAAAACATTTACATGACATAGAGGTCAGCTTCCCTAAGGTCATGGTAAGGTAGGAAGGGGGAAAGTAGATCTGAAGGTGCAAATAACCTGCAAAATCCAGAACCACTCCAGAATATTCATTGATGTGTTTCATTTTATAGCCTTTCCCAAGCTACGAGAGTATCCTGAAAGCTGGTATTAAAAACCGGCTTCCAACCTTCTGAGAACCTCTCCCAAGTCAGGGCCCTAACAGTATACACATTGAAATTGACAAATGACAACAGAGACTAGTTACTTTTTATATTTAAAGCAGTTATTTTTGATACATATTAAAGATAATTTGAATTAAACAAAAACATCACTCTTACATGATTTGGACCCTTTATTGCTTTGGGCTAGAGGGATGCAAATTCTCTCTAGTTTATGTGTTCCTCTTCCAAAATTGGAGACTCCAGATTCTTTTGACTATTAGCTGGGAAAAAAATTGAGCATACACTTACAATATGTAATATTTATTATTAAATTATATATTTGTTTATATATATGTTATCCTATTACACTATGTGCATTACAAAATATATAAAAAGAAAAACTATCAACAGATGAAACAAAACAGTTTTATTTTCTTCCTACACTCCTGAGAACATCTTAATTTCCTACTTTAGAAAGGTGCCTTAAAGGCCTCTGTGATTACACACTCAATCCAATGGCCATTCAAGATACATAATTATTCTACCCATTAATATTTTAGTACTTAAGCTTTTAAGAGAGAATATGTACACCAAAATCTGGAGTATCTTCTTAGCAATCCTAAGGTGCTAAACAAGTACTGTATTTGAGAAACACCTTAAGCCATTGTAAAGCGTAGTTAGTGCATGCTTCAGAGTAACCCACAACAAATCTCAGCTCCATCCTGCAGAATAGGAAACGGAGTCACAAAATGTTTCAGTAACTTGTTCAAGAGGATTTCTCTGTGTCATAAAACCCAGGTTTTCTGAGTCTGAGCCGAACATTTATTCTCAAGGTTACCAGCCTTGTCACCCAGCAAGTTTTCTATAGAAGAAATTTATGGAGTAAACAGTATTTGCACCACCGAGAGGTCTCCCTGGGAAAGGCATGTGATGGTCCCTAAGAGGAATGATTTGCAGAGAGAACTTCAGCTAAATGCTTGATGCATACTTGGCCTCTAGGTTTCTGCTTTTCCTGCTGTGGCTGAGAGATTCCAGCAGTGCTCACTGGAATGTGAGTCCCCGTGAGCCAGACTGTGATTATCATTGCTTTTTTCTACAGCACCTGACCATGGCTGCTAATATTAAAAAAAAAAAACAGCCAAATGAATAAAGATTGATGCCACTGAAACATAAGCTCATGTGTCTTCAAAACAGTGGAAAATTTAGAAATCAGAATTAAGAATCCCCTCCTCCAATTCTTTAAATAGATAAAGTTTTCACAACTGCATCTTGATGCTTAAAGATCATGAAAACTACCTCAAAGGCATCCCCTATAGTTCATTGCAACAAAGGGAAAGAATTCTTGGCCATTGAGTCCACCTCATTCACAGCTTTCATCAGTTAACAAGGTACAGTTCAATTCCACTTTGCCTCCAACTCCTTCTCATTAAGCTTGGCTCAAATTCAAGCCCTGGAGCCCCTCCCACTGTCCTGAATGGTCCCCATGTTTCACTTCACTAAAGAAGAGATTAATTTGTAGAAAGGCTTCAGCACATTCCTGGGTTGCCCAAGTGCACTTCTTTTCATAGAACAGGCTTTTGATTTTGCGCTTTAAATCAAAGGCAGAGAGCAAAAATTCCAAGTATGTATGAGCTTCCGACCTTTAAAAAAAACAGGATTGTTCAGATGGAATTCAACATAGAAATGCTCTACTCTATTACCCTTGTTAGTTTGATTCTTCTTCGAGATATACCCTTTCTTCTTTCTGCTAAATATCAGCTTTTCAATCAAGCTGGAGTTTGGCAAAGCATTAAAGATAAGTGAAGAGTTCTCCATTGGTAATTTATTCATATTGACATTTCATGGGACTCATGTCATTGGGAAAGACAGTGGTCCCCTTTAGGAAACCTGTTTGGCAGAAAATATATTAATACTACTTTCTGTGTCATAGGAGTTGAGGTGTTTATTTAGACACTGACACAGGCGCTATGAACAAAACTATGGTTTTTGGAGAAAACATTTTCTTAATACATGTTCACGCTTCTGAGCCACAGATTTATGAATTAGAGACATGAAAATCATCAAACACTTAAAATAGTGCCTTCAAATGATTGCTTTAAACAATCCTTAAATCCTCCTCATTCTACCATTTCTATTTTTTAACTTACAGATGTGTTGTACCAAAATCATAAGGCAAGCAAAACAAAGTGGTACTATTTGTCACAAGAAAAGCCTTAGACCATGTGAGATAGAGATGCTGTTTTGAATCTGTTTAGGGTGTGTGTTATAAAAAATCCTGAAAGGTCACGGGTTCCCTCTTAATGCACTCTTGACTTGGCATCCTGCTAATGGAACACATTTATAATGATGCTGGATTTTACTTTGCATTCCTTTCATTTGTTTCTGATATTTAAATGGATCTTCAACACTGATTTTATGCAATTTCCTTTCCATACCATGGGGCTGTCTTCTTGATGATGAAGCTTTTCAGAAACTCAGGTTTCCTTAGAGTTCCTGGTCAGGAAAACCACAGTATTTGGGAAACAAAATGAGCTAAGATGAGCTAGGCTTAGAAATTAGGCTTCACTTAGAATCACAGAACATGCCATATCCCATCCTCCTCTTTTTTTGTAGCCCTCCTCTAGGCTACAACCATAGATTCCATAAAGTAAAAATAAAGAAACATGGAATCAAGAAACACATGATCACCATGATTAATCCACACCACCCTGTGGCACACACAAATGAGGAATGAAACCAACCCATCAAGAAAAAGCATTTGCATAGAAAACAAGATGTCTATGTGGAAAGAAATCAATTACTAGAAAGTACATACCCTGACAATTTCTAAACAATACCTAGTCATGATTAATTTTAGCTTGAGAAATTCAACAAAGAAATATTGTCCATTCAGAATCCCCAATACTGCTGAGATCTTGGGATATTGCCAGTGGCTCAGCTACTATTCACAAAACCTGGCAGCCTAAGCTTGAAACTACACACTTTAAATCACCAGAAGAAGCTACCAGGGCTTAATTTCTCCAGTCTTTATAGCCATTCTGATTCCTTTGGTAAAAAAGGAAACAAGTTCTCCCTGCTCTACTTGCCATAGGAGTCTGGGTTTGTACATCAAACTCGCCCAGGCATTAGAGAAATGTAATTAACCCATCAAGTTGAAGAGAAACCAGAACTCAAATTCAAGACCTGGACCCATTTTTCCTGTGTCTTGATTTTGGGAAAATTGCTTATTCTCTCTTTTTCAGACTCAGTTTTCTCATGGTATAAAATGGGGTAATTATAGTGGTTGCTGACTCAGAGAATCATCTACAGAGCCAAAGTCTGACTATTGTACCAACAGCATCTTGTCACCCAGGAGTTTTCCCAGAAATGCAATTCTTAGGTTCTGTCCCAGAACTCAAACAAAATTGGAGATGGGAGAAGGATGTTAGCTATGAATTTATATTTTACAGCTCTCCAGGAGACTCATATGCATGCTAATGTTCAAAAAGCATTGATTTAAAACAGTCAATAAAATGTGAAACTCTTAGTATAGCCCCTGGTATACAATATGGTCTTAATATATGTTAACAATTATTTTTATTAGAGTGGAAAAGGGGAGCTAAAGTTTGACTTTGATCAATGATTCAGGAGCTCAGATGGCTTCAATGAACTACTAATAAAGACACTAGCTAGTTGCAAGCTAATCAGAAAAGGGTTACAGATTTGTCATTCCAGCCTTTTCATTTCCCAAGCTCTTCATTGTATTTCCAGGAATTTTTATTCCTCATGCCTATAAATCCATTCAATTATAAACTATAATGATTCTGTAACTCCTTAGGAATTGTTGTTCAATTTACATCATGGAAAACATGACTGGTTTGCAATGAAAAGGTCCACACCTATAGGGCAACATGAATCATACTTGAAAACAGGGAGTGGTTGGAGAAAGCGGTTGCATAAATGGTCCTTGAAATGTTAGAACAGCTAATAAACCCATCATGGCACCAGAAGAATGAATGCCAAGGACGCATGAGAATTTCTATGGGCACCATTTTAACTTGATAGGGATAAATTGTAGCCAGAGTATCATCTCAGCTACAGCTTCCTGGAACTAGACATGGAAAAAAGACTCTTATTAACTACTTCTGGACACTTTGAAGAACTCTTGAAAAATCACATAGCCCCCACCTTTATCCCAGAAAATACTATGCAAGGAAAAGTATAATCTTTAATATTTGAAAAACATTGATTATACCTATAACACCAGGATGTTTTACTCTTAGAAGATGGAATTCTTGAATTTAGAGTTTCAGTTGGACAAGCTTTTATGAATTCATAAGGACCTCAGGATATAAGTCTGATCTCTAAAGAGGGAATTACATCTCCAACAACTTATGTGAAGACTCCAATAATAAAATTCTACATTTCCAACTTCAATAGATGCCCATTATTTTATAATTACTTTATAAATTATATCTTTGTATATTTTCTATACAAACAACACTACCTTAATCCTGGACCTTTTATAAGTGTCCATATTAGATACCCAAACTTTATCACCCATACATTGCTTTTTATCAAAACTGATCATGATGGATAATTAATCCAATTAATAAAGAATGTTTAAAATAATTGGCAAACATATTTTTTCACATCAAAAGTATACACATGACATGTCTCTGCCCATCTTTACATTTCCTTTCTTTAAGTCAATTTTACCCACAATGTATCACCCATAATACATCTTGCAAAATTTTCAATTTATATTATAGTTTCTTTAAAATGAAGTAATGATTTACAATCACTTATGAAACATATTAGTTATATTTGCCTTAGAAATTTATGATTATTTTCTCTATGTTAATTGTCTCATCTAATTTTAAAAAACTTCCTTTAATAAGTCTGCCATTAGTTTGTGAAATGACATTATTTCTATAACAGCATTCTTCATATTTTTATTTAGTTAGTAGTTTTAACAAAATTACATAAGTAAAATAACAAGGAATACTGACATTACCATTTGTGGATCAAAAAGAACTGGGTTTGAGTAGCTGTACAGATCAAAGAGTTAGCTTAGCAGCGTGTCAACACATTAGGAAGAGGATTTCCAAGACTGAGTACTGAACGTGCTCTGTCAATATGCTTTACACTATGAACATAGAGCTGCATTTGATGAATTTATTATATAGAACTTAATTAAAAGTACTTTGGGAGAAATATTTTATTGTGGAAATATATGGTGACATATTATACTATAATATGTCAATATATATATATATATATATATATATATATATATATATATATATATATATATTCATCTTATACCTCCTATTAGAATGGGATCTTGCAAAGAGAAGCAGAAAAAGTCTGGGATCTGAAGTTAAATGCTCAAAATGTGCAGTTAAAACTAGTGATTAATTAATAAAAAGTTTACTTGAAGAATAATTTATGAACTTTGTTGAAAAGAACAGCTACTGGCTATGCTACACCAGATGCTAAAAGCAGTTTCTCCAAAGCTGAGACAAGATGTAAAGCATATATATCTACCCACCTGCTCCAGTCCTGACAATGGCATCCAATCAGCCTGCTGGATGAATAACTGACACATTGTACATGTATCTGATAAGGGCCAGTACCTAATTAAATTATGAAGTTCTATGTCATACTCTAGAGTATGATCTGCCAGAATTTTCCTAACTGAATATTTTATCTGGAATTGAGCCACATTTACAGAGTCTCTGAGAAAAGAAAAGACATTTATAAAGTCCTTGGTATATAGATAGTAAAAATAAATAATAATAATAATCTTTATATCCTAAATAACATTTCCTATACATAAACACAAGTTCCCAGAATTCTTAGGATCTTGTATATTCTAACCTTCTGTTCTACTAGTTACTGACCAACAATTTTCCAAAATAGCTGTGCCTATCCATTATTTCTTCACCACAGAGTTTCTGTTTCTCAGTACCCTCACAAATATTTGATATTGCTAGACTTTTTTTTTCAAAAAAAATTTTTCAGTTTCATGGTTTGTAATTATAGGTTGATTTGAATTTTTCAGCTCGCCCGTGAAGCTGAAAGTCTTGCTGTATAGGAGTTGTCTGTGCTTCTCTACCCATTTGTTTATGTCTTCTGTTCATTGCTGTAGTTGTATTTTTTTTAAAAATCTTTCATTTATTGATTCTTAAGGATTCCTTATCTTCTTGAACTTTCATCTTGACCCTGAAACATGGCTGTGATTTTCTTCCTTTACTGACAAGAATCCAAGGACTGAGAGACCAGGAGAGATGTGTAGGGTCATAGAGATAAAAATAATGAAGGACAATCTGAACCAACTCTATTTGACTCCAAAGTTCAGGAAGCTTCTGCTAAAAAAAATTGTCTTCAATTTTGTGAGTGCTTTCTTATTTCTGTACCACAAGCACCCTCTAGATTCTCTGCAAAGAGTAGTGTCAGTGTGAATTCCACAGGAAGAAAAAAAAAAGTGGGCAATTGAAAATGACCAAAGGAAGCTAAAATATTTTGAAATGGCAATAAACTAAACTAGGTACAAAACTGAAAGGGTGAAGGCTTTGGAGGAGACCTTTCTATTCTTCTTACTTTCAGCCATTATTACCACTCTCATCATTTAGAGGATAATAATACTGAAAGTTAAAAAAAAAATAATTGAACATTTGTTGAGCACTTAAGGTACACAAAATGCTGCAATAAGCACTTTTGGGGCACCATTTAATCATCATGAGTTAGAGAATCGATTCTGACTTGTTACATTGAAGAGAAAACCAAGTTTTAGAGGAGTGAGAGAAGTTTCTCCAAGACCGCATAACAGTAGTCCAGTTAAAACCAATTTGTTTGACTGGCTACCACAATTCTAAAAATTATACTTATATGTCACATGCCAACAATCAAAATACCTTGTCCAATAGTTGAGGTATCTTCATTCCAAGCACATACATTTATAATTTTCTTGTTGTCACATTATGTAACAGATGAATAGTCCAGTCATAGAGAATTCAGAAGGATCACTCTTCCTAAAAATGTCAAGCTTAATGGAGGGTAGTTTTCAAGAGAATTATTGTTGACATTTCACATGTTAAATGTATTATTATTATTATTATTATTATTATTATTATTATTATTATTTTGGAGAAAAAGTTTGGATTCTGAGTTTCAGAAGACTGTGACAAAGATTGTTTGCCTGAGAGCAGAGACAAGACCTATACCAATCTTTTGCTCTAATCTTTCTGCTCTAAAATTAAAACTTTTTTCCCCCAGACTCGGAGAAAACTGTTCATAAAGTTTGTAGAAAATTTTGGAAGTACTAACATACTTTTCAGATTAATTTTTAGTATTTAACTGATCTATCTGAAGCAAATCCCATTGCCACCTATGAAAAGTCAAACTCCTCCATGAACATTTTTGCAAATATTTTTGCCATCCTGAAATGTATTCATTATGTCATTTTTATATTAAATATAGCAATCAATTGATAACTAAGTGTTTTAAATCACATAATTATTTAACTTGATGACTTTTTGTTGACATCATCTTAAAATGCATGGGAAAGTATATTTCCATAGAGCCTAGAACAAATAGCCTCTGAGCAGACATCTGCACAGAGCAGGTGCTCAGTTAAAGTACTGAAGAAATGAATATGTGGCTAAATCTATAAAGGAACTAAATGTCATTACCACTCAGAATATTTCTCCTGGTGATTGTTTAGAGCTATTGCTCTACCCATTGGGACATATTTTTGTCCTAATGCAGTCTTTCATTCTCTCTCTCTCTCTTTTATTTATTTTTTTATTCAAAACCAAGATGGCACCTAAAGAAAAGAAAAAAACTGGGGCTGGGGTTATAGCTTGGCGGCAGAATGCTTGCCTCACACTCACAAAAATAACTAAATAAAATAAATAAATAAAGATATTGTGTCCATCTTTAAAAAAGAAAATAAAAGAAAGAACTATCATATGTTGACATATTTGAATGGAGCATTTCTTATATAAACACAATTGCCAAAAAATAGGAGTCTTCTTATCAACCCCACTTCTATAGGTGAAGAGACTAGTCCCAGAGAAGAAAACAATTTGCCTGAGAATGGGATGAGAATTTAAAACTATGTCTCTTAGAAATTTTTTGGTTTTGTGTGTGTGTGTGTGTGTGTGTGTGTGTGTGTGAGGAGTGTGTTTAGACTACTAGAAGACTACAGACAAGGAAGGAAGGAAACAGCACTTGTTGAAGGCATATTTAAATTAGAAACTATATATTTCAAAACCATCTGAGAAGTCATTATGTTAAATTATTTTCTACTATAGAGAGACTGAGTCACAGCTGAAATAAAACAAGGGTGAAAGGGAATGTTACTTACGGAGGCCAGTGTCAAGCAGATTGCAAACAGACCACTGCCTATCATGTTGTAAAAAAGATTCCAGCTACATTATTCAAAGTTATTTAGCATATTTAAAGGAATTTAATTTTGTATAATAAGTAACTATGGTAGACTTAATTTGGAAACAATTTTTCAGTCAACACCTGGGTGGTAGGAGTTTATAGAAGTCATAGCTCTTTGACGAACTAAGAATTCATAACACATGGTAAGACCTTAACTTGGGTTTGTTGAATAAATGTTTAATGAGACAGAATAAATAATATAAAGCATTTTTGAAAGAGTGCCTAGATATTTAAAGCATAGTCTATTTTCAACTCCTTGACAACAAAGCCACTTTCTGGCTACTGGATTATGGATCACCTATCCTATAAGCAGGTTATGTATTTCCAGAAGATACCACCCTCATTTTGTCAACAGTCTTCTCCAAGTGGTGAGTAAATCTTTATTTAGATTTACATTAAGTAAGGTCAAATGGGAAGAGTCTGCTGGGGACTCAGGTTGGCCGGAGTAAATGGTGAGAGAAGAGAGAAAGAGAGGACAGGATGGTTATGATCACCTGTGTGTGCCTAGAGGTAGGTACATTCATATGCACTGTGTGACACTGAGGAAGGAGAGCTAGAGATGGTACAATTGCCAGAGGAAGTAGTTGCTATCAAGCAATTTAGAAAGACATAGTTTTTTTTAATGGTGAATACAAAATAGTTTCAGAGCATTTACTAAATCTTACACAACTGTCCCAAGCCCTGGAGACCCAAAAAGGAACCCAACTAAGTCTCTGCCCTCAAGGAAATCCCATTCTACAGACAAAAATTTACAAGTATTGCTTTTTTGTACTTTCATGTTTTGGGGGGCTGCTAAATAAGTATGCATCACAATAATTCTCAAAATAGACAGTGGTTAATGAATTAGGATTAGATCTTGGGGTAGAAAAGAAATGTTCATGAAAAAAATGGCAATACAAAAATTAAATCTGAATTTTAGGTAATGATAATATACCCATGTCAGCTTCTTACTCTGCCTTGGAAATGTAAGGTTTCTATAATGACAAAAATTGAATGGAATATATATGGCAACTCCATTATCTTAATAGAATTTTTTTGTAGAAAAAAAAAAGTATTATAAAGGCAAGCATTAGCTTTTAAAAACCAAGGGCAAAAAGTGTTTAAAAACAAACAAAAAGTTAGGGTGTGGGGATGCTCTTCTCAGGAGTAAATAACTTGAAATGCAAAAGCCTGAAAACATACTACAGACAAGTGCAGGAATTTTATATGACCCCTTGTGAAAATCCTGAAAACCCATTCACATACTGGGCTGATTATCTGTGTCAGTGACCACAGCTATAATGAATACAGACAAGTTTATGACTGTAAAAGCAGAGTGAGATGAAGGTGAAACATGGATTTTGTCTTTGAAATAGGTGACAAAAGGTTCGACCATGTGAGAACTTATTTCCCAGACCTTGAGTATCACTTGCTGGAAATACATGCCTGGTGTGGAAAAAAGAAAAAAAAAATCTCAAAATAAAAACCATGTGTGAGTGAAGCACTATGAAAGGATAATTTATATCTCCAGGGATTTGGGAGAAGTAACTAAAATAGTCAAGGAAGGCTGCATTTGATTCATTTAATAAGAGTTGGAGTGAGAACCACTGGGCCATGCCCACTGCAATTATTTCTGTATTCCTAGACCCCAAAACATGGGAGGCATGAATGAATGAATAAATGAATTAATGAAAGAAAAAATATCATGGAAAAATGGAATGCTTAAATTGGTGGAAATGGTATAACGTAGTGTTCTAGTAGGGAAATACTTGCTCAGGAATGATTTTCTTTTTCTTTTTCTTTTTCTTTTGGAGTACCAGGGAATAAAGCCAGGGGCACTTAACCACTGAATCACACCCCAGGCTCTTTTTTAATTTTTTTTTTTTTTTTTTTGCACCGGGTTCTGTAGGTTCTGCTAAGTTGCTTAGGGCCTTGCCAAACTGCTGAGGTTGGATTTGAACTCTCAATCCTCCTGCCTCAGTCTCCCAAACTGCTGCAATTACAGGTGTGTGTTAGTGTTCCCGGCTCAAGAATGATTTTGATTTAAAAGGAAAAAAAAAAGATAAACAAGCGGTAAGAGGTTTAGAAAACAATAGGCCTTCAAAGAATTACATTTTAAATTCAAAATTAGATCTAGGCCTTCCATTTGTGTTGCGCTTTAAAGTGTTGTCTGGATTTGCCTACGTGATATGTTAAGCTTCATTCCTTCTCTGGTTGTGTGTGGTATGGAGAAAGTACTTCAAGTGAGAACATAAAAATTTGCATCTCGGCTTCACACTTAACCTCAACACACTTACCTCCCACAACTTCAGTAACTTCCTCAGTAACAGAGGGGATGAGAATATTTAACTCACTGATTTGCTGGAGGATTCAATCAGAGGTTTGTAACAATGCCTGGCAGAGCAGAGTGGCCAGGAAGGCAGGGACTATGATTTTATATACAGGAAAGTGAATGACAATTGATCATTATTGCTCTGATCTCTTCATAGGTTAATATTGACACTTTAACAACACCCCTGCAGGCTACTCTAATACAGGGATTTTAGAGAGGGAGAACAAGTAGGAAGTTCCCAAGCCATTGACAATCACAGCATTCAGATGACTGTCATTGAAACATATTCTTCACTACTTTTAGGATTTAGTCTGACAACTACTGAAAGATGCATATATTGGCTTCTGAATCCATAGACTATGATCGTTCTGCTTAGGCCAATTGGTATTACACAATGGTTTCATCCATGTAATATGTAGTTTTCAATATCAAATCCTTGAGATGATATAATAATATAATTCCCATCTTGAATTGAAAAATTCAAGTCAAGATCTGAATAGTGCCTCCTTATTTTCTCAAATGCAAAGGGTCTAGCAGGGTGATGGATAATTGGTAGGGCAGTTGGTCATTTGAGAAATCTTTTTGTAGTTGTTTTGTTAGTTAATGTTCAATTTTAATTTTTTTTGCTTCAAATACTCTACAAATCATGAAAATTCATTATTTCAAAATATATATACATACATACATGCATGCGGGGATTATTATACCCCAAACTTTTAAGTTCAGGAAAACTATCTTAAATGTCTCCATCTTGGGTATGCAGTGGTCTTAAGTCCTGGGCTTTTAGTTGCAAGAATGTCACCAAAGCTGGAGAAAAAATAACACTATTAGTCCTTAAGAAGTGTTCTTAATGTTACATTATTTAAATGCTCACAATAGAAATCTATGGATCTACTTAATCATTTCAGTTTTCCAGATAAAGAAATACAACTGAGAGAGGTTAAATGACTTGTTCAAAGTAACAAAGCAAGTTAGTAAGCCTTTTAACTCTGCATCTAGAAATTTTCAACCCTATGCCCTACTGTTAATACCTCGGTGTGAATTAATTTTAATTAGCACATTCTTCCTAGGGCTATTGGATTTTAAAAGAACATAGCAAGTTAAAGGACTCATTTATTAAGGCTGGAATTTAAGACAGTATTGTTCTTGAGTAGGTAGATATTTCAAGGAAGCAAAGGACCTTTCGGTTGTTCTACAACTTATATAAAATGTAAGTGAAGAATACCTTCTTACAGGTAAGATTTATTTTGATGGTATCATTCACCTGTGACCCTGACTTATTAGTAATGTTATGCATATTGAAATTCCTAAATAATTTAAGGTTCTTTATAGCCACTATAATCATGAGTCAGAACAGCAGTGGAACAATTACCTTCTGTCATAGTGATTATTGGCAGAACAATAATCTAGAAGACCACAGGCTATAATTTGAAATCTTGGATATCCTAATAATTCTATAATGCTCCTACCACTGAATCTGTTGTCTTAAAAGCCAGAAAGTGATTATTCCTCATGTCAGTAAACCAGATTTAATTTATATAGAGATTCAAGAAGACTGACTTTGAAAGAAACAAAACCTATTGATGTAGTTTGAGTTTAGAGTGATTTGGACAATATGTTGATAGGAAGGAGGTTTATTTGCAGAGATATTTAATAATTTGAACTTTGAATTTCTCTGTCATGAATGAATAAAGGTACAATAAAGAAGCTATGCACCGTGTTGTTGTTGTTGTTTTATTTTTCTGAATACCCAAAATGGTTTCAGGAAAGAATAATTGGCAATGAAATAGAGATGATAATGATGAGGATGAGGATGCTTTTGTAGTGAGATTAGTGTGGTGAGATTAGAGAGTACCATGGAAAACTGTCAAGAACATTGAACTACATGTTACAAGACTGAACCTGGGCCTGCTTCTGCTGCTTGCCAGCCTTGTGACTTTGGCAAGGTATCTGGTCTACTTAAGTCTCAGTATACTTATCCATAAATTGGCTAACACATCAGACTCCAAATCTTTACATTCCCTCCGTGGTATAAAATATTTCTTGCTGAACAGGTAAGATGGCAGATAGGCACACTCATCTAGTTAAACATTCATATTGAGCTTCATGCTCTGGAATCAAAGGGGATTATAGACTCTGAGTCCCAGTCATACTCTACATCCTCAGGGCTGAAACCGTCCAAGACAGAGGCAAATTCATTTATAAGAGTAGGAGCATGGGGAGTGGTTAAAAGAATGGACTCCAGAAACAAACTTCCTAAGTGGGAATCGCCTCTCTATATATGAGCTTGGAGAAGTCACTAAGTTTCTCTGTGCCTCACTTTCTTAGCTCTGTAGACCCAGTTCCTCAGTATTCTCAGCTGCAAACTAGATGCGACCCTAGCTCGTAATTCATACATATTTATGTTAATATATGAGGTGATTTTAAAAAAAGTCATTTTACCATGTGTGCGATATTAATATTTATTAAACAAAATAAGTACAATAAATGGTTTAACGGGAGTGCACACCAATGGTTCTGAACTGGAACACCACCAGGGGCAATAACTAAAGATGCTTTTGGTTGTCACAAGGTATTAGTAGCCTTTGGTGAATAGAGAGTAGGAATGTGGATAAATATCTCACAGTAAAGAGGACAGGTACCCATAAGAAAAAATTATCTGGCACCATATCTCAATAATGCTAATGTTGAGAAAATTTGGTATATGCAGAATACCAAGATAAAATTAATGAAAAAGAATTCAGTTTTACCGGGGTTGTCAGGGGACAGGAGGTCTTGTAGGCGTGGCAGTAAATGGGTGCTTAAGAAAATACCACAAGGCCCTTTGGAGAACACCATGACCAAAGCCACTGATATGAGGGCCTACTCTGTGCCAGCTGTGGCCAGAGGCTGTGGGAATTTAAAACTGGTTAAATTACTACCTGTGATATCAAAAACTCAGAATCAATGGCAAAGAGATTTTACTTTATAATTAATACTCTGCATTACTAATTCATTTGTCCTCATGACAATTTAAGATAACTATTATCACTCCCATCTTATAGATAAGAAAACAAAAACAGAAAGTTTGCGAAACTTGCCCAAAACTTGCACAGCTAGCAATGACTGTAGTATAACTTCTGGTTAAATTAATCATTCAAAATGTGCTATTTGTAGATCACATAAAACAAATGGGAAAAAATGTAGCTGCTAGTTAACAAAACACAAATAAATAAGACAGCTACCATAGCAATGGGAAATGATGCTTAATTTTTATACCCCTAAATCCTTTCAGTAAACAATGAAGTCTATACAGAGAGGGAAATTTAACCCTATGTTCCTTTTAAGCCAAAGTAAGAAGGAATATATTCATCATAGTCATGCATCACTTACAGATGGGGATATACTCTGAGAAGTGCATGGTAGGCCATTTTGTGGTTGTGAAAACATCACAGAGTGTTCCTACATGAACTGAGATGGCTGCAAGGTCACCAGGTAACACAATCTTAGGGGAACACCATGCTCTCTGCAGTCCACTGTTGACGGAACATCATTATACAGCACATGACTATACATAGATATTGTTGTCTGATAAAATGAAATCAACTATTCAAGAGACAGTAAATGCTCCCTAGGATCTCTTTTCTGAAAGGAGTTTGCAGTACGGGACACTGTTGTTCAAGGAAAAATGAAGATTATTAGTCAGATACATCAAGCCATGTGCTCAAGCAAGATCAGATTAATCTTTCTCTCATAATTAATGTTAGCCATTTTAGGATGCTGGGAGATTTCCTAACTTCTATTCATCTTGACTTTAAAAATATAGTGTTTGATCAGTATACAAAGAGCATATTTGATGATCAAAGAATACAAAGTTTCAGTTATTCAAAATAATCTTTGGAGAGCTGATATACAGGAGAGTGCTCAGAGCTAACAATACTGTACATATTCTTAAAATTTTCCAAGACATACATCTTGTGTTCCATGTTCTTACAAATACACACACACACAAATACACACACACATACACAAACACATAATCAAAACTATAAAAGTGGTGGGAGGAAATTTTGAGAGATGACGGATATATTTACGGCATTGATAGGGTGATGGTTTCATTGGTGTGTATTGTTGCTTAAACTCACTGAGTTGTGTGTATTAATAAGTACAGTTTTTTACATGTCCTTTACACTTCAATAAAGTGGTTTAAGAATACACATGTTCTTATATATATTTCATAAAACAGAATGCTTCCTTAGTGATCCTCACATTGCCATGTTGGTTTAACTCAGCTGGAAACCTTGAAGCACTGTTGAGGGTCTGTTGCTAAGAATTAAGCCACTGATGGATGAATGGAAGAATGTCACCTCCTTCTCCATGAAGGGCCTTTCCTCTCAGTTGGACAGCTACGGGCTCAATTTCTCTCTCTCTCTCTAAACCAAGGAAAACCTTTTAATTATTACTTAAACAACTGCATTAGACAAATCCAAAAATAGATTGCCATGGGAGTTTTTTTTTCTCTAAAAGGAATGACAATCATTTACCACAAGTATATGTTTGGTATATATTCTGCTTATGCCTGGGGCTCCCCAACCTTGTGGAAAAGAACATAAAATTATTGTATTGGCAATACTGTTCAGTGGTGAATTTTTATTTTTTATCCAACCAACACGTATTGAAACTAAGTTGAGCTGGTCCCCTTTCTAACTTGATAACCACCTTTTAAGAAAACTTTTCAAAACCACATTGACCCATTACCCAGGTAGATGGTAGAAGAGTAAACTGTTATGTAATGTGTATGCAAAAAGAGCACACATTCATTCAACAGCCATTTATCTAGTGCATACTGCACCCCAGAGTTTGTACTGAAATCACACAGTGTGCAGAAACACAGAGTTTCTCTAAGACACATTTATCAACATTTATTTCATTTTTCTCCTGACACCTGTGAGCTCACTTCTCAGTAGGCAAATTGATTTTTCAGCTGCTTTTCTATAGGGCAATGGCTCTCAAATACCTTCACTCGATACAAAGCTGCTATAAACTAGAAGAAGACTTGCAAAACTGCAAGGTAAACCCTGAGCCCTAAAGCTATTAGACACCAGCGCAATTCATATCCACTCAGGTGTTTTATTTACCAACTCACAAGCATACAGTGAAGTGAAAAGTCTAACAAATGTGTCTTCTTTTCTCCCAGCAGTCAAATCCCTCAGCACTGTGGTTTGCTGGAAAAATAAAACCGTAATGCACTTTCCAATCTCTGCTGATCTTATCAGCAGGGCTGTAAGAGTATCCCCCCACCAGCACACACACCCTGGCTTTTCCTTTTCTTTCTCCTCCATTCCTCAAACTAGTTCTTGGAGAAACTCTTAATAGAACTGAATCAAAGACGGGAGCTGTGCTGCTCTCTACAACAAACCAAATGTCACCCTGTTGTGCTGTTTGAACTGAGAGGTTCAGACATTCATAGAGGAGCAGCAGGCCCTGTCAGGGCCACAGATCAGCGAGTCAGAACTTTAAAAAACAGAAAGAAAGAAAGAAAAGAAAAATGTGGAAAGCAAGCTGGAAGAGGTTACTGTTCCCATACTTGAAAGGCAATAGACAAGCAGGTTTGAGTTAAGTCCATTTGACACTTCTCAACTCCTGGAAAGCCAGGTGTTTTTAAAGCTGGCTTTTGTGATCCCAGGGTTCTATAAGGGAAGCTAAGAAATAGATGAGTGAGTAGCTTTCCTGACTCCAAATTCAGTGTGGTTGCTTGTGGGGATAATGCATTCAAAAGTCAATGATATCTGTTTGCTTCTAATTGAAGAGAAGAGGAGTTACAAATACTGTCTCTTTTCTCTTCTTACCTCTGAGTGGTGACAGACTGCCCTATCTTGTATCTTGGCTTTATAAAATTTGTCTGAAAGTCTTCCTCATGGAAATCAGGCTGGCAGTCTGAGGCTCAGCAGAGCCCAGCAACACGGCCTGGCCTTCTGTTTGAAAAGTTTGGACAGATAAACAAGTCTTGGCTGGAATCCCTGGTTAAGCAATCATCAACACCTCCCTACAACTGCCAAATCCGATGCAAATAGTCTGATCCCAATGTCTGAGGTCCCAACCATGAGAATGTGGTGACAATCCCAGCCACTGATCCCTAGGAGAGCTGTTCTCAGAGGCACCTCCCATTCAGCCCTTCCAAGAAGGTAACTGGAAGTTGCTAGGCAGCGACTCTCTGGAAGGAGATGACTGGTCTTCACATTACTTTAAGAAGTTCATCAACATGGAACCAAGACTATCCCTTAAGACCATTAATGAAGAATTTCATTAAGAAATGGACAGTTTGTAACACATGCTTTCTCCCTGTGAGCATGGCCAGAAGTTAAAAGTTTATTATTTTTTTTTAAACAAAATATATGATATATGCTGTGTAAACTGAAATGTCTTGTTTAGAGTTACTTAAAAAGACAAAGTTCTGAAGTACTAACTGCAAAGATAGCCTGGTTTAAAAAGAGAAGAGCATGTGAGATCATGGAAACATGAAAGAGAGAGAGAGAAAAAAAATAAAGATATAAAGTAGCATATACTTAAAATTATCAGCATTTGTAGAGGTAATGAATAGAATATAGGGTATCAAGAAAAGTTAATGTGGATATGAATCTCTAAAAATAGTTTGTCTTTTTTTCCATTGAAGGAATATTCATTCAAATAATAGAACTGTCTGAAAAGTCTGATTGTTTACATTCAATCCAGGGACTATGCATTTCCCCTGTGTGGCCATCTGCTTCCATATTTTACTTGACAAAAGTTACTGGGTGAATTTAGAAAGCTGTGTTGGAAATGAAGTCTATCGGCTTTACAGCTAAACCTACTTTACTTCTAAATTCTGGGTCCAATATAATTCAGTTTTCTCATCTAGAAAAATGGGATTAATAATATCAATCCTGAAAGATGGTCGTAATGATTAAACACATCATGTCCCAAAGTAATGAAAGCTAACACTTACTGCGATCTTATTTTGTACCCCACACTGCACTAAGTACTTTTCATGTATCAACTTGAGTATAATCTTCTCAACTACCCCATGTGGTCCAAGCTGTTATAACCTCTAATTTTGTAACTGTTAAGTAAATGGCGCCTTCAGTTTTTTAAACAAGTTCTTCACTCTGCTTGGCATTTGTCTTCAGAAACAAAGGCTTTGAAAGACTCTCCCTTTCATGGAGTCATTTAGGATACAGTCACATTATCTGCCCAGGTTCCCCGCAGCATGTCTTGCCTGAAGGACTCCAAGCTGAGTGTGGGAGAATTTACCAAGGAGAAAAACAATTGACTTTTACCTGGGTGACAGCAATTATGCAGAATGACAAAAGGAGCAGTTAAGTTACAAGTTAAGGATGATAATTCACTCTCCCCAGGGACTGTCACTCAGAAAGCCTCTGAGAGAATATAATAGCAAAACAATGGCAAGCTCTATTGTTAAAAGTCATGTCCCCATAATGCCTTGGCATTCTGAAACAATAAGGCCAAAAATTGTAGTCTGCTCTCCCTGGAAAGCTCTCCAAGCATGTATGCAATATCTCAAGCTGTCACTTCTTGGAGACCCACCACCAAATGGGTCACCAGGTCAGTTCTGTTAGCCATGATGGCTCTGCAGGACCCTCCAAACCTCCAGATAACTTACTTGAAACCTGAATTCACCAATTGCTTTTAACATACATGAACCAAGGAATTGGAGAAACCTGGATAATTCAAAATGTAGCTTTCCTCCACATAGGCAGGGGAGTGTGGGCAGCATTGGGGGAGTTGAGTATGATGATGTAAGGTGTTTGCTGAAACAAACTGCAATAATTATTAGTTTTTCACTTTGTAGAATAGAACATTTAGAAAGAAAGTCATCAAATAAGTAGAACTAAATTACAGATGCCCATAGCTCCAGAAGTCGAAACAGTTGGCTGATTTCTGATTCATTCATTTCATTTGCTAGTTGCTGTAGTTGTAAAGGCAGTATTGCATTAGTTCACAGTTAGTTGGTGTGACAGTGGCACATTTATTGCTTGAGATCCATAAATACAGCACTAGTCAGTTTTGCATCACTATAATGAAATATCTGACACAGACTACCCATGAAAAAGAAGAGTTTTATTTAGCTCATAGTTTGAGTGGATTAAAGTCCAAATAGCAAGCCATATGAAGCTCTTGGTAAAGGCTGGCCCTTTGGCTGGTGTAGTTAGCAACAGCAGGATCAAGGAAGTAATTGCATCTCCAATCAGGAGAGAGGAATGGAGGGACAGGCTTGTTCCTTTTATAATAACTCCCTGCAATATTCAGGGGCTCTCTGAACCACTACCAAATGGTTGTATGAGAAACTCCCTCCCACCCCCATTCACCTAAATACCTTCCACTAGGCCCCACACCTTAAAGGTTCCACTACCTCCAGTTAGCACCATTCTAGGGATCAAGCTTTTAACACATGAATTTCTGGGGAAGAAAATTAAACCAGAGCCAAACTATAGCCGGAGAGTGACAGGTTTTGCTGATTTGTTATGCTATGCATATTATTCAGCATAAAGATAGGGAGCCAGCCTACCTGGGTCCAAGTCCTTGTTCTCTCACTTTTTGATCTTTGATAAGTAAATTTCTTAAACACTCTATGCCTCAGTTTCTGGAGCTATAAAATAGAGATATATGAATTAATATCTGTCAAACGCTTCAAACAGTGCCCATGTATGATAATCACAGGGTAAACATGAATTCATATTATTAATTATTTAACACTTTCAACACCTAATCATTTTAACTTTATTGAGAATGAAACTGGTGCTCAGAGAAGCTCCATAATCTCCCCAGGTTCAGATGGAAGAGCTGGAACAGAAACCCTACTCACTCATCTGGATGGAAATTCCAGATTTTTCACTACTGAATTCCATTTCTTTAAGAGTAGGAGCTTTCAGGAGCAGATGTGACCTTGAGGAAATTTTCTGGTAATTCTGCTAAACTTAGTTTCCTTATCTACAAAATGAGGAGCATCAAAACAGCTAATTTACAAACAGAAGTAAGGATTCAAAGAGATTGCTATGACAAGAAACTAGCAAAAAAATCATCTCATCTGAGTTCTTTGTCATTCATAAACGAAGGTGCTCTGTTTGCAGGCACCTGGAAGTCCTGGTTTAACACGTGCGTTGCTTTTGCAGGTAAGCATTGGACAGATTTATGGGAGAATTTATGCATTTTGTTTTTTACAAAAACTTTCTTTTGAGAAAAATACTATCATTACTTGAAGAATTTCAATTAAACTTATGCAGTTTAAAATCATATGAAACTCTGTAACACTCAAAATTATTATGCCTCTGGTACTTTTTGATCTTGTGAGCTTAAAATTTCAAATGTTAGAAGAATGTGGCAGTTTTACTTTTAGGAATATGTCCCAGGGACAAGGAAACTAGGCTGCTGTAGGCTTGGAAGTCTGTACTCTGAACAATAGGTTTCCATTAAGTACTAATTGGGTACTATGTTTTTCCAGAAGGCCTGACCTCTTAATTCAACCACAGTGGGGGAGAAACATCAATACACAACTTTGGGAACATTCATACCATAATATGCAGACTTCACTGATCTGTATCCTCCATAGGATGGACTTTTGCACAAAAGGTCAATATCATTGATATTGTGTCTTTATTGTCAAATGCAATATTAGAAGATAGCAAGTGTCAGTAAGTCAGTTTTCAAAAAGAAATAAAGAAGAAAATGAGCAACCTATTAAAACATATTTTGAGCCTATCAATTTTATTTAAACAATAGTCTAGCCCTTAACATAGAAATAGAAGCTTGGAGAAATCAAGGCAAGAATACCAGGGTAAAGCCAAAAACCCTCCATGTCAGTTATTCTTTTAGCACAGTCACCTGAAAAACCTCATATAGATATATAATGATTCATTCTATCCAACCCCAAAATTAGAATATATAACTTAGAGGTCAAAGTCCAAGGATATGCATCCATTTATCCTTTAATATAGGAGATATACCAAATATCTCCTATATGTAAAGGGTCTTAGTCAGTATGGATTCAGATGGAAAGCAGTAGAGTCACAACACAATCTTCTCAAAGTGCTTATAACTTAGAATTAACTCTGATCCCAAACAAAGAAATCAAATAAAATTAATCACTGTATGATGGTTGCTCTATAGAAAAACAGTAGTATAGGTTCTGCCATAGCCTGAGAGTGTTTGGGGACATTCTTCCATGTTATTCAGATGTTTCTTCCATTGAAAACCACTGAAGTGGGTCTTATATTCTTCTGACTCTCATTTTTTCATGTTTGGGTGTTTTCCCATACATAGAACTCAGTATTTAAAAACACTTTCATGTTTCTTCTTACAGTGGACTGAAGGCTTTCCAAGGTCTGTATGTAAGTGGAACAAGGTAAGCATGGAGCTGTGGTTGGATCCCAATACAATGGAGAAGCAGCCAGGTCAGTATATAAACATGTAAACTGCTATTATCATGAACGATAAGTCTATCAAACAAGAATCTATACAATTCCCGCCAAGTGTGGAGGTATGTGCCGGTAATCCCAGTGGCTTGGGAGGCTGAGGCAGGAGGATCATGAATTTATAGCCATCCCCAGCAACTTAGCATGGCCCTAAGCATCTCAGAAAGACCTTGTCTTAAAATAAAATATATATTAACAAAAGGGCTTGGAACATGGCTCAGTGGTTAAGTGCTACTGGATTTAATCCCTAGTACAAAAACAAACAAACAAAAAACTATAAAAATTCCCAATGAAACCCTAGCCACTTTCAAGCTGGCCTATAATTCTCTTTGAACCATCAAAATAACAAATATCATGGAAAAATTTTTTGAAATCCATCTTTAGGGTTCTAGCTTAATAATAGACCATAATAAATTACATCTTATCTAAATGGCCTTATTTCTTACATTTTTCCATTCTAATCCTCCTATAGCATCATGGGTAGGATTAATAATCAGAGCTTTTCATGATGTCAGTGAATGCTCAAGAATCATCTGAAATCCCTAATAAAATTGGAGCTCTAATCCTTCACAGTCCACAGTGATAAGAACTAAGCCTTATTTAAAGGAAAGTATATGGATTCAATGCAACCACACAGTTTTCTGAAAATCAGTTGTCTTAATTACACGGTATGGAACCTGTTCACTTCTGAAGAATTTGGCAGGGCTGGAGGGCATTCTGAGTTTGTTGCTATGGGTGGGCTCAGAAGCAAATAATTTGAGTGTTTCTGCTAGAGGAATTAACCCCGAGTGGAAGGACCCACCTTCCTCAGGCTTGTGTTTCCCTGTCCCTCTTCTCGTCCATTCCGAGATCACAGTGTGGGAGGGGCAGTAGAAGAACCATCCTGAAGATTTGTCATTTGAGGGTCATTTTGAGCAGAGATAGGAAATTCCTTCTCTAGATGAGAAATCTCTCTCAAGGGCTTCATGTAGTGATCTTTCTATTGTTTACTACATCCTCCTGCTTTCCCTGTCCTGCATTCCAAAGGTTTCTGCTACCAACACTGCTGATATTGGATAAGTTTACATTTGACAGCCCCCAGCTTCCATTTTATCTCTACTTCTTTACAGTGGAACAGTCCACTCCCATGATAATGCTAAGATCCCTTGTTTTGCTTTGGGTATTTTGTGGGGTATACTATTTTTTTTTTTTAAATCCAAGGCTATTTGTTACTTTTATTGTGTTGTCTGTTTCTTTCAAGTATACCACAAATTCCTTTCTCCAATGGCAATATGAGCCTTTCATAGATTTCTCTGGGTCTTTTATCTTAGCTTTCTTATAAACATAGAGATGAACAAAATGTCAAATTCTGAGTCAGTATGCTATGGTCTAAAGAGCACCAAATTGGATTTGAATCCCAGCTTTGCTTTCCGATGACCTTGAGCATGTGAAAGTCAAGCAAGGAATTACATATGAAGACATATCTAGTTACTTATAGATCTCTCTCTAAATCTTGAAAATCTGTATTTCTGTGATGATCCTAGGAACATATGTAGCATAATTTTTAAAACATGCTCCAAAATGGAACAATTTGCTAGCTATTTGTGAGATAGTTTTTATTTCTAAATCAGGATAATAGCACCCGTCTTTTTTGAGGCAACAACGTAAGTTAAGTTGGGGTTAGAAAGCTACATCTCTGTATTTAACCAGATGTTAAATAACATTTCTGAGTGACAGTTCCCTCAATTTTAGAACACAGGGAGAATGTCTTTTCTCCATGATTTTTGTGAGATTAAACAAGATAATGTATGTGAAAATGCCTGGCATGAGATCTGACACAGAGGGGTCAGAAAATAAATGATAGCAATTCTTACAATTATTGACACAAAGCTTTGTTCTTTTCAGAGCTCATTTATATACATTATTTCATGCTATCAGACTAAGCTAATGCTGCCAAGAAATTTCATGTAAACATATATCCAGGGTCAGTGACATTGTAAAATTCCTATTCTGAAATGAAGACTCTCAGGCCGATTTTAACTTGTAGCAATAAACTCCTTCAATCTGTTTCATTCATTCAAATATCTCCTTGACCCAACAGCCTTGTAACAAGGCTGTCATATTTTATTTATGCAGTCATTAATATGGCAAATATTTAGCAAGTAGAAACTATGTGCCTGCATATTATTTTATCAAAAGCTAGTTTCTTTTATATTCAAAAAGGGCCAAGGAAACAGATTACTTTAGTATACCAATGTGTTTAGTGGGGGAGCTAGATTATTTTTAAAGAGAACAGGAAAAATGAAAAGATCTCAGTAATTGTTAAGATTAATTTATTAAAAAATATTTGAGTAACTGTAAAAATAGTACATTACATTTTCACAGTATATTAATATCCACAAAACTATTTTTCTAAAACATCTCATGGGCCTATCCACTTTGCTTCAAACCCACTAAAATCTCTTGACTTCACAGTCACCTTTACTTTGCTCCTGGGGATTGAACCCAGGGCCTCACACATGCTAGGCAAGCATCTATCACATAAAACATACCCAGCCCTTTCTTATTTTATTTTAAGGCAGCATCTTGTAAATTGTCCAGCCTGGCCTGGAACTTGTGGTTTTTCTGCATTGGCATCCTGAGGAGCTGGGATTATAGGCCTGTGCCACCATGCCCTGCACAGCCACCCTCATTAACAAGCCAAGAGTCTCAACAACATGCCCAGTCATGTGATCACTTAACTTCCTGGTTCAAGGTCTTCTCATGTCCTTGGGACACCTCTCAATGTGTGTCCAACAGCTGCTCCTGCCCTTGCTAACTATGTCAAGGCACAGGCAAATCGGGGCCTCTCTGAAGCAGGCAAGGCTGGTTTCTGCCTCCGGAATTTCACATTCATTATTCACTGTATCTGAAATATGCTTTCCTCCCATCTTCTTGAGCTGACATCTTCATATTAATTGGATATCAGCTGCCTTAAATATGATGAAGTTGCCTTCTCTCCCTATTGTCACTATGACACTCTGAATCCACTGGGGGCCAGAAAGTGATACCCCAAAGCCTGAAGCTATAGCATTCTTAACTGGAAAAACAGTCATAGAATCAAAGTCTCTTTGACCTTCCTACCACCCCATCTCTTGTTTTTCTTTCTTTCCCATGGGGACAGGAAATGGTGTTCTCTAATATTCCTATACCTGCTTTAAGATGGAATCTGCCAAAGAGAACATGGCTACCCTTCATTCCCTCCCTGAAATCTCATCATCTCTCACATAAGACTGAGGAAAGTAACCAAACCTGAACAGATTTTGTCACAAGACATCTTCTGACTCATTCAAATTCCAAAGGAAATCATTTACAAGCCAATAGCTGTCTCCTAGATCACATATTTCTCCTTAAAATTACCTATATTTCCCACCTGCCCCTGCCCTAGGAAGAAGGATATCTAAGGATCTAAACCTCACCAAGTGATTGGGTGCTCATTGTTCTACTCTTCCCCTATATACACTTCATAAAATTGTACACTCTTTTTCCCTTTGTCTGCCTAATGTCAATTTATTCCACTAAACTTTCAGAGAGCAATAGATAAGTTTTCCCTTTACTCCTAAGCTTCTATTTCTGTTTTTCATTTACCATAGCTATAAAAATATCATCTATTTGTGTACCCACACAAATTGTCTAACTTCTCCACTAGAATGTCAACTCCATGAAAGCAAGGTTGGTTCTTACTTCTTCACTGACATATACCTGTGGCACAGAGAAATCAGGATGGATAAATCACATAACCTATAGGCAACTATAAGAGTCTTGTGTGCAGTATTTAGAGTGAATATAGTTTTCTGACTTCTATTCTGCATCTGATTACATTTCCTAGTAGCAAATTGGTCCCATCTCTCTAGAGTTCTGGGTCTATTTCTAAAACAAGATATTCACTCATCAATAGTTAACGATCCAAGAGTTAAAGTGTGTTTTAGTCAGCTTTTTTAGTGCTGTGACTAAAAGAATCCACCAGAACAATTGTGAGGAGAAAGAGTTTATTTAAGGGCTCACAGCTTCAGAGGTCTCAGTCCACAGACAGCTGGATCCATTTCTCAAGGTTCAAGATGAGGAAGGGCATCATGGAGGAATAGTGTGGTAGAAGAATCAGCTCACATGATGATCAGAAAGCAGAGAGAGAAAGAGTCCATTCACCACATACAAAATATATACCCCAAATCCTAGCCCCTAATGTCCCATCCCCTCCAGCCACACCCCACCTGCCTTCAGTAACCACTCAATTAATCCCATCATGTGATTAGTTCACTACTGGATTAAGGCTCTTGTAACACAATCATTTCTTCTCTGAACTTTCTTGCATTGTCTCACACGTGAAATTTTGGGAGACACCTCACATCCAAACCATAATATACTGCAAGACAACAAAAGCCCCCAAATGCAGTAAGTTTGAATACAATTGTGTGTCTAAGTCACCAGAGATAATAAGTGCCCTGTCCCCTCTTTGTTCTTTGAGTTCATGTTGTTCAACTCTTTAAGGTTATTTGATTTTTTTCTTTAATTAAGTGTCATAACCAAGGGTCTCCTGAAATGACTGTATTCTATGTACTTCTTTTGCAAATTAAAGTTATATTTACTGAGCTCTCTTTTGACCATTTCTTAAATTGCTCTAAATACACTTAAAATAAATGTAGCTACAATACTGATGATTTTGAAAATCATACTGTAGAGGGGGGAGAGAAGCCTCACACAAAATGGTACTCTTCTGAGAAAATCTTCACTTTTAGGAGTTACTAAAAGAAAGTAGTTTATAAGATATATTTCACCATATTTTTATAGCATTTTAATTTATATTTAAAAATTATATTGAAAATTCTATTTGTCCTAAATTTTTTTTTTTTACAAATTCTGTTAACAATTCGTCTTCTCCATCTTCTCTACAAAACAACACCCTCAAATCTCTTAAGTAAGCTCACTTTTTTTTTCTCTGAAATATGTTGGAAAGGCTTGCATCCTTGAGAAAATGGTCTGAATGAAAAATCTCAAGACAGTTCTCTTCCTACTATATGTTAGTCCTGATATATGTGGGACCATTGCTACCTGGGGCTTTGGGAGATAAAATCTAAAGAGCAGCCTTTTGAGTCTAATTGCCTTTCTGTGGATCACTGCTCTGTCTTTGTTCTCATTTTACATGCCCAGTGTCACAGAGCTAGAAAGTCCTTCAGTTGTATGACTCCACACGCTATTCCTTATTACAGGCTAGGCAGGATACACATAAAGTGGTACTCAGTGTCAATCAAGTAGCACAAATGCTTCTGGAATTAAAGAAGGCAAAATGAAAATATTTGAAGTAGTCATGCAAAGCAAAATGTAGGCAAAGGTAGCATAAAACCACCATGAGGAAACACGATGGGAAAAATATATATTTTAAAGATAAAAATAGAAATGAGTAAAATGGTAAATCCAGTATGAATTGTAAAAAATACCTAGTGTTAATTTTATATAAAAGTAATAGAATAGTTACAGTTACTACTAACTAGGAGAAAATCAAGAGGAGAAAACACAAATTTTTGGAAAGCAGGAACTATTAAATAACAGCTGCCGGAGTCAAATGCTTTGAACTAAGCTCTTACACCATGTCCCAGCAGACCAGTTGTTATTGTCTGGATTTGGAACATCCCTGAAAGCTCATGTGTTCAAAGCTTGGTCCCCAGCTGGTGGTGCTATTGGGAGGTGGAGGAAACTTTAGGAGTCAGGGCCTCTTTGGTCACTGGGAATGTATCTTTGAAGATGCATTTTTCCCCTGGACAATTCCCATCCCCCCTTCCAGCCATCATGAGTTGAACATTTTTGCTCCATCACATCTGACATTGTGTTCTGCCTACCACAAGCCCACGGTGATGGAACTAAATGATTATGAACTGAAACCTCTGAATGGATGGGCCAAAATAATTGTTTCTTCCTTGAAGTAACTTTTCTTAGGTATTTTGTCACAGTACCAGAAAGCTGATTAAGATAGCAGACTAAAACTCACAATGGATTCACAGCCTAAAGTTCCATGTCACTAACATGAAACTGAGCTATTAACCTCAACTTCTAAGAAATCAGGATTAGAGAGTTAATAATAGAATTTCTAAAACAGGCCAGTTTAAATTGGCATAAGAATGAAGTTTGCTCTGCTTTAATCCTTACACACAGAAAGTAATACAATGTTAGCTGATTGGATATTTTCCTATTGTTCTATCCCCATCTTACAGTCAAAATAACTTTGATATGCTCAATCTATTTTTTGTTCTTTTGTTTTGCTTTTTCAACATTAAGACCAAGTTCTTCCACTCAGTTCATCAGAACACTCACTTTATTTTATAAAATAAGGTGTTGCTGAATACAAGAATCAAAATAAGGTCCCACAAGATCTTTACACTAAATGTTTATAATTCTTTTTTTGACAGGTGTTATACTAAGAAATCATTAATAAATGTAACGAGGTTATAGAATGAAAAGTTAATATTTATGAGTTAACTGCCTTCCTATCTGACATGCAAGAGGGATTTGAAGTAAAAAACACAAAGCATACACACTAGCACTTCCAAAATAAAGCACGTGGGTGTAAATTTAACATAATATGTACAATATCTTACTGAGGAAAACTATAAAACTTTAAGAAGAGACATCAAAGAACTGCATAAATGAGAGTTGTTCCATGTTCATAGATAAGAAGGCTGAATATTGACAACAAGTCAGTTCTTCCTAGCTTGATCTATAGATTTAATACAATTGCAATAAAACTTGGCTAATTATTCTGTGGATGCCACCAAGCTGATCCTAAGATTTACCTCACAGGCAAAAGACTCAGAATAGCCAACTTGATATTAAAGAACAAAGTTGGAGAATTAAAAACTACCTGGCTTTAGGACTTACTATGAAATTATAGTAATCAAAACAGTGCAGTGTGAATGAAAGTTAGAAAATAGCTCAATACAACATTGTAAAGTTCAGAAATAAATCCACATAAATAATAATGCACATTGTAAAGTTCAGAAATAGATCCACATAAATAATAATGCAGGAGACCAAAATATGTCACCCCAAAATATGCCTCTTTGGCAAAAGGATTATTTTGACCTGATTATTTTGTGAAACAGCATACACAGAAGAGACTCTGAAAATAGAATATAATTTACCCCTTTGTTAGAGAAATTTACATTTATAAAGAAAATCTGCATTTGTAAAGGAGTTTTTCTGCATCAGGAAGAGAAGAATAACTCTAAATCACAAGAGACTCTTATCAGTGAAGAAGGCACTAACTTAAATCTGCAAAGCTATTGAGACAGTAAAAACACTCAGTGGTTGCTAAGACCTGGAGGACAGTGGAAGGAGGGATGAACAAACAAAGCACAGAGGATTTTTAGGACAGTAAGATTCTTCCAGATGTTATGATAAATGGCAGATGCGTGCAATTATACAGTTGTCAAAATTCAGAGAATGTACAATACCAAGAGTAAACTCTAATAAAAGCTATAGATTTGGAGTGACAATGACTGTCACATCCTCTGGTGCAGACTGTTGATAGGGGTGAAGACTGTGTGTTAGAGAAGGACCTGGAGTGCACATAAAAACTCTACTTTCAGCTCCATTTTGTTGTGAATCTAAGCTTCCCTTAAAAAAATGGTCTATTTCATACAAAATTGCAATGGAAAAATACACAGAAATAATTTGAACAGTCGATCAAAGAATTGTTTGATATTAAGATTAAAAACTCAGGAGCAATCACAAGGTTTTATGCTCCATCATTTCAAAGTTAAAAGAAACAGCTAGTTCCTTGTGCAATAGTTACCATATAGAAAATGAAACAAATCACAAGAAAATGTCAAAAAGTGGACAACACTAAAGAAAAGAGATTACAAGGAATTATGTTCTTTCTAGTTTAGTATTGTGTTAAATTTGTACCCAATTGATGCACATGATTTAAATAAACATTTTTTGAGATGAAAAAACACAAATGGAAACATTTGTTTTACATTCTGTGGCCTGAAAAACAAACAAAAATTCTTGAAAGCCATGAATTTTAGTGTTAAGAAAAGAGTTTGATGAGAATTATATATTGTAGGAAAGAAAGAGTAGTATCTTTTCCTCACTCATTACAAAGTCTACAGCAGAAACCAGATCAAAACAAGATTAACAACCAAAGCATAACAATATTGTTTAATGAAAAATTTATGATACAGGAGTCTTCAGAAATGAAGTCTCAGAGACCCAGGGAAAATAAGTTTTTATGCTATGTCCATTGAAAAAAGTGGATAGTTGTGGATATGATTGAACCAACAGCTTATGATCCAGTGGCAATAAACTGGGGGATCTTGGGAGACCTGTTGACCCAGATCCTTCTTTGCCTCTATATGTAGTGTTTTGACCCATGTATAGAGTAAGACCTTCCTTAAGCAAGTTAGGTTAGAGAATTCCTTTACGATTATTCTACACATGGGCAAATAGGGAAAGGTCAGAGTGATCTTATTTCTATAGCATCCTCAATTTGCCATACATGGGGGTATTAAATTCTAAGCCCTGAGAACATAAAGGCCTAAAGTGAAACAAATTTTATAAAGTACCCAAACAATGTATTTGCAAGGGTAATGCATATGTGGTTTAAATGTTTATGTAAAATCAAGTATATTGGCAGAAACATCCACATTTTTTGTGGATGTGACCCTTAGGACAGGGATCACAAATTACTCAGATTTGTGTTTCCAATATGTAAAGGAAGTTTTGTTTGTTTTGTTCTCTGGAATATTTTCAGGACCTATAACAGTATTAAGCACTTTGTAGGCACAGGGTAAAAAGGTACATTTTTCTTGAGTAAATGATTAACTACTTTGTAAGGAACACACACACACAACACACATTTGCACACACACACACACACACACACACACTTTGGCATTATATTTCAAAATTTATGAGGAACTTCACTCCTGGATTGCTATCTTTGAATTCCCCTGTCTTCTTTATTTATCTGCTTATTTCTAATTGTTTAAGTTCTTACTAATGAACACTAAATATTTCCAGGACCCTGTCTTCCAGGCATATGGTAGGATTCCATTTCTCAGACCCTCTTTTAGTGAGATTAGACAGTTTCTGACCAATGAGTTGTGAACAGAAATGAAGTGCAGAGAAGCATTTCATTACTAATGCAAGATATTTTTCGATTCTTTGATCTATCTACCATAGTAACCAGTAGTACTTAAATTCAGGAGTTCTGGACAGAGCTCAGAAATGATCTTGATTATGAACTATAGAATGAACAAAAACTAAATGTTGACTGTTATACAAAGTGTTTATACTTAGTATATATACTAAGGTGTTGAAATTGTTCATTACAACAGTACATTTTAGTCCATCCTAATTGACACACTCATTTAGTAATAAACCATATTAATTATTGTTAATAACAGTTATTCTAATTATTAGCAAGCTTTAATCTCCATTTTACTATATTTTTATCTTTCTTTTTTAATTCCTATTAATTACCCTGGATATCATCAGGTATTTTTTTTTTATTTTCAAAAAAATCTATTTGTGTTTTAGTTGGGATTGAACTGAATTTATAGATGAATTTTATGAGAATTTAAACTTTTACAGTATTGAGTTTCAGTACAAGAATATTCAATAAGTCTAAATTCTATTTAGTCTCTTCAATAAAAAATTTTTAAAATTACCTACATATAAATTGTGCATATTTTCTGTTCAATCTATTTAAGGAAGCCTATTTTCCTGGTTGCTATAGTCAAAGAGACTTTTTTCTTTTATAATGATTCTTGATTGATTAATAATTTTATATTAAATGTGTTAATGTTTTGTATATTATTTTTGAAAACTACCTAAATAAATTTCCTTAATTTTTGAAAATATTTTCTGTTTCTATATTTTTTATCTTTTAAAATATGTAGGATCACAAAAGATATTAATTTTACTTCCTCTTTTTCCATGTTTATACCATCATCACATTTTAAAAATAATACTAAGTGGAAAATATTTATAAAACAAAGGAGTGGAGAATAAGAAGCCATAACATTTCGAAATCATATGGCACTAACTGTCAGTGATGTAAATAGTTTTGAAATTAAAGTGAAGTATAACCACAACTTAAAAGGTCTTTAGGAAAAAGTAATTTTCCAAAAGAAATGCTTGAAGCAATGTAATTGCAAAAGTATTTTACTGCTGCAAAACAACAGTGAAATGAGGTATTAAAATTAGTACATTTCACCAGTTTTGATGTTAGCCATAGTCAGCAAGACCAATGTTTCCCTACTTATGTATGCAGACCATAATGCACCCAGCTGAGTGTTTCCACATGCTTTCTGCAAATTGTGGTATTTATGATTTGTTGCAATTAATATTGAGGTCTCCTTCCTAAGGCCAGAAGTTACAAGCATTTTGGCAAATTCTCTCTGCAAATTCTGCCGATTTCAGAGCTATATCAGCTCCTGCCTGGCTTTCTTTAGTCTCAATATTCTTTCTTCTTCCTACTGACTTCAGAACTCTTGTAGAATTATTTACCCAGTGGCACCTGACCTTGATGGACAGTCTGACAGTTCTTTCACCACAATCTCCATTTCTAGTGATGAGAAAATAACTGAGTTTTATGAGACAGTGAATTTCATGTCTTTGCCTAATAAACAGATGTAGGGCCTGGGAATGGGGATGAAGCCTTGGGAGCTAGTGAGCATTCCTAAATGACAATACTTACAACTCCCTTCCACAGCAGATTTTGAAAATTTGTTGAGGGTAGGAGTGGTTTTAGTTATCATGTGAGGTGGGACAGAGCTACTGGCTTTTATTAGACATGGCCAGAAATGCTGAACATCTTGCAATACAAAGTAAAGAATTAAACTGGATTTCTAAATCACAACCAAAACCAAACCAAACAATAAACACAAAATGTATGAAACAGACTATATCCTTGAAGCTGCCTTACCCACTAAGGCAATAATAGGTATCTGATTCCTGCACCTCTGCCTAAGAGCCCCGTGATCCTTTCAGGCATGGAGTAGTATGATTGTACTTTCTACCTATTTTTCAATTTCAGCATAGCTGTGCCATTTTGTGGGCCCCTGAAATGTGAAAGGATGGTAGAAGCTTTGAAAACCAGGGCAGAATCCTCCAACTTTGCTTCTTCTATTCTCTGCACTGACCTACATGTGTTAACATACATTTCTGACACTTTGCATTTCTGAGAAATGACATGAACACAGTCACAGCAAAGAAATAAAAGTTTATTAACTTGCTAAGATTTTAAGCTTATCTATTACTGCATGAGATCCCAGCCTACTCTGACTGATCCCCTTGGGCATCATGAATCAGATTGCCTCAATGTACTTATTATGAACTGTATTGTGTCCCTCCAAAATTCATAAGTAGAAGCCCTCACCCCCAATGTGACTCTACTAGGAGACAGGGCCTTTAAATGATGGCTAAATGAGGTCATATGGACCACTGGTCCCTTATAAAAAGGAGAAAAAGCACAGATTTGTGCACAGGGAGGCCAGGTCTTGTGAGTACAGGGTAAGAAGTGGCTGTCTGTGAATTATGAAGAGAGAGGCCTCAGTAGAGGCCAAGCTTGCCAACACCTTGATCTTGAACTTCCGGCCTCCAGAACTGTGAAAAAATAATTGTATGTGTCCCAAGCCATCCAACATCGGGGTCTGTGAAAAAGGCCTTAATGTGCTAATACAATCCTAGTTCTCCCTTCTTCTGAGTAGTTTCTCAATTCTCTTTATTTACGCCCTCAGGACTGTGCATGGTGACACGTGCCTGTGATCCAAGGGACTTGGGAGGCTGAGGCAGGAGGATGGCCACAGACCCAGCCTATGTTGACTATGTTGACATTGCACCAAGCTCCCCGTGCAGACTGTCACTCTGAGTGCCCTGCTTACATGAGAAAGCAGCTTTGGAGTTTCTTCTGCAACAATGGTGAGTCCTCCAATCTGGATTTAAATTCAACTCTTCAGTTAATCCTTCCTGTCTTTTTATCCCCACTCCTTCTTAAAGTTATTATGAGACCTTGGATAGGTTACTTTATTTCTTTGTGCCTCAGTTTCCTCACATTTGAAAGGGAGATGGTATTAATATTTATCCCCATAGTGTTGTAGAGAGGATAGAATGAGCTCACGAGAAAAGAAAACACTTAGGGTAGAGCTTGATTGATAATGAACACCTAAGAATATTATGTTTTATTATGACAATCTTTAGGAAGGAATGCATAATCACCAAAAATCTCATTAAACTATGAGGGACTCGGGTAAGCCAAGTGAGGTACTTTTGCAACCTTGGGAGGGGAACCCCCTTACATCTTGTACCCTAGTTGTTTCCCTTGCCTTTACCCTAGTCCTGGGCCACAGAAGTCTGCTAAATCATCCAAAATCAAATAGGCCACACTCCCTTCCCAGTATTCCTATAGAACAAGCAGAATTTCTGAGCCCTAGGCCCTGCTTGGGGGTAATTCATTTTAAAAACCCTGGTTCCAATGCTGCCCTGGCTAGCATTGTGGTGACAAGAGTCACATATGTCTTAAACTCAATTCTATTCAACTTGTAAGGTGGCCTAAGACATCTTTTGTCCCCTAAACAACAATGATGACAAATTAAAGTTCAATGAGCAATTTGCTCAAAAATCAAAGAATTTGTTGGGACATTTAGAAATGCTCGAAGGAGACAGAGCATGCAGGGTTTGATAGCAAAATGCAACTTCATTTGAATTTTATAACAAGGAAATAAAGGCCAGAGATGTGTTTCTTTTCACACTAAAGGAAATAGCTTCTATCAGCTAGAAGATCAGCTCCAATAACTTCGGGGATCCATTTGGCTTTATTAGGTCTGTTGCCATTGTGATGGGCTAAGAACTTTCTTTTGAAGAAAAGTAATTACTGTACCAGAGCCCCTAGTCAAAGAAATGCAATTGTGTTTAAAAAATCTACTTGGTCAGCACAATTTAGGCTCTCTGTGCCTCTCAGTAAGCTGGATCAATAACTGGCAGATATATAGATCTCCATGATGGCCAGAGCTTAGATCCTCTCACTTATACTCGGTAGTGATTCTACAATGGAAGAGAAACCACTGTGTGAAAACACACTTCAACAAAAGCTAAATTAGTACTTCATTGTATTCACAAGGCAGTCATGATTGTTTCCTGGGGTCTTAGAATAGTGTAGGAAAGAATATTTTCAAATATCTACTCTGGGCCCATCTCTGCAATATATGATAGATTTGAATTACATGATTTGAATTATATGATTTTTATCACTACCACAAAAGTATGGAGTGGAAAATGCCTCAATCACCCTCAGTAGGATACATGAAACTAAAAGGCAAGAAAAGAAATCTGAACCATTTCAAAACAGTCAATTACCCAGCTATATTTAGTCAAAGATTTTTTTAAATGGGTGTTTACTTCAAATCCCTATAATGTGCTATTTAGAGTTGGTATGTATATATAAATACCTTTATCTAGATGTACAGTAAACTCTCTATGGTTTGAATGAGCATTCAATTTTTCTGAGTAATCATTTTTTCCTTCCCAAAGTACCCTGAACAATGCCTCCCTGCTTGTTATGGAAAGATATTGAAACCAGACAGACAGACCCAACACTCTGACAGTGAAATTTTCAGACCAAATGAACAACTCCTTTTACAGAGTGTCATTTTAAGGAGTTTTATTTCTGACATTTTCTTTCTAGAGTGATTGCTTACTAAAATGAGGGCCTCCTGACATAACTGTTTTACTTTATTTTTTTTTTAGAAGAGCTTTTTCTTCAATGTTGGAAGATTTGTATGGGTTTGGAGCCCAGAATTCCCTTTCAACCAATCAAGTGAACCCCTGAACCAGGACCCTTAATTCAAAAAAATTAATGCAGAACAAATTTAGTTGAACATAATCTGAAGAAGACTTCACTCTAGTACTTCTGAAATGGGGAATACAAATTAAAAGTAAAATGATATCTTCTCTAATGTTGTTCTGTGGCAGGCCTTGATTTGAGAGAAAAAAAAAAAGATCCATCTGGCCTTAATAAAAATTTGTGCTTTCCGGGTTGCTGGGGTATATTGTTTCCTTTCCATTTTTACAGTGAGGGCTAATTCTTAGTGCTATGGAACTAAACAATTTATTTTCTTTTTTATAGAGATCAGCCTTATTGATTCCATAAGTCTTCATTAAAAAATAAATGAGTAAGTGTTGAGCATCTCCTCTGAGACACTGATATGATAAGTCCTAGGCCAAAGAGAAGCAAGATGTGCTCACCGGAGAAGACTTTCATCCAATCCGTGGGTTAGGCAAGGCTCCCCAGAGGACAGGGACCTGGGTCAAATTCCGAAAATAGGCAGCAATTACCAAAATGAAGAATGGGAGAGAGGACTTTGCAGGCCGAATGAGAAGTGAATGCAAATCACATTACTGAAGTCTGATCATGATGCATTTCCATCTAAACCCTGTACTTTCTCAGATGTCACACAAACATCACTAATCCACAGCCCTGTTAAAGGCACGGCTCCATCTGGATTCCCCATCTCTGGCCATGGCACCACACGTAACTCTGTCTCTATACCAGAAAGCAGGAAGTCAAACTTGACAAGTCCTTCATCTTTACTACAATATTAAAGGAACCACCACATGTTCTCTGTTCTATCTACTGGGTGCCCCTTTCCGTTTTTATTTCCTCTTTTGCAGTAACACTTCTTTAAATGGCTTTTTTCCCCACTTTATTCTTCAATGAGCTTTAATTAAATAATTAGCTACCTTTTAAATTCAGTGGTTACTGGTAGTGATGGTAAGGTATGTACAGGGTGATGGGGACACAAAGATGAATCTGCATGACCACAGCTTTCAAATAGATGATGTCTAATGGAAGAGACAGAGACATAAGGAGATCATTTTAATATAGGACCTTTAAATATACATATAAAATCACCCTAGGTGCAAGAGAGGGCTGGAAAGCCTTCCCAGTGCCTTAAAAGCCTGTGGTGAGACATTAAAGATAAGAAGAAAACACACCTGGGAAATGTTTCTAGAGAAAATAGAACTAGCAAAGGCTAGGTAGACAAGGCAAGGAACTACAGTGTTGCTGAGATACCCATTTAGGGTAGGAAATGATGCAGATAGAGTGCGCTTCCTTGAAGAAGAACCTAGAAGGAACCTAATCCTGTGTTGGTTTCCTTCACAAAGATGTAGTCTCAAGAAATGAGGATTCACTTCCACAGCAGGTAAGAAAGACTGATATTGAAATATGATATTTAACCAAAGATCGTATGAGAAATTTACATTTCAGCATGTCAGCTGCATAAGGGAGTGTAATAGACACTTTCCTTATATGGTCCAGTAGAGTAATATAGTCATTCACCAGAGGTATGGCTGTCTCTGAATTTTCTATGCCTACACTTCATACTCTAGAAAAAGGTACCACATATGGTCTAGCCCAAGGTAAACTAAAGCATGGTCCTCCTGTTTCTGCACAGTCACTTGGAGGTTGCAAAGGGTATGCTTTTCACATTCCACACCATTAGCGTGAACCAACATTGGATGTAGCTGTGTGGTGTCTACATCAGAAGATGGACAAAGCAGTTAAGATATACAAAGATATAAGTGTGTACACAAGTCAACCTCAGATATAACACCATTCCATCTATCTTTCAATAGCTATTTATTAAAGACCTACCAATTTCTACATTACCTCGAATAAGAATAGAAGACAAAGTGTGAACCCCAAAAAAACTCATAATCTTAGCTAGGCCTGATGGCCCATATCTGAAATTCCAGCAACTCCAGAGGCTAAGGCAGGAGGATTGTAGGTTTGAAGTCAGCTTCAACAACTTAGTGTGACAGTCTCAAAAAAATACTGAAAATAAGAAGGACCAGGGATATACTGCAGTGGCAAAGTTTCCTTGTGTTCAATTTTCAATACCAAAATGAAAACAAAACATGATCTTGCTGGGAAAACAGAACATACTAACCATGTAAATATAAGTAACCATCAATACAAGAGACCTCATCCCACAAGAAAAGAGGTTAAACTAAGCACTTTAATATAGCTGGTGAATAACAAAAAGCAGTAGACTCATAGCAAGGAGTCTGGGTTGTTATCACAGTTCTGATACATGACATCTGTATGACATAGATCAAGTTATTTAAACTCTCTGACTTGTGGGTTCAGATAAATATACTTGTCACGTCAACTTCACTGTGTTTTAGAAAGAATCAAAGTACTTCTAATACCGTAAAATAATACCCAGAATGGTATAAAATAAGCCTTCTATGCTAGGAACATTTTGGTGGAAGTTCTTCCCTGAGTTCTCCATGCACTTACAAGTTGCCTCTTCTCTTACTACAAGTACTAAAAACTCAATTAAATATTATTGCTTTTTGCACCAAATAATGATTAATTGAGCCATTATTACATTCCAGTCAACATGTACGATGTTGGGGATTCACTTATAAACATATCACACAGGACCTGTGTCCTGCAGAAATTGGCATATAATGGGTGTTCAATAACATTTAACATTTAACAATTTTTAACTTCCATATTTGGTGAGTACAGACAGGTAATCAAGAGTAAATAATAGAAGTGCATGATAGAGAAATGCCTAAATAGAGTAAAGGAAAAAAAATTGATGGTTTTCACTCCAAAATGTATTAGAAACTGATAAAATAAAATTCTATTTGATTTCTAAACTTTACCAGCCAAGAAACAAAGAATAGGAACTAGAAGTGCATAACAGGGATAGGGCAGGCAGCAGAAGAAAACCTGACAGATTTGCAGCCTCATTACTAAACACATGCAGTTGACCATCCCCCGTGGTTTGGAACCCTCAGTGTAGGAAAGTCCCATAATGCTCAACCCCTTACGTAAAATGGTTGGTTTCTGCATATAACATAAACACATCCTCCTGTATCCTTTAAACCATGCCTAGATCACTTGGAGCAACTAATATTGTGTAAATATTTGCTATACTAATGAGTTTAGGAAATGATGACAAGAAAAAGAAGTCTGTCCATTCTTAGTTCAGATACAGAAGACATTTTATTGCTGTTGGTCCTATACACAGATTTGGAAGCTATGACTTAGGAGGATCAACTATGTATATATTCAAATATATGTGTATATGCATGATTATATATACAAACTAAATTAACAAATAATAACAAACTAGCAAATGAAAATACAATAAATTAGTATGATTGAAATAGAAAATTTTGATAATTTAGTTTTAATTGTTCTTGAAGCATATGTTATTGCTGGAGAGAAATTTTAAAATGTGTTACTATTAGAGTAAGGGTACCACATGATCTGATATATTATTCTACTCATTTTGCTGTGTGAGAATATTTCTACATGTTTGGCTGCTAAACATAATATAAATTTATTAGTTTCTGTGGGTCAGGAAGTCTAGGTATGTTTAAGGTAGATTCTATCTCAGGGTATCAGGTCTTAATCGGAGTGGCAGCCAGGAATGAGAACTCTTCTGAACTTCCAAGCTCACTTGAATTGCTATCAGACTCTCCTCTTAAGGTTGTGATGCTGAGGGTATCAGTTTTGGCTGGCTGTTGGCCAGAAGCTATCCTCCTCTATAGAGGGCACCCATCAGCCCTTGCCTCAAGGGGGCTCCCCAACGTGCCAGTGGCTTTCTCGGGGACAGCAAGAAGGAGAGTTTAAGATGGACATTGGAATTTTATGCATCATACATATACATGTAATCACGTGATTTCCATCACGGGTCCATTTTCTGTTGTTTTAAAGCAAGTCAGAAGTCACCACCAAGCACACAGGGAGGGAATTACTCAACACTGTGAATGACAGTAGGTGCAGATCATAGGCACCACCTTCAGATTCTGTCTGTCTGCTGCAACCACACCAGGAAAAAGAGCCCAAAGAGGTAACTCAACCTGGGAGGGAAAGATGAGATAATAGTGTTTATTGGTGTGTCTAGGTATTTGTGATAACTAGAAGCAGTTTTAATTCACTAATAAATGAAGGAAAGAATAAGGGGGGATATAAATGGCTCTACTCTGGAAAATTAACCCTAATGTATATTATGTTACATTATACATAAAATCAAGAGGTCTATACACACATGTAATTTAAAAATTGCTCTATGAAGTAATAGAAAATGGAAGGTATATATAAAATAATGGATATGTGATCCTAACATCTATAAAAATTATATAAATAAATTATCAGATTCCGAGATGCTACACTATTTTAAAATAATTTTTGGCCATTGATAATTTGCAAGCCTTCCAAAAGCTTAACTACTTTGTTGTTCTTGAAAAAAGCAAAAGAAAGCAATTCACAAAAAGCATGACATTATTTAAATATTGAAAACAAAAATAAACAATATACATGATCATAAATAACCTTGTGATTTTGATTTTCCTAAAGGCTCACAAAATTGACAAATTTATAGTTAAGGAAAGAAAAGAGAAAAATTACATACTGAAAAATACATAATGAAAAATGAGGCAAATCATATTAAAAACAGCTTAAAATATTTATATATGAAATATTATGTGCAAAACTAGGGCAGCTAGTTGAAATAGTTGACAAAAAAGGATTACCCAGCAAAATATAAGTTATCAAAATTGATCTCAAAGAAAGTAGAGAAAATAGACACAAAATACAGAAAACACAGTGCAACAAATTAAATATTTCACCATTTAGAAAGATTTGACTGAAGTGGAGCATGGCAGTGCACACCTGTAATGTCAGTGATTGGGAAGCTGAGGCAGGAGAATCAGAAGTTCAAGGCCAGCCTCAGCAATTTAGTGAGACCCTGTCTCATAAAAAAAAAAAAAAAAAAAAAAAAAAAAAAAAAGGTTGGGGGATCAAGGAAGAGTTAACATATGGGATGCCATCAAGTTAAAAAGCTTCTTGCCAGATGTGGTGGCACACGCCTGTAATCCTCTGGAGGCTAAGACAGGAGAATTGCGAGTTCAAAGCCAGCCTCAGCTACAGGGAGGCACTAAGCAACCCAGTGAGATCCTGTCTTTAAAAACTAATACAAAATACTGCTGGGAATGTGGCTCAACGGTGGAGTGCCCCTGCATACACCCCGCCCCCACCCCCAAAAAGTTTCTGCACAACAAAGGAAACAATTTAGAATGTAAAAAAGAACCTACAGAATGGGAAAAAACCTTGGCTAGCTACTATTTGGACAGAGGATTAATATCTAAAATATATAAAGAACTCAAAAAACTTAACACAAAAACAAACATACAACCTGCCCAATTAATAAATGGGCAAATAAACTAAACAAACACTTCACAAAAGAAGAAATACAGATGGACAATAAATGCATGAAAAAATGTTCAACATCATTAGCAATTAGGGAAATGTAAATTAAAACTATACTGGGATTTCATCTCACACCAATCAGAATGGCAGTCAGCAAGAATACAAACAATAATAAATTCTGGAGAGGATGTGGAGAAAAGGGTACAATTGTATACTATTGGTGGGACTGTAAATTAATACAACCACTATAGAAATCAGTATGGACTGTCTTCAAAAGGCCGGGCATGGAACTGCCACATGACTCAGCTATATCATTCCTGGGTATTTATCCTAAAGAATTAAGGTTATCTTACTACAGTGATACATTTGTACCATTGTATGGCAGCATAGGTCTAGCAGCACAATTCACAAGAGCCAAACTATGGAACCATCCTAGGTGTCCATCAATGGATGAATAAATAAAGAAAATGTGATATACACATACAATGGAGTTGTTGTTTTTTTTTTTTTAAGAGAGAGTGAGAGAGAGAATTTTTTTAATATTTATTTTTTAGTTTTCGGCGGACACAACATCTTTGTATGTGGTGCTGAGGATCGAACCCGGGCCGCACGCATGCCAGGCAAGCGCACTACCGCTTGAGCCACATCCCCAGCCCACAATGGAGTTTTATTCAGTCATAAATAAAAATGAAAGTGTATCATTTGCAGGAAAATGGGTGGAACTTGAGAACATTATGTTAAGCAGAATAAGGCAAACTCAGAAGGTTCAGGGTTGTACGTTTACTCTCATCTGTGGAAGCTAGAAAGGAAAAAAGAAAACAAAAAAAAATATGGAGTGGGGAATCTCATGAAAACAGAGGGCAATCAGTAGAATAGGGGAAATGGGTGGGGGAGAGAAAAAGGAAATATTGGGGAATGATATGGCCAAATTATTTTGTTATATTGTGTACACATACAAATATGCAACAACAAATCCCATCATTACATACAATTATAATACAGATTGCAGATTTTTATTTGCTTTTTGGTCCTGCAAATAATGCAAGTAAACAATTAAGACTGAATAGGAAACTAAATAACAATAACATAAATAAAACCAACCTGAATGTTGGTTAATTGAGGGAAACCAGTGAATGTACTATGATGCAGCACTTAGAAACAATGATTTAGCTTGGTATTTATTGACTTTCCATATGTATACCTTAAGTCTTATTTCTTCTTCATGGAAGCTTAAGTACACGCATAGACTGTTTTTTGTATACATATTCTTTTGCATCTTTTCTTACTTAATAACAGGTATGGCATATACAATATGTGCTACTGCTGGAAACTTATTTCTTCTCAGTTCTTAGTATTGCATCCAGTAAATAACAAAACAATAGAGAGGAGCTAGGCTGAATATGAGAGGGGAATGTGAAGAGGGAGATTTGAGATAATGGTGCCCATCCCTCATATATAGGTATTCTTCAGCTTCCTGTCTGATATTCTCTTTGGCCTGGTGATGGGTGGAATTGCATTGTGTTGAATTACCTCATTACTACCAGGTTCTCCCACAGGATTTAAGGATGTCACAGGTTTAGAAATAGTGACTTTATTATTTACTCTTTTCTTTCTGGAATATAACTGGCCGTTGGGCATACACATATATTAAATTGTGGAAAGAAGGAAGGAACGGGGAAGAAGAAAGGTGGGAAGGTAGAGAATATGTGGTGTAGTGCCTGGCACCTGTGTGCTCTTACAGAACATTGTCACCCCACACTCCCCTCAGTCTAATCCCCTGCCCCACTGCCTCCGTCCAGTGTACTGTTCGCTTTTTTGATTCAGATAGCAATTCAAGCAACAAAAAGGTTATCCAGCAATTCATCAATTCCTCACCTCCCTGCTTAGCTTTCCTGGCAGCATTTCAGCCCCTGGTGGGAGATCCACAGTTTTTGGCTCTGCTTACAGAATGGCCAAAGAGCACATCTGGATTGAGCATTTCATTTTCAATCCAAACCTGGTTGTATTAACGCTCTGTCATATTTAATATACACTGGGCAACATGTAGTCTGCTACATTCGGACTCATTGGAAAAAGACAAAGCATGACATTGTTGAAGCCATACCAGCAGGGGGTATAATTCTTTTAAAGCTATATAATATGTTCCAAATATATTGCAGCTGTTGATAGGTTTTATTGCATTTGCAGTTAGGGACCTTATTATATTTGCAGGAAAGATTTATTATATTTACTTTTATTACTATAGCAGTTCGGGATATTTTCATATTTGTCATGAACTTATTCCATTTATGCTCATTGAGTTTATATCTTAAGTTTGCTACATGAGCAGTCTATGAATAATTTCACCTGTTGTCGTTACACTTGCAGTCAATTTTCATTACCACCCCGCTAATATTTCACAGTGTCTGCAGGTGCTGCATATTACATTAGTGGCTTGAATATTTTAAAGTCAGCAGTAATGGGGCCGAGCAATCAGCTGAGGAAAGGGCAAGGAACCCATCAAATGTTCAAACTCATGGCAGATGGAGGAAGCACACTGGGCTGTGGAAGCTGGCTCTGATCACCAGCCCTGTTTTAGGAATATGTGTCCAAATGACTTAAACCTGAGCCTGACATGCCCAGGCACAAACACTCCAAATTCTCTATATATCTTCTTGCTTTGAATTTCCAGCATTCCTTCACTGATAAACTAAATGAAGATAAGACACAAAGCTTGAATTTATGACAAATTTATGTTTCATAATGGTTTCTTGCCTGAACTCTCTCCCCATGAAGAGCTACAAGATAAGTCACATAAAATCGTATTGCAGATGAGCATAAGCAGAATCCTTAGTCCAATTCTTGGAATTGAGGGTAGAATTTAGCAGCTTAGACTCTACTCTTGCCCTGCCCCCACTTGCAGCCTCTCTAGTCTGCTAATAAATGGAGCATTAAATACAAACCTCTGTTTGAAGTTATGTGACTCATTATTGCAGTTAATGATACCAGCGAGAGGCAGTTTGAGACAAGAGAAAAACTGGAATGATTACAGTATATACTGGTCATAGCAGCTGCAGAAGGAAAATTATCATCATCAAGGAAGCTTAAATTTAGTGAGTGTTTACTGCTTGCCAGACACAGTTGTGAAGTTCCATACATACATAAAATTAATTAAGCTTATTAACAACCCTTAAAATAATCAGTTCCATTTTATAGGTGAGAAATTGAGCCACAGAAATTAAACAACTGTCCCAAAAGCACAGAAGTAGGATAGATAGAACCAGGTTTGAACCTAGATAATGCAACCTTTAGGCTCAATGTCTTAAGCCCTGGTCTACAATAATTATCTCCATCCCTCCAACTCAATCAAGGAAAACAGGCTCCTAGACTCTAATCCAATATTCATATTTATGTAATATGCTATGCTCACTGGTCTTTCTTCAGACCTCTAGAGAATTCTATTTAACCAACATTTAATAAATACATTTTCTACCAATTATCTAAGAAACCACTAATCCAGAAATAGTTTCCCATTTCAAACTATTTGTAATGCACTGGTCATAATTCAAAGGCAAGAAACATGTCTAAATCATCCTTATAACCCCAATGTCCTCAATATATGCTAAGGCAATGTGTGCTGAAATGAAGCATTTAGGATCACGGTATCATCATTGTTCAATCATCCCTCAAGCCACAAAGGTGAAGCACAGAATCTGGGATAAGAAGTAAGAAAACCAGTTCTCTGATAGTGTAATAGAGAGAAATCCAGGGACTTGCAGAATATGTTTCTTCATTCAAAAAATCAGGTAAGACCAACACTTGCTGTCTTCCTCACAGGTTGTTATAAGGTTTATTCATTAAGGGTCACTCAATTTAGCCAATAAAAATAGAGATGTGCAATTGAATTTGAATTTTAGATAAGAAATTCATTTTTAGTAAATATTCATTTTAGTATAAATATGTCCCATGCAACATTTGGGAGCAATTTATGCTAAAAATGTACTCATGTTTTATTATGAAATTCAAAGTTAACAGGACATTGTATATTTTAATGGGTAAGTCAACATGAGGATTGAATGAGATAAAGCATGAAACAGTTAAACATTTGCTTTCCTGACACAAGGTGCTGAGATTGTAAAGATGGACAGTCCTTCCGAAATAGAAAAAAACACACAGGGAGAACTTAATACAGCATCTTAATGTCAAATGCCTCCTGAAGATTTTTGTTCCCTGGTAGGTGGAAGGCTCTATTTGTGGCTACTTTGGAGAGGACTGATGGTCAGAAAATACCAAAAGTCAAAGACAAGCCAAAGATCCTGTAGATCAGAGTTTTTTTGTTCTTTTTCCAAACCTGAGAATCACCAGGTTGACTATATTAGGAGTCACCAGATGGAAGGCTGTTACAGACACAACTTCTCCAAACTCCAGTGTGTACATTTGAATTGGTCCCTGGCTCCACACTTTGAGTAACTAGGCTCAGAATGACATTTTGGGATCTCTGTCTACACCCTAAATTCTTTCATGGCCATTTATGTGTTTTTCCCACCATGGTAACTTAGGTCTTATACAGAGTGTGGCACATGAACACGATCCTTAAATGTTTTAGGATTAAATGGCTGTATAAAAGAATGTATCTCTTGCAAGATTTGCCATATGATAAAAGTTTACATTTGGGGCACATTTTCTAGTAGATTAGGGATGTTCCATGTGGGATGGGGAAAGGAGAGCAGCAGCATGTGAGGAGAGATTCACAATAAGCAACAAGCTTTGGGTAATGACGGATGGTAATGACGAGGGCCTGAGCTAAGGTTCTATCTAATGTTCTATCCAATCTAATGAATGGTCCATGGATGCTAAAAAAGAGCATGGAAATGCTCATTAATATAATGCAAAAGTAATGGTTTTCAGGCTTTTCAGGTCCAGAGACTCAAGGAATATAGCATAGTAAATAAATACATTTTCTACCAATTATCTGAGAAACCACTAATCCAGAAATATAGCTGGAAAACTTCAGCTCTATTGCTCACTTAAGATTCTCAGTTGGAGGGCTGGGGATGTGGCTCAAGTGGTAGCGTGCTCGCCTGGCATGCATGCGGCCCGGGTTCGATTCTCAGCACCACATACAAACAAAGATGTTGTGTCCGCCAAATACTAAAAAATAAATGTTGAAATTCTCTCTCTCTCTACCTCTCTCTCTCACTCAAGATTCTCAGTTGGAAAGGGTAGATGTAGAAATCAGAACCTCTGTGTGAAAGCCTAGTCTGAAATAAAGCCCCCTCCTTCCCTTTACTCTAATATATAACCACAGTCCCTACCTAGAAGCATTTGTCCAAAAGAGAATGCCAGGAGTTTTTTTTTTTTTTTTTTTTTAAATAGTGCTTCACAGGGAAGATTCTACTTATTATCCTAAGCAAATAGCATATGCTAATAATAATCATCACCCTCAAAATAAGCGGATTGAAAGAAATCATACTACTTGCATTTTTATAACAGCATTTCTTTCCCTCTTTGATGTTACCACGTAATTAATGAACATTAGTTTCTCAGATCATTTAAGTTCCTAGTACTGTTTCTCCATTTAAGAAATGACGTTCAGAATTGTAACTCCGTTTTCTGGTAGCAGAGCAGTAATTCTCTACTCCTCTGTGACAAGGTGGCTATGTCTGCTCAGTTCAGGAGTAAAGTATTAAAAGCTTACTTGCCTAAAGATCTGGAGCCAGGTCTCCTTTGACCTTTGTGTCAGTAAAGTAGCTACTTTCTCTCTCTCTCTCTCTTTTTTTTTTTAATCTCCCTGTCTTCTGTATTCTGTACTGAATTAAAGCTAAGAAGCAAGTTGTTATTTACTAATCTCCTCTAAACGCCAATATCTGGCAACCTTGAGAAAAATCAAGAAATTTGGGGAACAAAATACCAGAGGGAGCAGGGAGAGAAATTGATTATATTATTAAGGCTTTAGTGTGGCCTAAGTAGAATTTTGTCCTTGGTGGATCATTATGGTTTATGGCGGCTTTGTTCACAGGCAAGTGGCTTCATTGATATAGGTAGGGCTATTTTTAGTCCGCTTAGATCATAGAAAATATAGACCCCTCGATCCTTGGCAAACAAACCTTGCAAGCACCTTAGCAGACATGGCACCTCTACCTTTGTGTAAAATCCATGCAGGCCTTGAACTATGTAAAGCTACAGCTTGATCTTGAACACAAAAGTATGGTTCGACTTTGCAGAAGTCTGTGAGGCAGAATTAGACATTATGTGCATGATGACATAAAGATGAAAGAGAGTTCAACTGAAAAGATCTCCAATGTGTTTTACTTGAGTTGCCCACAAATCAGGCAGGAGGAAGAGGGATCATCCTTCCTTTGTTGGGGCAGGATTGCTGAGCTGCTTGATCATGAGTGGGAAGAAGACAGATCCCCAAAGGAAGCCAATACCTGGGAGGTATCACCTTGGTTTGGCAGTTCATTCTGTTGCCAGCCCTACAAATAATATAAGCTTGAATAGTTCTGATCTGATTGTATATGGGTTAGTGGGAAAACCTAACAAGGAGACAAGTTTGGAACATCCAGGTATATGGACAGAATAATAGAGATCTCACAGATTCAGAATACGAATTCACCTAGATAAGGATGCTAAGCTTTATTAATGAACAAATGAAAATGTTAGACTGCATCCAGGGAAGGGATAAAGGTGATATTTTAATCTCTACCTGCCTAATTCCCATGTTTATCCCCTCCTGCTCTAAGAATCAGCAGGAGGTAGAGAAAAGAGGTGCTTTTATTATAGCCTTTAAAATTCTGATCATAAAAAGTAGTTTAAATTTGTTTTCAGCTTTTCAATTCTCAGAGTCTTTTTTTTCTTCATCTTTTTGTATTCCCAGGAATACTAGATAGGGCATGTGGAATCCTTGCAATGACTAGGGCAGTGACAGCACAATGGGGAAAAACGATGAATTCAGAATATGTCCTAGAAGCAGAGCAACAGGATAGGATGGGTAGAAGTGTTGGATGGGAAGGAGAAAAGCAGGTTAAGAAACCTACTGAGCTGCAGTCTCGGTTAATTGGATCTTTATGTTGAATTACTTAGTTTTCACATCAAACCTGAGTAACTATTATTATGGCACTTTTTTTGGTGAGAAAACTCTGATTCAGGGAATAAAGGTAGTCAACACAAGTCCACAATGTCACTAAATAAGTAAATCCAGGATTTTGTTTCAAATAAACATATTAGATCTAACAAATGTGTCTTCAGAGTCCACCATGTCCTGTGACCCGGCTGTTTATCATAGCAAACTCTCTCAGTTACGTAAGGGGAACAAAACAAGCAGAGGAGAAAAACGTGAACAAGACTCTTGGCCACAATAAATATTCACTGTGGCCTTTTACCTTCAGGGGTATGAATTCCTGCTAATACAGATGAAATAGATTTTCGTGGTGATTCTGGACAATAAATCCAGCACTAGAAGCTGTATGCTTTTTGTCCTTGGTTTAGCTGACCATTTTTTTTTTTCATCCTAAATAACATCCTTCCTCAGCAATTACTTACACTGCTAAGTTTATTTATATAGCAAAATTGACAGCATGTGCTAAGAGATGCATTGCAAAGTTCTGGGGGTTCCACGCCAGGCATAAAGCAGAGCAATGATTCAGATTAAGTAGTCACCAGTCCCTTTCTTCCTGTAAATAGAACAAGTTACAAACAAGTGATCATTTTCTAAAAATGTGCCCTTTGAAGCCATTCTCCCACACCACAGTGTGAGGACAGTGGAGGGTCTATAACTAAATTCCAAAGCTGAGTTATGTTCTCAATACCAGACCCTGCAATTTAAGGAACAGGTCAGAACTTCTGGCCCCTGGTAACAGTGAAGTTCCTGCTCAGGAAGGTATTCACAATCCATTTAGTTTACTTTGTCGTTTTTTTCCATTGTATTGGAGTCAATGCTTCTGGTGATATAGATTAAAACAAAAAGAATATAGTCCAGGTGGTATGGTAGATTTTCAATACGTACATGTGAATTTTATCATTTGGTCATTTATTTTATTTTTGCTTGTGAACTTCTCTCATATACAATAACACAATAACTTTTTTTGTGGGAAAAGAAGAGAAAAATAGAGCAGATATTATCATTTCTATTACACAATTGGGAACACCTTGACAGAAATAGAAATTGTATTTTCTGGGCTGTTCTAAAACAAAGTTCAGCACGGAGTCTCCAGTGAAATATTTTCCTGAGGAGGAGGAAAATAAGATTCATTAATATGTGTGTATTTATTATTGTGTTAGTTTTCTTAGTCTCCTTGAGCTGCCATAATAAAATATCATAGACTACATAGCTTAAACAATAGAAATGTATTTTCTCACAGTTCTGGAGGCTGGAAGCCTAAGATCAGGGTCTCAGAATGGTTAGGGTCACCTTCCTGGGCTATGGGTGCCTGCCTTCCCATTATGTGCCCACGCAGCCTTACCCTGGGCCCCGCATATTGGAGAGAAAGGTCTCTTACTCTAGAAGGCCACCAATCTTACTGGATTAGAATCTTACCCTTATGACCTCAATTAACATTAATTGTTTCCTAATAAACCTATCTCCAAATACAGTCATATTGGAGGTTAGGATTCAACATATTTGGTGTGGACACAACCGATAACATAACACTAATATAATAGAAAACACTTGTTTATCAAACATTCCAACTATAGTTTTATCAGTGAATTTATCACAATTTAGAAGAGACTAGCAATTCATAACAATGCTATTTGGCATATATTCTTACCTTAGAAACACTCCTGATGAATTTCTTATATTACTACTGAGGTGAAACCTTTCAGGCTATTTAAGTTGTGGATATTTTTGCATTTTGTTAATTCTAAAAAATTGATAAGAATATTTTATTTTCATTTTGATAAAAAGCTTCAATTTGTTTAGTTAAATGTCTACTTTTGATTTAGTGTATTTATAAGCTTCCAATAAGGAGGTGGTATGTTATGTTGAGTGCCCATGGTGATAAAAAAACAGTCTTATCTGCTAAATAAATAAAATAAAGAAGATTATATTGCTGCAAATGGCCTGTATATCCAAGAGTAGGCAGAAATATTGTAAATCAACAGGGCACAATGATTAAATTCACTGATAATAAAGTACATGTGAATTAAAATTAAAAAGCACTTTTAATATATATCCAATGATAAAATTTATAAATGTCATGTGACAATAAACTTTTAAAAATAATTATCTTTTTACACTTCTGTTTACATTATAAATTAATAAAACTCGTAAAAATTCATTATGATGTTGATAACAATGACTATAGAACATTTCCACTAGATATATTTCATAAGAATATTATTCTAAAATTTTTCTACATTAGAGAATATCACACTCTATATGCTTAAAATGAAGAGAAATGCTGTCTGATTTTGTCTAAATAAAAATTTATGGAGCCATTGAAATAATTAAGACTACAGAAACTTGGAAATCACTTTATAATAAGTGGAATCCACAAAATTTAAAATTATGAATGCCTGAAGGTGTTAAAAAAGAAATATAGCAGGCCTCATTTGTGCACCCAAACATAAAACGTGCATATAAACACATACACAGTCATAGATGTACACATACATGTTCACACATGATGAATACATACAAAGGTGCTAATGAGTTGTGGTCTTCAGAGTCTTCCTTTTTATTTTATGTTTTCTTTTAAAAAGAAGTAAAACCTGTGAAAGTAAATAGAACTAAAGCAAAAACTAATTGAGGTTTAGTATAGGATTATCATACACTTCAGATTTCTGTACCCACTAAAATTTCAAGTTGTTGTTGTTTTTTTTTTTTTGTAACCGGTACTGAGCCACATCTTCAACCCTACTTTGTATTTTATTTAGAGACAGGGTCTCACTGAGTTGCTTAGTGCCTCACTTTTGCTGAGGCTGGCTTTGAACCTGAGATCCTCCTGCCTCAGCTTCTGAGTGGTTGGGATTGTAGGTGTGCACCACTGCTGCAGGCAAGAGTTTCTTCTAGCTCAAGTTTAAATAAAAATACAACAAAAAAGCGAACATGTAAAGGAAAGCAAAATAAAACTTGGCTCACACAATACATGACAACAGCATACAAGTTTAATTATCAGATTTTATTATGGTAAGGTAAATAACAAAATGTACAAATCCATACAGCATGCATGGGAGAACATAGAGAGATAGAGATGAGTTTTCATATATCTGGAAATATTTTTTAACTTTTTAAAAAACCTTATTTGATCTTTGTTTCTAGTTAATTCTTTTATAATGCAGGCAATAACATGAATTTAGATATATTCTGTCAGAAGCATATAAATTAGATGTTAATTTATGTATACATTTATAGAAGTTATCTTAAATATTAATTTATCTAAGACTTGAGCCAATTCTATATTTCCCTCTCAATAGGTGAAATAAATATAAGGAAAGCAATATAAATTTAGGGATCAGAGAGCAGGCTCACAGTATTTATCATTTTTTTTTTTTTTGTAGTGCTGGGGATTAAATTCAGGGTCATGTGCTCTCTGCTGAGCTATACTCCCAGACCACAATAAATATGTGCTAGTGGATGAATGAATAAGGTAATAATTAAATGAATGATTTTTTAATGTTTCTCCGCTACATGGAGTATTACCTATATCAGTGTTTCTCAGAGTATCGTCCCCAACCAGAAGCATAACCCCATCACCTGAGAGTTGACAGAAGTATAATTGTCAGCCCACCACAGAACTAGGAGTGAGGTTTGAAATTTGGCTTACCACGTTAGCTGGGTAATTCTGATGAATGTAGTGCCTGCTTATTCTGAAAAACCAATCACAAAGCTTTGTTGATAGTAGTCAGATGGTGAATTCCATAGCTCATATCACAGGAAAACAAGAGCATCATGTGTATCCACCAAATACACTCTCACAAGAGATTAATAGATGTCCATATGAGATTTACCAAAAAGAAAAAAATATTTAAGAGGAATTTCTGTGAAATTTAAGTAAAATATATAGCCTCAAAATTTGAAAGACATAGGTAGCTTAATATTTATAGAAAAATCCTAAAAACATTATCAAAGACTGGGCATGAAAATGAGTTTTAAGTAAGCTCTTAGGTCAACATTTGATCAGAGTATAAGACAAAGTCCACATTGGAGCGAAAGCCTGAGAAAACTGCTTTGCCAAAAGTCCAACAGTGGATCCCCATGGGAGGAAAATCTATACTCTGGGTACTTTTGGAAAAAATGAGTTTGGAAATCAACTTTGTCATTCATGGGAGATCTCACACAGGGAAATTCTATAAGCACTTCTGTCGTGAGAAAGTCTTCAGAAGAATGTCTAAATCTCATTTCTCCAGGGAATCCATTTCGAGGAGTAGGCCAATAAATGTGATCAGTGTGGGTAAGCATGCTGTCAAAGATGATATCTTCATGTTTACTCATGAGTCTGTGTGAGAGAGGAGCCACATGAAATAGAACCAGTATGAGGAGAATTTAAGTAGACATTACTTGGAAAAGCCACATAGAGGAAGCATTCCTAAAACACCTGGAAGTGAGTGTTAGGTTGCTTGCTCCTAAAGGATTACTTATACTACTGTGCCCCTTGGTTTCTGGTGGTAAAAGAATAAATTCTATTCAGTGCACCAGAAACTATCTGTGTGTTATTATGTGTTAAGAACATTCTTAATGTTTAGGAAGGCTATAAAAAGTGACCAAAATGATGGCAGTCCACCCATAGAGATAATTCAAACAGCAACAGAATTTTTAAAGTTAAAACTTCAAGTAAATGAGACAATGTATTTAAAAAGAGACAAGGTGCAAGGAAAGGATGTGTTTTCTCCTAGTTAGTAGAATCTGGAGAAGTTGAATATGGTAGCAGGTCCATAGGGCTTCAAACAGTAAAGTGACTTCTGAAAAAGATAGAAAAAAGGAAAGAATGAGCAGTAATTAAGAGAGGAAAACATTGTGTGTGGTAGGCAGAATGATGCCTTCCCAAAGATGTCCACCTAATAATCCCAGCAATGTATACATTTGTTGGGGTAAAGGACAAAGGAGAATTAAAGTTGCAAATAAAATTAATATTTCTATTCATCTGGCTTTAAAAGAGGGAAATTGTCCTGGAATATCTGGTGGGCACCATGTATTCACAAGAGAGAGTCAAGAGAAAGAGATGAGAGGACAGAAACTAGTTCAGATTGATGCATTTGCTGACTTTTGAAGAGAGAAAGAGGGGACAACGAATCAAAGAATTCAAGGAGCTTGAGGAGGACTTAAGAAGCTAGGGAAAACATAGCCTTTTTTTTTTTTCTTTCCCCCTTTGATACAGATCTTGTTAAATTGATGAGATTTGCCTTTGCATACCAAATAACTGGGTTTGCAATTTTGCCCTTTTCTGCCCAGCCAATGTAGAATTTTTTATGTACAGGTTCCCCAGTAAACTCCAGAAAGATGCATAGACTGACTGACATCTTGATTTTAGTCCAGTGAGACACACTGAAGTTCTGACAGCTGAATCAATAAGATAGTAAATTTGTATAATTTTAAAATCATTAAATTTGTGGTGATTGGCTAGGACAGAGATGGAGAGTAGTAAACACGGTTTGCAAGAAATGACTGAACATCAGAATTCTCTACAGAATTTGAGGTCATACAAGGAAAGCAGATTGGGACCATGATGAAGCACATTGACTTCTAGGATTCAAAAACATCATGATAAAGCAAAGCACCACAAATTTTGAGTTGGGGGTTTCCAGGGTTGGGGTGGGGGATTATTTGCATTTAATCTAGAAATAGTGTATAGGATGAAATGGAGGAGAGAAAGATAGAAGGGAGAAAGTCTCACTGGGAGGCTGATAGCCAAGCTCAGTTAAGATAGACTTGAAGTCTGAGAGGCTGTGGAATAAAGAGGAGCAAGAATGGGAAGGCTGGCTGGGGTTGGCATTGCAAAGACTGATTTACTAAGTGGGGTTTGGAGCCTGGGTGAGTTGAAAGGAGTCAAAGCATTAGAAAGACAAATGAAAAACAAATATATATATGGTGTTGACAAAGGAATCCAGAGAATATAACATTTACATACCCAGAATAGGTCTGAAACTCTTAGCTGTTCACTTAAATCAATATGTTCCTTATTTTAAAATGGAGATCATAGTTGTATACATATCTAGGTTCTATTTTGCAGACTCCCTTGCAGGTAGGTCATATGACTAGGCTCTTTCTAGTGAAACATGGGGAGAGGTGATATAGAAAAATTTGGGGTCAGAATTCCTAAGAGCTTTATGCCAACTCCACACTTCTTTTCTCTTCTGCTCATAGAGATGGTAGAGACAGAAGCTAGAAGGAAACAGGGTCCCAGTACAACCAAGGAGAGGAAATATATCAAGCTATTGACACCTATGTTTTCATAGCTGAACCTGCCCTGACAACACACAAAGTGGAGTTTCCAGCACAAAATATAGTATCCACAAATGCAGCAGTGACTTACTTTAAATAATGGCAATAGCAACTAGGCAACTATGCAGATTTAAACATATGCAATCATGCAGCGCCATGCACACCCAACTCCTCTGAATGTGAAGTGACCTCATTTGCAAAAAAAAAAAAATACAGGAATCTACCTTCTCAGAAACATATTGTATTGCATAAATTGAGATAAAAGAACATCTGTATGAAACATCCCAGCAAGGCACAAACAAGGGAACAATTAGAAGGGAAAGCAAAAGTAACAAAAAACAGAATGATATTTATTGTTACTTCATTTGGAAAAATCTTCAGGATTCTATATTGTCATATTTTCACAAAAAGGAATACACACACGTGCATACACATTTGTAGTGTAAATTAAGAGAAATTGTCTTCCCAGAGTTGGTGATAGCATTTCATAAATGATTTGGGTTGCCACACGGACTATGGTTTTCCATAGCAACAGAGGAGCCATATTGGGTTGAATGGATGTTTCTGGAGGAAGAATTTCTGGGCAAAAACTTCATCTACTTTTATATCCTTTGGAGTGAACTACAAATGTATCACCTCACAGCTCATTAGGCTTGGAGAAGGAATAATTTAGCTAATCATTATCCAGCCTTAATGATGCATGGAAATGGGCTGAGCTCAGCTCCAGGCAGGCTGACCTGTTCCGAGAAAAGGGCAGCCAGGCCGTGGCAGTGGCTTTTTGGCTTTAAGCAAATGAGAGTCAGACCAAACTGAAGGCAGAGGGCAGAGGAGGGGAAACAGCTTCTTTCAGTTTTGATATTTCAATATTTTTGTATTGTTGATGACTCCATGTGCTATAGTCCAATGAAGGCTTAAGGTCAAAAGAATCCTGTATTTGCCAGGGAGAGAGTAACTTGAACTTGTATACTTCTAGGCTGGTAAAAAGAAGAAATGAACACTGGGATTTCACAAGAAATTTTGTGCAGCCAGCTTTGCCACTCTGTCCTAGTGCATTGCTAGCACATTCCACTTCCCATTGAAGTCTCTCAATTTTCTTATTGGGTGATTTTTTTTCCTTCCTGTTTTATTGTAGGTACTTGTTATTTTCTTTCAAAGTTCTTGCCATGGCTACAATGGAATTCTTTTGTTTCTTGCCTGCATTGACAGTATTTTTCCTAAGGAGAGGAAATAGATCTCACAGCCCTTTGCCTTAATTTCTTTACCAGAAAAAAATGGCAGTTATAATAATAGTACCAACCTCAAAGAGCTGCCCTGAAGACTAAGCTAGACTTATCTTAAGACTAAGATACTGTGAAGTATCTTGAATTGTGCTTGGCATATGGTAAGTGTTCCAGAGATAGTCCTTTTTATTGCTGTTCATTGTTATTGTTTAAATAAGTTTGAATCCAGCCCTTGTCATAGAAGTTACAGTTTATTTAGATTTAAATAAATTATATTAACAAAAATTAAGTGAAACTAAAATTTTGATTATTCAGTCATACTGGCCATTTTTCAAGTGCTCATGGCCAGTGGCTACCACATTGAACAGAATAGCCATATTCTGGTCATCACCTTAGTGTCTTGTTAGACCAAAAACACACTGAGGATCTGAATGGTTTTATTTCTAATTTCCTGATTCTTTCCTCTTGTCAAGCACACTCTTCCCTTCCCCTAAAGAGAAGAGACAATATCTATTTTACTCATCATTTTATTTCTAGCACCAACATGTTTGTATTAGTTGAACGAAATCTACATCTGCTTGCTTAACATATACATCTACCCCCCACGACACAAACCTATTCCAAAAGCAACCCAAAACTTTTCATCAAGTTTCAGAGCCCCAAACTCAATTCATACTGGAAATTCTCAACAGAATGTCTACTAAACTTCACTTACAAATGTGTTCTGAACATCTTAATGTCAGTCTTATTGTTTGTTGTTTGTATTAGGGAGAAATACCAACACCCATCGAGTCACATGCTTAAATCCTTAAAGTGATCTGCAAGAGAGATTCACTCATCTCCCAAAACCTGTCGCTTTCTTGTGTGTCTGGGTACGTGCCTCAAGGGTACTTCCCTATCTTCTTCGTATTCAGATTTGGCCACATGGCTAACAGTGCAATCTAAATGGAATTATATATATATATATATATATATATATATATATATATATATATATATATATATATATATATATAAAATTTTCAGTCTGGAGCTTTTACGGAGAAGCTATTCCTCCTACAAGACTATTTCCCCTTCTGCCAGCTGGATGAAAGGATTTTTAAGGCATTAGAACATAGAAGAGCCACCAGGCAGAGTATTTGTGATCTCTAGATCACTACTCTGGAGCAAAGACACTTATCTATCAGGAACATCTGCTTTGAAAAGTCACTAGGACATAAAACTGTTCTAACAAAACATCATCCAGAGTCTTTATTTTTTTTTCTTTTTTTTCTCTTTATTTTTTTTATTGGTTGTTCAAAACATTACAAAGCTCTTGACATATCATATTTCATACATTAGATTCAAGTGGGTTATGAACTCCCATTTTTATCCCAAATACAGATTGCAGAATCACATCGGTTACACATCCACATTTTTACATAATGCCCTATTAGTAACTGTTGTATTCTGCTACCTTTCCTATCCTCTACTATCCCCCCTCCCCTCCCCTCCCATCTTCTCTCTCTACCCCATCTACTGTAATTCTTAAAATATATATATATATATATATATATATATATATATATATATATATATATATAATTAAAAATAATATATTAACATTTCTTCTTTTCTGACTCTCATTTTTCAAATTCAGTAAAATATACATTATGCAGACCATATACCAAGTGAACATTTCTTAAATATGTATCCCTCATTCTGTCTTCTCTATGGCTCCCTTAATTAGATCTCCTTCACCAAACATCTTAACTAACCCAACCTCCTCCTAACTGATATTATCTTCCTGTCTTGCTGTCCCAGATCCATTGTCCATTTAGAAACCAAAGTGATTCATCTAAAAATGAGTTGTCACTGATGGCTTTTCATTTTTAGCATGCTGAAATTTGAGTATCCAAATCTCTCTCTTCTTCTGTCAATATTTTTCATAGTCTTGATTTCTTTTTACTTTCTTTCTTTCTTTTTTTTTTTTGGTACTGGGGATTGAACTTAGGGGCACTCAGCCACTGAGCCACATCCACAGTCCTATTTTGTATTTAATTTAGAGACAGGGTCTCCCTGAATTGCTTAACACCTTGCTTTTGCTGAAGCTGGCTTTGAACTCTGGATCTTCCTGCCTCAGCCCCCTGAGCTGCTGAGATTACAGGTGTGTGCCACTGCGCCTGGCTGATAACCTTGATTTCTCTTAATTTCCTGCCACTTATTTCTGTGACACATCTCAGTATTTCTGATTCCAGAATGACCACTCACACTCTAGCATGAATGGATTTATTCATATTTCCAGTTTGTATTTCCCCTAGGGTCTATCATTATCAGACTGTAGTAAATTATTAATAAATTTCATTTAAGAAATGACCAAATGATGACAGGTATTTTTAAACTAGGTTGTGAAATGCTAATCTCCTTGCTTGAAAAACTAGAAGAGTTACTTGAAATTAAATAAGTAAAACATATCACTGTAAGTTTTTAACAAAATATTGCTTAGTAGGAGTTCTTTAAAATGCCCCTGCCATTGTATAAGTTAATAAAAAGAAGAAATCTGCCAAATCAGACAATATTTTAACTATCTACATGTATGAAACTCTGGTAGAGGCCCAAAAGGCATTTTTCTGCCCTCAAAAAACTTGGTTTTTAATGAAATCTCCAAATCTTCACAGGTTCTTAATGCTTAGCTGAATTCCTCAAGGCAGAGATTATTCATTAACTTTTATTTTCACATTTACTCAGTGCAAATTCACTGCTACTCTAGTAAGTAATCAAAATTATTTGTTGAATTCAATTTACTAGTTTTACCCACAGTACTTATTTTCAAAATAAAAACATATTTTCTAATTTGGTGGAACTATATAAAATATATTTATTTAAACTTAAATCAAAATGTAGCGCCTAAGTCATTCACAAGTGTTAAAAATCACACATTTCTATAATTTTTGTATTTTTTAACCTTAATGAGATTCTTAAGCATGAAGAATCAAAGAAATGCTTAAATAAGAATATTTTTATATACTATACATAAATATGCAATTGAGCTAACCATGTAACTTTATTTCTTTTTCTTTCAAATGTCTTTGCCTGTACGATAAAATATATAATTTTCTATTATAAGATATATGTGTTATAAAATGTGAATGTTCTCCACTTGCTAATCCTAAGTCTATCTTCTCCATATTTTGGAGAGAGATTTAATATTTTATAACAATTTTATCAATCTTTTTATACCTATTTAGCATCTTCCAGTTTCCAATTCTTAGTAATTATTACATCTAACTCAAAACATCCAATGGTCATAGTTTCTAACTCAAATAACTTTCCACTTACTCAATTAAGCAAATAATCCTCATATGATCAGTCAAAACTCTCAATTGACACTTCTAGTTGTTACCTTTTGGATATTAAACATTTTCTGTCCCCACGACACTAGGCCACACATCATCTCTGTACCCCATATCCTCATCACTGTGGCATGGTTTTGAGATGTTTACTCTTACAGAAGAGTCACAGCTGCCTTTCAAAACCAACCTCCATTAAGGTCATACTAAAATTTCATTATATACTTTTTTTTTATTCTTACATCTTCCTAAATTTCTTCTGTCTCTATGATACAAATGTAACTTTAAAAATCATATCTAAAACAATATACCATAAAAGAATGACGGAATATATACATACATAATTGTTTCCCTAATAGAAACATAAGTGACTTAGGGGAAGGAACTCTGCCTTATTTTTAACTTGGAAAAAAAAAAAAAAACTAAAACTACCACATATAATGGCATGAACACAGTAATCATTTTAAGCACTAAAAATAAAAACTTTCTAGAGCAGAAATTGCTTACTACACTGTTCAAGGCACTGAGCAAGAGGAAGGACTTTGAAGAAGCCACAAGCAGAATCAGAGCCACTCTCTGGCTTCAGGAGCTCTCAGTTGACTGACAGCTTGCTCAGCTCAAGCCAGAAACCTAAACCACTTCCTGGGCATCTGGCATTCCCTCAATCCTTCAACTCTTTAAATCTAGCAAAAATCTCATTACTGTCACCTGCTACTGACAATTCAAAAGTGCCTCATACTGTCCATCTAATCTAAACCACCATCACCTCTCATCCAGAGGTGATGTCATGAGATATTCAACTTCAGGTTAACACACACTGAAGAATGTAGGATCTTGTTTTTGTTTTTGTTTTTTTTTTTGTTTTGTTTTGTTTTTGTGAATGTTGTCACTTTCCTTTAAAGCTTCAAACATTTTTTTTTCCTTTTTCTTAAAATAAATGTTAGCCTCTAAACAGATCTGGTCCTTACATCTCTCTTAGCTCCTCTCCCCACTGTTCCCTTTAGATCTCTGTTCCAGCTATAGAAAGAAGCCTTATTTCTGTTCTCTAACCCATCATGAGATCTTGCATTCTCTGATCTGTTCGATTAAGCCAAATTGCCCTATCACAAGTACTCTAGAACTACGTCCATCACCTTCACAGAATGTATCATGGTTGTAAAAGTGAATTTGCTTGCAAGACTGTTCAATAAATATCCACCTCCCTACTGGGAGATAGTTTCACGTAAGTTTGATGAAGGAGAAAGCTGTTATTTTTTATTTATGGTTGCCTGTTTGACATAAATGCTTCACAAATATTTGTTGAAATGAAAGATGAATGAATAATTAAACCTGAATCTATTAATTCTTTTCTATATGAACCTTTCTCTTAAGGAACTCAGGTTGGTATGTCTCACTTGTAAACTATAGTTACATTGGATTATTACAAAAGTAAACAAAATAATTGTTCAACTCATGAAGCAATTCATATTATTAAGTGGTAAAGGAAATTTCAAAACATGAAACATTGTCAGCTAGAATGGCAGTAGAATGTACTGAGAAGAGGTGTCATGGGATGAAAAAAGAATATAAACCAAAAGGAATCATAAGGTAAAGGGAAAAAATTTAATGTGATAACTCACATTCTGAGAAATATAGTAAGGGGCAAGTTTGAGCCTTAGTGTTATGAGATAGTTGTAAGTGCAGAGATGAATGCAGGCAGATCAAAAAAGGACAAGCAATTTTCGTTTTTTAAAAATTTATATAATCTTAATTTTCATAAATGCAATTACTTTGCTATATAAACAACAGTAATATAGGTATTTAAAAAATCTTTTACATTTTTTTTTCCTCAGAGAAGATTTCAAATCAGGATATATGTCTAAAGGCAATGGTGGTCATGTTGTCACAGTATTAACTACAAGTGTTCTTTCTATAAAGCTATATTTTGAGCCAGAAACACAATACTAAAATTATCAGGTTTGTTTTCAGGTACTTGTGTATTTTTCTGCAAGGATGCCATGGTAACCATTTCTTTAAATACACACTGAATATGCTACTCAAAGTTTACTTAGAAAACACATTCCTGTTGCATATTTTTGTGGTTATTAATTTTATAGTAAAATTCCTAGTGCTCCTGCTACACACTCCTTACTGTTAACAACACTTTCCTTAAAGCATGTTGATACTCATCTATAAAGACAAGCGTTGAGATCGTGAAGCAGCAAAACATCTATGAGCCCCCATCACACTCTCTCGCTGGGCCTTCTTTTTTAGTAAGTCAAGTTGTGGTTACAAGAATCTTTGGACACTGACAGCAGTAACAAAACCATTGAAAGAAAATCTTTCAGAGTGATTCATAATGCATTGAAGAGAAATGCTTTGTATGTCTCAGACTTTACAATTTATTGTGTGGTGTATGTGTGTGTATGTTTAGTCCTAAGGTGTCCGAACAAAATATTTGTGGAAATGATAATGGTACCCATATTTTAAAACTGAAGACACACTGACCCTGAGAAGTAAAGTGTCTTCCTCAGTTTCACCCAACAAGGTACTAGATGTGTCAACTAGCAGGATCTGTCCATAGAGAATTCCAAGGTTGTTTACTACCCAAAGTGGAAGCATTCATTGACACTATGCAGACAAACAGCATAGGGATATTACTGCTTAGTTGATTATTTTTCCATTCTTCAGAAATAACCGAGTGCTTGTTTCCTTGTGCTTTATTGGGTCTCATGACTTCTGGATTTGTTTTTAGTTCAAGTAACAGCAAATAACATGATTCAAAAACATTTTGTTATAAAAATGAATACTGTTTTTAATTACTGGCATTCTTTGTTACAAATGAACATATAATAAATGTTCTTACATTCATGACATCATGTCATACTTGTGAGATAATCAATGAAACACATTTTTGTGGACTATTCTGTTGGGGAGCAATGAATCATTCTTACTATGGGGATCAATCTTCCAATAATAAGGACTGGCTTAAATATTCATTTCATTCCTGCATTTCACTAACTGGCTTCTATTCTTAACCCCAGCCCTGTGATAATGATAAGCAAAGGAATTGGTGTGTAAAATTCCCTTTGCATCATGCAAAGGAATTGGATGATTTGGATCTTGGATTTGCACAGATATTACGAAGCACTTTGATCCTGGATCAATCTTCCAGCCATCTCTGTACTTATAACAATTTAGTGAATTGTGTAATGTGACCTGGAAGAAAATAGCTTCCAGGGTCTTGGAAGAACACTGTTGTTGTCTAAGGTGGAGAACTGAAGTTCAGAATCAGATAATCCTAGGTTAGTCTTATTTCCCACCTCATCATGGTCAATGACACTGAATAAACAACTTGAACTATTGAAAACTTAGTTTTGCAATCTGTAAAGTGGGATAACGATTCCTGTCTCTTAGTGTTGTTATGAGTACCAAAAATTTACATATTCAAATAATATTAAATTAAATATTTATTTTAAATAAATTTACTATCCAATAATGTAAGTGTAATTGGTACTTTGTTTCACTCTATAGAATTTTACTTCTGACACAGTAAATATCAAATGCTAAAAGAAACTTAATGTTTTGAATAACTTTCCTTTTAGAAATGCTTTCTTGGAATTGTTATTTTTATCCTTTATAAATTGTCATATCTTGTTTTCATTTGTGGTGTCTTTTCTCAACTCTATATTTTTCCATAATTGCTATAAGTTATGGAGAACTCTGCCAATATAGAAGTCATTTTTGCTGATTAAAGTAATTTCCTTTAAAATAAACACAAATTTTGTGGTGATCCAAGAGCCTTCTTTGCGCACATTCAGAAAGAGCTTACGATGTGTGGTTAGTTGAAAAGGTTTGGGAGCGAAAAACAATGTAAACAAAATTTCCTGAGTCTTCAATGGTTAAGAAAATAACTTAGGAGAAGTCTTTTTGAGTAACTTCTACTTTAAAATGATTTGAAGTGGAATGACCCGTCTGATCACGTGTGTCCTTGAGTCAAATGAATGTGTCCCATGAAGGTCTCACATTGAAATAAAGACAGTGGTGAACACCCATGGACTTTTTGTGTAACATCTTCTCACTTCTTTTTTCTAGGAAAACACATTACCTCCTTTGGAAAATGAGTACCAACTAATAGAGAAATGTTATTTAAAGACCATGATTTGGTCTAGTACATAAATAAAACTTTTTTTCTCCTGCTGGTGATAAAAGAGTTTGTTTCATAATTCGTGTGCTATATTATCTGTGCTACACTAAAGCAAGAAGGTTTGCAGCACACAAATTATGAAACAAACTGGAAAAAGTCACTGGAATCAGTGAACAAAAAGGTAATTTAAACCACAAAAGCAATATGCTTCTTACATACAATAAGTCAGATTGATCATCAATATTTCAGTATGGAGTAATTACAAATCTTTAACAGAAACCCTATTAAAGCATACATAAAATACATATAAGTATATGTATTTTTATAATTTTTCTACACCAAAATGTACTCATTTCTTCTCACAAAACATGACAAAATAAGATATTTCTATAGATGTCATTTTCATGATGCCAGTTGATTAAAGTGAGGCACTATCCAGGAGGACCAATTAAGACCACAGGCTACAGAGACCCCATTATTGGTTCAGATCCCAGTGCAACTATTTATTAGTTTAGAAGCTACTTTATCTTTACTAATGTGGGGTTACCATCAGCACCAATTGCACAGGGCTGTTGTGATGATAGATTAACTATTTTACTTAAAAGTGTTTGCAAAAGTACCTGAAAAGGATTATTTTAAAATACGAGTGTCATTGTTGTGAGAAAGTGTGTTGCATCATGCTGATAATGATCAGAAACCACTGACATGATCAGTTACTGCTCATGACCAAAGTTGCTTTGATTTAGTGACTCTATGCCTTGCTTACTCTTATAAAGAGAGACAAAGATAATAAAATTATATGAATCTATATGAGTAAAATGCAAATGATGGTGCTAGTGATTATAAATATAATGAGATCATTAGTATTGGTCAAGAGGAAGATGTAACCAAATTCTGGAATTTCTCAGTAATGTTAAGATTTTATAGGTACGCATTTATATTCAATTTGCTTAAAAATTTTGTCATTAACATCTCTGCAGAATATTTAGATTTTTAATCAGGATTCTAAGTCCCTTGAATCATACTCCCACATTGAAAAACTATATTTGCCTTTATAATGCAATTTTTATAATATGAAGTTTCTTTTGTGTGTGTGTGTGTGTGTGTGTGTGTGTGTGTGTGTGTGGTGCTAGGGATTGAACCCAGGGTTTTGTGCCTATGAGGCAAGCACTCTATCTACTGAGCTATATCCCCAACCCCTATAATATGAAGTTTCTTAAGAACAGAGCCAACTGTTGCCTAAGTGTTGTTTTTTTTATTAGTATTCAAATGTGAACATCTAGAACTATAATAGACTTAGATGCCAAAATCTGCAAAAGAGGATGAATTCTCTCTCTCTTTTTGGACACAATACCTTTATTTTGTTTATTTAATTTTTATAATGTGGTGCTAGGGATCGTACCCAGTGCCTCATGCACGCTAGGCAAGTGCTCTTCCACTGAGCCACACTCCCAGCCCCAGGATGATTTTTTTTTATAACACCCACTTGCATTCTGGATTGGGCAAACTCAATTTTGAAAATTCTTCCTTACAGAGTATAATGTAATTTTTGAAAAAGAGAACTTTTTGTATTGCATTTAGCAAACAAATCATTTTGTGTACCAAATACCAAAAAGCTAAAGTGGAAATTGTGTGGCACTTATTTCAGGGAGGTATTACTTTCAGGCTTAGACTGGTATGCTCCTTGTGGAATCACTTCAGAACCCTTTTAGATTTCCTGGCACACAACTTCAACAAACTGTGTTAAATTAATGACAATGTTAGACAATATCAAATGGTATTAAGGGCATTAAAAAAAATCATTCCTAGCTAGAAAAAAAAAGTAGAACTGCATAAAGAAACTTTGACCTTTGTTTGACATATAATTTGAAAGTTAACATAATTTACACGGCAAAGTTTTAAAGGAAATACAACTCTCTCCATTTTATTTTATCATATGCATTATGAAACCATGTAGAATGACTTTAAAAATCCCTAGTACCTGGTGTCTTCTAACTGCCACAAGGGTTAAACATCATGTTTCTTTACCTTGGGTTCAAGCTTCACTCTCTGAAGACCATTCAGAGCCATCTGCTTTCATCGGATTCAATGCTTTCAATTAAGATGCATATATGCAAATTATTTGAGGTTCAGACTTACAGAAAACCAAACAAATCTAAGAAGAACAACATCAGTGTGTATGTGTTTGGTTAGTACCTCACATAAGACTTCACAAAGGTGTGTTCTCTGTGGATTACCCTCTGCACATCCCTGCTTCAAGACCACGTCCCACCTGCAACTATGTCTTCAAAATTCAGTTTAAGTCACTGAGATAAATGAATCCTCTCTCATGCACATTCAATTTCTTCTCTCCTACAGTAGGACCTTCCATTCCATATTTACTTTTGGTTTACAAATGCAAACATTACCATGAGCTGGGTTTCTGCACTTTATGTTCTAGTTTCTGGAAAAGGTACATGTTCTAATAATATAAACTGGTGTGAACATGTTTATATTATTCCCCAAACCTACTGACCATATTTCCTATCAGATGAGCAAATTGCTAAGATAAACATAAATTTTCCTCTGAGACACCACAGTCCAACTCCACATTGATTGATGAAAGAGCACTTAATCCAATGGGTGAGATATTCTGTGGCCTAAAGGAAACAAAAATAATCTACTTTTCCCATGTAGGTAGCCTCTTTACTCCTTTAGAAGAGCATCAGCTTTATCAGAGGAGGTCTTATTATTTCCCCAGGCTCATCTCTTTCTGAGAAAATGGAATGCAAATGTTTTCCCTATTTCGTTCCATCATACAGAAATGCATTGGAACCAAACTCATTGAACCATCCAGAATTACAATGGAAATGGAAGATAGTAATACACCAGCTCAGTAGAGACAGATGAGACAATAACAGAAGTTAGGTGGGTGCCATAGGTGAGCATAGATAACAGGGTTGTTATTGTCAAGCAAAGGCACTGAGTATAGGCGTTTGGTCAGCAACCAGATCTGGTGTGACTTTAAGAGATACTCCAGTTAGAAGGCTGATTTCCAGGTGCAAGTTCTAGAGAAGGATTCTAGAAAGAAGAACTCCTTAACTTGCCAACATATCTGCTCCCTAAAACTACTCTAAGTATACTCTTTGCTCATCTCTGTGACAAAAACCATGGAGGGTGGAGTTCTATCTGCCCAGTCACACTGTATCCTATGCCATACATTGCTTAATATGCAGAAATCTAGAAAAAGGAGACTTCTGTCAGTCCACAGACCTCTGTGACTTAACTGTCACAGATAAATCTTCCACATACCTGTGAAATAAAAAGAGTAATAATCACTTCACAAAATTGTTTGGGTGATGAATTAAAGGCAAATTTATTTATTTTTCTTCCATTACTTTTGAGGTCCAAAGGAAAACGGAGATTTCAAACAAACAAAAAGCCCAGTTGGCACACGAATGCGTATTTTTATTAGCTTAAATGCAAGTCAGATCTCGGCATGTAAGTTTTTGTTTGTTTCATGTTTACTGTCACATAGAACTCCACACTTCCTCACAGCCATTCTATATAGCACAGCACATTCCCTATGGGTATTTCCTTCAAGCAATTATAGACATTTTAATATGATATGCTTTTAGTTTGTACAATGTGCTTCATGCAAATCACATCTCAAAAAGCTGTGCAGGCTAAATAATTCACTTAGAGAATTCAATAATACATAAAGGGAATGGGAAGAAGAAATTAGAAGATATCGGCTAGACAGAGCATTGAAAACCTGTGGTTGTTAATAAAAGAATTAACTCTGGCGAAGCAAAAAATTAAAAGTGAACAAAGCAATAGCTTCAGAATATGCAAAGTGCATGGAGATGTGCGATGTTATCATAAATTTAATATTTCTTATCTAGGTACCAACAGGGCCAAGGTAAGGTAAAACAAAATATCATGAACATTAAAATAATAGGAAATATTTCAGAGGCAGAAATTAAGGAGTCTCACAGGACTGGTAAAGACACAATAGAAATTCCTTTATCAAACTCTCTGAATTCTGGGTATGTTGTATTTGTAAGATACTTAAAGCAATAAAAATCTGCTTCTCCAGAAGAAAATGAATTGCAAAAACAGTTTCTGACATTGATGGCGGTACTGTCATAATGTATGGAAAAGTGGAGGATTTGGGTTGAAAAATATCCATCAATGCTTCCTGATTCCATAGTGTGTTGCTAGTCTATCTCTGGAAGAAGGACTTAGCTCCCTGTTTTATACTTCTTTCAAAAAAATGTTGCTTGTAACAAATTGGCAGGGGAAAAGCTCAAAGCACTTTGGATCATGGAATATTCCTGAGCAAATATGCTTGTTAGCTGTTTTTGTACCCTCTTCTCATTGGCTCCTTTGGAGCTAGGTATTCCCTGCTCATTCATTCTTGCATTAATTCAATCAGCAGATTTTTGTTGAGCTCTTCTATATTACTCCAAAGACATTACATGCATTTCAAATAAAGTATTGAAGGTGAGGGAAATAGTTCTTCCCCTGGTAGTCTAAAGGGAAAGAAAGACATTAAAGATGTAAATAAACAAATCATGTAATACCAATGTAAAATTTCCTAAGTGTTTTAAAGGAAAAAGATAAAAGCAAAAAGAAATAGAGGCTGACCTTTATGTGAGTATATAAAGAATACCTTTTTTTTCTTCCTTGATATGACATTGAAACAGAAACATTAATAATTAGGAGTAAAGGCTGTTCTAGGCACTTGTGGAAGGAAGCCCTGAGGTAAAAAAAGATTCTGGAGTCTGGGGAGTGTAAGGGAGGAGAAAGGAAAGTGTGTGGGAACAATAGTGCTGGGTTTGCTAGTCTTCCTCTAGGCCCTAAAACCTCTATGTTCCTTTCTAGCTCATTTCAACTCACACTGAAGTTTAGCCTTCTGCTTCTTCCACAAGACTGAGGTCAGGGGCTGAGTCTCACATCTGTAAGTTCTTGTTATCAGTAACACATCTTAACAAACAGTAAGTACTCCATAAATGTTTGCTTAACCAATAAAGGGACACTAGCCCGGAGTAAGGTACTGAAAGAATAAATTGTTAATTGGCAAAAAATAAAATAAAATTGAATTAAATTCTAGGTTTTCAACTAATATATCCTCCATTTAGTATATTACAAACTTATCATCTAAAAATATGGACATAGAGAAGAATTATACAGACTCTATATCCTTTATCATCTCATAATATGGGAAGGGCAAGAATAAGAAAATGAACAGTTAGAAAAGAATGTGTTAGATTCTACAATAAGATGACAGGTGTAAAATTTTTCCAAGGGTATTGATGAAGGTTTATTATAGATTTTATATGTAAATATGACCAGATATTGTCAGTTCAAAGAACAATGATCGCATTTATTTACACAATGCACAGAGATCTGCTGAAGAAAATAACTGTTCTCAAAATATTGTGAAGACACCCCAAAAAATTCTAGAACAAGTCATCAATTTAAGGTATTATAATAACTGTGTTGGTTACTAATAGGAGAGAATATTTCAGATGTCATAAAAGCCATCATGAAGAAGTAAAAACATGCTGAGTGCAGCGGCACACACCTGTAATCCCAAAAGTTTGGGGGACTGAAGCAGGAGGATGTCGAGTTCAAAGCCAGCCTCAGCAAAAGCAAGATGCTAAGCATCTCAGTGAGACCCTTCCTCTAAATAAAACACAAAATAGGGCTGGGGATGTGGGTCAGTGGTCATGTGCCCCTGAGTTCAACTCCCAGAACCCCCCCAAAAAAGAACTAAAATATGGGGTAATCTTGAAATAATTAAGGAATAAATATTGATGGGAGGATAGAGGTACAGATGAAAATATTAAACAGTTAATTTAGTAGTTTGTCTATACTCAAGGAGGGCTAGCACTTTATTATTTTTAAATATAGATGAGAGAATTGAGCTCAGATAGGGCATAAGTGATTGTTCCCAGTCCACAGACAGAGCAAGTAACATAGTGCAAAATCCAATGGTGCTTCCACACGGTTGAGGGAATTTCTCATGTTTCATTCTGATTAGATGGAATCCTAAGTAGGAATCAGCTCAAGACAGTTCCAAACCATAGATCCAAAAAGTACTGGGGTCTACAAACAACTTACTCATAAGACTCCTGCTACCTTGCTTTCTTCAAGCATTTGTTCCAGGAAGCCCAGAGGTAACAAAAAAAATGGCACAGCTATTCAGTGTTTGAGGCTCATTTGTGCCTTCCCCTAAATTCATGTGCTGAAATCCTAACTGCCCATGTGACCTGTTTGGAGATAGACCTAATTACGGAGGTAATCATTGTTAAATAAATTCATAAGGGTGAGTCTCTGAGCTAGTAGGACTGATGTCCTCATAAGAAAAGGAACACACCAGTGATTGCTCTCTCTCCAACCACTTACAAGGGAAGGGACATGTGAGGACACAATGAGAAGGCAGCCAGCCCTCTGCAACTCAAAGAGGGAGACCTCACTAAGAATGAACCCTGCTAGCACCCAGTCTTGGACTTCTGCCACACACAAAAAAAATGTGAGAAGATAAACTTTAGGTGTCAAAGTCACCCAGTCTTTGGAATTTTGTTATGGTGGCCCAAATAACTGGTTAAGGAGCTTCCTGGTGATTCACTCTTGTGTAATTAAAAACTCAAGTCACAGAGGGCCTGGTACAATACACCTATGTCCCTTCAAGTCTTAGATCCTCAGACAATGGACCAGACCACCTGTGAGGGAGTAAACCCACAAGAGACTTCAAGACACAGAGGCATGGCTCTAAGCTCTAATCTGCCCATCTTCTGTGAGTCCTCACAGGGTTCTACTGCTCTGTGTCTTGGTCTGAGCCCCTGTGATTCCTACCTCTCCTCTCTGACTCACTTTATTAAGTCTTTCTGGAAATACTTCATGGAAATATTTGCAAACTCCATTTTATAGATAAATAAGCTGGAGAGGAGGAGTAAACTATTCAAGGTCATGGAACCAATAAGCAGGAGATGCCCTTCACTTGCTTCTCATTTCCTAGCCAGTTAGATATTGTTGGCAGGTGCCCAATATTGGGTCATAGACTTCTGGCTGTGATCGACATTTCTGTCTAGTGCTTCTCACTGCTAATAGAACAATTAGCACATCTTCGTTAGGCTTCAGGTCATAACCAGATCAGAATGATCTGGGGAAAACCCAGACTCCCATTTTTCTGTCAAAATTCATCTCAAACTGAAGTAGCCAGAGAAAATGGATCAGTATCCAAGCAGAAAGGGGCAGGTGTAAAAATCTATACTTTGTGGTAGCTGCCAAATCTTTCATCCTCCCAGTGTGGAAACTGAGGTCAGAGAAGTTACATGAGTCTTCTAGGATCATATAGTTACATAAAGACATAAAATTAATGTATAAGTGTTTTACAGTAAAGGAAGCTCAAAGTGGAAAAAAAGGAAGAGAAGAAGGGTGAAACTGTTTTGTTGAGTGGTTTAAATTAGAAATTATAAAGAAAATTCTGTGGAAAAAAAACCTAGGAAACACGAATCTATTGTGGGTTTTCTATGCACCCCAATAAACATCTGAACAATTCAATCCAAGCCCAAATACAAAGCTCACTGAGTAAAGGAGTAATAACGCTAGGTGTTCTGCAGACATATCCACAGACTTCCCTTCCCCGGCTCCAATCTCCTTGTCCTCTCTCCCAGGCTTGTGGCCACCTTGCAATCTAAATTGACTGTTTGCTCTTGCAAATCTCATTTCATAAATTGTTGTATATAAGGTTTGCCTCGATTTAAAGTTCATGACCTCTACACTTCCCTGTACCTTCCAATTTGACAATTTTTTTTTCCAAAATAGCAATCTCATTTTTCTGGCAGATGTGTTTGCTTAGAAATTCCTGTTGCTTATTGTCCATTTTCTATTTGGTCCAATACACATGCAGAGCTTCTCTTATTACCTTTTTATTTGTGAGCTGAAACACCGAGAATGAATTGACTACTCAGCCAGCCACAAATTCCCCCTGGGTATGGATGGAAAAAATAAAATAAAATAAAAACCCTACTTACCCAGAAACTATCTGTCTGCCAGTAGCCTCTGGGGATAATTCCTGTACTCTCTTTCAAGAAAGACTGGCGGAAGGTGGGAGGAAGGAAACCAATGGCTTCTACTTTTAGAAATTATACCAAGAGCTCAGCATTATAAATTTTTGTTTGTCATGCTTCATGGAGAAAATCTGACCTCACAGAGCCCAAACCCTCACCTTCAGTGAACTCTAAAGTCAACCACTGTGTGATTCACTCCAGGGGAGCTCAGGCTGGTGGGATGTAATTTAGTGTTCCACAGCAGGAAAGAAACTTAACCAACTCTCTATGTCAACACAGCAGGCTCCTAACAAAGAATTCAGTCAATCAACTGGTCAAAAAGTTTTGCCTTCAAAAGGAATAAAAAAATAATAACTAAATGTACTCCAGTGTGTGAGTGTGAGTGTGTGTGTGTGTGCGTGTGTTCATTTGACCAACCTTTTCCCAATTTCTCATTGTTAGTTGTGACCAAATGATATAAATGCTTTGATCAGATCAGAGAAAAACAAATAAAATTAAAGTGCTACAGTAAGCTGGACTCTCAAATTAGATTGCTTCTATGTCCATTATCTAATACAACCCTTACCAGAATGTTCTCAGAAAATGTATTTATCCACCTATATAATAAAGTTGACTCCCAAAGACGTTGGGTGATAGTTCAGATCCATGAAATTGATCTCTAAATAACCCCAAATAAATACATTATCATTATTGTTTTCTATTGTTCATAGGTCATTTTCGCTGGGAAAACTAGAGATTTACATGTATTAACTTCAGTGGCTTAAATGTGTATACTCTCTAGATCACTGATCCTGACTTGACTTTGCACATGCAAATACACACAGATATACCTATTCCCTCACCCCCACTGGGTTTCAAAAAGTAAATGCCTGAAGACATTTTTATTTTTTGAAACTCAAAGCATGCTACTGGCATGTGGTGGGCAGAGGCCTGTCATGCTAGTAAACATCTAATAGTGTGATGGACAGTCACCATGGACAAAGAACCACCTGGCCCCAAACGTTGAGAGTGACTAGACTGAGCATCCCTGCTATAGATATTTTCTTCTGGCATTTATTAATTTGATACACATTTTTACTTCCTGTCATGTGCTAGGTATTTTGTTATGATCTAAGGAAACAAATATAGGACCAAATCACAATCCACTCAGAAGAAAGAGGACAGTACACCATCGTTGGTGCCTGGGGACAGTCAGGCACTGGCTTCACTAGGAAGCGGGAATACAATGGAAGCCCACACAGATGCACTCTGACCTTGAGGAGCTTACAGGTTGTGAGGAAGATAGATGTCAGAGTACTCAAGACTCAGCTGCTGACGCCAGACGCAGGTGCTCTGGTGGAAGCGCCCTGCCATCATTGAGGGCAAGGATTCTTAAGTCAGGCACGTTTCAAGGGGAAATTAGTTTCAGAACTTGGACTTGAAAGTTGAGTTACCATGATGAGGCAGGAAAAGCTACCCAGAAGGCATTACAGGCAAAGGCAACAGGGGTGAGAGTGGTGTGGCCTGTGGGAAGAGTGGCAAGGGGTTGGTCAGAGATGGTCATGCAAGGTCAGGGGACGGAAATAAGGATGTAAAGGAAGCAGGCCTTGAGCTCCCTTGCGTTTCTCTAGAATGGTTAAGAAGGATTTTTCAGTTCCCTTCCATGTGTATGTCAGATTCCTAACAAGCCCTTTTTGAAGTTGTAAGAACATCAAGGAGCCTTTTACCCAAGGCCCAGCAGACTCTGTCCCAGCAGGAGTCTAAATTTGACTGATGAAAAGTGATCTTAGCAAGTCCTTTCCCGATCCCCTCTGCCCTGCCTTTCTCTTCACTGCCCTTTATTACTGATTATATTTCCTCTGCTTCAAGCTCCATTTCAGTGAAAAGTCCCAATTCACTTTAGCCTTCAGGTTTTCACACCTTCACTCAATTCCGGGCTTTTCAGAGTCCAGCAGCTTTTTGATGGCTGGTGTTCTTACAGCACATTGGCAAATCACTCAGCACCTCCTGCACACAGCCAGCACTCCACAAACAATAGGAGTGCGTGACATTCAATTCACAGCCCTGCAGTTTACACATTCCAAAGGCACTGAAGAGATAAGCCCTCCAATTAATGATCTCCCTGTGTAATTGCTTTCCCTCGCTTCCCCATTCGGCTTTTGATCATGCTCTGTTACAAATTCCCTTACCTGCTCACAGGGCAGTTCCTTTAAAGGGAACCAGAGGGGGCTGAACGAGTGGGCTTGGTAGTTGGTTACACAGTGAGATGGTTTGAGCAGGATTTTTGGCCCGTCATCTTTTCGCCTTCCTAACTGTTGTATCAGGGCTCCCCAAGGTCTTCTATCTCACACTTGTGACTATGACATGAATGCAAGGTGTTTCTCTCTGTTCCTCTTACTCTTTTTTTTCAGAGACTCTATTTTGGAGATAATTAAATGATTAATCTCAATTTGAATGCCTCCTGTAGGTGGAAATCCAATGGTAAGACAAATCAATCTGATAGTTAATTCCCCAGAGACAGTGCAAACCAGGATGTCACTGGTCATGTCTTATTCATCTGTCTCTGCATCATGGAGCTCTGTGTGCAGCACATAGTAGGAGTTCAGTAAATATTTATTATATGGCTCTGTGGATGACTATTAGGCGCTACCATTAGATTTAGCTTAAGGATGCTTTTTAAAAACAAAATGACAGAAATTAAAAGGTGAATCGAAAAGGAAATATATACAAAAAGCAGATAGGTTAGAGACAACCTCAGTGGCCAGAGGTTCTGGTTCACCAAAGCTGACGGGGGCAGTTCACAAGTGCCCAGCTTACTGTGAGGTGGATGGTAGCTGGTGGCCCTTTACATCTTTTGAGAAGCACATGTTTAAACAATAAAAGCCAGTCCCGTCCTAGAATCAGAAAACCAGGACACAGAGCTAGGACTCAAGTTCATTTCCACCACTTTCCTGTTGAGAATGAACTTCACTGAGGTTCCCAACACCACAGTGCCTGCCTGTGTCATAGGAGAGTGACAAGCACATTTGTTTTTCAGGATAAACACAATGAGAATCATGTGAAAATTTACATAAGAAGACAATTCACAAACTGAAAAATTTACCTATAAGTTACTTAACAAAATAAAGTGGATTGAAGTCCATTAAGATGAGATGGATGATTATAATAGACATAGTCTTTCATGGTGGTACATGAAAGTAATCCCAGATACTCCAGACGCTGAGACAGGGGGATCACAAGCTCAAGGCCAGGTTTGGCAATTTATCAAGACCCTTTATCAAAATAAAATTTTAAGAAGGCTAGAATGTAGCTCAGAGGTACAACTCTCCTGGGTTCAATCCTTAGCACCAAAAAAAAAAAAAAAAATGTAAAGAGAGACACAGGTAGATTATAAGCAAACAAGATAAGACCTGGTTATTGGAACTGTTTCTCTATTATTTTTATTTTATTTTAATTTTGGTGATCAGAGTAAACATGTTCAGAGGGTCTTGATGGACAATGGAAGATTGGACAATAAATGGCCTGTCATAGCAATTTTGAGTTAATATATATTTGAGCTCACCTGCTATAAACTCAGGTACATCTTGGTGAGATATTCAGTCTACTGATTGCTAATATAGGGACCCCTACAAGATGAGTCATGTAGGTGAGAACTTGCCTTTGGAGACAGAGCATAAAGTGTTCTGCTCGTACTAAGTTCAATGGCTCTGGTTTCTTCATATGAAAGTGTGATTATCACTAAGCAGCAATTTTCTCCTAAACACTCCATGAAGAAAATGGAAGTAAAGAAAAGGTGCCTTTATTTCCTGTTTGTCAAGTTGACTGCTGAATTGTCACAAGGGGGAGCTGATACATTATATAAAAAAGAATTTGAGTTTTTTGCAAAACTGCATTCAACAGTGACTCAAAAGCCACATGCAACCGGTTGAAATAGTTCAAACAACCATTTCTCTTTAACAAACACCTGATGGAATCCTTTGTAATTATTTGGGAACTGTACAGGAAGGACAGTGTGTGTGAGGAGAGCCCAAAGATGGGCAAGCCCTGGTCCTTGTCCTTCAGAACTTCCCAAACCTGACAGAGTAGCAGATTTACTATATATGGAATTGTCACCCAAAATAACTTTTAATAACTTAAAAACCTAATTTAATAATTTACTTTTTAACATTGCAGAGATGCATGGAAATTCTCAAAAACGAGACTGAGAGATAAAATAAATAAATAAATAAATTCAATAAAACACTTAGAAGACATGAAACAAAATTAATCTGAATTTTTGCATGGATTCCTAAGTTCCCAAACTAAAGACGTTCTATCTCTCCCATCTCTTCACATTTTCCATAGATGGAGTAGAGAAATCACACACACTATACATCCCAGGTCATTTACCTAGGTGTCCCTGTTCAAGTGCCCTTAGATGACATCTTTCCGTTGACTGTATTTTTGAAGTTAGCCCCTCTATCTCTTTAGGACCCAAATCCACCTTTCTCCAGCCTCTACCATCAATCCATGTATTCACAGTTGTCATTTTCTCTCTCTTCAAACACAATGGAGTAACTCAAGATGCAAAAAGTGGGAGAGAATATGGAAAGATTAAGGTGTATTTATTCATTTCTGAATTGCCCTGCTTTTGAGGGTGAACCAGGAAATGCCTTCCATAGGCCTCTAAGTAGGAGACATATTTCCCATCCTTCTGTGAATTCAAGCACTGTACTTTTTCTATTAAGCCATGGTGCTCATTATCTTCTATTACTGTGAGCTGTCTATCTGTTATTGTCTTTTCCTTAATGGATTATAAATGCTACAGTTGGGATCCTATCTGTGTTAGTCAGCTTTTCGTCACTGTAACCAAAATACCTGACAAGAACAATTTAGAGGAGAAAAAGTTTATTTTGGCTCACTGTTTCAGGGGTTCAGTCCATGGTCGGCTCACTTGGTTGCTTTGGGTCTGAGGTGAGACTGAACATCATGTCCCATACATGGAAGCATCTCTGAAGAGTTTCTGTATTTTATTATCCACCGCATAGGAACATTTCTATTTAATGTCAACCATCATAACAACACTGCCATTCAGGGCTGCAATAGAATGTCTCATCAAGGGACCTCTGGAACTAATTTGCCTGAGTTTGCAATTCCAGATAACAGTTCACTGAAGCTTCATTACTACACCAGTAATCTAATAAAAAGAAAAAGAAGAAGCAGAAGAAGAAGAATTAAAATCGGCTGCAGAGAACTTGAAGTAGTCTGTCACTTCCAATGAACGATGCCATCATTAACCTTTAAGGTCACCTCAGCTATTATTGAAGTGTTACATATCACTGTGTCAAGATTAAATTAGACAAACTATTACCTCATTATTATGCTAACAAATCTCAAGCTTATCTGAATTGATACTACCCAGACTGGGGACTTCCTTAGCCAGTTTACTAATAGTGCTCAGATTTAAACTCTTTAGATGTAAGATATGAGATCAATTTCCTAGCTGAAAAAAAAAATTATCTGAAGCTACTTTCAGTTATGGTAAAGTCATGAACAGATCTGGGACTAAATTGCCAGTTGGCATTTAATTTGAAGGTAATGTGTTGAAAGAAATTTGATGCCTATTGATTTTATTCCAGAATCGTCTTGTTTGAGTGTTAGAATTTTTCATATAAAAATAAGTTTACACTTAATCTAAAGAGAATACAAGGCTTTGAAAGCATCAAAGTAAAGGCAACTTGTGATACGAGAAAGACTATCTCACTAGATGTCTCATTTTGAAAAGGTTATCATCCAATCAATACGCTGAAATATGGTGTACAAGATGTCTCAGACAGCTGACGGGAGGTGTGGGTTAATTCCAGGTTTAGGTAATGGCTGAAAGAGGGCCAAGACTGCATCTTGCCTCAATCCAGTAAATATTAAGTCTTCAACAACAGTTCGGGAAGGAACGTTAGAGATCAACTAATCATGAGGCCCTCGCCATTTCGTGAATGAGGAAACAGGTGCAGAGGATTTAAGCGATTTGCTCAGAGTTTCAGAGCTTAAAGCAGCATGAGCAAACAGGGCCATTGTATGCAGACTGCTGAAAGTGAGAAATGGCACAGGAAGTGTCCTTATTTTGTTATCTCTAAAACTTGCCCAAAAGCAAAACTTGTCAAAGTTGAGTAATAGATTATAGATTACATGCTTTGGGTACAGGATAAGGAAAAGGGTGCTCCTGATTAAATATCTTTAAAACTCTAATTCTACCATTTCACAAAAGCAGTCTTTATTTGTGTTCTTTCCATTGTAACTGATCCTAGAGTGGAGAAGCTTATCTTCAATTAGGACCCAGCCAATCCAGAACAATGAGAGCTGTAATTCTGACATATGTAGAGAATTTGTAGCTGCATTTGATTTTAATACAATAACATGTTTTTTATCCTCAATTGCTTTTATAAAATAATGAAGCAGAATAGGGTAAAACCAGTGTTAAATTTGCATAATTAAATATTTCTTTGTGAAGTTTCCAAAGTATGTCGAGTGATAGATCTTATCATCAGAAAATATTTTGAAATTTTTATATATGCTCCTTTACAGAAAGGTTGAAATTCAGTATATAATAGTGAATTTATAGGTGTCTATCTCTAATGTACAAAAGAAATGAGTGTTCAAAAGTTGAAAGTATTAAAATTGAGAAAACCCCTGCTATGGTAGACAACATGCTGATAAACTAAGCCAAATATCATTGAAATGAAATTGAATATATGTTTACCAATAGTTCTAAAGAGCTTTTCAGAGTCTATGACCCAGAAAGCTTCAGGTAAATGAATTTCAGAAAAGGGAGCAAAGGGAATTACCTTCTTGCTCTTCTAAATAGTGCCTGACACTGTCTGTATGCAAGAGATATCACAGGGAAAATTTTGAAAAAATCTAGCATATTTTCAATCTGTAACTAATATATAATAATTATAATAACATTTTTTAAACATAGAGCTGAGGCTACAGTGTCTAAACTAGAGATTAAAATGGAAAATCTCCCAGGGAAAACAGAGATGTCTTCAATTATAAAGAGATAGAGGTATGTAAAATCTTCATTCGAGACTGAAAGGCCTTCTGGGCCACCATAGTGGCTGAGGAGGTTAAAAGTAGGCAGTCCCTCCCTGCCTTCCCACTAGCTTACCAGGCAGAGAAGTTTTGATGTACTTTTACATGTTATAGTTCTAAGTGAAACTTTATTTGCAGACAGTTATTCTATGGACTTGGGTGAAGTGCAGTATTTCTCTGGATTTTTTCATTTTCTGTTTGAATTACAGTCATCATGGAAATACCCATATTAAATAACTGAATTAAATTTGAATCCAGGGGCATTTTAGTGGCTGCCTTTTTTAACTGTAAATCTGATAAGCAATTATTTATAAACTATGAATTATCATTAAAATATGAGGATAATGACTTTCTCATGCAAAGTGGAGAAACTGAGAAGCATTTCTTTTCCAATGATATGCTTTCATGCTCCTGAACCAAACCACCTGCTGATTAGGTTGATAAGAACCGAAAAAAGAAAAAAAAAATTTCCCCCTCAGGTAACTTTAGAAGAAAAACAGTGTTTGCAGCATCAAAGGAAAGCAAGTCCCACACTGTATACAGATCTGCTCTGCTTTCTACCCAGCCCAGTCCATATCTCCCTTCACAAGCTGGAGTCAGCAATCAGTGGGTGTGTGTGTGTGTGTGTGTGTGTGTGTGTGTGTGTGTGTGAGAGAGAGAGAGAGAGAGAGAGAGAGAGAGAGAGAGGTGTGTGTCTGTGTTGGGCCCCTTTGACAGTCTAGTGAAGCTGATTTACCCCATGTCAGAATAATGGCTTTATTACTCTAATGTGTAACATTGCCAAGGAAATGAGTTATTTAAAATAACATATTTAGGATGAAGACACACATTTCTTTTTTATTAGCAAATAAAGTTGCAAGATCTTGCTGTATACCTAATTACTACAATAATTTTAAATTAGTGATGAACTATATGACATTTTCATATATCAACATTAACTATAATATGATAAGAAAATGGCACAAAACACACAGGTCTCCCACCATTAATGAGATCCATTGCCTTCATTCATTGTTGATTGAAATGATAAATTTCACTGAATTTCTGTATCATGTTTCTTTTTTCATTTAATTATATTTTGAACATCTTCCCATATTTTTTAAAGAAATTTAGCTCACTTTACTTAGAAGCAAAAATCTAGCATTCCACTATTATAACTATATGAAATTGTTTTTACTTGTTCCCTTACTGATAAATATTTTGATAATTTAAACATTTGATCTATTATAAGAAATGTTCCCATGAGAACCTCCTTAGATATTTCTCTGCAGATGTGGGGAAGTTCCCCTAAGCAAAATTGAAATAGATGAGCATAGATACGCTTATTTTGAATTTAACTATACTGTATAAGGTTACTTTCAAAATGTTTCTATTTAAAGTCTCAGCAACTAAGGATAATAATCCTATTTCCCCAAACATTGGTTACTGTCAAATTTTTATTTAAAAAGTATATTATTGAGATATCATTGAAGTAAGTAGCATATATTTGGACAGTGAAATTTTAATGGTTTTGACATTTGTATGTACCTATGGCCAGAATTTTATATTTATGTAATCATAAGTGCAAACTTTCTTGCTTTAATTTTTAATTCAGTATCATGAATTAGAGATTTATGATGTTCTGTAAAAGCAATCATTCATTCCTTTTGATGTGTAAGTATCCATTACTTATTCACAGACAATTGAGTTGTTCTAGATTGGAATCAATTCAAATAAAACTAGGAGCACTCATATACAAGTCATTATTCATGCATGTTTTAGTTTTATTAGGGAATAACTAGAAAAAGAATGGCTGGGTCACAAACTAGGTACACATCTAATGTTTTAAGAAACCACCAAACTATTTTGCCAAATAGCAGTACCATTTTGTGTTCTCATCAGTGTACAAGAATTCTTACCTCTTTAAATCCTCACTAATACTTGGTATGCTCAGTCATTTTCATTTTAGCCAATCTAATGAATATGTACAATGTATAAAAGTATCTTATTCTGGCTTAGGTTTTATTCACAGATAATTAATAATGTAATTTTATGTGTTAATTTGCTATTTCTATCTCATCTTTTGTAAACTATCACAACCTTTTGCCAAAATTATATTGAATGCTTTATTATTTAACTGTAAGTTCTCTTTATTCTTTTTTTTTAAGGTCTCTTTATTCTAAGAACAAATTCTTTTCCTCATATATAAGTATTTTATACCATTATATATTTTTCATTTTCATCTTTTAGTTGTGTTTTTAATGGAAAACTGAAAAAGTTTTAATAAAATCCAACTTATTCATTTCTTTTATATTATGCTTCTCATGCTTTATGTTTCTAAGAAATACTTCCTCACACTAGTATCTTAAAGATTTTCCCCTTTCTTTTTCTCTAGATGTTTTATTCTTTTAGATGTTTTAGATTCATAATAATAAATTTGAGTTAAATTCTATGTCATGTAAATGAAGTGTAAATATTTATAATTTTTATTTCCATTCATATATCAAGTTTAAACACAACCCGTTATTGAAAATATGTTGTTGTCCTGCCTTAGCACTTTTCTGGCCAAACAATTTTCTATATGTGGATATGCAATTCTGTACTTCACATTCTGTTTTATTGGTGTATTTATATGCCTATCTTTTCACCAATAACAATCTTTGGGATTTCTGATGCTTTATATTAAGTCACAAATTCAGTTCAAATGAGGCTTCAACTACTCTGTTCTACAATTTCAAGACTTTCAAAGCAAGTTTATCAATTTGTTTTTAAAAGATACTGAAACTTGATTCTTATTTTATTGAACTTTTAGAATAATTTAAAATTTTAACATCTTGGAGCTGGAGTCTTAGCTCAGTGGCAGAGCACTTGCCTAGCTCATGTGAGGACCTGGGTTCAGTCCTCAGCACCCCATAAAAATAAATAAATAAACAAACAAACAAATGAATAAATAAACTATTGTGTCCATCTACGACATTTTTTTTTTAAATTTAACATCTTAACAGTAGTAAACAATCAAATTCATGAATACCCTACACCTCTGAACTTATTTAGGTCTTTGATTTCATTAATGTTTTGTACTATTCAATATGAAAGACTTATCATATTTTACCAGGTATATTTCTAAGTATTTTGTAATTATTTTTCCCACTGTAAAAGACAAATTTTTAACTTTTACTTTCTGTTTGCTTCAAGTATATAAAATATACTTTATAATTTGTATCTGAAAACTTACTGAATTTATGAATTGTTAATAATTGTTCATAGGTTCTCTGAGATCTTCTGTGACAAAAATCATATAACACACAAATAAGGGGAGTTTTACTCCTTCTTTTCTAATCATTTCACTTTTAATTTATTTTTCTTGCCTTATTGATGTGCCTAGAACTTTTAGTACAATATAAAATAGTCATGGCAATAGCAGGCAATAGTATCTCATTTCCTATATCAGGGAAAAACAATTAAGTCTTTCACTAGCCAGTGAACTATTGTTTTGAAATTCTCAAGGAGGTCCCTTGTCATGGAGAAACTTTCATACTACTCCTGATTTGTTGATGTGTTTATCTTGAATGTACTTTCAATTTTGTCAAATAGTTTTTCTGCAATAATTGAAATACTCATGTTTCATCCTCTTCCTGTTGACATGATAAATTACGTTGATTTTTCAAATGGCTAACTAATCTCACATATCTGGGAGAAGTTTTATTTACTCATAATGTATCATGTTTTTTATTGACACATTTGATTTGCAATTGATTTTTGTGAATTTTGCATTTATGTTCATGAGGAATATTGTCTTTTTGTAATTTGTCTTTCAGTTATTAGGATTATATTGCCTTCATGAAATTATTTAATCATGGGCTCTCCTCCTCTGATGTTCTGAAAATGTTTGAGTAAGATTGTTTTATTTCTTAATAATATGTCTGATGAATTTCACCAGGAATGTATTTGGACCTGGATATTCAATTTTGGAAAGTTTTTGATAAGAAGTTTGTCTTTGATGTAGAAGTGTAGACATAGTCTTTTGGAGAAAGAGGGATAGCTCTTTTGATATGTTAATTTTTTAAAGAAATTTTTATATATCATCTGTTCATATAAGTTTAGTCACAACATTAAGTTACTTCTTAATGTCTAAAATCTGACATAATTTCATTTTGGAGGGGGGTACTGGGGATTGAATTCAGGGGCACTACAACCACTGAGCCCCATCTGCAGCCCTTTTTTGTGTGTTTTATTTAGAGACAGGTTCTCACTGAGTTGCTTAGTGCTTCGATATTGCTGAGGCTGGCTTTGAACTCACGATCCTCCTGCCTTAGCTTCTGGAGCCACAGCGATTACAGGTGTGCACCAATGCGCCTAACATATAATTTCATTTTTTTTCCTGTTTTTGAGATACACCCCTCTCTCCCTCTCTCCCTCTCCCCCCCCCTCTCCTGAATCAGTTGAGCTATGGGTTAATCAATTTCATTCATCCTTTAAATTATTGACTTTGTAAAATTTTACCATCATTTGATTTATATTTTTTTGATTTGTGCTCTTTATTATTTCTTTTCCTCTACTTCTTTGGAGTAACTTTTCTCTCCCTTTCCCAACATTTGTTTACTTATTTCTTCTTTACTAATATAAGCTCTTAAATATAAATTTCTGCCTAAGCACTGCATTACCTTCAACCTATAAATTTTGATATGCTACATTTTCATTATTATTGCATTTCAAGTTTTTTTTTTTTTCATTTTTCTCTGTGATTTTTGTCTTTGCTCCATGTAGCCTATAGTAGTTTATTGTTGATCAGATGTGATGGTATGCATTTATAATCTCAGTGATTCAGGGGCCGAAGGCAAGAGAATTGTAAATTCAAGGTCAGTGTCTGCAATTTAGCAAGACTCTATTTCAGAATAAAAAATTCAAAAAGACTGGGGATGTGATTTAGTAGTAAAGTGCCCCTGGTTTCAATCCCCAGTACCAGAAAAAAAAAAAAAAAAAGGAAATATATTGTTTATTTTGCAGAGAGATTCTCTCCAAAATATAGTATATCAGTAGTAGTAGTAGTATCATTAGTGTTGAATTTTAGTTTGTTTAGTTAGAAAATCTCCCTTGTATGATTCTGAGCTTTTAAATTTATTAACATTATTTTATGAGCCCATATGTGAAATATATTAGTGAATGTTCTATGTGCATTTTAAATATGTTTGTAATCTGCATTGGTTGGATATGTTGTATTATAAATGTTGAATAGATTATGTGATTGCTAGTGTTATATTTTCTTTGCTTTTCATGAATTTTTGTTTAGTTTTTCTGTAAATTGTTGAGATGGGGTATTTATAAACTCCTACTATGATTGTGGAATTGTCTATTTCTTCCTTTCATTATGTCTATTTTTGCTTCTTGTGATTTGAGGCTTTGTTACTGCATACATACACATTGAAAATTAGTATGTCTTACTGGTTGAAATATCCCTTGTATGATTCTAAAATGTCTCCTCTTATCTCTACTAATACTGTTTGAAGTTCATTTTATCCAATATTAAAATAGCAAATCCAATCTTGACGTGTGCATGGCATATCTTTACTATTTACTTACTTTTATCTCTCTGTGTCTTTGCTTTTAATGTTTTTCTTTGATAGGCAACAGAAGATCTTGTTCTTTCCAAGTCAATCTTCAAACTTTAATTGCATTTTGCATGATTAATACCTAATGCGATTGTTGATGTCATTAAATTTAAGTGTCCCATTTTATTACTATTCTTTGTTCTCTCTTGTTCTGTTTTTTTTTTTTTTTTTTTTCCTGTGTTCCTGTCCTTGCCTTAGTGTATGAGTGTGGGTCTATGAGTGTTGCTAGCAACTGAACCCAGGACTCTTGCATGCTAGACAAGCTCACCACCACTAAGTTACACACACAACCAATCTGTCTTATTTTGGATTATTTGAATTCTATTTTAGTTTAACAGTTAGCTTTTGTGGCATGGTGCATTATTTGCAATAAGCATACTTAACATTTACCTTCATAGCTGGTATTTTTTACTAAGTCATGTGAAATTTAGGACACTTAACAACACGGTACTTTCCCATGTTCTCTATAAACATTCATATCATGTCTATTCCCTCACTACACACTGACATTTTCTCTTTCCTTGCAGGGCTTCTGGTCTTGGGACAGACACTAAAATGGCCTTTCTGGTCCCTGTCTCCTAGCATTTATAACTTCACACAATATCCCCTTGAGTAGGACTGCCATATCAGGCAGAAGTGGGACTTGCTTCTAAACAATGGATGTGACAAACAATATGGAATGTACATAAATATAATTTTGTGATTATAGAAAAATTTTACTTCCATTTTGTTAGATTTTTTTCAATTGATGGCTTTAGCCAAAAAAAAAAAAGCTGTTATAAATCAAGATCTACAAGGAAATTAATTTTGCTAAGTTCCTGAAGGAGTGTGGAAGCTTAGATTACTAAAGTTTTATTCCTAAATCCTTACTTCTTCACATTTATGTATTAATTCACTCAATTTATACAGTGCTGTCTTTGTTGAGAACCCTCTAGGCAACAAAGACACACATGGAGTAAATCAGGCAATGTTCTTTCCCTTATGCATTTGACATTTTATTTGACTCAAGTATATAGTGAGGAAATAAGCACAGATAAAATATGACAAGCAATGATATTAATCATCTAGAAAAATGAGTCAGAGGACAGGTTTACAGTTTAAATAGAATGGTGAGATTACCTGACAGTATAAATGTGACCAGTAATTTTTTTTTTCAAAAGTAAAATTCATCATGTCACTCCTCTATTCAAATCTCCATTGGTTTTCTATCTCAGATAAGAAAATAAAAAGTCCTTAATTACATTTTTTAAATGCTATATTGTCTCCCTGCCCCCCATCTCTCTGAAATCATTCTTTCCCTTCTGCTTCTTTGTCATTCTTTTTCCAATTACATTGGTCTATTTACTATTGATCAACATGTTTTCAAGAACCCTACTCCCATGTTGGTACTTTATTAAGAATTATTCCCTTGGATAGAAATTTTGTCTTCACATCTCTTCTTTGCTGAATAATTATTTTCACTTTTGTTGCTATCTTGGCCCTTGTTTCTTGATATGATCATATTTGCTTAATAGTTTGCTGATTAAATTTTCCCAGTAATGGATACCCCTCACTGGGGTATTAAAATCATACTATGAATTAGGCACTATTGTTTTTACACTTAAGAAAGTGACAAAAATAGTGCTTAAAGAAGCTAATTAGCATGTTACAAAGGCCTCAATAAGATGCAGAGGCCATATATAAATACATGTGTATCTGACTCTAGAGCCCCAATTCTTACCCATTGGGCTATGGGATCTAAGGCAAATTCAAGTATCTTTCCTAGATTCCTAGTAGAAAACAAGGATATTCAGAGACAGCACTGTTTAATGGGAGAGCAAATGAGATTAATATTGAAATAGATAGCACTTCAGATGTTTTTGGAACATGTAGTTGCATGGCAAATATGAAGTCAGAGGGCAATGCATTTAAAATACTTATTTGTAAACTACTGAAAATTTCATGTGAATATGAATGAGAAAGGTCACACAATAGCATAGTAAACAAACATCAAGACACTAGTAAATAGCATATCTCTACACTTTAACAATTGAGCTAGAGTAATTCCAAGTAAAATAACTTACTTCTAAGTAGTTTTCTATGAGAAAAATGCTTCCCTTTGTAGTTTTCACTGGAGGAAATGCATGTATAAGGAACACATCACATATACAGCAGAGCAACTCCCCAGAGCCCAGCTTCCATGGTGAAAAACAGAGCAATCTTTTCCTTCTAAATTGAATTTCCACTTCATGTTTTTATAAAAGATATTTTCTTAATTTTTATTTCCTTGAGTGATCCACATTTTATGAAAAAATAAACACTGACCCAAACACAAGTTATTTAATTACCCTATATTTGCTTTTCAGATTTAGTTTCCAAAACTTTCTCAGTTCTCTAATGCCATATGTAATCGGTGTTGCATAAACAGAGGCTTTAGTAGTTTTGTATCCTCTGGACTGAAGCAAGTTAAAAAAAAAAAAAAACTGCCATTTATTAGAGGTGAGTCTGGGTTATAGTCAAAACTTTTGACCTTTCCACTAATGGATACAAAGGAAATTGCAACTTAGATAGCAGTTGTTCCAAACCAGAACTAAAACTAACACACATAATTAAATTATGACCCCAGGCCAGGCTGATACAGTGTGGCATAGCAGACATAGCGAAGTTCATGTAAGAGGATGTTGTAGGTCTGATCCCAGTTTGACCACTGTCTGGGGGTCTTTGGCAAGACACTTCTGTTTGAGCTCGACTCCCAATCTGTCTCATGCCTGTCTAATCACTGGAAGGTATCACTAGATGTTCTCTGAGAGATGCAAATCACAGGAACAAATAAGTTATCAATATTCAAGTTAAGCTATCAGCTGTAAGAATGTGTACTTTCAATACACATTCATTCATAATTTTAGCACTGTCAGTACTATTGGAAAGTCTGCACTATGGATCAGGATCAGATTATGGGCACATGGAATAGAGTGTGTCTACTGATTTGCCTCCACATAAGGTCCACAGTTATTTAATGACACTCTTGAATATGCCATCAACTCCTTGCCCCTCTCTCACTTACCTGGCAGAACTCCAACCCTGTCTATGTCAAATATATTCCCTTGCATATTCTCCTAACTAAATCTTTGACAACTTCTCTCTCTTCTGACTTCCAATACCTCTAATCCTGCCTTCATTCTAAATTGATAGCCTGGGATCCTATTTCAATGACAAAATGGAAACAACCAGAAGGTGAATTCCCACCCTCTGATCAGAATATATTTTTAAAAAATGCTTCTGAATTTATGGAGTCTACTTTTATTCCAGTTAAAATGAATGGTGCCTGTGCTTCTAGCTAAATCCAATCCCAATTATAAAGTAGTAGAACTCATCTTCTCTCACCTACTTGAGGTCATGGTTGTTCTAGTATTCATTCACCATCCTGATTTCTGCTTACTCAGGCCATATCATTCCAGAAACTTCTCTTTCTGTTATGCTCTACATCAAGGAGAATGGCCCCTAAAAATATGCAAAATCAGACCACTTTTCAGCACCATTGCCAATATACTCTTGTTTAAGCCACTGTCTTTTCTCACCTGGATTCTTTCCATACTCTCCCACTTTGTCTCTCTGCTATAACCTTATTCAACTATGGTTTATTCTTACCCAAATGTAGATTAATCCTATCACTTTCAAATTCTCTAGTGACTTTCCAACTCACTTATAACAAAAGGCAGAGTATCTGCAATATCCTTGAAGGAAACACGTGATCTGGCCCCCATTCGCTCTGTTTCATCATGTCTTATAACATATGTCACATGTTCAGTCTGCTGTGGTCACACTGGCACCACTTTCTTTTTTCTAGACTGTGCCAGCTGCAGTCCTATCTCAGTTTATGCACGTTCTACTCATCTACTTGGAATGCTTTCTCCTGGAAAAGAAAATAGTAATGTGCTTAGCAAAATCTCTTTGTCTACAGCTGACACCTTAGCCCTATGGAGAAAATCAAATATTTACCCATTTCTTGGTGTACAGTCATCATTGATTCTACTCTGGACATGAGTAAGGAAGAGGTGGTGGTGTTAGGAATGCTCAAATGTCAAGCAGCTCACCACCTTTCAAATTAGCCCTTGTCAAATTTTGCACATTTTGTCATACTTTTTTATAATTTGATTTCTTAGTGCATAGACATGAAAAACAATTAGTAAATTAATGAAGACTCTATATCTCTGACAATCTGAGATACATATATAAATATTCCATAGAAATATCAGGAAAATTACAACCTGGTAGAGATAACAAGTTGGCATGGTCACTAAAGGGCTACATCCAAATATTAAAAGTATGAGTGATAAATTACATATAGCAGAGGGGAGGGATGGTAATTATGGATATATTACTGAGTATTGTGTAATTTGAGGATGTCTTTGATGAGCAGGAAGAATTTGGAGAAAGAAAACTAGTAGGATTGATGTATGTATACACATGGATGTATAACCAATGTGATCCTACAATCTGTACATGTGGAAAAATGAGAATTCATACCCTATTTGAATCAAATGTATGATATGTCAAGATCACTGTATTGTCTTGAGCAACTAATAAAAAATAAGACTAGTGTAGAAGAGTAGATTGAATAAAGATAAAACTAGAGTCCAATGGGACAAGTTGGAACATATTCCCAAGACTCTCTTAAAGATAAGTGATTCTCAGATTATGAGATACCCCTCATTCTTAGATTCATATATTTAACTCCAAGGATAGATGAATTTCAGTTTATATCAAAAGTTGTGTTTAAGATTCTTGGGGATTTCCAGAACTAGAGCTACTGGAAAGCAATGACAGTTTCAAGATTCCTCAAGTTTGAGGTTCAGACAAATACTCCTATAGACTCACTACACATTCCAAACACACACATACAAACACACTCAGGGAGAGAAAAGAAAGGACAGGGTAATGTGGCTCTAAAGAGAGGCCTTTGACCTTGATGTATAAAAGAGGTATGTTCTATAGTCTTAGATATCTACCCAAGAGTTTTTCAAACCATTTATGAAAACTAGATCTATAGTTTGTAGCAATATATTTTTCTTGTTTCAAACATAGTTTTAAGCAAGCATATAATAAAATTAACTTTAAAAAAATGGTATACTGTTCCAATTATTCTGACATCTGTAGAGTTCATATAACCACTGCCATAATTGGGATGCAAAATATTTCAGTCACCCCAAACACTCCTTTCTTGTGTTGCTTTGTCGTGGAACACAACCCAAATCTCTAACCCCTAGCAACAGCCAATCTGTTTTCTATCCCTATGGATTTGCTTCAAAGCCAATGCCATGGCAACAGAACCATAGAGTAGGCAACAGTTTGATGCTGGCTTCCTTTTTTTTTTGGAGGTTGGGGGATACCCAGGACTGAACTAAAGGACTCTCAGCCAGTAAGCCACATCCCCAGTCTTATATTGTATTTTATTTACAGCAGCAGGGTCTCAGTTGTTTAGCACCTCACTTTTGCTGAGGCTGGCTTTGAACTCACAATCCTCCTGCCTCTGTCTCCTGAGCAGCTGGGATTACAGGTGTGGGCTAATGCATTCAGAGATGCTGGCTTCTTTTATCTGGCAAAATGTCTTTGAGATTCATCCATGTTGCTGTAGTATTAGCATTCTCTTCTTTTTACAAAGAGATCGTCCATGGTATGAACCTATCACTATTGGTGCACCTCAAAAACATGCAGATTGTTCCAGTAAAAGAACACTCAGACAGAATAAAGCTGCTGTAAATGTTTGTGTACTGGTTTTTTGTAAACGCAGTTCCTTTTTGAATGGGGGTAAACACTGTATGTTGTATGGTGAGTATATATTTAATCTTATAAGATATTTTCAAGCTTTTATTCCACAGTTGATGAGAAATCAAATGGTTCCAGCCATTGGTATTGTTTTCTTTTCATGGTTTTATTCTCCAAATTATCAGTTCTACTAGTTTTTTAGGGGTATCTCAATGTTGCGTTAATCTGATATTGAATAACTTTCATGTTCTTATTTGCCATCTGTTATATCTTCTTTGGTGAGGAGTTTGTTCAAATATTTGACCCCGTATTTACTGGGTCATTTACTTATTATTGAAAGTTGTGAGTTCCTTATGCATTCCAAATTCAAGTCTTTTGTTGGATATTTCATTGCAAATATTTTATGACAAGCTTATCCCTTGTCTCTTCACGTTCTTAACAATATCTTAAGAAGAACAAAACTTTGCTTTGGTGAAATTGAAGCAATTTTTCTAATGTTATCATTCTTTTAGTGTAGTGCCTAAGAACCCTGTATAATCCAGGATCAAAAAGATATTCCTTTCTTTTTTCTTCTAAAAGTATAACAATGGTACATTTAACTCATGATCTACCTTAAGTTCACATTGATATAAAAAGAGAGCTATAGATCAAGTGTATTTTTTATTCTGTTTCATTTTTAATTTTGCTTTCACAAGTAAATGACCAATTATTTCAACACCATTTTTTTTTTTTTTTTTGGAAAAGAAGATATCCTTGCTTTCTCCATTCAATAGTTTTTGAACCATTGTCAAAAATCAATCGACCATATTTATATGGTTCTATTTTGAGGCTTTCTATTCTGTCCCATTGATCTATGTGTCAGGTCATTCATTCTTATCAACTATATTTTCAGTACTTAAGTAAGACTAGGCCCAGTATACAATATAACCGAACCATTTTCCATTTAACAGCAGATCTCTTTGGCACTCCAATCCTCCTTAATGTTCTCTTGGCTTGGTTACATAAGTCCGCAAAGACGTGATAAGTCTTTTTAATCTCTATGAATGTTGTTATATACAAATAAAGCTTTCAGCAAAGATAAATATTAATATGAAAATCACTGGCATAAGAGCCTGATATCTAATTCCAAATACTCTTCTTAAATATTTGAAGAGTTTTAGATAATAAATCTAGCAGGGTGAAAATAAATGGAGGATTTTTAACCAATGTATACAATCTTTCCTTGAGTCATTAATCAAAATATACAAATTCTCTCCTTTAATCTCTTCTTTGCTAAGCCAATGTAAAACTCTCTGAAATTACCATAAATTTTACAGGGTGGTAGAATTATTAGTATCATTGATTATCTGACTTGAAGTTTATTTTGCCACGGGCTCTGTAGACTATAAGAAAACCTAGAGTTGATGCCTTAGTGGTATAGAAAAACAAGGTAACATGACTTTCTTTATATTTGCAAATTATCTTTCAGCTTATAGTTTAGGATTTCTTTGAAATTTTTAGGATAAGCAACTTCAGATGTTAGCGATCAGACTAAAAATATAAGTGGAAATAATAAAAACTAATTATTAAAAATATTTGGTAAGGGCTCCTTCATCTCTGCCCAAGTTGTTTTTTTTTCTTTTTTTTTTTTTATGCCAGGCACTGTTTCAAGCACTGACATGTACATACTAATTTTAACTCTCTCATCTGAAGAAGATAGGCCCATTAATATTGCCTCTATCAGATAAGCTCAATGAAACAGTAAAGTTAACCGGACCAAGATTTACTGAGAGAAAGTAGTAGAGATACAATCCAAACCCAAATAATCAGATTCCAGAAAATATGATCTTAATCCTGATTTTTAAAACTGCTATACAAAGGTAAGGAGAAAATATAATCATGAATCATAAATCAGTGAACTCCTCACCCAAAACTCTGTGGTATGTGATTGATAGAATTACATGATGAATGCCTTTAAATTGTTACACCACAGCAAGAACAATATTTAAGAATGCAAAAAATAAGATATTTCTAATATATATATATATATATATATATATATATATATATATATATATATATATATATCTCTCCCTGGGGAGGAAGAAGAAAAGGGAGAAAACAAGGGTAATAAAAAGCAAAGTGTTTGCTAATACTGGAAACAGATCTAAAGAGAGCATTATCTGAGCCCTGAATCTGCATGACAACATAATTGAATACTTTTGTTAATCTAGTTGTTAATCTATTAAATATGAATTTATCTAGCTGTAATGAAAGTAAAATTAATTGCTTTTCTAAAAATTTGCATTTATAAGTAGAAAAATAAACATTGTAGGATGAATTTAGGAGCTTAATAAGGAAGTTTAGTTTTAGAATTTACTGAAGCTTACAGTTAGTTTTTCACTGATTTTCCTCACCTACAGAAGAGAAACGGAAATGTTTTAACACCCAAACTCAGGCACCCCATAAACACGTTTTTTTCCACTGTCAACGAAGAATGAGATTCACATAATGAGATATTTCTCAGAGCTGAAGTTCATACATTTAGAAATATATTTTTACCAGTGTGGAAAACATTCTGAAATAAATTGAGGAGTACCAATAAAATGACAATAAAACTGAGGACTAGAGCCAGATAGAAAAATCTGAAAACAATAAAGAATTCACTTAGGCAGAAAAAAAAAAAAAAAAAAAAAACAGAGGTTGAATCAAATGAAGGAATGAGGGGAATTAGTTACAACCTTGGTCATAAATATCAAGTAATGGTGATAAATGAAAGGCGTCTAGAAGGGTTATATAATGCATTAGGTTGCAAAATTAATTCCAGCCACATGCCATGGAAATGGCATTACCCACTTACGTAGCAGCAAAACTCAATTATAAGAAAGGGCTTTTATATTCACCTGTGGCTCAGGTAGACGCAACTGTCTATAGCTCCTTGAATTGCAATAATTCAGTTTCACATCTTTGATTCATAAGTAGCTATATAATAGAAGTTTTTCAATCCAACCATCTTAGCCTGCCTGTGATAATATATGCCACCATAAATGTATTGATAACTTTGCAATTATTTGAGAGATTTAAAATAATTAGAAATGGTAAGTGTGATTTTTAAAAAGTGTATATACATTCAAGATAATCTAATAGATTAGTCATATTAATCAAATCGAAATGTCTGATCTTAAACATGTTACTATGTAAGCTAAAATAGGTTCATGTGTTTAAGTTTTGAAATTATTACTATGAATAAGAAAAAATGACTTTATTGACTTCAAAGAAATGCTCAAATACTAGAGATTTTACTTTTTAGTGGTTTAAGTCTATCTTACCAGATATTCAAATTACTTGAAATAATAAATTATCTTACATTTGTAAATGTACTTTAAAAATGTTTAAGCAAATGTAATAATAAATTAAAATGTAAATGAAGCTACTTGCTTAGAAGCTGTTAATCTATTAAATATGAATTTATCTAGCTGTAATGAAAGTGAAGTTAATTATTTTTCCAAAAATTTGCATTTATAAGTAGAAAAATAAACATTTTAGGATGAATTTAGGAGCTTAATAAGAAAGTTTAGTTTTAGACTTTATAATATTGTTGGGTTGAATATTAATATAAAACTCAGTTGTCAGTAAATACTCTTTTTCTGTATAAGGGAATCTCTTCAGACATTTAAAACTCAAGTAGTCACCTACTGTATTTATTAACTGAATTTTTGCAGAAGCCTTTACATAAAGATCATAACTTTCATCAGCAAAGAATTTATTCTTTAGCAATAGAATAATACAGAGTTCTTTGGATTTTGACTCCACACTGAATGAAATCAGCTTTTCCTTTTTTTAAGCCTGAAATGCAGGTATTTTCTTAGTACTGACAGCTTTCAATTTTAAGAAATATCTTCTATTTATTTTACCTACTTTTAATATACTCACAGTCTACTAGTAGAAGGAGGCAGATATTTGGAGATTGCAAAATGGTGAGAATCGTAATAGCCTTCAATTTAATGTCACAAATAATTTAATGGGCCTAGATCATATGATTGAATGTCCAGCACTTGTATAACCTGTTGTCAGTGTTCTGGGGTAACTCTTTTCTTAAAAAACAAACAATAAACAAATAAAAACAGCTCAAGCTAACATGTCACCCAGAATCAGGGTTCTTACTTCCTCCATAAGAGGTTCAGTGGCCTTTCATATTGCTGAAGTTCTTTTCATTATTAATTCCAGTTCACAATGCATCTTTCAACCTGCTCTCCGTATTATCTTTTGTAACTGCTGATCATCAATTCCTTTCTCACAGACATATAAAGCACCCCTTTCTCTTTTACTCGGAGCTCTGCTAACACAAGTCCTGTAAGTGCAGCAAGGTTTTATGGTTGATTTGGGGGAAATAAACCAGGCAGGGAAGGGATGTCAAGTGATTACAACAAGGGGGGAAAGCTATGGAAAACTGCAGGTCAACAACTGCTGAATCGCAGACCCAGGCCCCCATTCCACACGCATGCATCTTCCCCGCCTCATCCTACTCCATAATTCCACCCCATGCCCGTTCTTCCATATTAATTTTTCCATCTCTCCTCTTGTGTTCTAACATTCTTCAGGACCTATAAGAAGCCAACACCAAAATTATTGCAAATTTATCTTGCTGTTTTAGTGAGTCTTTTCATCACTGTGACCAAAAGATCTCACAAGAACAATTTAGAGGAAGAAAAGTTTATTTGGGGCTCTGTTTCAGAGGTCTTAGTCCTTAGTCAGCCAGCTCCATGCCTCAGGGACCAAGGTGTGGCAGATCATCAAGGCAGAGAAAAGCAAGTGGTCAGGCTGTGGCCATCAAGAAGCAGAGAGAGAGCTCTGCTTACCAAGAACAAAATATATATATTCCAAAGGCACACCCTCACTTATTGACACCCTACCTGCCTACAGTTACAACTCGGTTAAACTGTTTCAGTGGATTAATCTATTAATATGGTGATAATACTGATATTAATATGATTCTGAGATCTCTGTAAGATCTTATCTAAATATCTATTAATGAAAATTACCTTACATAAATAAACAGACCCTTCCATTGACTTATTCTTAAATAAGAAGCAATACTTTTCTTAGTAAGAATTATCTCTAGAACACTAGATCAATTTGTTTTCACTTTTAATTATAAAAATTGTTGATATGTAGAGTTATTATAAAGGAAAAACTTTCTTATAAATTAAAAAGATTGCTTATTGTTGGCTTTATGAATATGATTTACATATCAGTATAAGGACAATACAAAATGGGATCAAAAGTAGGAAACAGAAAAAACTTGAGGAAAGAAAATGCAGATTTCTTGTGTTTTCCACACACACACACATTTAATAGGAAGCAAAATAAAGTTATTAAGAGTGTTCTAGGCCAAGGAAACAAATAGTAACTAAAAATCATCCTATTTAATATAATTCCCTTCCACATCAGTTAATCTCAGAATGTCAGATAATTTGAACAAATGTTAATGTTAGCAAAAAAGGGAGCAAATACAACAATTTGCTTTGGAGGCCATAACCCTTCTAATAGCCCATCTGTTTTTCACAAGAACAAGGGACTGTATGAATTGGGTTTATCAGCTTTCTGTCAGTTAACTCCCAATCCTACTTCTTAAAAGACTGTTCATGGTAAATGGTTCTTTGTGTTTAAACTCTTGTGACATGATGGGATACAGGGGGAATGAATGAGATGATTTTTCACAATCATACACTCTAGTATGGGAAGTCATATTCAAATAACTACACATTAAATCAGAAACCCAAATAGTTAATAGAGCTGGAAAGAAACTAAGATGAAAGGCCGAAGGACTCAAATTTTTCTAGAAATTTGAAAAAGAGGATTTTTTTAAGTAATTTTTTTGGAATGGGAAAAACTTCCATTAAGCAAATATGACATAAGGAAAGCAAATAAAATAACAAACAAAAAATACAAAAGGCATTAACAGAAAATTCACAAAATTACAAATTCAAAAGTATACATACACAAACATGCATACACATATACCTTTGTGTCAAACAACCGAAAATTAAACACAACAAAACATTTTCTAAAAATATTTAAATTCAAAGATACAATGTCCACTTAATGCTTTTGTTAATGTAATATGTACAGTGTAGTATGGACAGTGAAAGAATTTTGTTTATAGTATTTCTATATTCTGATACTTCTTGTCTCTCCTAATTCTTTTCACGTGAATTATCAGTGCTATTGGACATTAGTAATAAATAGTAGTTATTGCATATTAGTAATTCATTTATTTAATACTAAATGCAGTAATTTGTATTGTAGAGTGTTCTTTGTCTTTTTTAATGTCTTTTGTCTCAAATTGGCTTCATTGAATATTGAAATTATAATGCCTTTTCCTACTTACTCCAGGCTCATTTTGTTCTTTTTCTGTTTCCTTGAAGCATAAAGTCAAGTTGATTACTTGAGGCATTTCTTTTTTCTTCACGCAGGTGCTCTTCACTAGCAAGTTCCCCCTCAGTACTGCTTTTGCTACATGCCATATGGTAAGTTATGTTTCCATTTCCATTTGTTTAAACACATTTTTTGGATTGTCTTTTTATTTCTTCTTTGGCCTATGATTATTTAGGAGTATGCTATTTAATTTTCACTTATTTGTGATTTTTTAAAGTTTTCCTACTAATTTTGAATTCTAGTTTTCATACAAATGTGGTTGGAAAACACTTGACATGATTCCAATCTTCTAAAATGCTGAGACTTATTTTGTAACTATCATATGACCTGATCCTGATCCTGCTCCATGTGTGCTTATTAGGACTGCCGTGTACTCTTCCGCTGAGGGATTGGATGATTTGGTTACATTTGCTTTAAAGCATATTTCATGTCTAATGTGTCCTTACTGATTTCTGTCTAGATGATCTAGTCATTATTAAAATCAAGTATTAAATCCCTTCACTATTAACAGATCACTACCCATTTATCCCTTCCCATCCATTAACATTTGCTTTGTATATTTGGTGCTACAACGTTGAGTAAATACATATAGTTAAAACTGTTTTATCCTTTTGATCAAATGACTGCATAAAGCATCATATAATAACCTTTTTTTTGTTCTGGTTTTATGAATAATAGTGATTTTTGTCTGACATAACTATGCATCTGTATTTTGCTTTCCATTTTCATGGAATATCCTTCTCTAACTCTTCACTTTCAGCTCCTGTGTGTGCTTAAACTAGAGGTGAGTCTCTTACAAGCAGCAAATGTATGGATCTTATTTGTTAATCTATTCAGTTATTCTATATCTTTTGGTTGAATAATTTAATCCATTTATATTTAAAGTAACTGTCAATAGGTAACATTGCCATTTTGTTGTTTTCTAGTACAAAATGATTTTTGTGTTTTTTCTTGTTGTTGTTTCTTTCTCCTCTCTGGCTGTTTTCCTTTGAGATTTAACTTTTTTTGTAATATTCTTGGTTCCCTTTCTCTTTATCTTTTGTGTATCTACTATAAACTTTTTTTATTGTTATCCTGATAGTTACATTTTAAAAATTGCATGGTTTTCACAGGCTATAGTAATACACTGATAACTTCAACTGAATAAAACCATTCTACTATTTTATATCCTCACACTACATTTTAAAACTTTGGGTACCAAAATTTACATCTTATTATTTTGTGTATAAAAGTATTTTGTGCTAACAATTTATTGTATCTATAGTGTTGTTATTATTATTATTTTGATTCTGGTAATTTAACCCAGGGACACTATGGCACTGAGCTACATTCCTAGTTATTTTTGTGTTTTTATTCTGAGATAGTTTCTTGCTAAATTGCTGATGGTCTTGTTAAGTTGTTGACAGGCTTTGAATTTGACTCAACCTCCTGTGTTATAGGAATAACTACTATGTACCACCATTCCCAGCACTATAGTTATTTTTATTACTTTTATTTCTTATTCTTTACACTAGAGTTAAAAGTGATTCAGACCCAACCATTACAACATTATTCTGAATCTGATTGCATACTGCCCTTTACCAGTGATTTTAATGTTTTCATATATTTTCATCTCACCAATTTGCATCATTTTATTTCAGCTTAAAGAAGCCCCCTTTAGCATGTTCTCTAAGGTAAGTCTAGTGGTGATAAATTATTTGCCTGGAAATCTGTACCACCATTTATTTGGGGTTAGGTTCTGGATAATTATTGTTCTTCACTAATAGTATTGTTTTCTTAATTTTCATGTCTCTTGTTGCCTTTTAGTCTTATGTTGATACCTATGCATTTTGGGAGTACTCAATTCTTCCAAGAACTTATTGATTGGTTTTGGTGACTGAAGACCTCCACTACAGGTAGATACAGGGCACTGACTATACAGGGTAGGGGGGCTCCAGCTTCAATGAGAAGGCAGTGGCATTGTCTCCAAGAAGCTCCATCTGTTTAGGTACATACAGGCAAAGATTTCAGGTGTTTTCAGTGGGCAAGGCTGTGACAGTGAGGGCTATTAGACTTCGGTGGTAAATTACTGGGATCATCCTTATCTCTTTTTCTTCAATGTAGACAATTGTGGTCAAAGAGATCTCTCCTGGTGGTGTGTCTGATGGATCATCCCACTCACTATGATGGTGGCACCAGGTTTTGATGCTTGGTGGCTGTGGAACAGCCATGGAAGAGGGTTTACAGTACAGGGTAGCTCTAGAAGCCAGAGCTGGAGTACAAGCATATATACAGTGGTGTCAGCTACAGGTTTGGGAGGTTTCTTGGAATTGGTTGGAGGTGGAGGCCTCAGTCTGGAGTGACACAGTAGAAGCATCTCTCTCTTCTAAAGGTATTTGGCAACAATGGCTATTTGTTGGTTACCTTAACAGTAAAGGCTGTAATGTCATCAGCTTAATAAGCCACTAGGTACAGGGGCCTCACTGATGAACACTAAAGGGAGTTCTGCTGTGAAAGCTACAGGAAGACTACGAATGCTGTAGGGGTCATTGATGTCCTCAAAGGCAAAGCCAGCTGAAGTCCTCCACACAGCAGGCCACTTTTGTATCAGATACTGATAGCCCTATCCTCTTTTTCCAGCTCTTATCAGACCATATGCCAGCCCTAGTGATCCTTTTCGCGTAAATATTTTCCTCTTTTTACTCCAATGGGTTGCTGTAGGTTCTAACAGGACTCTGAAGCCTTTCCAGCTGTATTTGTGTTTGCAAATTGCTGTGCAATTTCTGGTTTGGTTTGTCTTAGAGGGAACATGAAGCCTGGAGTCTCTTACTCTGCCATTGGGCTGGCTGCTACCTCTGCTATAGCTGTACTTAACCTTTAAGTGTCATTCTACCACTCTCTCTTTCTACCTCATCCTCTCCCTGTTGTCCCTGTTCTCACATCTCTTGGCATGGCACATTTTTGATATTTAAACAAGTATCTGTGTGTGGTGCCGGGGGATCCAGCAAGCACCTTGTACAAGCTAAACATGCACTCTACCACTGAGTATGTATCCAGCCCCAGGTCTGCATTTTTTTTTTTTTTTTAGTAATTACCTTTTCACTAATTTATTTTCATAATACTCCTATTTCATCCTTTTCATTGTCCTTCTTGAATAACATTTTCTGTTTGGCACATTAAGCAAGTTTGTAAGTTAGCACATCACCTTTCCCCTCTCCCCACCCCCAGTCCCTCCCATTGCACATCATTTGAGGTGATACGCAGTTTAGCTCCATGTGGCAATCTGTAAACTCATTCTGCTTTCCTTTTGCACTTCCTGTTCTCCACAAACTGATTTTAGTTCTAATAATAAAATTACATCCAAACCTCATTTTCAATATTTAGGATAGTTTCTCTTTAGCCTTTTCTTTTATCTCAATATTCTTCATTCTTATATAAGATTCACAGAAAAAAAAATGTTAACTGGAATTATGCCTATAGATAACAGTATGTCTGAGTTATATTTTTTTACAGGTACATGTCAATTTGACTACATATGTTATTGTTGGCTGACATTTTCCCAATTGTCTTAATTGTATTATTACATTGTTTTCTGGCATCAAGTGTTGCTTTTGCAAATTCTGACAAGAATCTGACATTCTTTTTGTTATAAGTAAACTTTTTTTTTGAGGATGACTGAAAGACTTTTTCCCACAACTTATTCTAGAGATTTTTAATCTTTCTGAGTCAATTTTCACAGGTTTATAATGTGTTCTTTCAAACTGTATATTGAGTCTTCCTTGATTCCAAGAAATTTTTCTTGAATTCTTTAGTATTTGTTCTACTCTGCTCTCTTGCTTCCTATAATTACTACTATTAAACATATTTTATTGTCATATATTCCTTTTTGTGATCATTTATTATGGTGATATATATATAGTGGTGATTTATATATATATAAATATAAAATAAAATTGGCCATTTTAAACGTTTTATGTGTGCACTTCAGTGACGTTAACTGCACCCACGTTATTGTGGAACCATCACTACTCCGTGTTAAACAAAGCTCTGTGACCATTATGCAGTTACTCCCCAGTTGCTGCCTTCTTAGCCCCTGGTTGTCTCAATTTTCTTTTTGTGTCTATACATTTGCCTACTGTGGGAAGGTCACATAAGTGGAATGACTCAAGTGATACTTGTCTTTGTGTGAATCACTACCCTTTTTTTAATGAAGTAACTTAAAACTGTGATGTTTAGGATTTCTTTTTTTTTCTTTACTCTTTTTAGATGTACATGACATTAGAGTGTATTTTGACATATTATACATACATGGAGTATAATTTATTCTAATTAGGATCCCATTCTGTGGTTGCACATGATATGGAGTTTCATTGGTTGTGTATCAATATACAAAAATAAGAAGGTTATGTCTTATTCATTCTACTGTCTTCTGTATTTCCATCCCCCTCCATTCATTCCCTTCCTTAGTCTAATCTAAAGATCATCTATTTTTTTATACTGATCATTCTCTTAAATTCTTTTTTCTCTTTCCTAATATATATATATATATATATATATATATATATATATATATATATATATATGTTTTACTATTATCTATGCCCCTTATGACATAACGGTGGTTTTTCTTGCTTAAACTACCCTCCTTAACTTACCTTTTTCATCCATAATTATTTTCTAAATTCTGTTGGTCCTTCATGCACATTTTCTTTTCTTAGTAAATTTTCCTAATTCTGATTTCTATTGTTTCTTTTATTCCACTCTTAGCTGTTTAAAATATTATCTCTTTTTTTGTGCATGTCTTTCTGGAATGACTTGGATATATACGGTAGTGGGGGTTTTGTTTGTTTTCCTCTTTTTGTTATAAAAACCAAATTTAGCTTTGGATTCTATTGCAATGTATATCAGGAGCACATTTCTAAGTGTAATTAGTTTCTCATATTCTTATAAGGGAGAGATGGGATAAACTATTACCTTATGCACAGCAAGACCTTCTATAGATTGAGTACTACTTATCTTAAACATGTGGGACCAGAGATATTTCTGATTGTTCAATATTTGCATAGAATAGTAATTGAAAAGCAAACCAAAATCTGAAACCCAGAAAGCTGCAAAATTCAAGACTGATAGAGTGTCAACAATAATATTCAAAATGTCTCAGGTTTGGGGGAATTTTAGATTTTAGATATTTGGACTAGAGATGTTCATCATGTATCATAATATATGATATTCAAAAACACAGCCTTAATTTTCTTATAAATTATAGTTGTTTCTTTTGCTGACTTTATATAGACAACTCTGTCCTTCACATCCAATACTAATGATTTCTCAGTGTGGATTTTATTGACAGTAAATTTACCTAAGTCTGCAGCTTTATCCAAAAATGAACTGCAGTTAATTAATTGCAAGAATACAAAGGAATCAGAAAACTGTAACATGGCTTGAAATTTCTATGGTCACCATTTGCGTGCTTGCAAAATTAAGTCTTTGTAAATCCTCTCCTGCTCAAGATTGGCAACCAAACCTCCCACAATACATGATGTCCCTTTAGGGTTTTCTAGCTAGCAGTGCCATTAGAAGATTATTTATTCCTATCCCTGTTTGCTCTTGCAAAGTTGGCAAAACCATGTAATTCTTATTGCAATTTTCAGTTTGGCCCAAAACACATGAAAATAGTTTATCTTATAATTTTACTGAAGATATTGTCTGTGTATTTCTGGAATGCTTATCTTAGTGAATATGCCTATTTTGTAAATGAATTCTGGGTTACTTAAAAAAAAAACATACCAACGACTGTCAACAAATCACTCATATTTATAACTGTGACTCTCATACAAAACATAATTAAAAGTCAAGGGGAAAATAAACTGCCTCTTGAATTCGAGAGTGTACCCTACCTAAAAATATACACATACAGTGTAATTTGGAAATGTAGATTTATGTATATCTTAAAGCTTCCAAATGTTATTATTTATCTAACAGTAGTATGCAATCCTGAAGTGAAGAGAAAGCTATTTTTACTGGAGTGGAAAATAAACAAGCCCCAATAATTGTGAGGTATAAGACAATTCAGTTCAAAACGTGAATATTTTTATACTCCCTAAAACCATTAAAATGTCTAGGGCTTATTCTAATGTTAATTTAACACAAGACCCAATAGTTTGTTAGATCCTTTTCCTTTCTGGTTTCTAAAACTTTATTTAAGTAGTTTATCTAATGCACATAAGAAGATGGAAAAAAAAAATTCGTGAGAGACCACTCTCTAATCCATCCCTCTGCTCAATGGACCAGGTTTCACATATAAAATTTTCAAAGCTGATTAAGAAAAATGAATGATAAAGGTCATATTTAATTGTGAATTAGTCTATGGCAGTAATAGTATGTCATAACATGGATTTTAACATGGGACTATATTAAATCAAGTTACTAAAAACACCAGATAATCAGCACAAATAGGTACTAAATTAATGTAAATATGTACCATTCTGTATAAGTCAATAAAATAGTAAGCAGTTTGCCAAAATATGTACTTTAAAAATGGAACCTGGGATCTACTTATCTTTAGTATTCCATTTTATAAATTCTAACTCCTCCCTACTAACAAAAGAGGGCCATTTATCTGGAAGATAACATGATTTAATTCAGCTGTGCTGTGATCATGTGCACTGTGGCTGAATTACAGATACGAGATTATTTTTTAATCATTTGAAATGCTTTGAGATTCACAGAACACAGCTGGAAGCAGATTATGCTGGATTCTAAGAAAAGCCCAGATTATTCTCTTCCTAGTATATCATGAAAAGTAAGCTGAATCAAATTTCACTTTGAGTACTGAAAATGGAAACATATAAATCTGATATTTCATATATCTTTGCTTTCCAAGATCTTTGTTGGAAGAATCTTGGTGTTTCTATTCAGAAATTCTTCTGACACCTTTTTATGTGGCACAAGTGATCAGTTCTGGTATTTTCCCTTAAAAATAATAGACATAGGTTTTGATAAAGAATTTCATGTAGGGGCCTTTCCCAAATGTTTAGAGAAGGCATATTTCCAGTCTAGATCAGAGAAGCACAGAGAAAAAGCAAAAGGAAAAGGAGCTATGTTTTGGACAATCAGAATAAAGTCAGGATACAGAAAGTGAAAATGATCTCCTCAACCTGAACCATAAAAATTTACTCATGCCAAAATCCCATTTCTCTTTCTAGAAACACATATATTATCTTTTTAAAAAATTTTTATTGTTGGTTGTTCAAAACATTACATAGTTCTTGACATATCATATTTCACACTTTGATTCAAGTGGGTTATGAACTCCCATTTTTACCCCATATACAGATTGCAGAATCACATCAGTTACACATCCACTGATTTACATATTGCTATACTAGTGTCTGTTGTATTCTGCTGCCTTTCCTATCCTCTACTATCCCCCATCCCCTCTCCTCCCCTCTTCTCTCTCTACCCCATCTACTGTAATTCATTTCTCCCCCTTGTTTTTTTTTCCCTTTCCCCTCACTTCCTCTTGTATGTAATTTTGTATAACCATGAGGGTCTCCTTCCATTTCCATGCAATTTCCCTTCTCTCTCCCTTTCCCTCCCACCTCTCATCCCTGTTTAATGTTAATCTTCTTCTCATGCTCTTCCTCCCTACTCTGTTCTTAGTTACTCTCCATATATCAAAGAAGACATTTGGCATTTGTTTTTTAGGGATTGGCTAGCTTCACTTAGCATAATCTGCTGTAATGCCACCCATTTCCCTGTAAATTCCATGATTTTGTCATTTTTTAATGCAGAGTAATACTCCATTGTGTATAAATGCCACATTTTTTTTATCCATTTGTCTATTGAAGGGCACCTAGGTTGGTTCCACAGTCTTGCTATTGTGAATTGTGCTGCTATGAACATCGATGTAGCAGTGTCCCTGTAGTATGCTCTCTTTAGGTCTTTAGGGAATAGACCGAGAAGCGGAATAGCTGGGTCAAATGGTGGTTCCATTCCCAGCTTTCCAAGAAATCTCCATACTGCTTTCCAAATTGGCTGCACCAATTTGCAGTCCCACCAGCAATGTACAAGAGTACCCTTTTCCCCACATCCTCACCAGCACTTGTTGTTTTTCACTTCATAATGGCTGCCAATCTTACTGGAGTGAGATGGTATCTTAGGGTGGTTTTGATTTGCATTTCTCTGACTGCTAGAGATGGTGAGCATTTTTTCATGTACTTGTTGATTGATTGTATGTCCTTCTCTGAGAAGTGTCTGTTCAGGTCCTTGGCCCATTTATTGATTGGGTTATTTGTTTTCTTAGTGTTTAATTTTTTGAGTTCTTTGTATACTCTGGATATTAGGGCTCTATCTGAAGTGTGAGGAGTAAAGATTTGTTCCCATGATGTAGGCTCCCTATTTACCTCTCTTATTGTTTCTTTTGCTGAGAAAAAACTTTTTAGTTTGAGCAAGTCCCATTTGTTGATTCTAGTTATTAACTCTTGTCCTATTATCTTTGAAAGACTCATCCGATTAACAGAGCATGTTCCCTTCCAACTTGACTAGCGTTTCTAGAAGTGTATTTTTAAATTTACAATAGGATGACTGCTATAAATGGACTACACATAAACAAGAGAAATATATTTCTTAAAATTGAGAACATACTGAATATTGCTACAAGAGCTACAATATATGAAGGGAATAATAAAACAAAAATGATTGGCATTATGTCAGAGACTACCCATTTGGGAATTCTTCTCAGTACAGTAGTTTAATCTTCTCAGGTTCTGGTAAAATATCAAGTATAGAAGAAGCAGATTAGAATGCTCATAGCTCTTACATACAAACTATGACTCAGGATCTGTGTATCAAATGAAACCATCATGTTAGACAAATTTCATTTTTAATGTGTCTAATTTTTGTTTTTTTTTTAATTTATCAAAACTAAATTTAAAGAAAGAGTAAGAATATTTGCAAGTTTTGTACTTATAAGGGTCTCATACTCAAAGTACGTAAATAATTTAGAATTCAGCAACAAGAATACAGACAATCCAATTAGTAATTAGTCAAAGGACTTTAACAGACATTCTTTAAAAGACTATGACACAAATGACTAACAAACACATGAACAGGTACTCAAAATCACAATGAGACACCACTATAATAGTTATAATCATAACTTTTAAAAATATATGTTGAAATCCAAATCCCAGATTGATAATATTAGGGAGTGGTTCCTTTGAGAAGTGATTAGATTGCAAGGGCAGGGCCTCCACAAATGATGTTAGCATCCTTACGAAAGAGATTCAGAGAGCTAGCTAGCCCTTCTGCCATGTGAGGACATGGCCAGAGACCCCAGCAGACTGCAACCATGATAGGATGATTAATGGGTTTAGATTTCCTTTTGGGGGGTGTTGAAATGTTTTCAAACTAGGGATGATAGTCATTATAACATTGTGAATGTACTTAATGTCACTGAGTTGCACACCTTAAAATGGTTAATTTTATATTACGTGAATTTTTAAAATTTTTATTTATTTTTTTCTATTTTGTTACACATGACAGCAGAATGCATTTCAATTCATAGTACACATATAGAGCAAAATTTTCATGTCTCTGGTTGTTCACAATGTAGAGTCACACCATTCATGTCTTTATACATATACTTAGGGTAATGCTGTCCATCTCATTCCTCCATCTTTCCTATACCCATGCCCCCTCCCTTTCCTACCCTCCTCTTTGCCCTATCTAAAGTTCCTCCATTCCTCCTCTGTTCCCCCTGAAACCCCTGCCATCCCCATTATGGATCAGCATCCACACATCAGAGAAAACATTCAGCCTTTGGTTTGGGGGGATTGGCTTACTTCACTTAGCATAATATTCTCCAACTCCATCCATTTTACCTGTAAATGCCATGATTTTATTCTCTTTTAATTCTGAGTAATGTTCCATTATGTATATATACCAAAGTTTCTTTATTCATTCATCTACTGAAGGGCATCTAGATTGGTTCCACAATTTAGCTATTGTGAAGTGTGCTGCTACAAATGTTGATGTGTCATGTCCCTGTAGTATGCTGTTTTTAAGTCCTCTGAGTATAGACAGAGGAGTGGGATAGCTGGGTCAAATGGTGGTTCCAGGGGCTGGGATTGTGGCTCAGTGGTAGAGCGCTCGTCTAGCATGGGTGCGACCCGGGTTCGATTCTCAGCACCACATGAAAATAAAGGCATTGTGTTGTGTCCATCTACAAAAAAGATTCTATTCATATTCTCTCTCTCTCTCCCTCTCTCTTAAAAAAAATGGTGGTTCCATTCCCAGTTTTCCAAGGAATCTCCATACTGCTTTCCATATTGGTTGCACCAGTTTGCAGTCCTACCAGCAATGGATAAATGTGCCTCTTTCTCCACATCCTCACCAATACTTATTGTTGTTTGTATTTTTAATAGCTGTAATTCTGACTGGAGTGAGATGAAATCTTAGAGTAGTTTTGAATTTCATTTCTCTTACTAGAGATGTTGAACATTTTTTCATATATTTGTTGATTGATTATATATCATCTTCTGAGAAGTGTCTGTTCAGTACCTTGGCCCATTTATTGACTGGGTTATTTACTTTTTTGGTGTTAAGATTTTGAGATCTTTATATATTCTAGAGATTAGTGCTCTATCTCGTGTGTGTGTGGTAAAAATTTGCTCCCATTCTGTAGACTCTCTATTTACCTCACCGATTGTTTCTTTTGCTGAGAAGAGGCTTTTCAGTTTTATTTCTTGTGCTATAGAAGTCTTATTAAAGAAGTCGGGGCCTAATTGGACACGATGAAGATCTGGGCCTACTTTTTCTTCTATTAGGCCCAGGGTTTCTAGTTTAATTCCTAGGTCCTTGATCCACTTTGAGTTGAGTTTTGTGCATGGTGAGGGATAGGAGCTTGATTTCATTTCTCTGCATATGGATTTCCAGTTCTCCAAGCACCATTTGTTGAATAGGCTATCTTTCCTCCAGTGAATGTTTTTGGCTGCCTTATCTAGTATGAGATAACCGTATTTATGTGCATTTGTTTCTGTGTTCTCTATTCTGTACCATTGGTATACAAGTCTATTTTGGTGCCAATACCATGCTGTTGTTTTTGTTACTGTTGCTTTGTAGAATAGTTTAAGGACTCTTTCAATTCAGAATTATGAGAAGTTATCAAAATGATTCTCAAGATATCTTTGACATCATCTTTTCCTTTTATCTCATTTTATTGGTGTGTAAAAGACACACTGGTAAGTACTAGAACCCTGAGCAACATACTGGTTCCCATATTTATGATCCTATCTTGAAAAGAATAGTACCAGACTGAAGATTTTTTTAAAAATGTTTATATCTTCAACTCTTTCTTTTAGTCTTCAGTTTTGTGTTTCCACCATCTGAGTGAATGAATAACAGAACAGGGCCTGCAATGGTATGAATGTTTAGGTCCTCCCAGATTCAGAGGTTGAAATTCTAAATCTCAAAGTGATTGCATAGGATGCCTGCCTTTGGGGAAGTAATTGCTTTTTTTTTTTTTTTTTTTTTTTGCGAGAGAGAATTTTTTAATATTTATTTTTTAGTTTTCGGCAGACACAACATCTTTGTTTGTATGTGGTTCTGAGGATCGAACCCGGGCCGCACGCATGCCAGGCGAGTGCACTACCGCTTGTGCCAAATCCCCAGCCCACGTAATTGCATCTTAATGGGATTAGTGCTCTTACAAGAAGCTGAAGAAACCAGGGTTGTCTTCTCCCATCATGTGAGGACAAAACAAAAAGACACCATTTATATGAACCATGAAATAGGCCTTACCAGACTGCTGGCTTCTTGATTTTGGATTTCCCATCCTCTAGAACTGTGAGAAATTAATTTATGTTATTTATCAGTACTTGTTTATGATATCTTGTTATAACCATCAAGAAAGACTGAAACAGACCCTCACATTCAACATTTCCAAAAAAGTTAAATTTATTTTTTCCTTTCTCTCAATATGAAACTCTTCTTCTATATTGTCTCTTGTAGTGGACAGTATCATGTAACCAGTCTTCCAGCAAGCACTGCAGAGGTCACCTTAGATGTCCTTTTCCTTCCTCTCATGTAGAAATTTGTCCCTACCTCCTGACCCTCTTGCTTCCCATGTTTCTTTTCAGTCTCTTTTGCCCTCCTTACAAATCCGTAGCTGCTTTCGAGTTCAAGCTAAATTTACTTCTCACCTCCCCAAATAACCTCCACATTGAATCCTTCTCTGTAATGTATTACTGCTTTGACCTCTCATCTATTCAACCATGAAAGTGACATTTCTACATTGTCTAGACTTTCCTATGCGATTGTCTCCTGAATACTTACCTGCTAATTTCTCATTCACCATTCAATATCCTCAAGAGGATATTATGTTACACATGAAACAACTAATTAAATACATAGCAATAAAATTATGTTCTTTCCCCAAAACCCTTCCACAAAATGTATAATTTTTGTTTCAAATAAAATGAGTAAGTTAAACATTATAAGAGTAGAAGACGAGCTGACTTTTCCAACCATTGACTCTTGTTCTATTAATACGTTTGGTTCTTCTTCATTTGTATTTTTATTTGTTTTATTTACTTTCTTTTTAGTTTGTTTGAAATAATCCTTGAAGTTTTCTTCATAACCATACATGAAGTACTTATATAGTCATCCTTGATAACTCAACACAATGTTGACTGTCTAAAATAAAATATGATGGTTGTAACTTAATTATTTTCCTTTGTGCTTTTCTTACTCATCATTCTTACCAAAGCTGCCATCCATATTTACTATCTGTATGTATTTGAATAGTTTCTTAAATAGTAGATCATACTCATCAAATTAAAATATCATATCCCTTTTTTGGGGGAATACACCAAGAAATACAATGCCCCATGTTCTCCCAAATTTAATTCATCATTATATTTTTCACATAAGTTTCTGATACTTATCATTTTATATTTATGAAAACTTAATTTAGTTAACAAATATTTATTGCTAAAGTAATTGCACAATTAACAGCTGTGCTTTTACATTTTACTCAACTTCTCCAGCAGATTTTTTGAATCCCATTTTCCTGTTTCCTGCATTTCATCTTAAATTTACTTAAGTGGGTTATTAAAAGTCACTTTGGGAGGTGAGTCTGTGCATATCCAAATGTGTGTCTTTGCTGTACTTGCCCTTGATATTTTGGCAAGGAATAGTATTTTCCTTTAGAACTTAAAATAACAGCTTTTTCCACTGTCACATACAGTTTTGATGAATAATAAAAAAAGGTTAAACTCCATTCTAATTCTCATTTCTTTGTAAGTAACCAGTTTTTGTTTGTATTTTTGGAATCCTTTTAAACATTTTGTGTTCTGAAATGTCATGTGGGAGGGACCTACATGGGCATTTTCCATTTATCCTGTTTAGTCCTTGGTGAACTCTATTATGCTAAAGAATTATATCTCAGTTTATCTCTAGGAGTTTTGTTTTTAGATTTGTCTACTTTTTTCCCTTTACTTTTTAATATCCTGTGACAATCCACTCAACTCCTATTAAAAATGATAGAATATTTTAGCATATATTTAACATAAGGGGCCTTGGAGTCAGAGCACCAGGATTTGAATCCCAAGGAGGCCCCTATTTATCTGCATGACTTTACATACATTATTTTATTTCTGTGTGCCTTAGTTTCTCATTCCATCAAATGGAGATCATCATGGACCTCAACTCATTAAGTCTTATCAAGACAATCATGCAAAAAACAAACAAACAAACAAAAAACAAGAAAAGAAAAAATCTTGAAAGAATATCTGGCACATAGCACATTTTAAATGTTTTCTAACATTATTTTTTACAAAATTTTAATAAGCTATAATATCATGTTGGGCCATTACAGAGTGATAATTACATGACTTTTCTCTCAGAAAAAATCAGATAGTAAAAACAATGTACATGTAAATTACTTATCTGTTCTATGTTTCCATAAATGTCAAACAGTTGAGGTGGTAATAGATTTATTTTCTTTGGAACCAGAGATTCATTTTAATTACATTTCCTTTGCAAAGGAGATTATGAAAAAGAACTTTTAATGGATGGCTCTCTCCATTGACAAACGCAAATAAGCTACAGGTTGTTCCATACACGTGCATGTTCACACACAGAACAAAGTAATGCTATAAGTTTCAAAATAATGTCCCTTGTACATTAAAGCCATCAAGATAAAATTCAGTTAACTGAACTTTCTCTTCCCCCTTTTAATTCTCACTTTTCATAATATCCCCCACGTAAAGAAAAGCACTGTTTGCATCAAAATATGATAGTTTTGATCTCATCTCTGTCCTGAGATAGCTATACAATTATCCAGGAATTGTTTTCCATAGTTTATGATGTAGTACTCCCCCCAAAGGTGCAAATGAGATGAGTAGTACACACATGTGCACAGAATATAGTAAATATGCAAGCTTACTCTCCTCTAAACCTGATTTCATTTTTAGAGGAATAATAGTTTAATCTACACATAAACTTATCTAATTTGTCTCTGCTTCAGCATATCCATTAATGAGTATGACATGGTCACATATATTATATCTTTCTCTTTATATTTTTTGAGAGAGAGTGAGAGAGAGTGAGAGCGAGAGAGAGAATTTTTTAATATTTATTTTTTAGTTTTCGGCGGACACAACATCTATGTGGTGCTGAGGATCGAACCCGGGCCGCGCGCATATCAGGCGAGCGCGCTAAAGCTTGAGCTACATCCCCAGCCCTATATTTTTCTTTATTCCAAACTTTTTAGTATTTACCCCATGTTTCGCTCTGTTGAGTTTTAAATGTTGGTGATAAGTAAATATATGAAATGTTTGGTTTCTCATGTCTAAATTTCTATCACTCTTTACCTGTCAGAAATATTTGCTTTTCTATAAAATCACAGTATTGAAAACATAGGTTGTACTCATAAAAGAACTACTTATTTCTTTTTTCTAAATGGGAATTTTTGATGTATTGGCACAAACATATGAAAAAAAAAATTGGTTGTATGATTTCCAGAGAAAAAATATTTGGCAGACTTATTCTGCTAATAACAACTTAGTTTAAAATGCAAATTTTAAGATCACTCTCCGAATATAAAAAAATCCTTTTGGCAAGCCTCAAAGTTTTAAGTGATAATGATTTTAATGCAAAAGTTCTGACAAAATATTCGCCATTAGCTTGTGTCCTCAATGTGCTGAGGAAGGAGTCTGAAGACGACCAGGAGAAAATTGAAGCCCCTGTAAAGTGCCCTTCCTTTTCCTGGAATGGAGCCCAGCTCTTGGAAAGCAACTTACAAAAGGCCTTTCTTTCTACTACAATCTTTTCCCCCTTCCTGATGACTCTTTCATTTTAAGGCTTGTGTGTACAGCCAGATAGCAACTTAATGCAATGTTCTGATACATTAGACAGAGTTTATGAATGAGTGAAAAGATGTAAGATGTGGAGAATGAAGACTGGGAAGGATATTTAAAAAATTACCCAGTATCATTGCCATTATCACTTATTAATAGCAGCTGAAGAGATGAGTCACTTTGTTAAAAGGAGGCCTGGTCACCTCCTTCTTTAAGACAGTTCTACTCTTAGTAACAACCAGCTAAGTGCACTTCTCACGCTATCTCCTCCTTTAATCTATTCCCACAGATCAGAGATGCCACAACCATTGTAAGGTTAAAATATTTTGTTTGCCTCCTCTGAAAACTGTCAAATTCAATTTATTTCATTTGTTCAGTCAACGTTTTATTCAGGAGAGGAAGGAAAAAAGACATCAAACAGTACAACTTCAGTTATTCTTTGCAAAGCAGTGGTGTGTTCATTTTCTTTAGCCAACTATAAAAAATTATCATAAACATATTGGCTTAAAACAGCACATATTTGTTTTCTTACAGGTTTGAAGGTCAGAAATCTAACCGTGAAGTGCTGGCCAGGCTGTATTCCCACTGGGTCTCTAGGGAACAGTCTGTTTCTTTGCTTTGTCCACCTTCTGAACCTGCCTTTTTTTTTTTTTTTTTTTTTTTTTAATTTGCAGGCCATTCCTCCAAAGGAATTGCATCTTTATTTCCAAAATCCTCTCATTTTCTTCTGTGGTCACATCTTCCTTGGCATCCTTCTTATAAGGACAGTTGTGATTATACTGGGCTCACTCAGGCAAATCCAGTACAATCTCCACATATCAAAATCCCTTTCCGAATGACAACTGCAAGGTCACTTTTGCCACACAAGGGAATGTATTCATAGGTTCAGGGAATTCGGGTGTGGACATCTTGGGTAGGGGAACTATTCAGCCTACTACAACGTAGAAGTGAATATTTTGGTCCCATCAGTCACACAGATTAGGTTTAAAGTTATATTTGTCATTAATGAGACCTACTTCTGTAATAATATGAGCATCCTGACACTGTCTACAGTATCTTCCTGCTAAAAAAAAACTCATCAAGTCTATTTTCTATACTCCACATAAGAGATCAAGCAGTGCTTGTCTTTCTGTGTTTGGTCTAGGGCAACTATAAGAAGTGATAGTCTACAGTATGTTTCCAAAAGCGAGAAGAATAAATTTTGAATGTTTTCAGCATAAAGAAATGAAAAATGCTTAAGGAAGCAGATGTATTTACCCTCAATTGAATATCATATAACATGTATCAAAACATCACATTGTACCCCATATATATGTATAAGTTTTATGTTTTTATGGATTCGTTAATTGTTTTAATTTAAATTAAAAAAAAAAAAACATTGAGTAAGGTGACAACAAAAATCCACTCTAAGAACAGAAGTAATAAACTCATGATTAAAAATGAATATTCACATTTGAAGGGTCAAGATGTTAATAGGAATTATATAGTTATCACTTCAAAAGTTTTTTTTGTGTGTGATTTGCATATGCTGAGAGCCATAGCTAAGTAGGAATGAAGCATGGCATTTTGGGGTCATTTTTGGTGACCCTGCTCAGGGATTAGGGTGGATCCTGCTGGATTAGGATGGCTCCAGGTTTAGGGTAGATCCTGCTGGGAATAGGGCGTATCCTGCTGCCTCAGGCGCCTGCTCCTTGAGTTCCCCTTGAGTTCTTGCGGGGGTTCTGAGAGAATTGGTAGCAGAGCCCGGTGAAGGGAGTGTATTTTTTCCCAGAACGTGCGTGTAGAGTGGGTGAGAGTTTGGGAATAAAGAGTTGCTGTTGGAATCTACAAGGTTTTTGTGGTGGCTCCGTTATTTTGTGCCCAGACAGACTGCGGCATGCATATTTAGAAAACGGCTTGTCATCTAAAGGCTAGACTATTCATTTATTTATTTATGGTGCAGGAGATGGAACCCAAGGCTTTAAGTATCCTAGGCAAGCACTCCACCACTAAGCCACATCCCATGCCCAGGATGAGGCATTTGTAATAATTGCCGTATCAGTTGGGTTAAAATAATCATATTAATTCTACAATTAAAAACTTAGATATCACATTAATATTTGAGGGTGATTTTGTTAAACATTTTCTTAAAATAATATTTTCAACTGCTCTGAGATCCTAGTTATATGTTTGGTGTTGGGAAAACATAACGGCGGCAGCACCCCAGAAAAAACCCCAACATGGCGTCTAACGACCCTCTTTCTCCTCTTTGTTTCTTTCACTGGTGCGAAATGTTCCCGCTGGAGCCAATGTTCAAACCCTGCTGGTGGGAAGCCTTAGCCCCAATTAGAATTAACTTCTTGGGTTCCGGAACTGACATATGGAAGAGCTTGCCAATAAACAGGCGACCTGTTATCTACCTCAGCCCTGCGACCTCTCCTTAGACCTATATAAACACACAGCCTTTTATAATAAAGTGGAAACCTCTTTGGTGATCTGTGTCTTCCAGTCTTACATTTGGGAGGGCAAATGGGAGGGCAAATGGCTATTATTAGTTTTTTATATATATATATATATATATATATATATATATATATATATATATATATATTTTTTTTTTTTTTTTTTTTTTTAAATGTATTAAATTTGAAATCAGGCTTTAATATTTTTCTGGTTTTCTTGACAATGCTATATTTAACATCACTGAAATGAATTTTCCAGATGAACTTGAGATTTAAAGGTCAAAAGAAAGATCTTCTTATTGAATAAGTTACCCACATGTTTGTTTTATTTTTATCTGTGCAAACTACTATGCAGAGTAAATGTTTAAATTAATTACATTATGAAAAGACAGCTATGATTATAATGTCATTATTAGTTGGCACTTTATGCATACACACAAATATACATACACACATTTATGAACTTTTTAAGAAAATTTCCACTTATAATATCATATTTGGGTGTAGATAAGTACAACTCACAAAGATTATAATTCATAAAATTTTATTGTAAATGCAAGAAGACCAGGGTAACCAGTAAGATGCAGTGTTTCTATCTTCTACAGACCTATCGAAATCAAACTCTTTCCAATTCATTTCCAAAATGCTTGGAATAGACATATATTCCAGCGTCATGGACCTTAAGGCTGGGAAGGGCCTTAAGAAAGGCAACATGTGTATTAAAATAATTAAAAATCAAAACAAATGAATTCAAGTCTAAAGTCTGTTTTTATTAACTGTGAACTAAAAAAAAAAAATAGCCACTTTCTAAGAGTAAATCTCTACATCTTTAAGAATGAAACAATAATACCTTGTGCCTGGTTTTGCTGAATTGATGTAAAAAGAATTGAGTCATTCCTGGCTGTAACACCCTGTGCAAAATCAACAATAGAAACTCTATGGAGCACAATTAACATGACAAATATTCTTTTCAGTTCCAAAGAACTCTAAAAGGAGAATATGATCATTTATCTAGGACAAAGGAGTGAATCAGGGAAGTGAAGCAACCCCACCCAGTCACACAGAAGAAAAGGGCAGAACCAGATTTTAAACAAGCCCTTTGACTTCATCTCTATCCAGTATAGGCAGCCACCTCGGAGTAAATAGAACTCAATTTAGTTTTCCCCATCTTCAATAATTTTCCTTATAAATAAAGAAATCGAATGTAGATCAAGGGGAATGTGTTGACTCGAGTGGGTCTGATTTCTATAGGCAGAATTTGGTGATCAAATCTGTGAAGGTGTGCTTCCCTTATTGAATATGATGGCCCTCTGAGCATCATGATCAAAATTTTCATGAAAATCAGTTAAAGGAAGTTTTTTTTTTCTTTTTCTTTCTTTCTTTTTTTTTTTTTTTTTTTTTTGCAAACAAATAAGGTTATTGTAATTTTTTAAAATTACAGTCAGCATTCTGAACTAGGACCAAAATTCTATTTAACTTCTCAATTAATGACAAATGCATATTTTGGAGGAGAGTCTTACAACCTGGTAATGCATAGGAGATTTAGGCCTCATTTTCTTAGTTTAAGCCATGTAGTCAAGTGAACACTCAAGTGAAAACAGCAGGTAACTTATTGGTCTACACACTCTGATACCACAAGCACCTATAAAAGTTGAGCCCATTTTACTAATTCAATCTTCATCATGCATTATTATGATGTTGTAAATAAACCAAGCTTACTTTCCATACCCCAGACTACAGGTAGCTAATAAAAGGAAGTGCAAGTGATAGTCTCCATAATTTTCCTTACACATGATTTTCCTTAAAGGTTACTGTCAGGTATGAGGTTTCCAGAATCTGAGGTCTGCCACCTCTCTAGTTTTTATCATGATGGTGAATGACCAGATGTGTTGCCTGACTTATGTTCAAGCTTAACCTTCCTGTACCATTAGTACTCTTTACCTGTTCTAAAGAAAGTCCACAGGAAAAAATGGCTCCAGCTGAACATGTAGATATCACCCCAAATCTCTTTTTCAAGTCATGGCAAAGACTGTGTAAATCTGAGTGATTCACTCTGGATGGAAATTTATAGTATGCAACCTGTCAATGAAAAAGAGAAATTGATGCAGCTGGGAAAGTATGTTCCTTTCTCTACTTACAATATGTTAAAGAGGCCAGACATGGATTCATTCATCTTTTTTTTTCAAAAATATGTAATTTATTACATGAAACTTCATTATTATGCATCTATATGTGTATATACACAAATATATAAACATACACAAAATATAAATTTCAATTATCTTTAAAGCAAATTGACTTCATTTTAAGACCTTTCTGAAAAGTTTGTTTTAGAGAAAGGGAATGACCTCAATATTAAAAAGCATGTTGTTTTTTAGTCCTGGAACAAAATGGCTTACTCTCTTTGAAATATTATTTTACTTCACAAAACTTATAATATCTGAAAGTCATCTCATCCCAAACTCTTCTGGTATAATTAGGAAGCCAGATATGGCTGTATTCATTCTCAAGAAAGCAAATTTAGGAAGAAATGTATATCCACTCATGTAAACTGAGATATGTTGAATAGTAATTTCAGTCCAATATTCTAGATTATAATGAGGGCCCTCAGATATTTGCATTCTATCATAGATCATATTTATTACATTTGTTTTTTTCAAAAACTGCTAAAACTTAACAGAAGATAGCCACCTGCAAATCTCTTGGAAATAATGAACTCTATAGGAGAACAGCCCTAAATCTTAATCAACTTTGACTCTTCCTTATTTCACTCAAAGATTCTGCATAGAAAGTACAATGATAGGCAGTTCCTAGGCTGCAACAACCAAAACACTAAATTTCTTAACATGATACTTTATCTTTTTAATACTGAGTGCAGTTCCACTTTATATGAATAAAATCATGTTTTAACCCAGGTTACCCTAAACCATGGATTGCTTAGATACTCATAGTTTTTTTCTTTTTAATATTTATTTATTTATTTTTAGTTATAGGTACACACGATGTCTTTATTTTTTATTTTATGTGGTGCTGAGGATAGAACCCAGTGCCTCGTGGATGCTAGGGGAGCGCTCTAATGCTGAGCCACAACCCCAGCCCCTGATACTCATGTTTTTATTTTTATATGAATAAAATCATATTTTAACCCAGGCCACGCTGTTAAGCTGACCTGACGATTTTGAGATCCACCTAAGTTGCTATATGTGCTTAACTAAACTACTGTTTAGTTAAGTTATATTTTTTATTACAATTATTTATTCACTTTGTTTTCCCCTAGGTTTCTATTATTACAAAAATCCTGAGATATAAATATTAATAAGTATTTAAAGTATTTTTAAAGTATTAAAAATATTTGCTTGGTGTTGTTTATAATTCTTTTAGTTTTGCATTTCCATTTTCTTAAGTTCTAAGTGTGCATTTGTAATAATCTCAGACTTGTCTTTTAAAATCCTTTCTCAAATGACTTTCTATTAACTGTAGATTACTTTGATTACTGATAGACTTATATTAAATTTATTATCTTGATTTGCTTTCTATGTATCCTACATAGAACAAGATATTCTATGATCCCCTGCCTCATTTTGGTAAATCCTTTGGACAAGTAATGCTTCTTCTTCTTCTTTTTTTTTGTTACTTTATTTTCTGTTTATTAGATACAAGTTATATCTTTTCATCTCCTTATTTTACCTCCAGACATTTTAATATGCCAATTTTATTTATAAAGACAATAATTAATCAATATCTTTACTCCACTCTTCCTCGGTATCTTTGACATCCTATTACTAAATTCGTAGCACAAGTATTTATTGAATATCACCTATGAATAAAACACTGTAATATGCTTAAAGGTTATATGGCTGAATTAAAACGTGGTCCTTGTCTGTTAAGAACAGACTGGGACTTCACTAGACCCAGACGTAAATGAAATGAGAGCAGTGTGGAAAATCTCTTGGGGATGAATATTCCACTCATCCTGCCATGTAAAATCCCTGCAGGAGCAGAGGCCTGGGTTACTTCCTTTAACCTACTAGAAATGTCCACATCACACAGATGTAGAGATAAGCCTAGGAGGAGATGTTTTAGGCATCAAAGAAAACATACAAATAAGTTCCAAAGTAAAACACTTCGGGTGAGGCCTAGATAACTTTCAAGCATGTTTAATGTTCTAGGACACATTATGATAAATTACAGAAGTGAGTCTAGAAGAAGAGCAGAGAGGGGATGGAAAAATCCTAGGACCTTGAAACCCCAAGTATCTGGAGGTCACAGAATATTAGAAGGAAAATTGCTGGGTCAAATGTAAGTAATTTAAAAAATAGCACTATATTTCAGATTGTTTTTATAAACGTATTATATAACTATATCCTATATCCTCCTGATATTTCTCCTGTTCCTTTTCCTCTCTCTTTTTTATTGGCTATTTCCCCTTTCTATTCTTTCAATAAAGCACATTCAAGCTGCTTTAATATAACTTCTTAAACTGGGTCCCTTATAAACAACAGTAATCTACTCATAGTTTTGACAATGAGGAAGTCCAAGACCAAGGTATTGGATAATTTGGTGGCTCCCCTGTTGATTAATGGTGGTTTCTCATTGAGTCCTCGCATGCTAGAAGAAACAACACTGTTCTGTCACCTCCCTCCTGATCTAATCCACTTCACATTTCCCAATGTGATCACATTGAAAATTAGATCTCAACATGTAAATTTGGTGGAGGGAGGAGCAGGACCATTTTAACTAGCCTTCCCCTTACTTAATACAATATATTTTAAGTCCATAGGTAAGTCATAACTTACTAAAAAAATCCTCATTTTTTTTTTTTTTGCAAGACTTGCCCCATCCCTGGTCCCTAGAATGTAGATGGCAGCAGCTGGCATTGAGCCACATAGGAGTAAGAGCTATGGTCAGGTCATGGCTGTTTGGTTGTGATGCATCTCCAGCGCTCTCTGAACCCTGTTCTTTCTCTCAAGAATTTGGGGTTACGAACAAGGATTTGGGTCAGAGTCAAATTCTTCATGTACCTGGACTTAAGATTCAAAAATCATCATCAAAAACTCTCAGCTTACCCAGGGAGAAAGAAGCAGGGGTGGGCTAGGGCAAGAATATCTAATTAGGGTGGAAAGACACACATGGAAGAACTGAGGTCTGTACCACAGCAAGATGTCAGAAGAACTGGAGAGCAGACCTGCAGAGGAGCAGAGAATTGTTCCAGACATTTAATCCCTTTCCAAGGCCATTATCACTCCACTCTCTTTAGTGCATCCAGATTAATCTCCCCAAACCTCCAACTCTTTGTCACTTTTCTCCCTGGAAACTCTTCCATGACTCTCTCACCCTCAGCCAAACTCCCGGTGTGCTCTGTCAAGTCTTCCCATCTTCCCCCTCCTTTCCTTCTGCCTCAACTCTCTATGACACACCGAAGTCCATGGGATACTAAAGTCCCCTGCTCCCTTCCACTTCCAAATCATCTCGTTTTCTGTCCTCTCTGCCTATTTCTTAATGATATCAACTTCAGTTTATTTTTCAGGACTCTGCTCCCAACCCCTTTACCAAGAATCCCTTCCTTAAATATGAACCAGGCTGTGTTCTCATAGAACTCTAAAAATCTCCCTTAGAATGATCATATCAAATCTACATTTTGTGTTTTGTGTATGCATGCATGCTGAGGCTCCATTAGTCTACATAAAGTACTTGTAATGTGTAATTTTGCCAAATACATGGACGTTATACCAGGCTTTATGGCTTGAAGGGACACTGCATGGGTTTTAGGAGCCCACTGGCATCTCAAACGGAACCCTTAATGAATCTACAACCTGCTCAAGCTGTGCTTAATGCAATATCTGTTGTCCTCACACAAAATTTAAAACTTCTCAAGGAAAAAGTATGAGGTGATTTTTGTTTTTTGGTGTTTTTTGTTGTTGTTGTTGTTTGTTTCCTAAAAAAATAGATAAGTCAAACCTAGCAATAATACCTACTGAAAATAGATTTTAAGTTTGTTTGTTGAAATATTGATGAATAAATATTAGATTATTATATTGCTTACATTCTCTTGTAAGTGATTTTTGAAGTTAATGAAGCTATGAATTATAGAGCTTTTCCCATTCTGGTTTGTCTGAAACTCAAGTGATAGTAACTGTAAGTATGTTATGTATGCTAGATGTAAGGCTTTTCTAGTTTTCTATTTGCATTTTAGTTTTTGATCTTTTCACAGCAAAAATTTTAAAGCCAACAAATCTGATATCTCTTTTTGTGTGTTTTTTTCCTCATTGATTTTGCAATAAGAAACTCCTTCTCTTCCATCTTACAAGTATAAACAAATTTATGTTTTTGATTCCATTTTATTTAATCTGTAACTGTCTAGGGTTTATTTATGGTTTTCTGTGAATTAAATCCTATAGTTATTTTTGATGAAGCAAAAACAATAACCTGTGTTAGGATCAAAGCAAGTATGTTTGCTGGGTCCTAGCTACATTTTCCTTGTAGATCTCTTCCTCCATGAAAAACAAACAAAAACTTTATTAGGCTGCCAACCACAGAATGCAAGTATTTTCACCTTTTAAAAATTGTGTTTTTGTTTTGTCATGAAAATCACCATTGGACCCCTAGGCTGTCATCATTTGCATATTCTTGTTAGCACTTTGAAATATAATTTTAACTGGGACAAATGTACACACCCAACCTCAAGAATAGATACTTTAAAAGTGAAATTTCTAAAGGCTTTTTTGTAAGACAGTGTATCCATTTGAAATTGAACATTAAAATGTGACTATATTGAGCTGCATTATCAGGAAAATAAGGAGCCAGCCTCAGTTGATCTCTGTTCAGAAGCCTGCCCTCAGGTGTAAGGTAGGTAGGCTGAACCTGGCTGCTTGGGAGGGCTTCACTAGTACAAGTGTGAATAGAGTTCTCTCTCCACCTGATCTCTCATCCTACAATAGGTTTTCCCAGGCTTGTCTGCAGGATGGTTTCCCAAATCCAAGGGCATGAGATTGGAAATCCTAGGAATTCTCGTGACCTAGGCTCAGAACTGCCCTAAAGTCACATTGGCCACAAGCTATTGATCAAAGGTGAGACTAGATCCAAGGCATGAGGAAATAAAATCCACTACGTAATTGGAATATTGCAAGCCATGACAACCATTTTTGCAGTTTACAAACATATACATCTTCATCCTAGGGATTCCTAATTCTATCTGGGGCTAGGATAAGCTTCTCTTTAAATGCAACAGGTGAAGTCTTACTAAGACTTTGGTAAGTGCCACAGTCCGGCTGCAGCAAAATAGCCGTGGGGTGAGGAGCAAATTGTGTACATTGATACAGCTGGAGTGGGAGCCCTTTATTGTAGGACAACAGAGGTATTTATACATTCTACACAGCTTATCTTAATTTACATAAACTAGATACATCAGTCAACCAATAAGGAATCTCCACACTTAATGGCTCGCTGGCGTTACTTCTCAAACCACTCCCTCTGGCATTTTGCCAGGCGCCATCCAGACTTGTTTACAGACTCTAACAGGTAAGTCCTAGCTATATTTTCAGCTGAAATGTAATTGTGTAAATTCCTTATTTCTTTCGTTAAGTGGGCTATTTTTCTTTGTTATTGCTGAGTTGTATACGTAGGTAGATAAATCAATAGATTGAGATGAATATTTTGTCAGACATATAAATATTTTTGCAAACATTTTCACCTCTATGTGGATTGTCTTTTCATTTTATTGGTTATGGTCTTTGAGGCACATATTTTTTTTTAATTTTAATTCAGCCCAGTGTATCCATCCTTACTTTTTTATGTAAACTTTAAGCAACAATTGAATAACTTAATACAAGGTTGTGAAGATTTACTCCCTTATTTTATTCTAGGACTTTTATAGTTTTAGCTCCTACATTTAAGTTTTTGGTCTACTTTGAGTTAGGTTTTTGAAAATGTAGGAAGACTGGGCTCAAATTGTATTGTGTTGCTTATTGATATCCAGTCATTCTAGAACCACTTGATGAAAAGATTGTTTTTATCCAATGAATTATCTGGTAATCATATCAAAAGTCAACTGACCCATAAATGTCAAGATGTATTTCTGACCTCTCAAGTTTATTCTACTACCACATTGTATTGTTTACTGTAACTTTAGAAAAATTTGTACTTAGAAAGTGTTCATTCTACAGCTTGTTTCAGATATTCTGGGTCCCTTGACTTTCCATATGAATGTTAGGGACAGCTGGTCACTTTCTACAAAAATAAAAAAAGACAGGATTTTTCTAAGGATTGCCTTGAATCTGCAGATTAATTTTAGAAGAGTTGTCTTCTTAACAATATTAAATTTTCCAATCCATGAATAAGAGCTGTCTTTGCATTTATTAATGTAAATTTATGTTTCTTTCAATGTTGCTATATTTGTCAATGTGTAATTCTTGCACATACTTTGTTCAAGTTATTCCTAATTAACTTATTCTTTGTGAAATTGATTGCTTTGATAATTTCCTTATGAGTTCTTAAATCTTTCTGATCCCTAGATTCCTATGTAGATTCAGTTATAATATCAAGGCAATTTAACAAGTATCTAAGGGATATATAATAACTTCTATACACAAAGCAATTTTCAGGCTGTCATAGGGAATACAAGAAAAGAGAAAACATTGCTTGTGTCCTATAGAAAGTAATATCTTTATTGGAAAAATAACCCATATTAAATGGCAGAGCACCTGGCATATGATAAATGCTGGTGAAACAGGAAATAGATGAATAACATAATGATGGCATGGTGACAGTCATGTTTGCCTTTGTCAAAGAATGTTTCACCCTTGCTGACCTTCTCAGTCAGGCCCCCTATTCTATGTCCTCTCACTTTGCATCCAGGAGTTCCAAACCACCTACAGCTCCTTCACTGTCATTTTACCCTCGCCTATCAGCTACTAGATGCCAAAGAGTGTGCTGGGACACTTTTCTATACTCTGCCCACAGCTCCCCACCTTTACCTGAGCCTTTCTTACCCCTCTGGACTCAGTCCAGTTTAACTGTCACTTCCTTTGGGAAGCCTTTCCTGGCCCCTGTATTGGCCCTGGGCCCTCTCTTGTTCTCCATGGCAGATCCTGATTAGCCTCATCTTGGCACCTTCAAGTGTGATTTTGATCCTCACGTCTGCTGGACTGAGCCCCTTGGAGTGATGACATTCTGTTTCTCCATTGTTCAGAGCAAAGACTGGCAGATAGCAAGTGTTCAAAACTCCAAGAAATAATCTAACACAAAAGAATAATGTTGCCCAGAGGTACTACATGTTCTCAGGGCTTTGGGTTTCGTCAACATTTTCTCCTCCTGTGCCTCAGTTCTCCTGTTCTCTTCTGTTGCATCTCTACCTTTCTTTTCCTCTGCCTTCCATCTTCTAAGTTTTATACCATGTCTGTTATTAAACATGGTCTCTGTTTAAAATAACTTGAAAGCTTCTCTCTGACCACTGAGTTGTAAAACCATTGTATTCTTACATAAAACCATTATGGAAACTCTTGTAAATATTATGTATTTGGGGGGAAATATAATTATCTACTAGTTGGATTTTGTCAATATTTTGATTAAATATATATATATATATATATATATATATATATATATATATATAATAGATGTTTTAAAAGCATCTATTGTTCTACTGTGTTCTCTCTTGCTCCTCAACCCAATTTCTGAATTGCATATTTGGTCCAAAGTTGATCAACTATGAGAAGTTAAGCATATCACTTCACCTCCCTGACTTCTATTATCCAGGAAAATGACATGTGAACACCACCATCCAATTCTCATGCTAAGTGGAAGAAATGGAATTTAAACAACATGTTAACTGTCCATCCTGGTTCCTGGCTTTTTGCATATGTACAATTAATTAGTCTCTCCCAAACCTTCTTACTTCTTAGGTAGATACAGCTATGGTCCCTAGTTAAACCCTTAACTAGGAGATTTCATTTTTGAGTAAATGCATGGTTGATGATTACTTTGGACAATTTATCAACAAAAAATAGAGAAGCTCCTTATAAGTCAAACAAAAATAATTTGATTTCTGTGTTCCTCCCTCTCCTCCATTTTTAAAAGGTTTATTTAATCACTCCAAACTCTGAAATTACGATTCCCTCTTGGGATTGGCTTCAGTTATCCCTCAATATACGCACCTTCCTCTAGAATGTCAGTGTGGTTCGTTGACATTGCCATATTTTGCTCAGAGTTGATGATTTTCCAAAACCCTGTAACCCATTTCCCCTATAAATAATTCGTATTAATGTTTTTATGCTAAAATGCCTACACGTTGCATTTCTTTTAGTATGGGGGCAATTTCAATATTTCAAAAACCCTTATAAATCAAGCATAGTGTTGTAAAAACGAAGTAATTTGGCTGGAAAAGCAAAGACGCGGTTCCTGTCTGACATTTGCCTCAGAAAGTCAGCCAAGCTTCTGAGTGCATGAGTCCATGGAAACAAGAGTCCTCTTATGATAAACAAGCGCTCTGGGAGACAGGGTATTATCACAAAGAGGATTATTTATGCTAGTTCGAGAAACAAGAAAGGGGGGAAAATGTAATCCCCTTCTGATCTTGAGGCTGCTGATCAAATAAAAATTTCAAAGTAAATTTTTTTTTTTTAAATTGGCTTTGAGAATACTTATGGTTTTAGTCAGAAAAATAAGTGGGCAAAGAGACCTGGGGATGATAGAATATTGCACAAATACAAGGGTTAATGTTGAATTCTATTGAAGCAGGATTTTAGTTCTCTTAAATATCAGGAGCCATCCTTACTTCATTACAGACTTTGTTGAGAATAAAATCATCTCTGCGGGGGGCGGCAGGGAACCAGACTCAAACATACCCATATTGAAATGTACACTCATTTCAGAACACATATATGAAGTCCATAGACCAGAAAACACACTCTCAAAAATACCAAAATATGCCATTCATGATGTTTGCATGGTGATTCTGAGGTCACACATAAGCCTGGGGATGAACTGCAGGGTCAAGGGTTTAAGCCAAATTCCTACCTTTCAAAAGCGTGAAGTATGTTTACACTTAAAAAGGCCAGACCAAAAAATATTTTTTTTCTTTAAAATGTTTCTAGAGGGGCTGAGGTTGTGGCTCAGAGGAAAGAGCACTCGCCTAGCATGCCTGGGGTACTGCATTCTATCCTCTGCATCACATAAAAATAAAATAAAGGAATTTATTTTATTTTATCATGTGTCCATCTACAACTTAAAAAAATGTTTCTAGAAAATTCTAATCTGAGTATTCTCCTTTGGCTTTCTTTTATTTGAACAGAAAAATTTCTAATATATATACAAAGAAAACATCATTTTTACTTAAATTCATATACATATAAAGTAGCTTGAATCTTAGAAAATAGAGAGAATGGTGAAGAGCTAAAAGAAGCATCTTCTGCATACATCAGGTTAGAAACAAAGTGTGTCACCTATATTTCATGATTTGGAAAAGTCAAAATCATTTGAGGAATCACTGACTAGTGGTCAAATGGTGTCCAGTTGTAGTTGTCAGCCATGGCTTAGAAACCAGGTCTACCTGCCATTTATAAACTCTGTAGCAGGCTGGGGATGTGACTCAAGCGGTAGCGCGCTCACCTGGCATGTGTGTGGCCTGGGTTGGATCCTCAGCACCACATACAAACAAAGATGTTGTGTCCGCCAATAACTAAAAAATAAATATTAAAATTCTCTCTCTCTCTTAAAAAAAAAAAAAAACTCTGTAGCAATGGAAAGATATTTAGCTTTGCTGTGTTAGTCCTGCAGTCTTTAAATAGATATAACAAATACTTGACATTCAGATTACAGTTTCTTATTTTGGTATAATTCCAGGGACATATTATACATTCATTTAATATAGTTATTATAATAATATAACGTAATATAATATAATACAATATAATATAACATAGCATATTATGAGTTGAGTATCCCTAATCTGAAAGTCCAAAATCCAAAATGCTCTGAAATTCAAAACTTTTTGAATATGACATGACACTCAAAAAATTTTGGAATTTGTAGCATTTCAGATTTTGTATTTCCAGAAGAGAGTGACTCCATCACTAAGATCTATGCAAATATTCCAAAATCCAAAAAATTAAAATCTGAAACATTTCCCAAGCAACTGAGATAAGGGGTATTCAACCTGTAGTGGCTTAAAATGATTTGTAGATTATATTAAATGGAGTCAATTTTAGGATAATCTTATTCAAGCTACATTAAATAAGTAATGAGATATGTTCAAAAGAGATTCAGACTCTGAAAGCACAATTAAATGTCTATAGTACTTTTTCATTCCAAATAGTTGCATTTATCAGCAAAATTCTTGGGTTCTTGGAAAAAAGCCCCTTGATGTACAATACTACGGGACAGATAAGCAGATGATACTGCACAGGCTAGAGGTAGTTTGGGGAGAAGGTAGATCTGCAGGAAAACTGCCTTTCAGTGCCGAACAAAGCAGCTTAATGTCAAGGAGAAAATCCATCCTGCACCAAACAATTGATGGGATGCATGCTTACCACTGAATGGCACAGTCACCAACTGAGGTGCCTTTATGTCACAAGGATTTGAATTTGATGGAGGCCTCCATTCTGTATTCCTAAAATTTCATATCACAGCTATATCCTAAAGGGTGGATGCAACCAATTATTCTGAGACAAGAAGACAGAACAGTAACAAAGGCTTTGGGTTAAATGAAGATTATGCAAATCAATACCAGAGAGGAGGGAGACAATAAGGACAGAGTTTTTAGGGTTCTTATGAGAATGCAATGAATGTAAAACAGCACATGGTTACTTCTCAGAAAATTTTGGTCAATTTTTTTTGTTTTGTTTTGTTCTAATAAATAATTAATTACTATAATTACTGAGCTCTTAGATAAACATATTATTATTTTAAATCTTATGTCCATTGAAAGTTTCAGTCAGCATGTACAGTGAATGAGAACAATGTTGATCAGGATCAAACTCCAGAGACTGAGAATTTGGGAGACAAAGAAACAATAAGACCCAGTAAGATGAAAATAGTGACCCTAACTCAGAGAAGGCTACTAATGGGGATTTTTACTTCACATATTATCCAAGGAGTAGAAAGGCAGGTGGTGAGTTATGTCAAAGGAGTAGTAATGGGACAATACAGTTCTTATAGCCCATTTCTTCATCCCTGTACCCCATTTTCATCTTTGAACTGTTTGTGTTTGTGTCTCTATGAGGCCTTTCATACTTACAAATGGTTCATTGATTTTCCTTGGCCATTACACTATCTTTATAAAAAAATAAATAAACAAACAAAAAATTTTTATACCATGTCTCATACCATCAAAATCCTGCTTACTTTCTGATCTCTAAAATGACAATAATATGATAAAACTGCTCATGTTAAGAAGATGTTTTGAAAGTCGCTGGCCATGTAGATTTGTTTCCTTGAGTAACTGGGGGGACACAGCCTGTTATGGACTGAATGGTATTCTCTCAAAACTTACATGTGGAAGCCCCAATACTATATTTAGAAATAGGACCCCAGTACTATATTTAGAAATAGGACCTTCAAGGAGATAAACAAGGTTAAGGATGCAGCTCTTCTCCAGTAAGGCTGATGTCCTTATGAGGCAAGGAAAGGACACCAGCAATTGCTTTTCCCATACACAGGTCATGTGAGGGCACAGAAAGTGGACGACTCCCTGCAAAACAGGAGAAGCATCCTCACCAGCAACCAACCATGCTGACACCTTGATCTTGGGCTGACCTCCTCCAGAACAGTGAGACATAAACACATGTTGTTTAAACCACCCAATCTGTGTGTGTTGTTCTGTTGTGTCAGCCAGAGCAGACGGAGGCAGAGGTTTACCCAAAGGACTGGATAAAATGGTGATAATTTCAGAAATTCTCAAAAATGCAGTAAACAGACAATTCAAAGTGTGGACTTCATAAACCTCTCAAAATAATCCACAGAGAGCCTAACCTCATTTTCCTATCATCATAATTAAATATTTTGCTTAGTTCTGCATTCTAGAAAATTAATTTCTTATTGTGCTTTCTTAGTATGTTTTACTCAAGGATTGTCGGTTGCCCACAGAAAGAAATAATTCTAAAGGCTACTGAAGATTAGTTTTCTGATTTTTTTTCAATTTTGGGAGAATGGAAGTATTAAGAGGAAGAAGAGGAATCTATAAAGGAATAATATTAATGTGAGGTGATGAGGTCTTGTCACTCTTTTAATGTTAATTTCACAGAACAAATATACTGGGTTTCTATCATTTTAATTGACCAAAAAATATTTATTTATCAAGTACAACAGGATGATTGGAAATATGTATGTGCTGTAGAATGGGTAATCAAATCAACTGATGTAAGCATTTCCTCAAATACTAGTGGTGTGTGTGTGTGTGTGTGTGTGTGTGTGTGTGTGGAATACTTAAAATTTGCTCTCAGTGATTTTTAAATATAACATATTTTTGTTAACTATAGTCAACATGTAGTGAGGTGACTAGTCAGAGAAGGACAAATGCCACATGATCTCACTTCTATGTCTATATTTAAAAGTTAAAGTCAGAGAAGAGTAGGACAGTGGTCTCAGGGGCTGGGCTAGGGAGATGTTGGCCAATGGATACAAAATCTCAGATGGATAGCAGAAATATGTTCAAGACATCTATGGTATAATATGAGATTCTCTTCTACTTCACTAAGCTTGCTATATAGGAATACCTGCTACTGTCAGATCCCTAATTTATAGTGTGGATATTTGTTGCTCTTATCAAAATCTCCCTCTTCCCTCTGAAGTTGCTTGCCATGAAATCCTATAGGCAACCCTTCCTTAAAGAAGGTATTAATGTGAAAGAGAAATGTCAAAGCCAGTGGAATCCAAGTCTCACATAAGTAAAAATGTAAAAAAAAATCAAGATTAACAGAGCTCTAAAACAAAATTAGAATACATGAAATGTTTTAATACATGGAAGAAGAAAGGATTTTTTTAAATGGTTGAAACACCTTAGAAATTTTCTCCCACAAATCCAGGGAGTAAAGGCAGAGAATATGTACCACCAAACATGTCATTTTTATGCACAGCTTTGTTCTTTAGTATTCATGCTATAACTGGCCCTAAGGAACTTTCCCTGTGACCCTAACTTTGGTTATTATTTTCCTAGAGAAAAAAAACTCAAAAATCATTCTGTAAGCAATTCTTCCAAACATATATTTACTTACCCTGAGCAATTTTTAGACAATTTCATGGCTCACGGATATCTGACCTCAAAATTTTGGCAAATTGCTAGGCCTTGTCCAATCTTTTTGCTCCTACATTTTTTATTATCTTGTCATCACCATATTTGCAGGGTTGAATTTGTTTTGTGTGTAAATTCATATTACTCTGTTCCCAGGGTTGCTCTCTCAAACTGAAAATTCAACTCAGGTTGATGGTTTTAAAAAACAGGAGCCTTGAACTACCCAGGGCATATCGTAGAATTTTTGAAGCCTGTGTAATCAAGTAATTGAAAACAAATTGTGCTTTTTTTCAAGGGCTTAACTCTAGCTACAATTTTCAATGATTTAATCTTCTGTTATATCACCTCCCACAAGACTGCCTACAGACACAGGCTTCCAGTGGCACATGAACACCACTGCTGTCAAGTTTCTTGAATGGCTACAAAACATTAAGTAGCTATTTTTTTGCCTTCACTTTCATACTAAGAACCTAGTCCATGATGCATTGGTTAAAATCATCCTTTTATAATCTTATACACTTAAATGACTTTTAATGAGTAACCTCTCCTCTCTGAATTTCAACTTTCTTATCCCTTGAATGTGGACAAGGAGATCACTCCCAGAGAACTGTTAAAATAGCTTGCACAAGACATGGGTTGCGAAAAATTCCCTCGTATCTATTCTTCCTTTCTTCCTTTTAATAATTAAGCCACCCTGTTTTCAATGATAACATAACTTCTTGGTTCTAGACCATATTCCCCAGTGACCCTGGCAAATAGTTAAGACCTTATGACTGAGTTCAGGCTAGTGATATTTGACATAAATGATGTTTCCAACTCCTAGGTAGGGTCCTGGAAGAACGTTCCTTCATCTCTCTATTCACTTTCCCATGGGCTGGGACACATACAGGTGGTGGTGAATCAACTTTGTCAAGAGCACAAGGGAACACCTTGGGGGATGATAAACAAGAGAACAAAAACCCTAAGTAATTCAGTGTGTAAAGCACATAGTGTAGATTCTCTGGATGTCAGAATAGAATATCTTACGTTGTTTTCTCTCTCTTCCTTTTGATGAGGAATGGTTCTGACCCTGCAGAGAGGGCTCCGAAAGTCGGGCTCCATGATGTTGTCAAACTCAGACATTCCCTGTATACAAGGGTCACACTGTAGTTCAGGCAAGACTCCAAATGGAAAGGTCACTAGGCTTCTATGCACTGATTGCAAGTCAGAAATAACTGTCTCACTTTATGAATGGGGAACCCAGGATTCAAGGGATGGTAAGTGACTTCTCCATTCTCACTGTGAAGAAGTTGTCCAATCACACACACACACACACACACACACACACACACAAATTTCCAACAGAAGCTGTTTTTAAGTGTATACTATTGGGATGGAAATTATGGAGGCATACTGAGTAGCACATGTTGTGAGGAAAGGCCTCACCACTGGAAGAAAATAATCCAAAAACAATACTGGGTTAACCATAAACTAAGCCTGTGCTTCTCGGGTGGACAGGTAATTTGATCATGTATGTGATGTCTACAGTTTACCTGCTCTTTCCTTGGTCAGGACCATCTTTAGGGGCTGGCTCACAAGCTGCTTTCCCTCTGAAGTCCTCCTTGGTTATGTAAAGCATTTAGACACTTGCTGTGCCATATCTTCACATAATAAATTACTTATCTTGGCATCTCTCCGTTTCCCTTCAGGCAAAACCAATTTGACTTCTCTAACACTTTCCTCGGGTTCGAATTGGCATATAGTAGACGTTTATTCAATGTTTTGTATAAATAATTAATGCCAATAGTATTTTCTGTCCTTACAGTGTAACAACCACAGTGCTAATTATCTCATGTGATTTCACCTTGCAAGGACTATTATTAACCCCAATGTACAGACAAAAAGCTCAAGTTTAAATAAGTTGTCCAAGATTACACAACCAGTAGGAATCTCATGGACACAGCCACAACTTTATACTTAGTCCTTATTAAACAGAGGATGAGCCAACTATACCTGTTGAGCGCCTACTATGTGCTTCTTATTGTTAAACATAGAATGTAATAAAAGTCATTACCTCTGGTCATCAAAACATGTATTTCATTTAAGGGGATACAAAGAATATATGCATGCATATTCAAAAGTGTGGAAGGGCAGAAAATGATTAGATATCAAATAAAAAGCCCCGAACACTCTCCATACCAATTTTAACTAAATTCATGAAAGCAAATGATGATGTTTAAAAATCTGTCATATGATGGTGGTGTAAAAATTCCTCTCTCCATAAACATATTTATTTTTAACTTCTCTAGAATGATGAACTACCTATTCATAAAAATAGTAGGTTATTTTTAAAGCAATACAGTATAAGTCAAAATTAGCATAGATTTTCAAAGAAACAAATCATTACAGAAAACGTGACTCTTGAGGTCATACATTCAGAGATAAATTGATAATGGAAGCACTGCAGAAGTTTTGGATTATATGTGATTTATTCAGCCCTAGTTAGTGTCTCAGGGAAACTTGCTCTTCTATTAGGCAGAATTGCTACAGGTGTCAGATGAGCACTGTCAAATAGATTGCATACTAACTGAAAGGTCATAAAACAAAGCATAATTGCAAATTGCATGGCATTTAGATGAAAATGCCCAACCTGCAAGAGTTTATGAAACAGACAACCCAAAAGTGATGACTGTGTCAGACATTTCCATAAGCCTAAATATGAAACATCATAACTCTCCTGTGAATGGAGCAACTGAAATGTCAAATAAACTGATAGTTAGAGGAGATGTCCTTCAGCTATCTAGTATTTGGGGTTTTTTCCCATATGTTAATACACAATAACTTGCATTACTTTCATGATTCATTTGGCAAAATATTAAATTTGAGTATATATAGGAAGAAAGACAATTACGTTTACCAGGTGCCTAATATATATGCCATGTTTTCTGTTAGGAACAGTTAATAATTTCTCTTCTTTAAAAGAGGCATTGTCGTTCTGTGCTTAGATCCTAGTCTCACATGTTAACTGTGTGCGTTTGGCCAAGTCACATAATTTCTCGGTTCCTCAGCTTCCTCCTAAAGGTGTGGTCAACATTGAATATGTGGATTTGTATAAAAGGTTTGGCAGATAATCGGTTTTGTTACCTGTAGCTAGATGGTTCCAATTTTTGCATTTCAGTTTCTTCATAATTAAATTGGTCATCCTTCCTGTCTTTTAAGGTTGTTATAAAAATGAAAGTTAATAAATTCAATTTTCTTATCAACTTTCCTGGGAAAATAAAAATTCTCAAAGAATGGAAACTGCTATTGTTAAGAAATTTACACATGCCCTTGGAACTCACGGTTTCAATCTCAAATTCCAATAGTTGTTCAGAAGCTATTTATATTTTTTAATAAAAATTCTGATTGAATGTTTATAATCTTCCATGATTAAAAGCATATACATCCATAATCCTCTAGACCAGCAAACTTATATCCCTAAACCCCTAAGCAAGTTTTTTGTCTATATTACTTTTTATACTGCCCTATTTATTGGAGATATACCAGATGTTTGGAGAGTACAGGGGTCATTTAAATTACTGCTCGATGTCAGACACGGTAAATTACTCATCCTACACAAACATGTTCTTAATGTTAGAAGCATTTTGCAATACTGTGGTTTGCTTAAAAATCAGACATAAAATTATTTGACATTACAGTTTTGATTTACAAGTTATACAAAGTTGACTCAGAAATAATACCTATTGTTACACTTGAACATAATAGCTTCTCTGGTTTGAGGCTTGCCATCCATTTTTTTAAAAATCATTTTACTTTATATAAATTCCATCTATTATTAATTAAAAGCAATTAACCTTGACTACTGACCTACTGTGTGCTAGGCTTAGGGATAAGAAGAAAAAAAACAGAAATAGCGTATCTCTTGCCAAGAACTTAAAATTTTTGGCAAATACAGACAAATTAGAGATTGTAGCAATTGTTACAGCAGAATCTTTATATAATTAGTTCTATCTCTACAGTATTCAAAACCATGAGTATTTATGTTACAAAAACAAGATTAGCAAAAGGTCTTGTAGTTGTTGTTAGAGACAGATTTATTTAGGAAAGCAGATTCATACTAAGAGAGAATGTGGGCTATCTCAAGGGGCAAAGCCAGGAATGCACATTGAGGGGAGATTGCAGCCCATCTGCAGGGGGGGAGAGAGCCACTGTAGACCTTGGATTCAAATTATACATTGCTAATGTAATGTAAAGTTGTGAATTACTTTAAGTCTTTTTACAATAGTTATCTTATAATTATGCAGGTTCAAATCTTCTATCTTAGTTATTTTTCTTTCTTTCTTTCTTCGATTGCTTGCTTTTCCATCTTAGCTGATCAACTCTACCAGCCTGCTTTGTGATTTAGTAAAGGGCATGAAGTTCAACCCAGGACACTATAGAAAATTTTATCAGTGATGTAGTTTGTAAGAAAATTTGAATAATTTTTCTAATTCTCAGATGAAAGTATATAACAATGGAAGTATTCACTATCATGCCAACTAAGATGTATTAGAAAAAAACAAATGCAAATGTAGAAATATCTACTACAGTGACTATGTGCTTAAGCTCCAATAGTGTGGCTTTTAAAATATTTTCTTAATAGAATCACCCATCATATACATTGATGAGTGTGAGATGTTTGATAACAGATTATGAGTATGAGAAAGTGACTGTATAGCAGTTTCAAGTGTCAACCTGCCTCCTGTCTAAATGAGAATAAAGATCAATGGGTGTGCCCTCACTTTTCTGTACCACAGGTTGTCCCACTGTGAACTAAAACTTACCTTGATCTGAACACTGAAAGTTGAGATGCAAAGGTCAAAATGGTACTTAACTCATCTCACAGACTCTGTGCATCATACCAGATAATGTTCATAGATATTATTTCATATAATCTTCTGCCCAAAAGCTTCAAGAATGAAGGGCAAATATTTTTATATTCATTTAAAAAGTGAGATATTTAATTCTCAGGGGAAAAAATGCTTCTACCCTGTTAGATAACTAGTAACTGGTAGACTGTTCTATAACCTTCCAGTAAAAATATGTAGGTCATTTTCTTTTACCATTTTAACTACTAGGCCACTTCTAATCTAACATTACATATCTGCCTTATGTTCTAGATACTTCCATATGTTCAACATCATTTCTCCTCCTGGACTCTCAGGTACTTACATCTCTCCCTCTAACGGTGATGTCAGTCCAGTGGTGATACCAGTCACTCACGCCTATGATTGTACCTCGCCCTTAACATTTCCCATAGTGGTGATCTTTCCATAATATCCCTCCTATGCACACCCCTCTTTCTCAAGCATCTCCTTTCTTTCCAACTCATTTCCATGTTCCGACCATCCAGTTACATAACTTCCTGAAATCCATCCATCTCACTTGCTCTCCTTGTTCACCTTGAAGTGCTCAACAATTGCATTCATTACCTTCTCCATACTCTGAACTTCCTTGTCTTTCTCTTATTGTACTATTACATTGGTCTGAAAAATAAAGGTGGAGAATGTTTAGGATTCATAATACACTCTATTGTCAGAGAAGGTTGGGAAAACACAATTCTATGTTCTCTGCATGCTGAAAGTTGAGTAACATTATCCTTACTTTATATGAGTGTAAACTATTCCTCACAGATTAAGTAACTTAACCAATATCAAAACAAATAAAGACAGTTTAAACTCATTTTCTCTCAGGTGATAAAACTCTATGGAAAGGTACTGATTTAGAAATGCAGAAAACTCTAGATTGCAATTCAAATGCAGACTCTGTATAAGTTTAATAGTTACTTAGAAAAGTAAGTAGCTGCTCATAAATGCTATATATAAATAGACTGTGTTGAAATTATTAAAGATAGGATATTTCCATCCATTTATTCACACAGAAGGCACTAATTCAACATCTTTGATGTAGAAATTATTTTGTTGGGATCTTCAAATTCAAAGGAGTTCACTGCATGGTGAGAAAGATTGATCAGAACAATTATAAACCAGCAAGGTATGTATGCAAATAAGATGCAAGCAGGCACTGAAGAGTGTGCTTAACCCGACCAGGGGTAGAGGGAGAGCCAAGTCAGGGAAGTTTCCAGAAAAACCTGCCAAAGTGCCTGGCATAATACAAAAATGTAAATAATTAAAGGTAGGTGCTCTTATTGTTATCTTCTGTTGAAGTCCTTTAGAACAATAACTGTGGTTTTCCAGAGAGTAAAGAATTCTGACTCGGGACTACAACAGACATTTCCAGGCTGCCATTTTGACTTTCCAATAAATTTCAGACTTATCAGTTCCCATATGAGTTCCTTAAAATAAATTTATAGAGATAAATATAAAAATTTCTCTAGACAACTATGACAACCCTGATTGATATAGAGGGCAAAGGACAATTTCACAATCAATCCTGGAAGAGTTTACTGAAGTTTGGAAAAGAGTTCAGTGACAAAGATGAAAGGAAGTTGCCAGACTCAAGACAAGTTTAAAAGAAAAAATTGTGGTGGGAGGTTGGGGAAGAATGAGTCAAGTAGAAAGCTACAGAATCTTAGTTAAGCACACTAGGACTAGTGTAACACTCATCCCAGAGAGTTCTGACCACATTTCAGAGGTTCTTCCAACAATTTCCAAAAGAAGGGGAAATGACAGTAGGCTGTATCAGTCTAGAACTCAGAGGGAAAGGACAGGTTGGAGACAAAGCTAGTGTGCCATTTGGATACAGCCAATGATGGAAGCCATTGATGTAAAAAGAGATAACTGGACAGAGAGAAGAGAGGGAGACAAGAAGGAAGCCCAGGACAGAGCTAAGAAAACTTTTAACAATGTGGGGTTTTAGATCCAGTACCCATTCTGGTTCACACGTGGAGGACACTGTCCAAATCCCAAGCCTTCTTCCACAATTTCATGTGAAAGTCATGACAGTTTTAGCTAACAGGGGAACCGAGTGTGTTAGACAGACTAGGTAACACTGGTCAGTTTTACCAAGTCGCCAACATGTTCCTCTCCCCAGGTGTTTCATAGGTAAAAGTAAACTCAGTGGTTTCTCTTTCATGAAGCACTTACTGACCACTTTTCTCTTGCATGGATCCTCATTTTGTAAATGTCTATTTCCATTAGAAAATTTAAGGTTTTTCTACCCGTCTTTTCTAGAACTTATATTTTTGTACTCTGAGGACTACCACACTTATCTAAGGGATCAATTTATCAAGAGATAAATGTGATAGTTCTTAGGGTATTTCCTAGATGTTCAAGAACTGATAAGAAACAAAAAAATGTGTAGAATATTAGAATTGCATTATTGATTTAGCATAGCTTTCATCACTAGTTCTAGCCGAGCACAAATGCTGGGTAACTCTTACAGTCTCACATCCAGAATTTCCATCTATAATTATTTTGGGCAAGTTATGAAAGACCATACAGCTCCATTCAGTCTAAACAATTTTCTTCTAAAGTATATTTCCATCAATGATAATATTTTAATCTGTACTCTATGAATCCTTCCAAGAAAGTCATTTGCTCCTGATATCAGCTGTCTCTCCCTCGTGCAGTAGAAGACTTCAGGTAATAACTCAGGGATATCAGAAAACCAGACCCAGGAGTTTAGAAACCACAGGGAAAAGATGGTGTGCACTTAGCACCATCCACCCCCAAAGACAAAGCTATTTGAAGGCCTTCATCCATTCTTGGCCACTGAAGTCACCAGTAAACATTTATAGAACCGCTCCAAAGTGACCTCACAGCTTTTCCTATATCTTTCAGGTCTTACATTATTCAAAGTAAGAATTGTGCCTTCTACCTCTCTATTTAAGCGTATTAAAAATCTTCTTTTGAAAGTACATCAAGGGTTTAAAATACACATGGAGAGAAATCTGAAACATACATTTTCTAAGAAAAAGAAATTTTTTTTTAAATTTTTTTTTATTGGTTGTTCAAAACATTACAAAGCTCTTGACATATCATATTTCATACATTAGATTCAAGTGGGTTATGAACTCCCATTTTTACCCCAAATACAGATTGCAGAATCACATCGGTTACACACCCACATTTTTACATAATGCCATATTAGTAACTGTTGTATTCTGCTGCCTTTCCTATCCTCTACTATCCCCCCTCCCCTCCCCTCCCATCTTCTCTCTCTACCCCCTCTACTGTAATTCATTTCTCTCCTTGTTTTTTTTCCCATTCCTCTCATAACCTCTTATATGTAATTTTGTATAACAATGAGGGTCTCCTTCCATTTCCATGCAATTTCCCTTTTCTCTCCTTTTCCCTCCCACCTCTCATCTCTGTTTAATGTTAATCTTCTTCTCATGCTCTTCGTCCCTACTCTGTTCTTAGTTGCTCTCATTATATCAAAGAAGACATTTGGCATTTGTTTTTTAGGGATTGGCTAGCTTCACTTAGCATAATCTGCTCTAACTACTAGAACTAATAAATGAATTCAGCAAAGTGGTAGGATATAAAATCAACACGCATAAATCAAAGGAATTTCTGTATATCAGCGACAAAACTTCTGAAACGGAAATGAGGAAAAACACCCCATTCACAATATCCTCAAAAAAAATAAAATACTTGGGAATCAACCTAACAAAAGAGGTGAAAGATTTATACAATGAAAACTACAGAACCCTAAAGAGAGAAATAGAAGAAGATCTTAGAAGATGGAAAAATATACCCTGTTCATGGATAGGCAGAACTAACATCATCAAAATGGCGATATTACCCAAAGTTCTCTACAGGTTTAATGCAATGCCAATCAAAATCCCAACGGCATTTCTTGTAGAGATAGATAAAGCAATCATGAAATTCATATGGAAAAATAAAAGACCCAGAATAGCAAAAGCAACTCTAAGCAGGAAGTGTGAATCAGGCGGTATAGCGATACCAGATTTCAAACTATATTACAGAGCAGTAGTAACAAAAACAGCATGGTACTGGTACCAAAACAGGCGGGTGGACCAATGGTACAAAATAGAAGACACAGAGACTAATCCACAAAGTTACAACTATCTTATATTTGATAAAGGGGCTAAAAGCATCCAACGGAGGAAGGATATCATCTTCAACAAATGGTGCTGGGAAAACTGGAAATCCATATGCAACAAAATGAAACTGAATCCCCTCCTCTCGCCATGCACAAAAGTTAACTCAAAATGGATCAAGGATCTTGATATCAAATCAGAGACTCTGCATCTGATAGAAGAAAAAGTTGGCTCCAATCTACATATTGTGGGGTCGGGCTCCAAATTCCTTAATAGGACACCCATAGCACAAGAGTTAATAACAAGAATCAACAAATGGGACTTACTTAAACTAAAAAGTTTTTTCTCAGCAAGAGAAACAATAAGAGAGGTAAATAAGGAGCCTACATCATGGGAACAAATTTTTACTCCTCACACTTCAGATAGAGCCCTAATATCCAGAGTATACAAAGAACTCAAAAAATTAAACAATAAGATAACAAATAACCCAATCAACAAATGGGCCAAGGACCTGAACAGACACTTCTCATAGGAGGACATACAATTAATCAACAAGTACATGAAAAAATGCTCACCATCTCTAGCAGTCAGAGAAATGCAAATCAAAACCACCCTAAGATACTATCTCACTCCAGTAAGATTGGCAGCCATTATGAAGTCAAACAACAACAAGTGCTGACAGGGATGTGGGGAAAAGGGTACTCTTGTACATTGCTGGTGGGACTGCAAATTGGTGCAGCCAATTTGGAAAGCAGTATGGAGATTCCTGGGAAAGCTGGGAATGGAACCACCATTTGACCCAGCTATTGCCCTTCTCGGACTATTCCCTGAAGACCTTAAAAGAGCATACTACAGGGATACTGCCACATCAATGTTCATAGCAGCACAATTCACAATAGCTAGACTGTGGAACCAACCCAGATGCCCTTCAATAGATGAATGGATAAAAAAAATGTGGCATTTATACACAATGGAGTATTACGCAGCACTAAAAAATGACAAAATCATGGAATTTGCAGAAAAACAAAATTAAAGAGTTTCTTCCTTATTTTTTTTTTTTAAAGACGGTATCAGCTTTGATGTGATGGGTGCACTGAACATGTCAGGCAGAATGTTATCAAAAGAAAACTCTTCCAGGGGGACATAGATTCTGAAGTCCAACTGTCCTTGTCTTACATGAAAGTACTTGGTTTAGAGAAAAATTTGCTTTTTTTGACCAAGAAATGACAAACACACACAATTAATATAAAAATACAACAAATCTAGGCCTGAGAATAGGGGACTTTGAACTCTTTGATTAAAGTCAGTTCAAACAACCTGACCAGATAATGCTTTCCTAAGAAATCCCAATTTGTAAACAGATGAATATTGTTTCACTAGGTTCCCTGAGAAAATGGCAAGACCAGAAGTTCAATCATGAGCATTGTTTTGATCCCTGGAAGACCACTAAAATCCTCCCTTCTGCAAAGATAAATAATATCTTGTCTCTAAGTTATCAAGCCTCTCCCCCCCATCTCTATCTCTATCTTTATCTCTATATCTCTGTCTTTCCCCTCTTAAAAAAACAATTGACAAGCAATTATTGTTAGGAACATCAAATAATTGTCAATCCTTCCTAATTATAATTAAGAAAAACAACTTTTCATATGTGAGATTTTAGCAACCACTGTGGCCTTTCAGAACATGAGTCCATCCAAATCCCAGCATGTTCTCTATCTGATTTGCTACCCAGAGATGAAATGAAAACATTTCTTAAACTCAGCCCCTGTGGCTCTGCCCTGGGAACTTGGAACCCAGAGTATTTTGCCCAAAGCAGAAATGCTGCCAAAAGAGAGCTTCCCCCCCTCTTGTCTTTCCATTCTTTCTTTTTTCTAAAGGAAAATTACTGCAAGCCTCTATTTCGCCTGGAGGCATTTGTCTTACAAATGGAAGCACATCTTTGAAAGGGAGAAAAAAGTGAGGGGGAACTAATGCTCCCCTTGCCAGAGGGCATCCTGAGGAGATCTGGGAACTCAGGTCCAAATCTGGGCAGGAGGAAGAGGGAAGAAGCCCCTGTCTGCCTGCAGGGTCATTTGATAACCTCAAGCTGGCAGACCACCAAAGAGAGCAAAGAGAAGGTGGCAGCTGGGGACCTAGGGGACTTGCATGAAGGAAAGAAAATATTGAGCTGGGGGTGGGAGTGGGGTTCAAAGGAGGAGGGGGCTGGGGCAGGGCTCCCAGTCATTGTATTTATTATTATTATTTTTTTTTAAAGAGGGCTCATCCTGGGAAATCAACAATGCACAGGATGAGGATTACCACCTCATGTTTATTCTATATTTTGGTTTTGCATTTATTTTATGTCCCAATATGATGAAGAAGAATAACCCATCTGCATATTGACAGATTCCCAGCTCTGTGTATTGTAACTCAACCTAAGCCTTACCACAGTTCTTACCGGATGTGGAAAATTCAAGCTAGTTCACAAAGCTCCTAATATACTATGAGATAAAAAAGCAACAAAGTAGGGTTATAGAGAGAGATTCTGTGCAGAGCAGCAACGAGAATTATTTTAATGCTCACATTTAAAAATTGAGGGGATAGAATGAGGCACCTCTGCTAATGTCTTCTGAGTTGGCACTTCATTTGCAGATAAAGCCCAAGCAGAGATAATGAGACTTGCTTTCATGCTCCGGAAGCATAGAGAAGAACTCCCTCCAGTCCTCACTACTGACTGGACCATGGAAGCCTCAACCATCTGAGTCAAAAAGAAGTTCCTGTGGGGGTTGGCGGGTGGGAGTCATCCCTGTTTTCCTGGCTGAGTCCATGAGTGATGGCCCTTCAATCTTGCTCAACGTCATGAAGAACTCATCTCTTGGGACTGGCCATGACAGAAGCCATTTATGACCCTCCAACAGAGAAAATCATTTTGCAGTGACCTTCTTATCTTACAAGGAAGGAATCCCTGCTGGATTGGGCTGGTTACATGGGGAAAATTGAAAGTCATTTCCAAATCCTGCCTTTCAGGCTGTAGAAGTGAATTAATTAGAGCAAGACTGGTTCACAAACACAAATGCACACTCTCGGGCACACAAAGGAGACACAAAAATAGTCAACCCTGACCTGCGTTGAGCTCTTCACTGGGACTCACCGTGCTGACTCACTGTGAGATTCTGCTCAGAGCAGCAATAAGAAATATAAATTCTGAAGCCCCCAGCCTAGGTACTGACTCACAGTCCCTCTCTTACTACTGTTTTCAAACTCTTTGTATCTGTACTTTTCTCATTAGTTAAAAGAGACACTTATCAACACTTACTGTTCAGGGCTATAAGACTGAATGACTTAGTTTATGTGACGAATTCAAGGAGAATGTCAGGTATGGAATGAGAACTAAGAGTTAATACTACATGTTTGCACCACATCATACCATTAGGCTGTATATATTATTATCCAATTTTGCAGATGTATCTTGCATTATGTCAGTTAAGGAGGTGCCTTGCTTATGTCAGCTATAAGAAGTCAGGTAGAGGTTCAAACTCATGTTTATCTGATTTGAATGCCTACTGTACTGATCAAATTTTGTGTTCTGATATAATTCATGCCCTCAAAAAAAAAGTTGAAATAGATGCAAAAACTGAAGTGAAGACTATAAAAGCCAGCATTTTTTCACATTGTTTTTTAGAAGACAAGAATATAGACATCCTAACAGTTCACTTTCTCATAAGCTTCCCCTTTGTCTCCCTGTCTCTTTATCTTTCTCTCTTCCTCTCCTTCTTTCTCTAATGACAAAATGATCTGACATTACACAAAATGCAAATTATGTGCTATTGCCTTAAATTGTTCCAGTTCATTTAGCTCACCATGAGCATTCATTACAGCTAATTATTGTAACAGATTTTTATTATTCATAATTATTTTTTCATGTTGTAATGATCATAAATTTTAAAATTCCTGGCCATCATGAGTCTCTATTCATGCTTGTCAGAGGCTTCTTCTCCCTATTTTTCCTTAAAGAACATTTAGATGATCATTATCATCAATATATTTGTAGGTTATTATTATTCATATCCAATAAAGTCCTTTTGGAGTATGCAGAGTGTAGTAATTCTCAGGACTAATGATAAACTGACGCTCTGCTTAATTTTAGAAAATCAAATTAACTACCTCTGATTAAACGCATGGCAGATTTCACTGTGTTAATTGTGTCGGGCTCATGACCCCAGGCAAAAGAGATGCTTTCTTAACTCACCACTATGCAGAAAATGTCCTTTTTTAAAGATCATCCTCTGAAACTGGTACACAAGGCAAATGTAAGCACTCCCTGGAAATGGGGAAATGATGAGCAAGGCACCCTCTCTCCATTAGTCAGAGAAGCTTACTTAAACCACCAGCGACCAGAATTAGGGCATCTTTGGCGCAAAGCTCAGACCACATGGAACAAATTATTTCATTGTTTTCTTTAGATTAACTTAGCTTTGGTTCATGGGAACTTTGGCTATTTTGGGCACATTCTTTTTAAAAAAAATAATTAATTAATTAATCTTAATTAGGTATATATGACAGCAGAATGCATTTTGATTCATTGTACACAATTGCAGCACAACTTTTCATTTCTGTAGTTGTATACAATGTAGCTTTGCATCATATGTGTAGTCACACATGTACTTAGAGTAATGATGTCCATCTCATTCCACCATCTTTTCTGCTCCCATGTCCCCTCCCCACCCCTCTGTCCCCTTTGTCCAATCAAAGTTTTCCATTTTTCCCATGCCTCCCCTTCTTTGTGGGTAAACATCCACTTATCAGAGAAAATATTCGGTGTTTGTTTTTTGGGGATTGGCTTACTTTGCTTAGCATGGTATTCTCCAGCTCCATTCATTTACCTTCAAATGCCATAATTTTATTCTCTTTTAATGCTGAGTAATATTCCATTGTGTATATATACCACAGTTTCTTTATCCATTCATCAACTGAAGGGCATCTAGTTTGGTTCCACAATTTAGCTATTGTGAATTGTGCTGCTATAAACATTGATGTGGCTTTGATACTACAGTATGCTGATTTTAAGTCCTTTAGGTATAGACTGAGGAGTGGGACAGCTGAGTCAAATGGTGGTTCCATTCCAAGTTTTTTAAGGAATCTCCACACTGCTTTCCATATTGGTTGCACCAGTTTGCAGTCCCACCAGCAATGTATGAGTGTGCCTTTTCCCCCACATCCTCACCAACAATTACTGTTATTTTTATTATTATTATTTTGGTGGTGGTGGTGGGACTTGGGCATGCTAGGCAGGCACTCTACCATATCCCCAGCCATCTGTATTCTTGATAGCTGCCATTTTGACTGGTGTGAGATGAAATCTTATAGTAGTTTTGATTTGCATTTCTCTAATTACTAGAGATGTTGGACATTTTTTCATATACCTGTTGAACAAATGTATATCTTCTGAGAAATGTCTGTTCAGTTCCTAAGCCCATTTATTGATTGGGTTGTTTGGCTTTTTGGGTGTTAGGTGTTTTGACTTCTTTATATATCCTGGATATTAGTGCTCTATCTGATGTGCATGTGGCAAAAATTTGCTCCCAAAATGTAGGCTCTCTCTTCACCTCACTGATTGTTTCTTTTGCTGAGAAAAGCTTTTTAGTTTGATTCCATCCCATTTACTAATTCTTGATTTTATTTCTTGCACTTTAGGCATTCTGGAAGTGCTAAGGGAACTTGATGGATGCTATTATGATTCAGGTCTTAAATATTCCCTAAAGGCTCATGTGTTGAAGGCTTGGTCCTCAGTACAGCAATGTTCATAGGTAGGATTTTGGGGAAGGACCTTGATCTTGAGGGCTCTCTCCTCATTAATGCATTAATCCGTTGATAGGTTCATAGTTGTTCATGTTATTGGGAGGAACTAGAAAACATAGTAAGTGGGGCCCAGTTGGAGGAAGTAGGTCACTGGGCATGTGCCATGTATTTTGTCCCCTGCCTCTCTCTTTTTCCTCTGCACAGTTGACATGCGGTGAGGAAGTTTGGTCCATCACATCCTTCTGCCATGATGTTCTGCCTCACCACAGAATCAGAACAGTTGAGCCAACTGACCAAGACTGAAACCTCTGAGGGTATGAGCCAAACTAAATCTTTTCTCCTTTAAGCTGTTTTTCTCAGGTATTTTGTCGCAACAGTGGAAAGCTGATGAGCAGAGGCACATTCTACCCCTTGAGGCTGTGCCACATACTGGGAAGTATTCAATGCCAAAGGGTTAAATAGTCATCTAACAACTTGTAGATCTTCAGCTAAACCTACAGCCATCACTTCTCCATTTCTGGGCACAGGTACTCACCAAGAGGTAATCCTTTCTCTATATTCCCACCTAAGAGGTCTCCTCAAGTTATAGGTCACTAAGTAGCAGCTGAATGTTAATAGTTTCTCTATGTGAGAAGCTCTGAGTTGCTTTATGAGCTTCAGACTCTGTATCTTCTTGATATCTCTTCATAAGTACCTAATAAGCTTTCCAATCTCTGTGTCCTTAGCAGGGATACTGATTGGCTTTTCCAGACCTGCTCCTTTAGAGTTTCCCAAATGGCATTACCTTCCACTCACTCACTCCCTGCCTAAGACCTTGATTCCTTTTTATCTTTCTTTCTTTATTTTTATGTGGTGCTGAGGATTGAACCCAGTGCCTCACCCATGCAAGGCAGTCGCTCTACCTCTGAGCTACAGCCCCAGCCCCTTTATCTTTCTTTTCCACTTCTTAGCCATCTTGTAGCAAATCCTATCAACACTGCCTCCAAGACTGACTGCTTCTCACCGCCATCACTGTCAGAACCCTAGTCCACGTCCCATCACCCAACCCCTGAGCTATCACAGTTAACACCCTGACTCAAACTTTGTATCCATTCTGACCTCAAGGCAGACCCTGGCCCTCACTACCTTGCCCATAGCACATCTCTTCCCTTCCTCCCCCTCCAGCCAGGAGCTCCAGTGGCACCAGCCTTCTTCCTGTTCTTGGAGCTTATTCATGTGGCTATTAATACTTATTGGCCCAGGTGTTGCAATTACACACTTTTCAGGTGTTTTTCAATTTAATCCTTATAAGAGTTTTAAAAAATTAGATTCTATTATTATGCTATTTTACAGAAGAAAAAAATATAAAATAGAGGCTTAGAAAACCTATGCTCTGTGAGGCAGATCAGGGTGAGGGAATAAGGGAAGGAAAAGAATGATATAATACAGGTTGGTGCGGCGCTGTACTCACACTGTTTCTTCTAAGCCAGGCACCCTCTAGTAGATGTAACCACCAACACAGCGGTCAGTCCTACATCCACACTGGCTCCATCACACTTTCCCTTGTGAACCCTGGGCATATCTTTTACTCAGTTAGAAACTCAATTAGAAATTACCAGGCCAAAGAAACTTGAAAGAGTTGAAAGAGATTAAGGCAAACACACACATACATGCTCATGCACACATACATACACATAGGCAGATTCATTCTTTCCAACTGAACATTTCTATCAAAAAGGAGACAGTTGAAATGTTCGTAAATAAACAGAGTGTTTGTGTGTGTGTGTGTGTGTGTGTTTCTTCTTCTTTATCAGTGGTTCTCAAATTGGGGCAAATATGTACCACAGAGGGAATTTGGTAATACCTGGGGATTTGTTTGTTATCACATGTAGAGGGCAGAGATACCCATGGGTACAGTCCAGAGGTTTTGTAAACACTCTACAATGCACAGACAGCTCCCTACAATAAAGAATTATCCTCCCCAAATGTCAAAGGTCCTGATGTTTGAGAGGTTTGCTCTTTATGGTGAAATTTTACCCTACTAACAAAAAGTAGGTGTGAGAACACTTGTTACCTGGGCACAAATTCTGGAGATCTATAATGATATATTTAGAAAATGACAATCAGAATCATGTTTTATGCTTTCAATTAAAAAAAAATACATCACATACAACTCTTCTAAAGAAAAACAAAACACAATAAAAATATACTCAAACAGCAGCAGAAGTTACCTCTGCACAATTATATTGCAATCAGTCCTTTATTCTTTGTTCCTTCCCTTATTCCACTTAAGTGAATATATCACTTTTGTAACATGGCAACCTTTTTTGTTCATTTTGTTTGTTTGTTTGTTTGCTTTTAAATATTTCTGAAGATGTAGCTCTCCTGTTGTTTAGAAAGCAAGTGAGAGATTAAGGCCAACCCACACTCACACACTTTTGCTGTGTTCATAGGCCCTCAGTTAATCTGATGAAATATCAGGATGAGCCTGGTTTTGAAATCAGAAATTGGACCTTTACCTGTGTATTCTTTCAACATTTGATCCATGCTCGTTGCCAAAAATTGCATCAGGCTCTACACATACAAAATTGATGTATGCATATGATTATAAAACAATGTGGGGTGGAAGAGTAAATGGTTCAGAGGGGGTGTCCGGAGCAGTGAGAAAGAGGAACCCCGACTCAACCAGCCTGATGTCGAGGGCACACATTCTGGAGGAGGTGATTTTTTTGTTTGTTTGGAGTAGGGGGGTACCAGGGATTCAACTCAGGGTCACCCAACCACTGAGCCACATCTCCAGCCCTATTTTGTGTTTTATTTCGAGACAGGGTCTCTCTGAGTTGCTTAGCACCTTGCTTTTGCTGAGGCTGGCTTTGAATTTGCTATCCTCCTGCCTCAGCCTCCTGAGCCTCTGGAATTTTAGGTGTGTGATTTTGCACCCAGTGAGGAGGGATTTGTGAGCTTGGAATGAAGGTGGCTGAAGAGGAGGAGACTCCATGCCACCTCAGGTTAAAAGGGTGGTGTTTGCAAAGGGATGGACATAAGCAGCAAATAGGTGTGTGCAGCGAAACTTCATGTTTCTGGTTCCTTCACACACCATTCTTGGGACTATCGCCAACTTGCTCTACATCCCAAGCCCCCCTGCTGACTTTCAATGTTCCCTTCTTAGTCCCTGAGGCAAATATACTGTGTCCATATACAGCTTTGACTGTGGCATCTTGACCTGAATTGCAGCTTGTCCGTGCTTTTCTAGAATCATATAAATCCCCACTAATTCCATTATTTGCTTAGTTTGGGGCCCCCAAAGGATCCATGGTTTATCAAGATTTTAGTATAATCAAGGCCATATTTGGCTAGGAAACTTGATCCTCTGCCACTCCTTACCACTACCTCCAGCTTAAAGAGGACCATGTATAGAGAGAACAAGAGTTCTCAGAGCATAGTCCCTAAACAAGCAACAAAACCATCTTCTGATACTCACAGACATGTGTATTTTCAATCCAGCCTTAAGAACTATTCAGTCAGAAACCGTGTGGGTGAGCCCAGCAAGATGGAATTTAACAAATATGCCTGGTGTTTCTGAAAAGCACTGAATTTGAAGCATGACTGATTCAGAGAAAATGGTCAGGCGATGTCTTAATTACTAATAAGTGCCACAGTGAAATCCCTTGGTGATGCTAGCTGGATCAAGAAGAGCTGTAAGAAATGTTTCTGCACATGATAGCTGATAGCCTTCTGATTCCTTTTCCTTCAAACCTTGCTATCAGTGTCCACAAAATAGTGGGGCTGGTATCTCACACCATTCTAGTTAGAAGTGCAGAATTTCAGGTTCCCCCAAAGTTGAATAAGAATCTTCAGTACAACTACATCCCAGTTGACTTGGTGAACATTAGAGAAACACTGCATGAGCCATCTTCTAATCTCAGGCCTCTCAATCAATGCTTGCTTAACTACACTCAGTTCAATGGTATTGGCATGAATTTTGCCCTATCCATGCACTATGGGTGCTACAACTTAAAATTTCTATGTGAACCCAACTCACATTTTTAATACAAAAAGAATTGTTTATAGCCTAACTTTGTATCAATTTCATTTAAGGAAAAGCAATTTCAATTGTCTACATAATTGAGTATACATAAAAACACAGTGAAAATTAAGCAGACTTACTTTATTATAGGTAGACATTGACAACTGCCAGAGTCTCCTGAGCCTGCCCTTCCTCTGGGGAAAAGGAAAGGCCCAAGGAATAAGCAGTATTGAAACATCTAGCTTAGAACTCCTAAGAAGGAGCACTGAAAGAAAACGAGAAAGGGAATTGTCATTTCTGTCATTCAATATTTTATAAAGCCCAATTCCAGGCAAGTCTAAAATTATACAACTTTTTACCTAAATATCAACTCCCGTATCTCTGCCAGCAATTCTATGGGAAGTACTGTTCCAATAGAGTGCTTCTCCATTCTCAGTGCATCAAAATCATCTGAAGATCTTGTGAGATAGAGGATTCTCCTTTTTAAGTTTGGGGTGAACTGTGGCTTCCTTTATTCCTGACAGACTGACCAGGGATGTCCATGTTATTGTTCGGGGGACCACACCTTGAGAAGCGAGGGTACAGATAGGACCACAGCAGTGGGGAGGACTTTCTCAGGAAAGATGTTTAATGGGAAAAGGGGAAAAAAGAAGATGGATGACAGCTTCCACATCAGCTTTTGTATAATTTTGCTGCTGAAGGTTAAACCTCTCATGACAGGACACAGTTGTGGAGGTGACAGTAGTTGCAGGTTTGGGAAAGATGATGTCTTCTCAACCTTGAAATATTTGATCAACAGTGGAATTACCTGGTCAGCATGTACAACAAAAAGGAGCTGGGTGTAGTAATCAGAGGCCAGAGACCATTAAACACACACGTCCACGCACCCAGTCTGCCTTTCCGAGGGATGCCAGCCTGGCCTGTCAAGTACTGCTCAGCTGGAAACTGACAAACTTCTTCATAAGAGAGCCCCAGCTGTTGGTAATGTCATTAGGTTTTAAGAAGAATTCTAAAGAGGAGCAACTATAACCTTCTTGACTATACTATTCACAAAAACAACAGAAAGAAAGAAAGGAAAAAAAGGGGGGGGGTCTGCTTTTGGATCACCCATGCCTTTTAATTTGATCTTTTATTTTTAATATCTTTTTAGTTGTAAATGGACACAATACCTGTATTTTACTTATTTTTATGTGGTGCTGAGGATCAAACCCAGTACCTCACATGGGTTAGGCCTGTGTTCTACCACTGAGATATAACCCCAGCCCCTCAATTTGATCTTGCCTAACCTCTGAACCCTAATCTGGTTTAGTACACATTCATCACACAGACCTGGGCAGCATTCACTCTTACCATGTGCACTGGGGAGAATTAAAAAAAAAAAAAGGTGTAGGTTACAATGCTCAAATGGGAAGCTCTCTTGTTTGATATTGAACAACTATCATAGGCCTGGGTCTGGCAGCATCCAGGCACACCTCGATCTGGCACACTTGGCCAAAAAGAGAAAGCAAAACTAATAAAGGCCTCTGAGTACTTGAATTATAATGTCTGGCCAGGGTCAAGAGCCTCATCAGCCCGTGATTCTCTTCTTCATGCCCTGAAATCATGTCTCTGGGCACAGTCATGGCCCAAGATAATCATTCCAAACCCCATTTTCCTAATGACATTTTCAAAATTCACTAGTCAGCTCTCAGCCTGTGTTCAGCTGATGCCTTCCTGTGCCTCAAAATTAAAAAAAAGGAAAAAAGCTATTTTGATCCCTTCGGGCAAACTGCCAGTCAGCTCGATGTAAAATGATCAGCTACAGTGATGTTTAACTGAGCTGACGAGGTGTGTAGTAGATTTTTCCTCCTTTTTTCTTCTCTGAATTGACACATCAAATCAGTCAGAAGAAATTACCAGCCCCAGGGAGACACAGTCTAAGTTGCTGTCTCCTCTGTGTTCTTTCTAAAGAAAGGTTAAAATCACCCACCTCAAAACCAAGTGGCCCCTCTATTGTATTGCTGAAGTCATACACGAGAGAGTTAGGAAGATATCAGTTTTATTTAGCAAATAATTAGAGTTTATCATGCACCACACTTTCCTGAGCACATATTGACTAGCTTAATTCCCCCATAAGGCACATTATTAACCCTATTTTACAAAAGAAAAGTGATTTACGTAGAGGTAAAGTCACTGAGGGAAAATCAGACAGACAGTGGGTGCTCGGGCTAGATGTCACTCAAGGCCACCTGGAACCAGAATCATGATGGAGACACCTCTATCTCACACTTATTGTATTTGGAGGTCATATTCCTAGGCTCAGAAGCCTAGAATCACTAACCATCAGGAAGCCAGGAGCCAGCAGTGGCCAGGACAGCCTCATGGTCTTGCAGTAGAGACCCAGTATGATCTCAGCTGTCCTCTTCAAAGATTAAAAGAGCAACATTTAGAAAATGTATGTAACTGTTCAGTTCCTTCAACAACCCAGGCTAGACTGAGTGTTGGGAGATAAGTGTTGTGTTTCATTCATTTGTTTGCTTACTTCTTCCTTCCTCCATTAGAATTCACTGTGAGTACTATACTGTGGTTAGGAGCACAGTCCTCAGAACCAAACAGATGTGGGACGAGCAGGTCCATGCTGATATTCAGCAGCTGCAGTTGCCATGGGGATGGATTATGCTCTCTTATTCATTGCTCTTGGTCTCTAAAACGGAACTGTGCTTACCTCGTAGCACTGTGAGGATTAAATAAAATCACATAACTCACATGATTTATCATCAAATAACAAGTAGCATTATCTGTATAGGGTCTGATTCTAAAAAATTAATTTTTATTAACATTGCTTTGTTATAGGCTGGAGAGGAGATGAAAAGTGAGACCTGTCCTTGTCATTGGGGTAGTAGAATTTGCAATTCTATCTATACTGTGATGCAGAACACACAGTACCTTGGGAACACAGAAAGGAAACTATCAACACCAAGGCAGTAGTGAATGTTCCACCAAGGTAGTAATATCTTTAGGTACTAACAAACTAAATAATGTATATAGTGGATAAAAGAAGCAAATGTTGTAGAATCAGCTTGTAAAAATTCAGCTACACATATTCTTTTTAAATGAGTTTGAACGGTTAAGGTAGGAATACATAATTCTGGTCAGATTGAGGGGAGGAGGGGAGCACATTAGATGGGCGATTTCTAATGCAAAGTCCCTCAGCAGAGGAATAAGATGAGGCTCTTCTAGACTTTCATATTTGGGGTATTAAACAGAGGCTAGAAAGCCATCTCTCAAAAAGGGAAAGAGTCTTGATTCTCACCCATGATGAGATTTTTGCACAGACCACTTAACCACATTGAGCTTCTGTCCACTCGGAATAACATAACACACACTCAAGAGGTGCCTCTGGTGTCTTATATGACTGCACGTGTAGAAAGACTTTTAAAGAGTCATTCATCCATTGAGCATTGTGTCTACAACATGCTAGAGAATACCTAGAGTTTGGAATCTGACAGTGAACAGAACACCAGCCTTGCACTCAGGGCTTATATGCTAGTGCCGGGAGGTGTGTACCACTACGTGTAGATGCAGGATGAGTTTCACGGAAAGTGTTATGAGGAAAGTGAGGCCAGCATGGAGACCTCTAATGGGAGGCACAACAGTGGGACTGCCTCCGGTGGGGAGATCAAGAAAGTCTCTGAAAAGATGGTATCTGACCTACAGGCCATGAAATCACCAGTCAGCCAGGAAGGAGCCAGGGATAAAGGAGACAACCAGAGAGACTGGCTTCCAGGAGCCATGTGAGGTACCATGGCAAAGAGGTAGCAACAATCCTGTTCTTGTACATTGCTGAGGTTGGGACAAAAAATAAGGATTGAAATAGTGAAAACTGAAGTCGATAATGGAAAGGTGACAGGTAAGACAATGAAGAGGAGTGGCATTGGTGGGATACTGGGGATGGAAATCTGCTGGGAGTGGCTTCAAGAGAGGTTATGAGGAAAGGGGATGGAGAAGACGGTTGTAAATAACTCACTGGACTGCGGCAAGAGGAGCAGAGAAGTGGGGCTGCAGCTCAACAGGAATGTGAGGTCAAGGGGGGGTGTTCTCCTCCTATTTTATCCCTAGATGGCAGCTATTACAGCATTTTTATATACTGATAAGGATAATCCAGAAAAGAGGAAATAATTTATAGTACAAGTAAGAGAGGAGGAGACAGCTGACCCATTCCTTTAAGTAGAGCAGAGGGAATGGTATCCAGTGCACAGAGTGGCTGGCCTGGTAGAAGAACAAAACAATAGGAGAGAATTCAGAGTACAGTGGGCACAGCACACATCCCGGGAGAATAGAACACAGGTTAATAGCAAAAACTTGGCATGGTGGGCAATAAAAGTATAAAGTTTGAGAAAAGAGAGAAGATAGAAAGTAGCTGCATAATAGAAGCCTGAACAGCCTAAAGCATGGTCAGCCTGTAGGATTTGTACACAGCATTGTTGGAAGACACCCACACTCACTCATCTATATACTCTCCATGGCTGCTCTCCTACTATAATGGTTAGCTTATGACAGGCATTTGTCCTGAAAAGCTTACAATACTTGCGCTCTGACCACTTGCAGAAAATAATTGCCAACCACTGATTGACAGAGTTGCATTTGGATTTTGACACGGTGTTAGGATGCACAAGGTAGTGGCCATACATTTAGAGGCCAAATAGAAAACATGGACATGCCTGTGAGTATAAGTGTGAGGGTGAGAGGAGGTTGGGGAGAGGTCTCTCCAGTTACCTGCAGCCCTTCAGGTACATGTGTAAACAAGGAAGAGCACTGGCATCAGCCAAGGGTTGGTGTTCAGCCAGGCTAACACAGTAATTGAAGAGAACGAAAGAGGGATTAAAGGAGTAGACAAGGTGATAGGTAAAAGGGGCATCAATGACCATTAAATGAAGTCACAAGGGGAAGAGTGACATCCAAATAAAGTATCCATAGATTAAATTTTAGTGGACTTCAGGAAATATTAAATTGGCTTATTAAAGGGAACAAACACTGATAAGTATGCTAAAGTTAGGATGGTGGAGGGATTGCCATTGGAATAATGGAAAGGCAAGTGCGCTGCTGTCATGAGATGAGGATAAAATAAAACCAGGAATATGTGCTCTTCAGAAGGCGTACCTCAAAGAAATCTAACAGGTCCTTTCCAATCTCCTAGACCTACATTGGCACATGGTACAGCAAAGATTCAATTTGTGGAGCAAATTTAGAGAGCGTGAGCGGTGAAGAGCTTTTCTCATTTGTCTAGCATCCAGGAGATCAGTGAAATTGCATTAGGAAGAGGGAAAATCAAAAACAGGTAGGAGAGACTCCACGAGCACTCAATGTATGTCTCCTTAATAACTCCATCTCCCCAGGGACACGGCCCTGGCTGAAAGACACTGCCCAGGATTGCTGTCCCTGGAATGGTTGAGATGACAGACAGAATGCAGGAACTGCAGATTTCATTATTTCCCCACGCGGCTGATGAAATGGAGCCCAGGCTGAGTTATGTGAGGTTTTCAGGTCTTTCCAAACTAAACACAGTTTGTCAGTTTTGAAATCATAAAGAATAACCCATCTTCCTGCCCTTACCCCTGACCTCACTCACATTGCTTTCTTTTTATTTTAATCATCGTGTGTCTCACATCAAACACTTTAAGCAGGGAGAGTCCGGGTCTCTCCGACTCTGTCCACGCTTGCCATCTTTCCCCATCCACCTTCAAAGTTATGGATGCATTCCAAACTGATTAAATGGGTCACAGCCTTTCAGAGAGGCCAACACCAGCTGGTTAGAGTCAATTGTATTCCTTCCAATTGGCAAACGATAAATGGAGGGTTTTTTTTTTTTTTTTCTCAGGAGGTTGACTCCACGGTTGGTGATTGATGACTTGATATTATGCTTTTCAGACCAGAGTAACATCTCACCCTCGGCCAGAGTCCATGAATCTGTCTGGATGCTTGGATTAGCCTATCTGCCCACCCCGAAATATTACATATGAGTTTATTTGTAAATCTAGTTATGTATTTAAGGATTTATTTGCTTCTATATATACACAAATGTTTTCTCTTTATACAAATTATATATGATTATACATGTATATATGGCTATATAGATACATACAATTTATACATATAATCTTGTATATTACTGAACTACTGAATATATATGTATATGTGTATGTATGTGTATGTGTGTATGTTTATACTGGTGTAACTGGTATAATATATATATATATATACTGGTTGTGAAGAAAGAGAGATCAAAGGGACAATTGCTCATCTAAAACTCTCACAGGCTACTGGGGACACAGAAAAATAATTTTAAAAAAATTATCATAGTGGGGCTGGGTATAGCTCTATAGTAGATTCCTTGCATAGTATGTGTGAAGCCATGGGTTCAAGCCCAGCAACAAAAAAACAAAAGCAAAACAAAACAAAAAAGCTGCATACATATGATAAGAAATCAGACCAATTCAGTCAAGGGGAACCTGAAAGAGAAGCATCTAACTTGGCCTAGAGGAGGTTCCCCAACCTCAGTACTACTCACAATTGTGGGTAGACAGTTCCTGAGGGGCTGGTGTATGAATGGAAGAATGTTTAACAGCATCCCTTACTTCTACCTGCTAGATGCCAGAAGCAACCCCCTACGAGTTGTGACAACCCAAATGTCTCCAGACATTACCAAATGTCTCCAAGGATAGAAGGAGACAAAATTGCCCCCATCTGAGAACCGCTGGGCAAAAGCTTCAGGGAAGGTTCCCTGGAGAAGATGGACCTTTAAGGATAAGTGATTGTTTCCCCAATACACAAAACGAAAGACATTGTTAAGCAAGAGAAGCAGCCCACAAAGGGAGAGCATATTTATATAATTGTAAGTATTTTGACAGTTTGTGCAGCATACATAGAGAACAAGGTGTAGAAGAGTAGGCTGCAAAGATAGACTGGACCTGGAGTAATCAAACCCTTCAAAACTGCAATGTCATTGCAATTTCAAAGCAAGGTATACTGTCAGAATTCCCTATGCTCATATTTTAAAAATCTGATTTCCATAATATTGATTCAGAATCCCTGGGAGCAAGTCTTAGATTAAGGAATATTCAGTTTTGCTACTCAAAGTTTGACTTAAAAACCAGAGTATCAGCATCACTTGGGCACTTGTGAGAAATGTAGAATCTCATTCCAAATCTACAGAATCAAGGCCTACATTTGGCAAATACCTCAATCGATTCCTGCTCATTAGAATTAAGAAACCCTGTTCTGGTTGACAGAAAGTCCTCCAAAGACACAGAAGTGAGCACTGTTAATGACCCCTAGAAACATAGAGTAACATTTTTTAGTTATTTTCTCCCTTTTTTTTTTTTTTTGCAGTGTTGGGAATTGAACTCAGGTCCCTGCACTTGTTAGGCCAGACCTTTCCTGCTAAGCTAGATCCCCAGTCCTGCTTAACAGTGCCTGGCATGGGAGCTCACAGTTGTAATCCCAGAAACCTGGGAGGCAGAGCCAGGAGGATTGTAAGTTTGTGGCTAGCCTTAGCAATTTAAAGAGACCCTATATCAAAATAAAATTAAAAAGGGGCTGAGGATGTAGCTCAGTAGTAGAGCACCCAAGGTTCAATCCCCAATACTATAAAAAAGAAAAAGCTGGACTTACACCATTGAATCACTCTTTTCAAATTTGTTTCACATGATAAATTGAAGATTTATTAGTAATATAAAGTATGGTCAGCCTTCATAAAATTTTATGGGAAAGAAGAGGGGGGTGAATGTCACCATTGATCACAAAATAACTTCATCTGACCCCAAATCCAATTCTAATATAAATCTGCATTTTCCAGGATCACAAATCAATCTGACTACTTTAGAGCCAACACAAGGCATGAGAAAATAAACTCCATGCTGGAATAATGACAGAAAGTAGATATTACTTTTAAGAATAGTACATTTATCATTCCATATTGTTAGCATACTTTAAATGAAGAATGAATTGGAAATTTAACCCATCTACAGGCAATGGAGAGATAACTAACTATAAAAACCAATAATAATGACCAATTTGGAGAATCTTTACAAATTGCTGGGCACTATGCTAATGTGTCACAGAACCAAAGGTTATAAAAATTATTATTCAGTTTAACACATGAAAACACTGAGGTGATGTGTGAGAGTGTCTGTGGTCTCCCAGATGCTGTGCAGTGAAGTCTGAACACAGTTATCTATCACCTCAAGCCTTAACTCTTGCTCCTGACCACTCCCACTTAAGCTTAGCATCAAGAACACACATATTCCACCCTCAGCCATATCTCTCTGCAGGTTTAGTCATAAAATATCTGAGTCAATTTCTCCATTTGTAAATGAAAACCACTAACTTACAATCTACCATATTCTTAGGATTCACTGAGATCTATATAAAATCCTGTACACTGCCAATCATCACAGTTGTATACGTTTCAGCCAAAGCACAGAATGCTTTTACTGAGAAATGTGATTCAGCACCACTCTTCAATTGCCAATCTATATAAAATTTAGAAATATATACGAAAGAAAACAAATTTTTGACCATACTTATCTCAATGGACCCTGAAAGGAATGTAAGCACAGAAGTGAGCAAGAACTCATGCTTGGGTTTGTGTCTGGATCTGAAAGAGAAGAACAATTCTCAGGACCTATTAGTCAGAGTCTCCAAAGTAAAGAGAAGTTACATTTTTGTATTTATATATACAGTGAAAGAGAGAGAGGGAGGGAGAGGTAAAGAAAGAAAGAGAGAGAGAGAGAGAGAAATTTATTTTGAAGAATTGACTCACATGATATTGGAGGCTGAAAAGTCCTATCATCTATTCACCTCTATAAGTTACAGAGATATAAAGAAATGGTGAAGTAATCAAATCAAATTTTGCAAATCTGAGGACCAGGGGAGCCAATGGCATAACTCCTAGTCTAAGGGCAGGAGATGAGGATTCCAGTTCATGCAGTGAGGTGGGAAAAAAGAAAACAAATATCTTTTCCTGGTCATGTTGACATGTAATATAAAACATCACACTGGAGGTTGTTTGCACTGGACAGTCTGAATGTACAACTTATTCATGGCAGGAAATGGGGGTATGAGCTTTATCTTGGCTGTCTACCCATCGCTAGGGGCCACCATGAAAACTGAGGGTTGACTAGATCCATGGTCATGAAAATACTAAGCTAATTTTCTGGTACAGTGGGGAAAATGTGGCCTCACACAGAAACCAGGCAAAGCCACAGGCTCACTCAGGTGTTACTCTGTTGGAGAAGTGTTTTGGGCTGACTGACCTGATGAGGAAGTGGAAAGTTGAAGAGATTGGAAGGTGCCTCTCCCAATTAGCTAGACTAGAACATGAATGTACGTGGGAGAAAAGGAAAAAGGAAGCTCCCAGCCAGATTGAGCTTGTGCAGGTTCTGCTGTAGAAGAAAGATTGGCCCGAGGAAATTACAAGGTTGTGTCCTGGCCCTTCAAGACCCAGTCTCTGAGAAGTCCTCCATCTCCACTGTGCCCTCCACTTTGCATAGGCAGGATGGCACTGTAGTTTAGGAGATGACAGGAGAGACCACCAAGGCTCAAGTCCCTGCTCCACTGGAGACCATCAGTAATATCCCTGGAGCAGTGCCTCAGTTTCTACATTTGTAAAATGGACATGATGGTGACACCTACCATATGGAGTTGCACAGATCCCACAGGTTGACACAGAACCCTGAGGATAAGGCTGGGCTCGTAAGCACTCAACAGAGCTTCCCTTTGATCTCGTGTAGCTGTCCCTGCGATGATAAATTGTGATTATCATACAGAATTGTGTTTCTATGAAAAGGTGCTTTTCAAGAGTAGGAGGCTCTCTAATATATCTCTGAGATGAAATGCTCTGGCAGACAGTTTAGGCAACTAGTTTAATCATTCTGGCTTGAACTAATGAAAGATACTTAGCTTTGAAAACAGATGAAGACACTATGACAATTTGGAACAACTGCTGGACCAGCAGAAAGATCTAACTTTTTCCCAACTCTAGTTCTGAGGGTCTGTATGGTATTAAACATGTCATTCCTCCATTTCAGGATTCTACTTTCTCATAAATAATGTAGTCACATTAGTATATGAATCTTCTAGAATCCCCTTTACACGAAGGCTTTAGGAATCTGTGTGTTATGCATCTAAATTGACACACTCAGAGATATTGGATGGGTTATGTCACTCTCAGACAAAAGTATTGGGACAATGGATTAAAACATATGATGTCAGGCTCTAGAAGCTTGATATTTAACTCTGAAGGAAAAGTAATATGATCAGGTTCTATTTTATTCCATGATTTACACTTGGATTCCTATCTACTTGTCTTTGAAAAATGCTGAAAGAGCAAAAAGGTTTTCCGTGTTCGTGGAACTACAATTCACCAGGGGAGAAAAAGAAACAAACCAAATGTTGAAATAACAGCATGTGACACTTGCTGTGAAGGCATCCCAGTGTTCTGGTGGGTGAGGTGTAGGGTAGGGCATGAGCAGGGAGGTCCACTCTGAGTTTGTGACATTGGAACTTGAGCCCTATAAAGATAAGAAGACCAGGGGGAGGGATTCCAGGCAGTAAAATCATCTGGCACTAAAATGATGAGGTCAAAAAGAAGTAAGCATATTGAAGGACCTGGATTCAGTAGGCTGGTGGAAAGAAGGGGGACAGAGACAGGCACAAAATGTGCCTGGTGGGAGCTGTACCCTTGGAGCTCATGGGTAAATAAATAAAAGATTGCAGATGTTCAATTTCACTGATGATATTTAAACAGAAGAACTATGGCAAATATTGAGTTCTTAGTATGTGCCAGTTGCTTTCCTGAGTTCCTTTTTTACATATTAATTCATTTAATTCTCACAGTAATCTTATGAGATGGAAACCGTTATTATCCAACAACACAGAAGACGAATCTAGACAGAGTTTAATAGACTTGCTGAAGATCACAAAGCCAGGAAGTTTCCAGGCCAGATCCATTTCCGGGCAGCCTGGCTCAGAGACTATGCTCTGAAATGAGGTGCTATACAGGTCTGTTCCATAGATTCAAGGTCTCAGGTGCTTGCTTTATGTAGACTGAAAGTGTTCCAGAGGTGATTTTGATTTTTTCTTTTCCCTACCTTAACAAGAAGCATTGCTTGACATGACACAGTGGTACACAATGTTTGTGAATGCTGTGAGCCTGACTTCTCCAAATTGAAAAGTCGACTTCTTAAAAAAAAAAAATAGAGTGGTGGCCAAGGAGTCTGTGATGGCACTAAAAAGACTTTATTAAAAAAAAATAACATGTAAAATGTTTAGCCTCTATGTTCATCTAGGTTCAATTAGTTAAATTAACCTCATTGTAAGTTTGATTGATATTATTCTGTACCAGTTTTTATTTTCCAACTAAAATAATTGATCTAGATCTTCTGGTAGAAATGCCAAGAATTCTTTGACCCTCAGTTTGCACATCTGTGACATGGGGAAGATCTACATATGATACCTAGGTAGCTTAGGCAGATGGATAGATGAAGGGAAAAAGAGCAGTGATACATATAAATAGAGAAAGATAGTGCTATATACAAAAGAGAAAGAGAGACGATAAGGTATCTAACAACGTTGCTATTATGAATATGCTACATAAACAAAATAAGAGCCATTGACATGTATAATGAGTGTCCTTCATGCTGGTTGCTCTTCCAAACACTTTACATGAATTATTTCAATCCTTTCAATGATTTCACAAAGTGAAATTGTCCCCATTTTGCAAAAGAGGACACTTGGGCAGAGAGACAAAGTAACTTAGATGACAGAGTTAGTAAGCGGTGGTGGTAAATTCACACCACCCCGCCTGGACTCAGAGTCTGCTCCCCTAACTGCTGCCCACTCCCTGACTTACCCATGCACATGTGCATATCTTAATTAGTGTCCCTTTATTACTGTCAGGGAAGATTTCCTCACACCCTACACACAGTGTAGCAACACTGAATAATGTTTCTGATACTTGTCGATGAATGGGACCAATTAGTATGGAAGAAAACGTCATGGGGAGAAATCCTTTATATAACATTTCATCTCACTTTTCCTGACTTGTATTTAAAGAGGCAGCCAGTGCAGCTGTGAAGAACTCAGTCTTTCCTAAGCAACCCAAATTAGGTACCCGCCCACATCTGTTTCTACACAGTCTCTCTCTGGATCCAGCCGTCCTACCTACATCCACCCCGTGAACACCTGACAGCCTGGGTAGACATCTGCTCCTTTGTTGCCTCTTGCATCTGATGACAGAATGGCCTGACTTCCATAGCGTGTGTGCCCACAGGGAGAGTGAGACCCCCTGGGGCCCAGGTGTGTCAGCAGCAAGGCCCTAGCTCTGAAGACACCCCAGGCAACCCTGGTACAGAACTGAGTCACTAAGACTATAATTCTTTATGATTACATCCTTCATACACCACTGTGTAAATGACTGAGGGAAGGGCTGTTCTTTATTTCTGTGTGTGTGTGTGTGTGTGTGTGTGTGTGTGTGTTGGTTGTTGTTGTTCTGAAAAGATATAATTAAAGACATTGTTAAATATTTCTCTATTTCTTTCTGTCTCAACTATATAAAGATTCATGAGAAATGTCTTTTTATTTTTTTCGTTAGTTAATTGCTGGGAAAGCTTCAATATTATGTTTTCTTTTGTGGAAAATCAAACTGTGTAATTGGCCATCTTTAAGTATTCATTCTTATTCATCCTTGCATTCTATGGCCACTAGGAAACTCTCCTTTTTCTTTCTTTTCTTATCTATCTATCTATCTATCTACCTGGTCTAGGAAAGGACTGTTTCGTTAAATATTTAGTGAATGGATTAATAATTTAAGGAGTGTATACTATTGCTTTGTACGAACTTCAACTTAGTAAACATCTTAGAACAATTGTCACTGATGAGTCACGAACAAAATGAAAGAACATGGTTTATCTTAACATAATACTGTCTCTAAAATTAGAAGAAAATGCCACATTTATAATTTTCAGTATTCTTTCTGCAAAGAGAAACATATCTTCATTTTTTAGTAAAACTGAAGTAACACTAAATAATTTGAAGCAAATTCATATGGCTTTGGCAAACTAGATCAAGAGAGGACATCTAATTAATTACAATCTATGCAACACTCTGGTAAAAATTCTGACTATATCTGTATCCCAAATATTACACCTTCCATGACTGGCTGAAATCTATGCACTACCTGCTATTTTCCTTGTGGTGAGCTATTGTTCAACACCTCCTGTTCCTTGAAGAAATAGCTTCTTTCTTCCTTTGTTACTTTTATTTGGGTAGGAACCCTACCCACGGCAACTTCCATCCCTAGGCAAAAAATTTGAACTCGACCTAGCAAATTGTAATAATCCATTTCAGGAACCACAGTGTTGGAACTAAGGATGGTCAAAGTGAATTGGGTTCAGCCAACAAGAGTCTTTCTCTTGGTTTAATTAGTTTGGAGCTGAAAGAAGAAGGACCATTTAAAAACTCATGTGCATTGGAAGATGCTGGTCATTTTCCCCACTCTGCAGAAATGAGGGCAAGTGTCATACTGAGGAGAGACAGAAAGCGAGAAAAGAAGAAGCTGAGGGGAAAAGGAAGGAAGATGAGAAGGAGGAAAAAGGGAAAAAAGTGGAAGAGGAGAAGCAGGAGGAAGAGAAGGAGTGGGAAGAAAGAAAGAGGGAGATAAAAAGGAGGAGAGAAGATGAGGAAGGAGAAAAGGAGGAAGAGCAAGTGGAAAAGGATTCATGAGCAGACTCACGGAACTCATTTGACTCATATGTTCCACATACCCTTGAAGTCAGCTCGGATTGCACTGAGGTCCCCCCCCTCCCCCGTTGTGACTTGTCATTGCAAATGTTTCCGTTAATCAATCTCCCTAACATTCTTCTTATCTGTGCTCATTTATTACTCAACTTGCTATTCCTAGGTTAGAAGGAATAGCAAGTTGAGTAAACTTCTGTCCGGTTTGCACCTTTGGTGATTGTTCAGTAACCTATTCTGATTGTTCACTGCTCTCTAATAAGCTCTCCAAAAGCCTGATGGCTTATAGAGGCATTTATTTTGCTTATCTTCTTGATTCAGGAAGGACTCAACTCCACATAGCTCTGCTAAGGCAACCGGAACTGGAAGACACACTTCTCTGTCAGCTTCATCATACACAGTGCTCAAGAGGAGGCTCTTGGCCTCTCTGACTCAGTGCCATGTCTCCTCCTCCACAGCTTAGCCACCTTGCTCAAACCTCTCATGTCAGGAGGGCCCCAAGGAGGTGCATGTCTGTGACAGGTCCCAAGAGGGAACATCTCAAAAGTAATAATTTGAAGAATCCCAGGTAGAAATCATAAGATTTCTTAAGATGTAGCTTAGGAAGTCACAAAGCAACTTTTCTATTAAACAAGACTTTCTCAAACAAGACTTTCTCAAACAGCCAGCTGAGACTCAAGGACTGGGGACTGCACCAGGATATGTCATTTGGCACAAGGCTGGGGGAGGATCTTTAGGCTCCAGTGTACATCCGCTTCTCTCTGGAATGATTTGTCCTTATTGTCCTGGTTACTCCTGCATAGCTCTGCATTCTTAGCATGAATATTTTCTCCTCCAGGAAGTCTTTCATTGCAAAGGCAAAGCTCCTTGCCCATAGATCTGTCATGGCAAGTGCTACATCCCTTAGAGAATGATTTACAGGTCTGCCTGTCTCCTAGACACTGAATACCTTGAGGGAGCTAAAGAAAGATGTGTTGATTCATTTTTAAACCCGAGACCTTAATGGCTGGTGCTCAGTAAATGTTAGGTGGGTGAATAAGCATGTTCATGACAACACACCTACCTCCTTAGGCTGGGAGAAAAAAAAAAAAAAACAGCAATAGGTAATTCTTGCTCTGAGAGAAGTTTGAGGTTCAGGTCAGTGCCACTTGCAGACTCTTTATCCCCATGATGTCTTCACATTATGATGTCAACTAGAATAAGGGCATACCAAGTGGACCTGGCCTGAAGTAACCCAAGCAAATGACGTCAACTTGTTGCAGGGTCCTGTCAGCCTGAGAAGTCTAATGCCTGTCTGTTTCCTGGCACTTCCAGGATATTTATTAACTCATACACACAGAGTCAGGTTCACAAAAAAAGCAGGGAGCACAAAATGCAGCTAAGATTCAGCCAGATGGAAGTTATTTTCACAATTTCTCTCATTTGATGTTTTATGATTATTATGGTTAGACTCTGAAGTGTCCCCTGTGTGTTCACGACCTGGTCCCCAGCCTTTAAAACTATTGGGAGATAGAACCTTTAGGAGGTGGACCCTGGTGGGAGGAAGTTGGGTCACTGAGGGTGTACCCTTGAAGAGCTTATCCCTCTTTTCTTTCTGGCCACTATGAGGTGAGCAGTATGCTCCATCATGAACACCCCACCTAGATGCTCTGCTTTGCTTTAGGACCAAAGCGAAAGGGCCAAGTGACCATGGACTGAAACCTCTGAAACTATGAGCCAGAATAACATTTCCTCCTTTGAGTTGAGTTGTCTCAGGTATTTTGCCAGTGATGGGAAGCTGACTAAAGTGACAGTAAGATTCACTAACTCTCCATTTTGAAAGGGAGCTGTGTGATGCTTGTTGCCTGTACTAAGGGAGCTCTATCCAGACTCCTGAAGATGAGATGTGAGCTACTGGAAGTAAGTGTGCAAACACTTGCACTTAAGTCTAAATAACCATGAGGGTGAATGCTTACGTTAACGTTTTCTTTCTTCCATTTGACTGGGTATCAGGGTGGGCATAGTTGCCTATATCAGTAATCCCAGCTACTTGGGCAGCTAAGGCAGGAGGATTGAAAGTTCAAGGCTAGCCTGGGCAATTTAGAGAGAACCAATGTTAAAAAAAAAAAAAAATCTGGGATGTAGCTCAGTGGTACAGTGAATGTTTGCCTAGCATGTGCAAGGACCTGGTTTCAATCCCCAGGACACACACACACGCACACACACACACACACAGACACACACACCACATATACAGAAGTCAGTTAAAAATTTTTGTTCTTTAATGTTCTCTTTCTTTAAATGAAGAATAAAATAGGGCTTACCCAAAGAATGAGCCAGGAGATCAATGAAAGGAAAAGAAAAAGAAAACAATTGGATGCTGAAATCAGTAAAATCAACACAGCTTTAAAGAGAAAAAAAAATGGCAATTAGAAAACCTAATTCAGGTTAATAGGTTTTAGAAAACCTATTTAAATAGTTGAACAAAGACCCTGCAGCTCATTGGAAAAACTTCTTGTTAGAGAAAACTTTTTTCTTTTTAAATTCTGATTTGACCCATCCTGCCGTTCAATTAAATGTTAATGTCTAGGTACAGCATAGCAAAGTAGTAGACATCATAAGATAAAATGATGGATGCACCAAAATATTTAGAGAATAGCAAAACTAAAATTACAAAAGAAGCCAGAAGTGTATGATAGGGGAAAGTATGCTTAATGAAGCTGTTTAATAAGTACCAAGATGTCCCAGGCACAAAGCAGGATGTGCTCTAGATCCTACTTGGGTACTCTTGGTTTGGCCTGTGTGGCAGGCAGGAGAGTCTTCCTAAACCCGTTGAAGCAAATTCGTCGGTGCCATCACTCAGATAGGAACATCAGCACTTCCCACCAGACCCTCTCCTTGAGCAGTAGAGATGATTCCCAGGTGTTCAAAGACTGTGAGAAGTACCAACCAGAATCCCTACCCCCACAATGTGATAGTGAAGAGTACGGATGGAGACCAGCAGCTGCTGACTCCTCTGTAAGAGACAGATTGTAGATATTTTAGGCTTTGTGGGTCATGCAGTCTCTGTACAACAACCTAACTGCCTTATAGCAGGAAAACAGCCAAAACCAATATGTCGACAAATTGGTGTGGCTGAGTTCCAACGAAGCTCTGCTGGATCATGGAATTTGATTTCCATTGCATTTTCAAGTCACAAAAATATTACGCAAGAATTAAAAATGTAAAAACATTATTAGCTTGCAGGTCATACAAAAACAAGTGGCAGGCTGGATTTGGTCTATGATCTATAGTTACTAACTAACTCTAGTTAGTGACAAACTAAGGGAACACTTTGTGAGTGAGTGAGTGTGTGTCTCTGTGTGTGTGCATGTCCCAAGCATAGGCTAGGTTTATCTTGACATTAGGTCTAATTTGCCCCAGGGCCACTATTCCACAAGTAGAAAGACAAAGATCAAAGTCTCCCCTCCTTCCCTCTCTATCTCTCTCTTTCTCTCTCTCTCTCCCTATCCTCATTATGTCCTCCCTTCCCCACTCCATTTTATCATCTTCTCTTTATTTCCACACATTCCTGAGTATTAATCCAGTTATAATATAGTCATAATATCTCTTGTTGACCTGCATAACATTTTTAAATGGTGAGGAAGATTGAAACAAGAAAAATATTCTGTGACATATAACAATTACATGAAATTTCAAATTTGTGTGACTATAAATTTGAAATATACACCTGTCGATTTGTTTATATATTGAACATGGCTTGTCAGCTTACTTCTGCCATCTAAGTGTTAGCTTAGGTGACACAAAATAATAATTAACATTTACTCTTTGTTTTATGCCGGTGTTCTAAGTGATTTACATTACATATGATCATTTGTATAGAGAAAAAATGATGCTTACTTCATAGAATGGCTCAGGAACCAGCATTTAAGACAATTTTTCCTGCCTCTCAACAGTGTAATTGAATTTTATCCATTAATCTACTCACAAACAAAACTAATGAATTAATGTGAAATTTTACCATAAACTTATTTATTTTTCCTTCCTAGTTTGAAACAAAAAAAATATTTTCAAAATGACTACTTTTATGAAAGATAAGCAGTCCTGATAGCTAGTGTGTCAATCTTAAGAATTTAGACAATTAACACTCATATTTTACAGATGAAGGTGGTCAACCTAGACATGTTAATTCAGATCCACTAAGAAGCAGATGTCAAATGGGATTACACATGTAAGAGAGGTAAATACTTATGAGAAAGAAAAATGGAGAAGTAAAGGGAGAGCCATACTAGGATGCAGTTCTCATCCCTGTGGAGGACAGACAGAAGGACACAAGACTGAGCAAGAAAGGTCTTAGACTGTGCAACTCTCAGAATGTTCTTTTTTTTTTTGTACCAGATATTGTACTCAGGGACACTTGACAACTGAGCCACAAACCAAGTATTTTATTTAGAGACAGGCTCTCACTGAGTTGCTTAGGACATTGCTTTTTCTGAGGCTGGCTTTGAACTTTGTGATCTTCATGCCTCAGCTTCCTGAGCTGCTGGGATTACAGGCATGCACCACTGTGCCCAGCTCTCAGAAAGTTTTAACAGAGTCCATAGGCAGATCTGCACCAATAAAGGTGTACCACTCCCATGAACATGCCTGCCTGTATAATCCTTCCTCATTCCGTTATTGACTGAGGGCAGTCCAGAAGGGTGCCCTCAATGTGAACACAGTGATGGATTTCAAAGCATAGCAATGGAGCCATCAATCAAGTAGACTTCCTGCAGTTGGAGATCTGAGAATTACATAATCTTTACTGCCACACCAAAGACACAGAGTTCCATGACCAAGATCTGAGAGTTCTTGCATATATGGACAGGACTAAAAATCAGGTTTTCAGACTTTTTTCCAAAAATCACAATACCTATCCCATGCCTTTATCAGTGACTGGCCCCTTATTGAGATTGTTCCCCATCAGCAGATTCATTTACTCACTTTTTGATAAGAAGCACAGACCAATATCTGGGGTTAGGCCAATGCCCTTTGCTGAAGCAATAAAACTGACTGGGTGTCAATAAGGGAAGATCTCTAAGCATAAAATGGAAAACTGAAACATTAATGTACATTATGAGTTACCTTCTAGGGCAGGGATCGCAACAAATTGATGGATTGTATGATAGACGATAACCCATCAAAACTAAAAATACTTTAATTTGAAAACTTAATATGCCTAACCTCCTAGACAACACATCATAGGTAAACCTAAATTAAATGTTCTCAGAACATGTGCATTAGCCTATAGCTGGAAAAAGTAATCTAGCACTATGCTATTTTATAATAGGATATTAAATGTTTCATGTTATTTGTTAAACATCTATATCCAAAATGTTCTGGAACCACTACACAGTGATTCTATATGTCTCAAAATCCATGTGATTCATCCTATATATATTCATCTATTCATTTTATATATATGATCACCATGTTTGGTGGAAGGTCATGGTTAATTTGTAATGTACACCATGGTTTGCATTCTCCTTTTCTAGTTACCCTGTCCTTTCTGTCTTTCTTTCCTGCTGACCAGACATTTTATCTCTAAAAATCTATGAGCATTAAAAAAAGAAAAAAACAATTTCACCTCAATTCCATTGTTAGGAAACCAAGGCCAAGGTAGAGAGTAAACCAAACAATGTGATCTATTGTGACCTGGCTTCAAAATCAGACAGGTTCAGGGGCACTGTCACACGGAATATCCAGACAGCCTTTGTCAGTTCTGAGTTCAAGTTCAAGCCCTGCTAAATAAAAAAATGCACACAAATCATTTCTACGCAATAGAACTAACTTTCAAGATATTTTAAACTTATTTACAGAGAATAAATTAAATCATCTTTTAATGAAATCACTTGTCCAACATTTAAACCTGATAAACATACTATTGAGATTCAAACTCAGGATAGATTCCAGGACCTTTCTTCTTCTAACAATGATGTATTCCATTCTAATGAACTGGATGTTTTTGTTTGTTTGTTTTGCTTTGTTCTTGTGTAGGCAGTTATTTGAAGGCAGTTCTAGAAATAATCAGGATAGGAACTGATTTTCTCAAGAAGTAAAATTGCTGAAAAGAAAAGTGAGTCTTAGCTAAAATGGATTCAACAAGAATCCTTACAGCTTCTCCATTCAAAGGCCCAGGAAGTCAAAGTGGGCACAGATGGGAAAAAGTGTAGCAATATTTTGTAATTTTTTACTCAGAGAAAGGTTATCAAATGGTTTTTAAAAATAGACAGAAACTGAAATATGAGTGAGTGGACAGAGTCCAGGTGAGAGTGTCCAGGGAGCCCCTAAGGAGCATATGTGTTATTTTGCAGCAGGTGACAACACACCTTTTTCTTCCCTGCAGACGAGAACCTTTTCCTCCCCTCCGTTGGGATATGGCAATAACCAGTTTGGAAGGCTCTGTCAGCTAAAAAAGCAAAATGATGAACTGTCTCATGGAGTAAAGAAACCAAGAAAAATGATTACAATATTGACCCAGTGAAAGACAAAAGCAAGGCTTTAGATGAAAGCCTAAGAGCACTTAAGAATAAAGTATCACCCAAAATACATTTTGCAGCTTAAAAACCAGAGCATGATTTCTCCATGAAGCCATCAGTAGACTATGATCAAAGTTTTATTATTGATCTAAAAGAACAAGTGAGAACAATATCAAAAGGTAAAATGTAAAATATAAAACCTGATACAATGAAGAAAGGGATAATAAATTTGGACTCTCCATTCCTGTGAGGGACACACAGAAGGAATACCTAGATCCCCTTCTGGTGGTCCAGCTGTAAAGCCCTGTAGGTTCACTGTAGCTGCTGAGACCTGGGGCACACCTCTCGAGTTGTCCCCATCTAATGGCTGATCTCTACTGAGATATACAGGTCCAACCATTTCTTCCCAATTTTGGACAACTATCAGGGGCCATCTATGTTCCAAAGCTCACTAACTGGATGGGAAGAGAATGTTCCAGGTCTTTGAGGTGATTCAACATCTTCTCCTTTTACCCAATCTTGCTTTCCTCCTCTCTCTTTCAACGGAGTAGATTTCTAATAAGTACCCTCCATGCCAAACTCCACCTTAGCACATGCAACCAATGGTGCTATCCTATCATAAACAATGCTGAGAAAAGCAGGTGCTATGAGAGGTTTTGGAAATGGATCAGTTGTCCAGCCGGCAGTGACAGCGTCACTGGTCTCTCTGTGGGTGGATGGAATATTATTTGCCTCTGTTACTCTCAGTGGCTCTCATTGACTATCAGGGTGATGACACCCAGCATCTCATTAAAGGGTCCTTTTTGCTGCCCAGGATAATCCAACCTTCCCTAAAACTTACCATCTCAGATAATTAATAAGTAACAAAGCACAAATACTCAGATATATATTTACAGAATGGGAAGCCCCTGATAGATCTAGTCCACATGGGTTCCAGAACAGACAAAGGGGAAGTGGCTCTGGTGGTTTATTTAAGGGGGCATATCAAAGGCAGTGATAAGGTTTCAAGGGCAGAGTCTTGCTTCATGATGTCATGGCAGTCAGCAGGTTGATTGACATCTTGGCAGGTCACACCCATCTCAGGCACTGTGTGGGCCACAGCAGAGTAGGAAAGAGATTCACCTTGTCCCTGGGAAATTGACCAGAGGAAATGTCCACTAGCCATTCCCAGACACCAGATGTCTCTATCCACGTGGCTTCCATGCACAGTGACTCACATGCAGCCCACGGATGGCTCAGCTCATGACAATTCACCAAGAGACACGGGGATCCAATAGCTGTAACTGCCTTGTCTAGCACCCTTGTTTTAAGAGACTATCAGGGAAGGACAGGAATCATCATTTTGGCTAAAGTTGGTGACTCCGAATAGCAAGGACAGGTTGCATTGCTGTTGAGAAAATCTGGCCAGAGAAGAAGGTGATTGGTACCTAGGTGATCCACTCAGGAACATTTTGGTTGTTTCTTGCCCAATTGTGACTTCTCAACTGCAATTTCACAGTTGGGGGAAAAAAATAAAACTCATTATGGAAAAGACCTATAACTAAAAACCTTATCTCCATTCCAGATGTTATGCATATATAACCACCAGCAATAAAAAAAATGAGAAAATGTAATTATTAAACTGATAAAACTTACTATGGCTTGAATATGGTTTCTTCTTCCTGGTTTCTGTCCATTTATCCAGCTTTTCCAATTATTAGCATACAGTCAAGTACAGATGCTCTCACAATTCCTTTTATCTCTATAATGTGGATACAATGACCCTCTTTCATTTTTATTTTAGTTATTTGGATCTTGTCTCTTTTTTCTTAGTCTAGCTAAATGTTTGTAAGGTTTATGAATCTTTTCAGTAATTCAGTGTACAGATCTTTTCTTTTAAACAACAAAATCTTTTCTTTGTTGTTTTCCTATTCTTTATTTAGTTTGTCTCTGATGTTTATCACCTCCTTCTTTTTGCTAGCCATGGGTTTGATTGTTATTGTTTCTCTAGTTTCTTAGAAGGCAAAGTTAGGTTGCTGATTTGAGATATTTTTCTTTTTTAATATACATGTTTACAGCTATAAATTTCATTCTTAGTATTGATTTTACAGAATCCCATGAGTTTTGATATGTCATTTCCATTTTTTTTTTGTCTTAAGACATTTTCTAATTTCCCTGTCATTTCTTCTTTGACCCATCTGTTGCTTAATAGTGTTATTTAACTTCTATATATTTGTGATTTTTCAATTTTCCTTCAACTATTAATCTTTATTTTTATCTTTATTTGTAATTAGAGAAGATACTTTGTATCATTTCAGCAGTTTTTAAAATTTTTGAGATGTGCTTTGTGTCCTAATATATGTTCTATTCTGGAGAGTGTCCCAGGCACACTTCAGAAAAATATTTATTCTGCTATTGTTGGGTGTAATGTTTTATGTGTATTGTTAGATCTAATTGTTCTATAGTTATTTAAATGCTTTCTTTCCTTATTGATTTTCAATCTTGTTTTCATTAGTAAGAAGATGGAGACAACTATTATTACTGTAGAGATGTTTGTGTCTCCCTTTTATTATGTCGATATTGGATTCATATATGGAGGAACTATGATGTCTGGTTCATATATGTTTATAGCTATTATATATTCTTGATGAACTGACTCTTTTATTGTTATGTAATGTCCTATTTTGTCTCTTTTAACAGTTTTTTGACAAAGTCCATTTTATCTGCTATTAGTATAGCCAGTGCTGCTCATTTTAATTTATATTTATATTTTACATGAAATAGTTTTCTCAGTCTTTCATTTTACCTCTCTATATGTCTTTACATCTAAATTGAGTCTTTTGTAGATAGAACATAGTTGGATACTATTTTGAAAGGTTTTGTTGTGTTTTGTTCATTCAATTTTTTTAGCTTTTGTTTTTATTCATTCTGCCAGTCTATGTCTTTTGAATGGAGAATTTAACCTATCTACATTTAATGTGATTGCTGATAGAAAAGTACTTAATACTGCCACTTTCTTAATGTTTTATGCATGTCTTACAATTTTTTTTGTCCCTGTATCCTCCCTTACTGGCATCTTTTATATTTAGTTATTTTTTGTAAGAAGTAACACATTCTAATTCTTTTCTCGTTTTCTTTTATGCACATTCTGTTGTTTTTTGATTATTATGTAGATTATCAAAATGTCTAATGTTATAAAAATATTTTTAAACTTAAAATGCCTTAAACTTAATTATATACAAAAATTACACTCCTGAACCACTCCACTCCCCATACCATATAAATGGTATGAGCCCTTGAACCTACATTTATATATATATATATATATATATATATATATATATATATATATATATTTGCATACTTTGCATTTTATTTATTTTTATAATTTGTATTTTAAATCCCATAGCATAATTAGAAGTGCTGTTGTAAGATTAAATAATAAAATAAAAGTTTTCATATTTGTTAATATATCTTTGCTTAAGATATATGTTATCTTTGCTTAAGAACTGTCTACTTTTGTGTGGCTTTATTATCACTGTTTTCAATTCAAAGGACTCCCTTCAGCATCTCTTGTATGCTATGTTTAGTGACAGTGATCACCACAACTTTTGTTTATCTAAAAAAAAAATCTCATTTTTTCTTCATTTTTAAAGGACAGTTTTGCCTGATAAGATTAATCTTATTTGACAGTTATTTGCAGCACTTTACGTATTTCCTGTTACCCTCTAGCTTGACAAGTTTCTGCTTTAAAAAAGAAAAGAAAGAGAAAGAAAAAAAACTGCTAATAATCTTACTGTGGTTCCCTTGTAAGATGAATTGTTTCTACTGCTTCATCAAAAATTCTCTTTATCTTTGACTTCCAAAAATTTGATTATGTGCTTCTTTGTGAGTCTCTTTGGGATAATTCTATTTAAATTTTATTGAGATTCTTTTATTTTATATTATTTATGCTCAAATTTAGAGATACTTCTGTCATTGTCCTTCAGATAAGTGCTCTACCCTTTTCTCTTTCACTTTCTTTCTAGGATTCTTGCATGTGTTGGTTTGCCTACCCTATAAATCCTACAGACTAAGTTCACTTTTCTTTATTATTATTATTTTTTTTTTGGTTCTTCTTAGATATACATGCCAGGAGAATCCATTTTGATATGATTAAATAAGCTTGTAATATATCATATTCTAATTAGGACCCCCGTTCTTGTGTATGTATAGATGTATTTAGGAAAATTATGTCAGATTTTTTCCACTCTTTCCTTTTCCTACCCTCTCCCTTCATTTCATTCTCCTTTATCTAATCTATTGAATTTCTATTCTCCCCTCCCCTCTTATTATGGATCAGCTTCCAGATATTAGTGAAGAATTTGACCTTTGGCTTTTTGGAACTGGCTTATTTCATTTATAATGATAGACTCCAGATTGATCCAATTACTGGCAAATGTCATAAAGTCATTCTTCTTAATGGCTGAGTAATATTCCATTGTGTATATTAATCATTTTTTTCTCTTCTGTTTCTCAGACTCAATAATTTCAAGTGGCCTGCCTTCTAGCTCATTGATTCTTCTAGTTCATTGATTCTTTTGCTTATTCTAATTTTCTGAATTTTGAATTTTTAATATTTTAAGTTTTCCAAATAAATTCTCTCTCTCTCTCTCTCTCTCTCTCTCTCTCTCTCTCTCTCACACACACACACACACACACACACACACACACACACTGTTAGTACCTAGGGTTGAAATCAGGGGCACTTGACCACTGAGCCACATCCCCAGCCCTATTCTGTATTTTATTTAGAGACAGGGTCTCACTGAGTTGCTTAGCACCTCGCCATTGCTGAGGCTGAATTTCCTGTACTTTTCAGTTCAGATTTTCTGTTTGATTTATTTTTACAAATTTCTCTTTGTTGATATTCTTGTTTTCTTCATATATTATTTTCCTCATTTTGTTTAGTTATCTGTACATAGTATCCTTCTGCTCATTGAGAGTAGTTAAGAAATGACTTTGAAGTCCTTAATAAAGTAATTCAGAAAGGTATGTGTTTTTATGGTTAATTCCTGAAAAATTACTTTGTTCCTTTAAGTGGGTCATGTCTCCCCTCAGTCTTTACCTATCTTCTGATCTTCCCTTCAGAATTCAGCATTTGATAAACAAATCGTTCCTCTTGGCTTCATAGACCCACACCATGCATGAGAAAACCTTCGTTTGTCAGCATAGCATAAAGGTTTACATCCTGTCAGCTTTTTCTGGGGTTGCCTTTCATAAGCTTGTACATGTGCTTTAATGGCATTTCTCTAAGGGTCCTAACCTCCCTAAGTGTCTCACTCCCACCTTCTTGTGCCATATTTCTCTACTCATAATCTTTTGCCCCTACACCCCTTTCTGTTGACTATATGCTGCTTTATGTGCAGCAGAGGCTACCACTGGTTTCAGCATCTTCAAACCTTATATGCAATCCATGCCACAGGCCTCACCAGCATTCTGAACCAGGTGACACAGAGAAACCAGAATACAGAAAGCAAACACAACTTTTTCCTTTTGTTACACAGGAGGAACCAGGAACTGGGTGATTTCCATGTGAAGGTACCACATTGTGCCTGGCAAGAAGAGAGACAAGAAAATGTGAAAAAATGCTATAAAATACCCAACTACTTTAAATGGAATCATTTTCTTGGTTAGCTGTTCACTTGGTTGCTGCTACTTAGTGATTTCTAGAGGTTTTACAAGGTTACTTGGGTCCATATATTGTTGAACATTCAGTTTTCTGTGTTGGGGAGAATGAATCTGGTCCACCATCTGGCTGACATCTCTTTCTCTGAAGAAGTTATTTTTATCATCAGTTAGATAATAAGATTTTATGATTTACTTATTCTAGATATAACAACACAAAAATTTTGGTAACTTCAGCTTCTACATCAATTTAAAGAATGCCACTATTTACTTGGTCACAATTTTAAAGCATCATAGTTTATTTAGACAAAATTATATTGTGTGTGCACCAGAATCAAATCCAATAACATTTATCTTTCATTAATTTAATTATGTAGGAGCTTTGCTTTTACCTAACATTGAGCTCCACCAAAATGAATGTTTGTATTAGCATAATAAATTAAATTGTTTTATGTTCAATTTTTAACTTCTAAATTTGAAATATTATCAAAGATAATTCCAGATATTTTTGACAAAAGAAACTAAATTTTATATAACCCTTTTATTTTAATTTTTTTAAGAAATTAAACCATTATTAGAATTTTCCTAACTCAATTTTTCTCAAAGAATTACATGACATTGTTTCTCAACTAGGAGAAATCATCTGTTTGCAAAATTCCCTTTCTATTAGATTGGGAAACCATATCAATAGCTATATTCTATCTTCCTACCTTCAAAACGAAAGTTGTATTTGAAATAAGAAAAATTAAATAAGAAAAACAATTATTTTGCCTAAATGAAAAGTCAGTCATGTTCCCAAGATGTTATGTGAACGTACTTTTTGTTTCTGCAAAAAACCTATTGTTACTTTCAGAAACAAACTTTTGAAATAGTGGCTGATGCTTTAGCAGCTTTGTGTAATCTGCTTATTCATGTACCCAAGAATATAACTATGGCTTTGTGATAGATGGTAAATGTCAAAAAATTTGTACAAATTAGATGTTTTTCATCACCCTTCTCCAGTAACAGAAACACAGTCTTTAAATTTCCATTAAACACATGCTTTTGCTTGTTAGTGCTTATTATTTCTAATAGAGCACATTGCTAAATAGAAAAACATGGCAACATAATAAAATTAATGTATGTGACAATAAATGAGAAACCTCGGTTGCAGACAGTTTAGAGTACTTTAAGCATGCTCTATGAAGACTCTTGGCTGCTCTTTCCCATGCATACTTCATGTTCATCTAATCCTAAATTACCCAACTTTCATATGAGCCATTCACTGGTGGCCTGGCAGCTTTGTTTTCCATAGGCCACAATATAAACCATGATAAAATTGGCCAGAATCACACTATGAGTGGTAGAAGTTAGCTGCCCTTAGCTTTGGATGGCAGATAGAAGACCTAGATTTATCAGTCAATGTCCTGCAGTAGATTTGGATAGTGTTGGAAAAGGAGAAGTTAAATTTAGATCTATAATCATGCAACTTAGCTACATAATAAAGAGAAAATTGTGTTGATTGCACATGTTCTGTTATGAAAAAACATGGAAGTAAGTATGAAAAGGAAGAATTTCTTTCAACCTTCACCAAGATTGGACAAATCCCAGACTAAACAGGTGGCAGTAAAAATATAAGCACATATACTCTCAAGGAAATGGGAATATAATGTCAGTCTGTCCGTCCGTCTGCCTGTCTGTCTCTCTATCTATCTACATTTATCTCATCATCATCATCCACCTCCAGTTTATGAATAAAGAAGCATAGGCTATCTTGGAGCTGTCTTGGGATATTCTAACAAGTTAGTTGATTAGTCTCATGTTGTTTTTTTCCCCCAAATTACCTGTTTTAGTCAGCCTTTTCTCACTGTGACCAAAATACCCAACAAGAACAACTTATAGGAGAAGAATTTTATCTGGGGTCATGATATCAGAGGTTGAATCAATAGTAGGCACATTCTATTGCTCTGGGCTTGAGGTGAAGCAGACCATGGTGGTAGAAGATTGCTACTCCATTCATGGAAGCCAGAAAGCAGAGGGGGTGAGGACGAAAGGGCCTCAGGGAAGATAAACTCTTCCAGGGCATGATCCCAGTGACCTCCCTCCTCCAATCACGCCTCACCTGCCTACAGTTACCACCCAGTTAGTCTATTCCACTGGGATGGACTGATGAGGTTTCAGCTCTCACAATTCAATCACTTCACCTCCAAACATTCCTGCACTGGCACAGGAGATTTGTAGGACACCTCATATCTAAACCATAATAATGCCCTTTGTTTTCCCAGACTAAACTCAAATGCAGAAATCAACAAGGACACTTCTCAGAAAGATTAGTTTGCTTGTGAGAAAGGATGCTGACATAAGGCCTTTATTTATTGACCTACAGAACTTCGAAGGTCATTCTGTTCTGCTGTATCAGAGTATGTGGAATATTTTCTTTGCAAAGTTCAGCTACTATTCCTGGGAAAGAAATGGAATTTTGTGACTGATCCTTCTTCTTTTTTGGTGGGGTGGGGGACAGGGTTTACTAGGGATTGATCCCAGGAACACTTGACCATTGAACCACATCCCCTGACCTATTTTGTATTTTACTTAGAGACAGGGTCTCCCTGAGTTGCTTAGCACCTTGCTTTTAATGAAGCTGGCTTTGAACACTGGATCCTCCTGCCTCAGCCTCCTGAGCCACTGGGATTACAGCAGTTTTGGGGGGGGGGTTGTTTGTTTTGCTTTTAGTACTGAATTCTAAATTCTGGATGAAGCTTCTTAGAATTGCACTGAAAATAGAGCAGAGACAGACTGATATAAATAAAGGTCGAAGTTTTACCAAAGGACAAAACAGGAATGAGCTAGGGTCCCCTGAAGATAAAATAATCAAAGGTTCTAAGTTACCATTAGGAGAACTAACTTCTGGTGTTCTAGTACATAGCAGGTAAATAAAATGTATGTATATATTTTTAAAATTAGGAAAAATGGTTTTGAATGTTTTCATCATAAATAAATGCTAATTATTTGGAAAAATGGGTATATTTAACCTGATTTAAACATTATACAATTACAATGAATACTGTGCATGAAAACATCACATGGTACTCCATAAATATGTATAATTTTTGCATGAATTAATTTTCAAGTGTCTATAATAATTACACTAATAATAATAATTAAAAACTACAAGGACTATCTGACAACTTTGGGGTCCCATCAGGAAGAGCAGGAACTAGTAGTTCAGAGGTTAAAGTTGTAATACCAAACTTGACACTTTAAAAACTTCCTAGATGTGAGACATATTTAGGTGTGAAATGATAGGAGAGATGCTTATGTAGGAAAATGGCCAGAGAAACCATGGGACTTTTCTAGGTATGCACTAGAAAGAGAAGAGTTACCATAGCAAAGTGACTGACAAATAATCCTATAAATTTTACTTGTGCTTCTAAATTAGCACTTCTAATATGGATATGTAGATGCAATGTAAGTTGTGTAGAGTATATTGCAAGAAACCAAAAAAAAATGTCTTTTTTTTTTTTTTATTCTTAGTACCAGAGAAAGAGAGATAATTACATCTTGATGTTGTCATGGACATTTAGGGTGTTTTCATATTTTGGTTTTTGTAAATAATGCTGCAATTAGCATAGGAATGATCTTGGTATCTTTTAATGATCTAGATTTAAATTCTTTTGGTTATATTCTCAGAAGCGGGATGGCTGGACCATATGGTACTTCTATTTTTAATTTTTTGAGGAACCTACATGGACTCTACTATAAAGTCTGCATCGTTCACATCACCCCTAACAGTATACTAGTGTTCCAATTTCTGCATATCCCACCAGTAATTATTATCTTTTATGTGTGTGTAGATGTTGAGTATATATTCTATAACAGCCATCATAGCAAGTGTGAAGTGATATTGCACTGTGGTTCTGATGGTCATTTATCTGATGATATACCTGTTAGCTATTTGTATGTCTTCTTTGAGAAATGTCCATTCAAGCTCTTGGCCTATTTTACATTAGATTATTTAGGTTTTTTTTTTTTTTTTTTTTTGCAGAAGAGTTGTGTGTGTGTGTGTGTGTGAGTGTGTGTGTGTGTGTATATATATATATATATATATATATATATATATATATATATATATATATAATAGTAGAGTTTCTTTATATATACACTCCTCATCAGATACGTGGTTTATAAATATTTTCTTCAGTGTTATAGGTTGCCTTTTCATTTTGTTGGATTTTTACTTACTGTGTAGCGTTTTTAAGTTCAATGTGATCCCATGAATAATTAGATAAAGAAAATGTGGCTGAATGAACTGCTGGGAGGTGGTGGGAGCTGCAGGTGAGGGGGCAGAGTTGAAGGAAGTAGTCACAGACGCCTGTCTTAGAAGGGTGTTTCTTGTTCACAGGCTTCCCATTCCCATTTCCTCTCTGACCCCTTCTCTGTCTCTCTCTTTCTCTCTCCTCTCCTTCTCCCTCCCTCCCTTGCAACTTCCTGGCTGCCCTGAGCTGGAGGCTTTTCTCTGCCAGGATGTTCTGCCTCAGCTCCAGCCCAGAGCAATGGAGTCAGCATATCAGGGACTGAAACCATCGAAACTGTGAAACATAATAAAGCCTTCTACCTTTAAGATGTTTATGTCAGGCGTTTTGTTTAGAGCAACCAAAAGCTGAATAAGGCAGAATCCATTGTCCATAACAAAAGTGACTGATTTTTTGTTTTCGCCTATTTTAACCTTGCCTTGGTGGCCAAGGTGCTTACAGAGAACTGTTTAGCAGTAGTGATAAACCCTTGAATTGAACTTCTTACTCTGATGTAAACTGAATTCTTTATGCTTATCAAGGCTTGGGGTTTGAAAGTGTGATGATAGCACTATCTATCACCACAGGATGCAATTGTGAGCATAACATACACTGGGACTTCTGCTTATAATAACTTTAATTTTTTCTCATTTGTACGTTTTGCTTGGCTCATGGGTTTCAGTTGGGAGCATGTAAAATCACATGAATTTTAGTTTACAACACAGTGTGGCACTTCCACCCTTTGATATAAAAACATTTATTAATGTTAGAATGGAGCTTTCAAAAGTCAAGCAGATTTAACTTGAAACTTATGAATAAAAGATTTGCAGTTAGATTAAATTTTTCTCTAAGGCACCTGTGTCTTCCCTTTATTGATCATTATGTTGCACGAGGAAGTTGTACTAATTCATCCTGTAGCTACTTTGATTAATGCTCAAATGAATTTATTCATTCAGAGACACACCAGAATCTCCCAGCCTGGGTCAGCACTTTGAACTCTTTTTTTCTTTAGCCTGCTTTTCTTTTTCTTTTCATTTTAGAGAGGACCTTCTTGCAAATGAGATAAAAATTCTGTTTCAAGTTGCTTAAATGATTTATTTTGGACTCAATGTAGGTAAAGATCTAAAAAAAACTTAGCTGAATTCTGGATTGAGGATTAAAACTATCTAGAATTTTGTATTAAAACGAGTTCACACTTTTTAACCTTCTCCCACACAGAAAAAAAAAAAATAAAATGTTGAGAAATTAGAATTTTAGGAGAACTTTTAGAGAAGGTCATTAGGGTACTATGAGTTTCACTGTCTCCGAGAAAGAAGGAATGGGAGTTCCTAGAGTTCACTTCAAAAATAGATTTCAAACTCAGGATATTTATTTTTGCACTGGAAATTTAAGAAACAGAGTAGACTTACTTCTGTCTCTTGCCTGCCAAAGATCTAAAGAGACAGGCTGACTTCAGAAGCCATTTGACATAGTACCATAGCAATGGTAATTTAGGGAGTATTTGTCTACCCTATGAGTTCGGTCTCAAAGTGTCTGATTCCCATGAACTACCAGTGGGGCATTCATGAGAAAGAAAGGCAATGAGAGACTTTCATTTTCTAGTATGGGAATGAATATGCAAGAGATCTTGCCGGAAGAAAATTGGAATTGTATTTTCATTAACTACAAAGTTAGGGAGAAGTTCTGGTTGACCTGGCAATGGTGTGGTCACATTGTCCATTTGGACAATTACATTAGAGTTTTTCCAGTGATGGGAGAGTCTCATAGGAATCCAGGAAACGTTTCAATCAATGAATTAGTATACTTCAAACACTTCCTAGAACGAGAAAGCAGCAAACCCAGCTGATTGGCCATATAGATTTCTTGAATGAAAACATTTTTTAAATCTCTGTGCTTTTTTACCTCAGTGTTAGAATTTACCAAATTCCACTGGTCAGCAATCTATTAGAAAGGTAAGATTAAAAAAAGAAAGAAAGTAATTCTCCAATTCTCCGAAATTCTATGACATTTTCATCTATATGATCTGCATGGAAAACTTAACATTAGGTTGTTTGAACTGCTTCTTTTAAAAATATTTTTACATTAATTATTTTATGGTGTATATATAGAGTAAAATTCAGATGGTTTCCCCCTTTTTTTTCTTTTTCTCTGAAGTTTGCCAATGCACATGGTCATGTAAGCACTATCAAAATAAATATTTAGAAAAATCCCATTAATTCAAGAAAAGCTCTCATAACCCTTTGTAGATATTCTTTTAATTTAGCCCAGCCTCTGACCTATGTATATAGTCAGAGGCTGGGCTAAATTATGTATATAGTATATAGTTTGAATTTTTCCAGAATGTTATAGACAAAAAAAAAAAATCAAATGTAACTAGCCTTTGGGGGATGGCTTTTTTTGCTTATGATAGTGCATTTAAAATCAATCTACTTTGTTGTATTGTTGAAAAGCATGCCACAGTATGATGTCTCTCAGTTTATTTACCCATATACCTGTCACTGGACAGCTCAGGTTTTTTTTTTTTTAAATCAATTACGAAAGAATTTGCTATAAATATTTGCATGTGACTTTTTCAGTAAACAAAGTATTATCATTTGGTATGAACTGTTTCCCAAAAGCTCTTGTGTGAGACCATGCAAGAAGGTTTGGAAGAGAAGTGATTGAATTATAGCCTTGCTCTGATCAATGAGTTGATTCCCTGTTAGGATTAGCTGTGTGGTACCTGAAGGTAGGTGGGGTGTGGCTGGTGGAATTGGTTCATTGGGGAGCATCACTATGGAGTACATATTTTTTATCTGGAAAGTGGAGTCTCTCTAATTCTGGATCATCATGTGACATACTTCCCTCTACCATACTCTTCTGCATGACATTCTGCCTCACCTTGAGGCCCAAGGAATGGAGAGAGCCTTATAATGATTTTTTAAAATCTTCATTTTCTTTTCCATTTCCAAGGAATGGAAACTGTGAGCCCTCAAATAAACTTTTTTTTCCCTAAAATTACTCTGGTCTTGTTCTTTTGTCACCGCAGCAAAAAGAACTGACTAAAACACCAAGTGTTCATTTCATGTAGACAAAGCCGTAGGGGTCAGACTTTTGGTAAGTGAATATTTAACTTTCTAAATAATTACAACTTGTTTTTTAATTAGTGTATCCTTTTGCATCCTCAACAGAAAATTATAAAGAGTTCTAGTTTTTCTGCATCCTCACAAATATGCTACATTGTTAGTAATTTAAAATTTTGTTGTGTTCATACTATCTCATCGTGGTTTAATTACTCATATGACTAATATTGTTCAGTATATTTACAAGTGTGTATTTGCTATCTGTGGATCAGATGAGTTCAAGTATTTTTTTAAGCATTTATTGTGTTGTTTCCTTATCGAGTTTTCACTATTTTTTATTCTGGATACTAGAATAAATCTGAAATGTGATATGAAATATTTTCTTCAAGTCCATGGTTTATTTGTGTTTCTATTTTCTTAAGAATGCATTCCAAAGAGCAAGAGTTCTTAAATTCTTAATGTTGATGAAGCCCAGGATGTCATTGTTTTCTTTTTTTTTTTATTGGTTGTTCAAAACATTACAAAGCTCATGACATATCATCTTTCATACATTTGATTCAAGTGGGTTATGAACTCCCATTTTTACCCCAAATACAAGTTGCAGAATCACATCGGTTACACATCCACATTTTTACATAATGCCATATTAGTGACTGTTCTATGCTGCTACCTTTCCTATCCCCTACTATGCCCCCTCCCCTTCCCTCCCATTTTCCCTCTCTACCCCATCTGCTGTTATTCAATTCTCTCCCTTGTTTTTTTTTCCCTTTCCCCTCACAAACTCTTATATGTAATTTTGTGTAACAAATGAGGGTCTCCTTCCATTTCCATACAGTTTCCCTTCTCTCTCCCTTTCTCTCCCCCCACTCATCTCTGTTTAATGTTAATCTTTTCCTCATGCTCTTCCTCCCTGTTCTGTTCTTAGTTGCTCTCTTTATATCAAAGAAGACATTTGGCATTTGTTTTTTAAGGATTGGCTAGCTTCACTTAGCATAATCGGCTCTAATGCCATCCATTTCCCTACAAATTCCATGATTTTGTCATTTTTTAGTGCTGCATAATACTCCATTGTGTATAAATGCCACTTTTTTTTTTTATCCATTCATCTATTGAAGGGCATCTAGGTTGATTCCAGAGTCTAGCTATTGTGAATTGTGCTGCTATGATCACTGATGTGGCAGTATCCCTATAGTATGCTCTTTTAAGGTCCTCAAGGAATAGACCAAGAAGGGCGATAGCTGGTCTGCACCAATTTGCAGTCCCACCAGCAATGTACAAGAGTACCCTTTTCCCCACATCCTCGCCAGCACTTGTTGTTGTTTGACTTCATAATGGCTGCCAATCTTACTGGAGTGAGATGGTATCTTAGGGTAGTTTTGATTTGCATTTCTCTGACTGCTAGAGATGGTGAGCATTTTTCATGTACTTGTTGATTGATTGTATGTCCCCTTCTGAGAAGTGTCTGTTCAGGTCCTTGGCCCATTTGTTGATTGGGTTATTTGTTGTCTTATTGTTTAATTTTTTGAGTTCTTTGTATATTCTGGATATTAGGGCTCTATCTGAAGTGTGAGAGTAAAAATTTGTTCCCATGATGTAGGCTCCCTATTTACCTCTATTATTGTTTATCTTGCTGAGAAAAAACTTTTTAGTTTAATTAAGTCCCATTTGTTGATTCTTGTATTTAACTCTTGGGCTATGGGCGTCCTATTAAGGAATTTGGAGCCCAACCCCACAATATGTAGATCGGAGCCAACTTTTTCTTCTATCAGGTGCAGAGTCTCTGATTTGATATCAAGCTCTTTGATCCATTTTGAATTAACTTTTGTGCATGGCGAGAGAAAGGGGTTTAGCTTCACTTTGTTGCATATGGATTTCCAGTTTTCCCAGCACCATTTGTTGAAGATGCTATACTTTCTCCATTGCATGCTTTTAGCCCCTCTATCAAATATAAGAAAGTTGTAGTTTTGTGGATTGGTTTCTGTGTCCTCTATTCTGTTCCATTGGTCCACCCGCCTGTTTTGGTACCAGTACCATGCTGTTTTTGTTACTATTGCTCTGTAGTATAGTTTGAAGTCTGGTATCGCTATACTGCCTGATTCACACTTCCTGCTTAGAGTTGCAAATAGTGATATTTTTAGTTCTTCTTTTCCTATTTTTATGCCTTTAATTTCTTTTGTCTGTCTAATTGCTCTGGCTAGTATTTCAAGGACTAAATTAAATAGAAATAGTGAGAGAGGGCATCCCTGTCTTGTTCCAGATTTTAGCGGGAATGCCTTCAGTTTTTCTCCATTTAGAATGATGCTAGCCTGAGGCTTAGCATATGTAGCTTTTACAATGTTGAGGTAAGTTCCTGTTATTCCTAGTTTTTCTAGTGTTTTGAACATAAAGGGATGCTGTACTTTGTCGAATGCTTTTTCTGCATCTATCGAGACGATCATATGGTTCTTATCTTTAAGTCTATTGATGTGGTGAATAATATTTATTGATTTCCATATATTGAACCAACCTTGCATCCCAGGGATGAATCCTACTTGATCACGGTGCACAATTTTTTTGATATGCTTTTGTATTCGATTCGCCAGGATTTTATTGAGAATTTTTGCATCTATGTTCATTAGAGATATTAGTCTGTAGTTTTTTTTCTTTGAAGTGTCTTTGTCTGGTTTAGGAATCAGGGTGATGTTGGCCTCATAGAATGAATTTGGAAGAGCTCCTTCTTTTTCTATTTCTTGAAATAGCTTGAAAAGTATTGGTATTAATTCTTCTTTGAAGGTTTTGTAAAACTCCGCTCTATACCCATCTGGTCCAGGGCTTTTCTTGGTTGGTAGTCTTTTGATGGCTTCTTCTATTTCTTCCTTTGTTATTGGTCTGTTTAAATTGTGTGTGTCTTCCTGACTCAATCTGGGCAGATCATATGAGTTAAGAAATTTATCGATATCTTCACTGTCTTCTATTTTATTAGAATATAGGGTTTCAAAATATTTTCTAATTATCTTCTGTATTTCTGTAGTGTCTGTTGTGATATTGCCTTTTTCATCCCGTATGTTAGTAATTTGAGTTTTCTCTCTTCTTCTCTTCATTAGCATGGCTAAGGGTCTGTCAATCTTATTTATTTTTTCAAAGAACCAACTTTTAGTTTTATCAATTTTTTCAATGGTTTTTTTTTGTTTCAATTTCGTTGATTTCCGCTCTGATTTTAATTATTTCTTGTCTTCTGCTATATTTTCTGTTGTTTTGCTCTTCCTTTTCTAGGGTTTTGAGATGTAGTGTGAGTTCATTTATTTGTTGGTTTTTTCTTTTTTTGAGGAATGAACTCCAGGAAATGAATTTCCCTCTTAAAACTGCTTTCATTGTGTCCCATAGATCCCGGTATGTTGTGTCTGAATTGTCGTTTATCTCTAAGAATTTTTTGATTTCCTCCTTTATGTCTTCTGTAACCCATTGATCATTTGGTAACATGTTTATTTTCCATGTGATGCAGGATTTTTCCTTCCTTCTTTTATCATTGATTTCCAGGTTCATTCCATTATGATCAGATATGGTGCATGGTATTATCTCCACACCTTTATATTTACTAGGAGTTGCCCAATGGCATAATATATGATCTATCTTTGAGTAAGATCCATGTGCTGCTGAGAAGAAAGTGTATCCACTTGATGATGGTTGATATATTCTATATATGTCAGTTAAGTCTAGGTTATTGATTGTGTCATTGAGTTCTATAGTTTCTTTATTCAGCTTTTGTCTGGAGGATCTGTCTAATGGCGAGAGCGGTGTGTTGAAGTCACCCATAATTATTGTGTTGTGGTCTATTTGACTCTTGAACTTGAGGAGAGTTTGTTTTATGAACGTTGCCGCACCATTGTTTGGTGCAAACAAATTGATAATTGTTATGTCTTGTTGGTGGATGGTTCCTTTTAACAGGATATAGTGTCCTTCTTTATCCCTTTTGATTAACTTAGGTTTGAAGTTGATTTTATTCGATATGAGTATGGCCACTCCTGCTGGCTTCCGAGGGCCATGTGAGTGGTATGATTTTTCCCCACCTTTCACCTTCAGCCTGTGTATGTCTTTTCCTATCATATGAGTCTCCTGAAGGCAGCATATTGTTGGATTTGTTTTTTTGATCCAGGTTACTAGCTTATGTCTCTTGATTGGTGAGTTTAGGCCATTAACATTTAAGGTTACAATTGAAATATGATTTGTACTTCCAGTCATGTTTATTTATTTATTTATTTTACTTTGGCTAGTTTTTACTTTTTGGTTATTTTCCTCCCCCTTTACTGAGATACCTCCCGCTGTTAGTTTTGGGCACTATTTTTCCATTCTTATTCTTGTAGTATTTTGCCCAAAATGCTTTGCAGTGCTGGTTTTCTGGCTGCAAATTCTTTTAGCTTTTGTTTATCATGAAAGATTTTAATTTCATTGTCAAATCTGAAGCTTAATTTTGCTGGATACAGTATTCTTGGTTGGAATCCATTATTTTTCAGCATTTGAAATACATTGTTCCAGGATCTTCTCGCTTTCAAAGTCTGTGATGAAAAATCAATCCTTAACCTAATTGGTTTACCCCTGAATGTAATCTGCCTCCTTTCTCTTGTAGCTTTTAATATTCTCTCCTTGTTCTGTATGTTGGCTATCTTCATAATTATATGTCTTGGAGTTGGTCTATTACGGTTTTGGATGTTTGGGGTCCTGTAGGCTTCCAGGATTTGGCAATCCATTCCATCTTTCATCTCTGGGAAGTTTTCTAGGATTATTTCATTTAATAAGTTGTCCATTCCTTTGGTTTGAACCTCTGTGCCTTCTTCTATCCCAATGACTCTCAAATTTGTTTTTTTTTTATGACATCCCATATCTCTTGGATAGATTGCTCATGAGATTTAAGCATATTTTCTGTGTTGACTATATTCTTTTCAAGTTGATAAACTTTGTCTTCATTATCTGATGTTCTGACTTCTACTTGATCTAGTCTATTTGTAATATTCTCATTAGAGTTTTTAATCTGGTTTATGGTTTCTTGCATTTCTAGGATTACTGTTTGGTTTTTTTTTAAGATCTCTATCTCCTGGTAAAGCTCGTTCTTTGCAGTTTGAATTTGTTTGTTTAGTTCGTTTTCAAAATATACTTTCAATGCTTGGACTTGCTGTCTCATGTCTTCTCTAACATTCCGTTCCATATGAGTTAGGTATGCCTTGATTTCTTTCCCTGTCCATGTTTCTGATGCTTCTACGTCCTCCTGTAGATTTAAGTTGTCCTGCATTGTCTGTAATCCTTTTTTCCCTTGTTTTTTCATGTTGTTCACATTACTTTACAGCTCTGTTTGACTGCTTAGTAACTGTTTTCTCCTATACATTTGTTTTGGCTTTGTTTATCTCTGTTGTCTCTCCTTTGTTGTGGGAGATTATGCCTAGAGATGTTGGGCTTTATTGTATTTTAAAGCTGATTCATTCAATTTATAAAGGGCTTCCTGATTCTGTATGCATATAGTGATTTGTTGTTTGTTCTTAGGACTTTAGGTTAGGTGCTATGAAGGTATAAGGGTTAGTATGTCTTGGCTACTTTAGAAGGTTGCTCTACTCAAGGGGGATACTAACCATCTATTGGATCAGGGTGTTGGTAGTAGCTAGGTATTTAGGAGCCCTATAGATGGCCTCGAAACATTCACCTATTTGCATTTAGACAATTACACGTAATGGAGGATGTAATGCTTGGGATGAAAGTTGGGGGGAAGGGGAAGGAAGGTGCTCTTGAAAAGAAAGAAGGAGAGGGAGATAGATAGAATAGAGAAGAATAGAAAGAACAATAAAACTTGAAAGGGGAAAGAAAGAAGGAAAAGGGGAGAGATAAAATAAAATAAGAAATAAAATTAGGTCTTAGAGATCCATTTTCTTCTCTTCCCGTAGGCAGAGCTGTGCCCTCCTAGCTGAGTTTTGCCCTCTACATGTCGACAGCAATCCCTGTAAGGCGGCTCCTGGGAGTCTCTCAATCCTGTTAGTCCAGAGCCGTTTCACTTCTATGGCCCCTCCTCCCCTTCCTCCTGCCAGCCAGCCAGGTCCTGCTCACCGGAGGCGGTTCCCCAAGGATCTGGTTACACTTTCAGCCCCACCGCGTGCCCTATTTCCCAAACGACTGAGCACTCTCTCTGTCATTCATCTAAGCCCCAGTGCTGTGGAGCTGTGGTCTGGGAGTCAATAGTTTAATTTTTCAGGACCCCTTTGGTGGGCACGCCCTCGGAAACTGGCAGCTAAGACCTTGGGTGTCGCCACTGGTGGTAATGGGAGTTGGGGGTCTAGGATCCCCTCTGCTTCCCTCAGCCCCTACAATCACGACCACTCCGCTGGCGGTAGGAGGAGTTGGGGGTCAGGAGTGTCCTCTGTTTCTCTTCGCCCCTACTGTCACGACCTCTCAGTTGGCGGTTGGGGGAGTTGGGGATGGGGAGTCTTCTCTGCTTCCCTCTGCCCCTACAGTCACGCCCACGTCACTGGCGGTAAGGGGAGTTGGGGGTCAGGAGTCCCTTGGCCCTACGGTCACGCCCACGGAGAGATTTTTGAAGTTTCCCGTTTGTTTGTATCTGATGTGGGTGGGAGTCACGCACCTGCTAAAGTAGATTCCGCTGGGAAGGAATCTCGTTGGCCGAACTCTGGTGACTTCTCCTCTCTGCTATGGCAGGCCCCTGGCTCCTTGCTGGAGTGTCCGAAGGGAGGGGTGGGACTGGCTTGGCTGTGGTCTGACTCAATCTCTGGTTTTAGTTCCCAGTTCGCTATTTCATAAAGGCTTGGTTAGAGTCCCTTCACGTCACCTCCTGAGCCGGGCGGGCGGGGGCCGTTCACCTTGTGGGCGGGGCCGTTTGTGGAGCCGGGCGGGCGTTCACAGAGCCGGGAGGGCAGGGGCCGTTCACCGGGCTGGGCGAGGGCCCTTCACCGCGCCGGGCCACTGGGGGCCGTTTGCAGAGCCGGGCAGGCAGCGGCCGTTGGAACGTTCACCGCAACGGGTGGGCGGCGGCTGGCGGGACTGGACCTCTGCGCCGCGTGGCCGAGATTCACTTGTCTGGGACAAACTGTCACCTCTAATAAACTTACTAATTCCCGGCAGGTCTCCTTTCAGCGGAATTTTGCTAGAAGTTCCTCAGCAGGTAGAATCTAGGCATATTAATGGGTCTCTCTGATCCCGTTAATGTGGAGATACTGAAAGTGCTGCCTCCTCACCGGCCGCCATGTTGGGTCTTTCCATTGTTTTCTTTTACAGATTGTATTCTTATAGTCTGGGTAAAGAAATCTTCAACTAGTTCAAGCTCACAAGGATTTTCTCCAGCATTATCTTGGAAATATTTCTATATGTCATTTTTATATATGTGATTCATTTTTTGTTTAAATTTCAAAGGATTTTGTTTGTTTTGTACATTAATATCTAATTTTCCTAGCATTATTTGTTGAAAAAATATTTAATACTGAATTGCCTCCAATTCTTTACTAGAATATCATTAAACACATATCTGTGGGTCTACTTCTGGAATTTCTATTCTATTTCTTTGATTTATGTATTTATAATCCCAACAATACTGCATTTCTTTAAAAACAGTTGCTATCTAATGTCTTTAAGTTGGGTATTACCAGTACTCAACATATTTTTCAAAATTCTTTGGATATTTTGGATCTGTTGTCTTACTATATAAACTTTAAAATGAGGTTCTTGTTTTCTACAAACATTTTTGCTGGGATTTTAATTTAATTAAGTTGAAACTAATGATCATTTTGGAAATACTTGACATCTTGAAAACACTGGTCTTTCAGTTCATGGGAACAAATTCTTACATTCATTTAAACATTTCTTTCATCAATGTTTTAGAAAGTGTACAGAACTTACAGATGGTTTGTTAAATAAATAACTAATCATTTTATGTTTAAGGTGTGATTATAATGATTTTTAAAAATCTTCAATATAGCTAATTATGTTAATTGACAAATCATAATTTCATTACCTTGAGTACAGTGATGTTTATCTATCTATCTATCTATATATATATATATATATATATATATATACCCTTGTGGAATGATTAAATCAATGTATTCAACATATCCATCACCTCATTTGACACATTTTGAGATGATACTTTTGAAATACATAAATATATTTTCAGTTATTTTGAAATATACATTATTTTTATTATAAGTTCCCCTCTACCAGCTGTGCAATAGACTACAAATTTTATTCCTGTTCAGTAATTCTTTGTTTTCTTGCTCTTCCCAGCCTCTGGTGACCATCAGTCTAGTCTCTGCTTCTCGGAAATCACCTCCTTTAGATTCTATATGGAATGAGATCATGTAGTATTTGCCTTTCTCTGGCTCATTGATTTCACTTAACATTGTATCCACTAGATTTACCCATATTGTCCCAAATCAAAATTTTCCTTTCCTTTTTTAAAGTGAATGCTATTCTGTTGTGTGTATGCTACATTTTCTTTATCAATTTGTCCATTGATGAGCACTTGGGTTGATTTCACACCTTGGCTGTTGCAAGTAGTGATGCAGTGAACAAGGAAGTGGAGATGTCCCTTTAACATGTGGACTTCAATTCTTGTGAATATGTTTTCAGAGGTGGTATTGCCAGATCACATGATTAGGAGAACGAGGTTTTGGAAGAAGACAAAGGGTCAAATTAACCAAGGAAAATGGGATGCCCCCATACTGCACTGAGTGGTGTCATGACTGACATGTTCCTGATTTATAATAGTTTTCCAAAACACAGCCCAGCAGGAATAAAATAACCCAATTTGCATGCTCTATATAAAGATGGGGATGTTTGTACTGAGTATTCAAACAATGTACTTCAAAGGCTCTAAACACAAAGATATATAGACATAGTCACAGGTTCCTATACATTTCCTAGTACTCACAGTCATCTAAATAAGCTTCCCAACAAGACAGAAATCCTATTTTATGGAATTGCTGTATGGAATATACATTTCCACCAAGAGTGTACAGGGCTCCCTCTCCTCTGTATCTCACCAACACTTGTCTTTCATCTTTTTGTCAAAAACCATTCTAACAAGTGTGGAATGACATTGTGGCTTTAATTTGCATTTCTAAAATGATTAGTTATGTTGATTTTTTTATTAATCTGTTGGGTATTCCTATGTCTTCTTTTGCGAAGTGTGTGTTCAGATCTTTTGAATATTTTTTGATCACATTGTTTTCTTGCTATTGTTATTGGAGTTCCTCGTATATTCTGGATGTTATTCCCGTCTCAAGTGTATGATTGGCAAGTATTTCTTTCCATCTTGTGAGCTCTCTGTTCACTTGTCAGCTGTTTCTTTGGTTGCACAAAAGCTTGTTAGTTTTATGCCATCTTATTTGTCATATTTTGCTTTTGTTGTCTGAGATCCTTGCCCTGACCAATGTCACAGAACATTTCCCCTGTGTTTTCTTCTAACGGATTTATATTTAAAGTCTTAGACCTAAGTCTTTCATCTATGTTGAGTTGATATTTTCTGCATGGTGTAAAATAAGGGTCTCATTTCATTCTTCCTCCTGTGGATGACCACTTTTCTCACCATCATTTATTGAACACATTATCTTTTGCCATTGAATGCTCTTGACACTTTTGTCAAAATCAATTGGCCATACATGCATGGATTTATTTCTGGTCTTTCTGTCCTATTCCACTGCTCAACCAGTCTATTTATGTCAGTATCATGTTATTTTGATTACAATTTCTTTATGATACATTTTGATGTTAGGTAGTATGATGCCTTCACCTTTGTTCTTTTTGCTCAAGATTATTTGGGCTATTCGTGATCTTTCATGATTCCATACAAATTTTCATATGTTTTTTCTACTTCTGTGGGACAAAATACATTTGATAGAGGTTGCATTTAATCTTTAGATCACATTCAGTGGTATGGACTTTTTAACAATATTAATCCTTCCATTTAATGAACATGGGATTTCTTCCATTTACTTGTGTGTTATTCAGTTTCTTTCATTGGTGTTTATAGTTCTCAGTATACAAGTCTTTTATTTCCTTAAATTTATACCTAAGTAGTTTATTTTTGATTGCCATTACAAATGAAATTTTTAAAAATTTCCTTTTCAGATAGCTTATTATTAGGGTAGAGAAACTCCTGATTTATGTAGGTTGATTTTGTACTGTAAAGCAGTTAATTTTCCTTCTACCCTTCCTATTAGGATGGCCTTGCTTATTTTTCTTGCCCATTAATTCTTTCTAGAACATCTAAAACTATATTGATAAGAAATGGTGAGGGGCTGCAGTTGTGGCTCAGTTGTTGAGCACTTGCCTAGCATGTGTGATGCACTGGGTTCGATCCTCAGCACCACATATAAAGAAATGAATAAAATAAAGGTCCATCAACATCTAAAAAATATGTAAAAGAAAAAAAAAAAAAGAAAGAAAGAAATGGTGAGACTGGGCATCCCTCCCTTATTCCTGATCTGAGAAAAGAGTTTTCAGCATTTTAACATTGAGTATTATATTAGTTATATGTTCATCATATATGATGTTGAGGGCCACAGCCGAGTCAGGATGACACATGGCATTTTTGCCAGAAGTAGGGTTGAGAGGTGATGCCAGCAAGCCATTAAGATGATGACTTTTGAGTTTTCGCGGAGTTCCGGAGTTCCCGTTGAGTGTTGAGTTCTGGTTGAGCTCTCACGGGGATTCCTGAAGAGTTCGCATTGGTTGGGGAAGTGCCGGAGGAGGGATTTCCGGTTGGTGGTTCCCGGGGAGCGTGTGTGGAGTGTGCTGGTGGAGTTCAGAAATAAAGTTTGTTCCTGCTTCAGTGGCTCATGATTTGTGCCCAGCCAGACTGCGGCAATATGATTTTATTGTGTTAAATAATTTGTATATTTTGAGCACATTAATGAATTTGCATATGCTGGACCATCCTTGTATTCTGGGGTTAATACCATTAGATCATTGAATTGGTTTTGCCAGTGTGTGGGGGTGTGTATGTGTGTGTGTGTATGTGTGTGTGTGTGTGTGTGATTGTGTCTGTGGTGCTGTTGTTGTTGTTGAGGATTTTTGCATCTGTGTTCATCAAGGATATTGTTTACTTTTCTAGTAGTACCTCTCTTTGGTATCAGGGTAATGATGGACTCACAAAATGAGTCTAGAAGTGTTCTCTCTTCCTCAATGTTTTGGAAGAGTTTGAGAAGAACCAATTTTAATTCTTCCATAAATGTTTGGTAGAATTAAGTTCTCAAGACATCTGGTCTAGGACTTACAAGAAATTCTTATTTTATGTTGCTCCAGCATTCATTTTGGATGTAATTTGAACTTGTTCATGTGAGAAGCAAGGCTCAATCACCCTTGATGCCGTTTCCAGCGATACACTTTCTCCTAGTTCCTTAATGTGGTTGATTTAAGTATCTGCCTTATGCAACTTTCTTCTGGTGATGTGAATTTGCTCCTGACCTACATGATAGTAAGGATTAGGAGAACAAAGTTTAGGAAGAGACATAGGGTCAAATTAACCAAGGAAAATGGGATGCCCCCGTACTGCACTGTGAGTGGTGTCATGACTGACATGTTCCTGAGCATCATAAGAAATCAAAACTAAGATCATCTCAGATCTCCACCCATCCATTTCACCAGGGCCCATTCTGACAGCAAAAGGCTTTAGTAGACAGAAGTTGGTTAAATTGGTTGAGTCATTCTTCAGTAAGAATTTGGGCTGTGACAACAGAATGACATGTGTGCCCTTAGACTGTGGTGGAGACTTGTGGAAAGCCAAAACATTTGGTTACACATCAGAAAGTCACCTTTTGGTACATGTATAAAGGCATGAATTGGCATGAACATACTCTATATACAAAAGTATGAAAAATTATACTCTATATGTGTAATAAGAATTGTAATGTATTCTGCTGTCATGTATTTAAAAAAATAAAATCAAGAAAACTAAAAAAAAAGTAAAAATGGGGAAAAAAAAGAAAGTCTCCTTTTGAGGGATCTGTCTGGGTCCATGGCTTTCCTACTTTGGCAAGTATGAGTCTGTTGTCCACACCAGTGATTTTTTTCCTGGCCTATTTATGTTGTGTTTGGGGGCCAGGATTGCATGAATTTATAATTTTATCCCCTCCTAAAATTAAGGTCTTAAGAGTTGTCCTGGCTTTGGAGCTATCTAGACAAATACAGTTACTTTACGGTATCACAGGTTGACTTGGCTGTGGTTCCTGTGTACAAACAGGTTGGAGAAAGGAAGGGCAAAGTGCTTTGTTATATTGTAACTTTGTAAAGTTTCTTTTTTTCCTGTTGGCTAATAGGAAAATAGATACTTTGGAAATCTTCAGACTTGCTGTAGGCTTCATGTTTAATGAGGTAAAGGATATACAATAGTTTTCCAAAACACAGCCCAGCAGGAATAAAATAACCCAAGTATTAGCAATTTGCATGCCCTATATAAAGATGGGGATATTTGTACTGAGTATTCAAACAATGTACTTAAAAGGCTCTAAACACAAAGATATATAGACATAGTCATTGGTTCCTACACATTTCCTAGTCCTCACAGTCATCTGAATCAGCTTCCTAACAAGACAGAAATCCTATTTTATGGAATTGCCTCAGTTTAGCAAAGACATCGCATCACTCGCAGGCTTCTATTAGAGACTCTGACACAATCCCTTTATCTTTCCTCTCTTCTTTCCCTATCTGAATAAGGAGAATCTGCAAATGTGATTTAATACCTCTTAAAATCAATTTAATTGGGAAAATATTATAGTGGTAGATGCTGCATGGTTACATTCTGAACAATGCAGCTTTCAAGGAAACCACATTATATTAGAAGAGAAGAAAATAGGTAAATAATTACTATAAGTTGACATGTGACCACAGAAGAGCAAGATAGGAGCAGTCATGGAAAATTTCACAGAGGAGTTAGATCTGAGATTTTAGAGAATGAATGGAAACTCCTCTCTCCCCGTCCCCCTGGTTGAAAAGTAGAGATAATGCGGGTGGTGAGACTGCCTACAGCCCTGCCTCACCAGGAATACACGAGTGGCTCAACTTGGTTATCAGATAAATTAAGCTTTGTTTTGAGAGTGTAGGGTGGGCCATTGCCACAGAGGACACTAAATAACAGATGGTTAGGGAGAGATCAGGAAGGCCTAAGATGCAATGCTAAGAAGCTTGGATATGGTAAATTATTGGAGGTCTTTGTTGGATTTTAATCAGAGGAACTGTTTGATCAGATTTTATTTTAAAAAAGAAAGTTACATGGAAGCTAGATCAAATTGAAATGAGACTAAATACAAAGGGATCATTTACTCAAGATGCCATAGAAAATCCAGGCCAAAAAAAAATAGAGGGGAGTAAACAAAGGAAGTATTCTGAGAGTTGAATCTATAAAACCCCGTGGCTGGAAAATGTGAGAGAGCTTAGAGGGTTAGGACAGCAATGAGAGAAAGAGACTTACAATTTCAGAGATTTCCTATTTCTATTCTCCCTAGAAATATGGTGCCTCATGCCCATGCTACTCAAAGTGAGGTCTAGGCACTTCCTGGAAGCATTAGCGTCACCAGGAAATGAACTGGAAGTGCAAATCATGGGGGTTGTCTCGCAGAGCCTCTGGTAAAAAGACCCAAGGACCTTACTTTTTTGGTAAATTTTACCCATGCTGAATCATCAGAGAAGCACCTGAGAAGCAGGTTGTATGTGATTAAAACTAACATTCTACATATCCCTCCCATGAAAATGCCTCTTTTTCTCCCAGCCATCTCTGGCACTTCTATTTCTACTTCTGTTTCTGCCTGAAAGCTAAACAAAAGTAGCCTATGAGAATGGTGTCCCAATTTGGAACTGAGGACCCTTTTTTCCCCAATACTAAATATGAGGCTCATTAAATTGTTGAGATGTTTCACAATCCACTTAGTGTGTCTCCAATATGGTATGAGCCTGCTTGTTATTGCATTAGACAAAACACTTACAAAGAATAGACACCCCAGTACTTGAACTTATGTGTATTTTCTCTCCACGGTTCTCATTTCGATACTACCAATGACAGCAGTGTCCTGCTGTGATACTCTTTATGACAAATGCTCCCATTGTAAATAGAGCAGAAAAGAGAAGTTGAACTTACAATGCGTTCGTGAAAGGATGGAAAGCCTTATTCCTAATTAGGCTCTCGAGTTTGAAAAACTCCATTCTTTTCATGAGAGGAAATACTTCAGGCTGAGCATCAGAAAAAAAAAAAAAAGAGATGGTCTCTAGGAACGGAGAATGAGAGATTGACACACTAAAGAGAATATCCAATTTGTTGCATTTCTGAATAGAGGTTTTCAGTGTTCCGCCCCAGATTGTCTCACACTATCTACTGCTTTTTCTCTCTTTTTCTCTCCCTGACAATGGCAGTTTGGGGAGTTGTAGCTTTCACAATTCATGTCCTTCCTCTCCATTTATTAATCTCTTTCCCCTCTATTCTTTGAAGAAGATATACTTTTAAAGGAGTATACTACTTTCTCCTTTTTCAAAGAAGCATCCCAGCAAAATGAAAATGAAGATGCCTACAGAAAAAAATAAAAAAATAAGTAAAACAAGAGGGGGGAAAGGGAAGAAAGGCAACACTTAAGAAAGATAATGGAAGTCCCCTGTTGGGCTCCTACACAAGCTAGCAGGAGTGAGGTGTGGCCCAGACTACACCAGACAATGAAGACGGACCAGTAACCTCCACTTAGTATCTTTGAAAGAAGAAAAAAAATATACCTTTTCTGTTCCTATGAAGGAACAACAGGACCACCCAGGAGGGACAAAAAGAGAAGGGGCTCCCCTGTTCTTTCATGAGAAAAAAAGAAAAGCAATAAAGAGACACTGAAAAAATTCTTCCTGATTATACAAACTTTAATATGCTGAGACTCTTTCTAAGCAGAGATTTTGGAAAGTCCCCATTTCTGATGAGTGTGGCCTCTTTCTAATTTGGTCCTAGAAGTGCAAAATCACCCCAAGACCCCGACCATGATGAACTCAGCTTGGGATACCTACTTTGAGGACTTGTTTCAGAATAATTTTTCCTGTCCTGCAGTGTTTTAGTTAGTTTGTTTGGGAAAGGAAGGCTTTATATCTTTTATTTATTTTTTTTGTTTTTTGTTGTTGTTCATTTTATTCTTAAAATTGACTGTTGTAGGATGTGGCCGTGGACCCATGGGTGAATTCTGAGGATCTGGCCCCGAAAGGGGCCATATTAGAGACAGCATAGGACTCTGACGTGCACACACAGAGGCAGAAACTCAAGGCTGAGTTCACAGTGACAATGGTCACCTAGGCTCCTTATGTTTCTGTCCCGACTCTAGAGGCTTCTTTGTGAGATGTGTGTCTCCCTGACCCCAGCACCAGTCCTCCTAGACTCCAAGTAGTCCCAAGAGGGCTACCTCACTCATTCCCCCCAGTGTGTGCAAAGGACAGGAAGGGAATGTCCACCTACTTTAAAGTAAACAGGTGCAAAGAGTTTGGTGGCCTAGTGTTTCTGCTACACTCTTGTGTTTTTCCACCCATCTCTATTGTTCTTGCAATTAGTGAAATCTATCTCAGATTCCAAAGCAGGACAATCATTATTTGTTCAGTTTACTGGTAGTGTGTTTTAACCCTTTTCCCTCTTTTCTTTACAAGTAATTATTGGAGGCACACAGAAGCTATGTTCATTCAGATTTTTATCTTTCCTTATACATACAGTGTCATGCATACAGTGTCTTTTTATGATTATGAAGTAAATCAGACTAAATATTATCCTGCCTTCATCTTGGGATAACCAAAATAATTGGAAATAACCTAAGTACTTAAAAATACTTCTGTTCTACTCTTCTTGAACCCTCCTGTAGGTGTGATAACAAGTTTATCAAAGAAGAGGATGTTCCCTAGGCCAGGCACTGCTGTGGAGACCACCTACATGTGCATGAAGACAGCCTTACCTATGGCCCTTCTATCCACTAGGGCTCAGAGGGTGACCTCTCAGTATTCTCCACCCTGGATCTCACCACCCTGGGGACAGGAATCAAGGCTCCCCTTGACATAAATAGAGCTTAGAGGAAAGCTTAATTGTTCATCTGGTAGGCAAATCAGGACACTCTCACAAGTCAGAGCCACATAGACAAAGATACAGAAAAAGTTACTGTGTCACATTAGAAGGTGTTAAGATTTGGTTGGTAAACAGCCGAGGTATGTGTAGCAAATATGCTACACAAAGTCAAAGTGCTACTACAAACTAAATGCTTAGACCAAATTTCTCAAAACGTAGTTCATGACCCAATTTATCAGAATTACCTTGACTCAGAGCTGATAATCTAGATTCCTAAACTCTACTCCAGACCAATTAAAGAAAGAGTCTCTAAGATTGGGGCCCTTAGGAGTTACCATAGAGATTTTAAAGTGAACTAATTTTTTAAAAAAAATATCTTATGATCTGTCCTAGGATTTTAAAAGACTAAATGAGTCAACATACTGCTTTTAAAGTTATTTTATAAATTGGAGAAGCATTATGATGTCTTTAGTAGAATTTGTAGGTAGTCATATTACGCATCAGTCTATAGAAAAGCTATTCTGTATATATACACACATATATACATATAAGTGTGCTAATTTCCCTTTAACATACACTTTTTTTAACATACACTCCTAGAACTGTTTATATATTAAAAATTCTAATTATTTCCTCCATCTATTTGTTTCAGATGAATAGGTCAGTGGAATCCAACTTATAGTTAAGCTCCCGATTATTATCAATTAGACTTGCAGGCTTCAGATTTGAAAACTATTGTTTCCCAGCCCATATCCCCAAGTTCAGTCATTTTTTAATATAAGATCCCTGTCTAATGAATATTTATTTTCCCATTCCTTCATCTTAGTCCAGATCATTATTATTGTATACTTGAAAGTCTTCTTAGCTGGTTATGGTGACTCCAAAATTCCACAACATTTCCCTCATTCCAACTAATTTTTGAGAAAAACTATATTATGCCTAATCTGATAAAACAGGAAATTGATGTGGGGGCACAATGATTGGAATGCAGGAAGAAAAAGTTTTTTATTGTAGATGCTATGATCATATGTGCAGAAAACATCACTGAAAAACTATTACAGCTAATAATTGAGGTCAGTTAGCTACCCCCAAACAAAATAAATGTTAAAAAAAAAATCAATAGCCTTCCTATGAAACTGAAAAATAATTTGGAAGAGATAATGAAAAGAACATTCACAGTCATAATTTTTTGGGTGCCTGAGCGGTAGAAAGATCCCTGCAGTGGGTGATTCCCTGAGTGAGCACAGGAGGAGTTGAAGTGTGGCCCTCTGGAGTCACAGTTCTGAGTTTATATTCCAACTGCTACTTACTAGCTTTATGACCTGAAGGAAGCTAAATAAGCCTATGTTTAAAATTCCTCATTTCTAAAATGAGGTAATTTCTATTTTTAAAAAAGAATTAATATGGGTTATGTGTGGAACTAACTTAGATGCCCTTCAATAGATGAATGGATTAAAAAATGTAGTATATAACACAATGGAATATTACTCAGCAATAAAAGAGAATGAAATCATGGCATTTGCAGGTAAATGGATGGAGTTAGAGAAGATAATGCTAAGTGAAGTTAGCCAAACCCCAAAAAACCAAATGCTGAATATTTTTTTTTTTTTTATATAAGGAGGCTGATCCATAGTGGGATAGGGAGAGGGAGCATGGGAGGAATAGACGAACTCTAGATAGGGCAGATGGGCGGGAGGGGAAAGGAGGGGGAAGGGGATTATTAATGATGGTGGAATGTGATGATCATTATTATCCAAAGTACAAGTATGAAGACACAAATTGTTGTGAATATACTGTGTATACAACCAGAGATATGAAAAATTGTGCTCTGTATATGTAATAAGAGTTGGAATGCACTCTGATGTCATATATAAATTAAAAAAGAATTTAATTAATTGAATTCAAAGAAATTCAATTAATTCAATAAATATGTGTTGTTTTATTAAAAAATATGGGTTATGACTCTATGACTATGACTACAATATATACGTGATGGACCATGATAATATATATGACTATATCTGCCATTTACTTGGAAGGTCCAGTGAAAATAGGAATGCTGGGTAAATCTTCACAATGATAACATAGTACATGATCTACTGAAGTGACGTCAGTCTTGCACTAGCAATCCACTGTACAGGGTAATTTCAGAAATACCAGGACTGAAGCTGATGCCTCTTAAGATTCCCTCCAGCCCTGAAGTGTTACGGCTCATTGAAATTTTAACTTGATATTTTTATTTCTCATCTCCTCTATGGTTTCTGTTAGCTTGAGGATTGGAGTTTGTTAAATATATGTCCATGTTCTCTCATCTAAAGCAAATTCTATTTCAAAAGGGAGTACAGCAGTTTTAGCTAAACGTCTCTGAAACAGGAATCCACTTTCTGCTCACCTGTACAGTGAATTGAAAATTATGAAAGAGACGTTTTTCAGAGATGAACAGAACAAGAGCTGTGGATCTAAGCTGTATGAGAGGGTGGGCTGAGTCAGCTCTAAGAGGGATTTAAGAACCCTGCTTGTTGGAATATAAAGAATGTGCATGCCAAGACACTAATCTGAGCTACTGCATTTCCTATCTGGAGGAGCTTAATACATCTCATTTAAATTCTTAGACTTGGTTTCTTCATTCCTAAAATAAAAATAAAAATAAATAAATCTCTCAAAAAGTATCATAAGGGTAAAATTAAGAGTTTGTAAAAAAACAGAGAGAGTCCTATGATGATCAAGAATTAGTTAGTTGTCTCCCAATTTTCTGAAATACAAACCCCTGTCATGGTATGTTCTGAATTGTTAGAGCAGAGCACTACAGAACAGAAATGTGCTTTTTCTCTGTTCTAGAGTTTGGAAGTTCAAGAGCAGGTTGCTGACATCTAATGAAAGTCTTGTTATATCCTAGCATGAAGGAAGGAGGAAGACCACAAAGGGAACTCTGTGTCACATGGCAGAAGAGGAAGAGAGGGAGAGCCCATTCCCACAAGGGTTTTCTATAGTGGTATTAATCCGCTCATGACAGCAGAGCCCTTATGACCAAACACCTTCCAAAGGGCCACCACTGCCATTACTGTCACATTGGGGATTAAGTATCCACATGACATTGGGAGGGGAAAAGAAACTTCGAACACTAGCACCCCTCAGTTGTTGGTATGCATGAGATTATAACATTATGAATTATTTTAGGGGAGGGGCATGGAGGGAAAGCAATCCCTTCCAGGAAACTTCATTCATTAAATCTCTTTCCTCATAGTGTAAGGAAACCCATGTACCATGTGAGCTCTAGGCACTTTCAGTGAGAAGTGTAATGAAGTAGACCCAATGTGAAGTGAAGTAGATGAAAGCTTGCCTTTATAATTCATACAGCATCATGTCTATCAGTGAAATATGAAAAACACAGGTTAGTAACTATGACTTAAAAATGTTATGTGATTTGTCCACAAATGCATTTGAGACCTGCAATGTACAGAGTAACCGCTCCCCAAATTCCACTTAAATGAAATTTTTTCATACAGAGATTTATATTTCTATATCATTCCCACAAACTATGAGAATAATCACAAACTAAGGTGGTAACTTATTGTAAAACTAAAACATTTAGATATTAAATAATCCAAAGTTCTGTTACTATAAAACACAAAGACTTTGTGCATAATAGTTAGAACAAAAAATGAATTTATATGCAACCATCTTCTTAATATACGTTTTAAAAGCATCCAGATAAACCTTCCCCATACTAGTACACTTCAGCCTATTTCTAACTACCCTGTCCCTCAAATCTGAAAACTCATTAATTGTTTACATCCAATATCCAAGTCAGTGTCACTGAAATTATTAGAGATAATATCCTGAAATATGTCCAAGGACTGATGGATGAAAAATTAAAATTAACATGACTCCTATATTATTGTTCTTTCAAAGTACAAAATGGGAGTATGGTGCCTTTTGTTTAATTTGGTATTTTTCCTTCCGTTCTTAGGTTGCAAGCAAAAGAAACTAACTCTGAAGAACCAAAGTAGAACAGAGGACTAGAGATCAAGAAAGAAATCGAAATAGCACAATGAAAATTAGAGGGATCTCACAAAATTAAAGAAACAATTGAAAAACATTCTTTAGACTGAGGAGTCACTGGGTGATATATGATAGGGAATAATGAACTTTCCTGAGTTATCTGCCGATGGCATCCATCTTTGGGTCACATGGTTCCAGATGCACTTCCTGGGAGCAATGGTAGCTAATCAGAGCTTGAAGGGAGGATCTATTTGTCAGGGGGAGAGTGGCATCTTGATTGGCAGTTCTAGCAAGATTTTATAGAATGGGAGGATGAGTTCCTCAGTGGAATTTCAAAGAAAGGAAACTGAAATCTGAAAAGTTGAAAGTCCCCAGATGTCCACTAGACTTTCCATAAATAGGCAGCTGTGGAATTCCTTCCCCCTCTGTGGTGTGGCTTCAGGAGCAGACTCTTCAAGGGTGTGGGCTGGAATTCTGTAGTAAACTACACTCTCCAAATGGTTCCAGATTGGGACTAAAATACCCTCTTTATAAGCACAAGCAAAACTTAATCCAGGTGAATATTACTGTGTGCTTTTATGCTGAAAATCTCAATTCAATCCAAAGTGAAGGAATACAATTATACCATGTACTTTTGCATTTGCATAGTTTTAAAAATTGACAGAAAAATTATCTTTTTTCACTTACCCATGGTACAAGTGATTTTCCTGGAATTCCTCCCCTCCTTGTTTTTTTTTTTTTTTTTTTTTTTAGACTATTGTCCATTACTTTCTTTTTCCAAGTTAAAAAAAATAAAAATCTATTTATACACCAGAGGTGCCAAAGCACACATTAAGGATCATGTTAAATAAATTTCAATAGGAAACTCTCCAAAGATGTGCCTTCACTTGAGACAAATATCCAAAAGAAATTAACTTTTGTAATAAAATAAATCTTCTTATAATCTTTCTCCATGTCAATGCCTGCAGCCTAATATGGAAAACAAACAACCTGTTGGACACAAGTTCAAAGATTTTGAACTGTATCCTTACCTTTCTCACTCCAGCATCTGGTTAACAAAATAGTTGGTTTTTGACAAATAACTGTCTTAGATATTTTTTATATTGAATCTACAGAAGTTGTGATTGAATAGACAAGATGTTTTGATATTTATAAAACTGAATAAAGTTCTCTAGATTTCTCATGCTAGCTTCTCAAATGGTGTGGCCATGAGAGTGTTTTAGGGAGAAATGGAAGGCAGAGAATTGGAAACATATGTTCTGATTCTGTTACTTTTCTGGTCTCTGGAAAACATGTGAAAATACGAATAGAAAATTTGATCAACTCAAAGAGAACTAAAGTCATATCTTTTAGATAAATACACACTTTTACTGAAAGTTTGAAATCCTTGTACAAGTTGTACAAATTTTGAAATCATGTACAAGTGTGAGGAATCCTGGCACAGAGAAAAGGTGAGGGCTTTGGAAGTAGAGAAAGTAAACTCCAAACTGGGCTTCCTCAGTGCCCCAAGCATAAGCCTTACATGTTACTGAATGTCCCGAATCTCCTGTTTCCTGATAGTATTCTAAGGGCTTTTTGAAAGGACTGGAAGCAAATTTAAGAGCCAGGGAATTACCTGGATGAGTAAACGATAGCTGATATAAACTTCCTCATAATAAAAAAGAAATTTCAGCATGGAAGCCTATTCTGCCTGGTACCACAACATAAAAGACAAAATGTCCAGGCAAAAACAGGTGCTTTATCTAAGGGATGCTGTTTATTGGAACTTCTTACTCTAGGCACAGGATAGAGACTACAAATAATGTTCATGTCCAACAGGGATGAGATTCTTGTCTTAGGTAAAATTCACTAAGAAAAGGTGAAACCAAATCACAGAATCAAGTTCTTATAACCCAGCTACATAATGGTTCCTGCTTCTGATTCAAGTCCTCTAAGTCTTCTATTGTGTGGTTACATGTCATTTAAGAATCCACAAGTCTGGCTCATATCCACAATGTCATGCTGCTGCTGTGACTTGGTGTGGACTTTAGAACTGCAATGAACTAATTTTCATGAATTCTCAATTAGTCAAATTATATATTTTTTTCTGAAATTAGTAGATTTTTATTTTTTTTAAAAGAATGTATGTTACATTTGGATAGTCAGCCAAATTTGATCAGAGAGTTGTTAACATATTACTGCTTCAAGCTGCATAGAAATGCAGAGATGCTGGAGTTGACTATGGCACATCCGCACAGTGACTATGAAAATGGTTGCTCCTAATTGGTGCCAGTGCTGGGGGAGATTCTGTACTTAACATTTTCCCAATTTAAAATCATTTAGCACTTCAAACAATCCTCTGAATTATATGTTTTATCCACAACTTAAAGATGCAGAAACAGGAGATGTTCAGAATTGTACAGCCCATGAGAAGCAAGTCTCAGGATTGAATGTAGATCCACATGACTCGAAAGCCTGGTCCATAAGGACCACCAGCATGGCTGTGAGGATCCCTTCTTAAAGGCAAGGCTCTGAAATCAGGTGGCTTGTTTAAGACCCATGTATTGCCACTAAACTTAGATACATGGATTAATAATAATAATTATAATGATATTAATTTATTTTATTTACTTATCAATATTGTCAATAATATTAATACTTATGGTGTAATAATGAATATTAATATAGTAGGTGCATCATGATGTTCATATGATCAAAGCTCCTTGAGGGTTTCATGAATTGTATCTTCAATGTCCCCCAAAGACACACGTGCTAAAGATTGGAAGCCAGTCTGTAGCACTATTGGAGATGGTGGGGCCTAGGGGAAGGAATTTAGGGCAATCTGGGTATGCTCTTAAAGGAGATATTGGGACCCTCACCCTTCTTCCTCTCTGTCTGACCCTCACCCTTCTTCCTCTCTGTCTCTGCTTCCTGAGGTAAGCAGTTTTGATCTGACACACGCTGCCCACCATGATGGTCCCAAAACACCACAAGAACAAAATCAATGGAGAAAAGTGACGATGGACTGAAACCTCTGAAACTGAGAAAAATACATTTTTCCTTCTTTTATTAGGTATTTTGTCACAACAGAAAGTAAAACAGAGTGCCTTGGATGGAAGCCAAGTCACCACAAGGATATTGTTAATTGAGTAGTTTCTAAGGAACATTAAGAATTAATGGACAGTTCTTGAGATTTTGCCATCCCTATATCTGTGGACTTCTCCATTCTAACAAAGATTAATTTAGTTAGAACAGCTGTAGTTACCTACACGGTGTTCTGAATTTTAGTCATTTTATACTCATTTGCCCCTGATTTACACAATTACAGTTTGCAATGCAGATCACAAGATTTCCTTTGCCTTTTAGACTCTAATGATAAATTCTATACTGCCTAACTAGTTCATTTATTTTTTGTGTAAATGCTGTTTTATTCATGAATATTTGCTGTGGGCTGTATATTGTGAGATCAAAATGTTACTGTATGTCTTTAACTGAAAGAAATGTCTATGAAGCTGCAAAATTATCCTTTCTCCTTCTCTCTATGGGTTGTAGTAAATTATATAATAATTCAAATATGAAGTAAAACATATCATAATTTTACTACTAATAAAACTGGTGGAGAATGGTGCAGGACCTGTTAGGTTCCTCTTAGAACCTATGGTTTAAGGGATAGAGGTGCCCAGAGTTTTCTACTCAGTGGCAAGAGGAGAAGTAGAAGAATAAAATTATGTAAACTGTTACCATAGAGAAAAAGATGGCCTTACTCTACACCCTTATCGTACATGAGGAGGAAAAATAAAGGAGATTATGCATGACCACTAATCTTTACCTTTGACTCAAAAAGAAAGGCTAACCCCAGTTAGCTCTCCTGAGATTTCCAGGTCAAATCCCACGTCCTCAGTACGGCCCTGAGACCCAGCCCCTGCCTGATCTCCCTCGTTTACAGTGTTCTGTCCACCGAAGTATTTTATCAGACTTTTGTACTTGCTGGTCCTGTTTCCAGAAACAATTTGCCACTTGGTTCTTGATGTGACTCACAGCTTCTTGCCACTCTAGTCTCAGATAAAATAATCATTATCTCGGAAGGATGCCAAGTAACCACCAAACTAAAGTAATCCCCTGGTGTCTCTATTATTCATGGTATCTGAAATTATCCTCTTTGTTTTTAAGTCTTCAGAATGGTTCATCTTACTAAATCAGTGACCAATAATTGTTTTCTATAAAGGGTTGGGTAGTAAATATTTTAGACTTTGAGGCGTATGGGTTTCCTGTTGTAACTTCTAACTCTACCATTGTGCAAAAATAGCCATAGATAAAACAAATGTATTAGCATGACTATATTACAAAAAAGTTTCATTTTTAAGAACAGATGGTGAGCCAGATTTGGGCTGAGTCTATAGCTTACTGACCTCTGTTCAGACCTATGAACTTATAATTTGCCTGCCTTGTACACCACGTTTTCCTTTTCAATCAAAACCAGACCTAAAATATAGCAGGTTTCAAATAAATATATTTTCATGAATAAGAAAAACTGCTCTGAGGTATGTTAAAGAGACTCCTATGGAAAAACAAGAATGAGATGGGTTACAAATTCTCCCCTAACAGATCTAGAGTGCATTTTTATACATTTTTCTTCCCTTATGTAATAATTAATAAATGTACATATAATTGACATAAAGATGATTTTAATATCTTCCTAGAATCCTTCTATTAAGTTTCATCTAACAGAAAAATCACTGAGTCAGAAGATTTTGCTTCACATATTAAGTCAATTTGAAAACTAAGCCAACGCGATTTAGGGTTTTTGAGGGATTAATCAAATTGGATGACTAAAGCAACTAAGATTGGTTTTATAGTCCTTCTTGCTGGAATGCAATTGTGAAGGAAAAGGAGATACAATCAGGCTCAAAACTTAAATCCACTCACAGCTTTATCATTAATTATTTCTGTGACTTCCAGGTGAGGCATTTTAATCCGAGTCTCAGTTTTCTTGTCTGTAAAAGTACTGATTACCTACAATAGCAATATCGTCTATATATTATCATCTACACTATAATAAGCAGTGACTTGAGTGTGTTAGACATGCCCCTTTAAAATAACTCTACAGATGTAGGGAGTTTACTCACAGGCAAGAAAACAAGTGAAAGGAGCTCAAGCAAATGAACTGCAGTAGAATCAAGATATCCATTTGGGTCTTGTGACACCAATTCCATGTCCTTGGCCTACACCACAATGTCTGATCTCTAAAACCCCAGTGAGGTGAGCATAGTCTGTGAATCTATAGCAAATGCACTTTTAACATTTCAGTGTTTCTCATGAAGTATTTTAGGCATCCTGTAAGATCATATTCTTGTGACTCCCAACATTTTGAGCTACAGCAGCAACTAATAGAAAGTATAAACTGCTGCAATCTGGGGAAGTGTTATTGCAGTGTGTGAAAGTAAACACTGCTTCTTCATGACAAAAAGATGCCAAATATACAGAAATATACTTTTTTTAAAAAAAAGTGAATTTTAAATTTGTATGCCAGAGTAGACCTTTTACATGTTCTGTGTATTTTATAAGTAAAGAAAATGGAATGCCCAAAAGAGAATTGATTTAGACAATGCTTCTCAAATGTGTTGTCCCAGAAACAGATCTAGGGCTCCGAGAGCCTGACTCCCAACAGAGCGTCCTTTCCAAAACCAAGGATCAGGTTCTAATCACAAGAACAATAATGTAGGCACCCAATGTTGAATACAATTTTAGCATTAACCGTGGGGTGTGTGCGTGTGTGTGTGATGAGAAAGAGGGAGAAAGACACAATAAAAACGACAAATGGAGATAAGAGGTTGCAAGAGAGAGAGTCTTCAACTTGAAACTGAATTGTGTGCAGGGGAATATTCTAGGCATTTTACCTAGATTGCTCCATCTCTATAATGATGCCATGAGCAAGTATTGTTACCATTATAATCATTTTATAAATGCGGAAACTGAGCTTGAGAGTGATGAGGTGATTCATTCAAAGACACACAGCTTGTAATTGTGGAGAAGTAATTTAAATTCAGGCAATATGATTCTGGAACTTATTTTTTTCCATAGCAATTGGCAAACTTTAATATCCAAGAAAAATTAAATTCATCATAGGCATTAAAATATAGGAAATTTCATGCACACTTGAAGCTTCCAATTCAGCCTTTGTGACAACTTTTAGAATAAGAATTACATATAAATAAAGCACATTATATAATTCTCAAACTTCAGAGTTTTATACTATGATTTATACCTTGAAATTCATTGTAAATTTTAAACCTCAAGAAAAATTTTTTTAGGAAAAAAAAACTTAAAACAGCAAAAAATATTACAAAATCTATAGAAATTAAAGGAATGTATGCTACTTTTGAATGATTTTTAAATGTTTTTAGTTCACTGCCTAGTATTCATTTTTACAGTTTGTATCACACAGATGGTCTTTGTTTTTCTCATAGAGGCAAAAACAGGTTGACACTAATGGGTTGGTTTTATTACTGAAATTTTTATTATTTTTTGCTATCAAATTTCGTTCTTTAATAATGTCACTTGTATTTCTAAATTTTAGCTTATATTTTAGTTAAATTCTGAAATCAATTATTTCATTTGGCTTTCATTTCTCTCTCACATCATGAATGTTATTTTTAAGTGTTCCATACAACTTTGTATCACGTTTTTTTTTCTCATAATTTTTTAGCTAATACGTCCCAAATATGAAAGTATAACATCAATCCAATAATACAAGCATCACTGGATCCCACATTTTTTACATCTATGCAAACCTTCTGCCTAAAAAGTGGTACACCTTTCCCTGTGAAACCAGTGCTATTGTCTGACACTTTGATTATTGGCTTTAATCTGTGGATCATAGAACAGTCTAGAAAATTCTTCTTTCTCTGTGGAGAGACAAACCAAGAAGATGACAGTTTTATTTTGTTCTTTAGACACAGACTATGAAAAAGTTTAACAATGTGGGTGTGCTTGTTGTGTCTTCTGATTAAATGCACTTGGGAAATGCTGACATAGACTAAGGTCAGCATGTTTTGTTAGTTTGCTTTTTGTTTACTTGTGAGAATTCTCATGAACTAGATAATCTAACGAATTTATGAATCTAAAAGAGGAAAATTAGTACACAAAATTTCTTGTTTATTTGCTCATGGAGGCCTCTCTTCCCATACCTATAACATCCATGCCTGTTACCCCATAGTAATGCAATTTTAGGAAATTAGATTAGAAAGTTCAGAAAACAAAGAACTATCAGAATGATTCCCAACAATTTATATAATCCTGAAGATTAACACACAGGCATTGAATTTGAGTGAGGAAAAATAGAAAAAATTAAAAAAAGGTTTGGACCAGGAAACACAACAAAGAAGATTATAGAACTCTCTCAAACCCTATACCCTGTTTGGCTGAGGTTTGCCCCCCAGTGGCTCACGTTCTAGAAGCTTGGTCCCCGGTGTGATGGTGTAAGAGGTAGTATGGAAGCTTTAAGCAGTTTGGCCTAATGGAAAGTGGTTAGGTCACTGAAGGCACTGCCCTTGGAAAATATTAAGGGTTCTCATAATACCCTAGTAAGTTCCCAAGAGAGTGAGTTGCTCTAAAGGAGCCCTTCTCACTCTCTGGCTTTCTGTCTCACTGAGTGATCTCTCTTGCACACACTCCTCTTATGATTCCATGTGCCATTAGGCCTTCACTAGAAGCTAAATCAAAAGGCATGAACAATTTTGGACTTTTACCTTTCCGAACTATAAGCTAAACATATTTTTTTTTCTTTCACAAAATACCTAGCTTCTGATGTTTTGTTATAATAACAGAAAATAGACTAATACATTACATGAGGGGAAAAAAAAGGCAGAAAAAGGGACTAGGAAGGTATTGGAAAAATCAGGGACACTCAATATCCACAGAGATGGCTCTTATATTTAATACAGTGCAACATAATCTTTCCTAGGTGGGAGTAACATTTCAAGCAATCAATAAAAGTAATTTTGTTTAACTGAAGATACTTGTTATACTTAAATATTTTTTTAGAGTAGCCTATGTCATGTTCATGTTATTGTATCAGGAAACTGGAGTAAATTACACCTTTGCAGAAAATTAAGTGATGTCCCTCAAAAGACAAGTCCACATTTTTACTCCCATTCCTGTGAATATGGCCTTTTAATATATGTAGACACAGACTATGAAAAAGTTTAACAATGTGGGTATGCTTGTTGTGTCTATATATATATATATATATATATATATATATATAGAGAGAGAGAGAGAGAGAGAGAGAGAGAGAGAGACTTCAAGATTTAATTGTTAAAATGAGGTCATTGTGCGTTAAGACATTTCCTAACCCAGCCTGACTACTGTCCTTGTAATACAAGGGACACTTGGACACAAAGACACACAGGTAGAAAACCATGAGTAGTTATGAGTTAATGCCAGAAATCACCACCAACCACCTGAAGCCAAGAAGCATCAAGGAAGAGTCCAACCCCATAAGCAGCATGGCTCTGCCTACATCTTGATTTCAAATGTCCACCTCCAGAGGCAAGAGAAATTTCAGTTGTTTAAGGAACTAAGTGTGTGGGACCTTGTTAGAGCAGCCCTAGAAACTAATACAATGTTGATTCTCATTATACCATAAGGCAAATTCTATTTCTCAAGCAACACCAACATGACCATGTATGTTCTAGAGCTTTGGCTCTTGTGAATATAAGATTGTAATGTTTAGACAACAAAATTACATTTAATGCACAATAGCAATCCAGGTTGAAGAGTGAACAATTAAGTAATGTAGTAGTTAAGAGGGAATTTAATAACTCTAAAGTCATTGCCAAAAGTTTTCAGTGCTTCCAAGTCCTACTGTGTTCATAAATAAAAAGAAGGTGTGTCAAATAAACTGTATGGTTACAACCTTCTGAAAGGACAGTGAACAGAGGCTGGTAAAGAATTAAAAGCTGTGTCACTCTCACCATGACCCCTGAAGAAATCCATGGCAAATGGAATCATGGTGCTTCATATCTATAGGTGGGATGTTGAATGTTCTTCAAAGGTCCCATGTTAAAGGCTTGGTCCCCAGGGTGGCTCTATTGGAAGGTGCTGTGAATTTTTTGAAGGTGGGACTTCTGGGAGATCCTCAGGTCATTGGGAGCAAACACTCATAACGGATTGTAGCTCCCTACCAATTGATATTCTCTCTCTCTCTCTCTCTCTCTCTCTCTCTCTCTCTTTCTCTCTCTGCGTCATGGCTCATGGAGTGCTTTGTTCCACCGCATGCTTCTGTCATTTGTTGCAATCACAGTGGCCCAAAACCACAGGACCACATAATCTTGGACTGGAACTTCTAAAACCTTAAGCTAAAATAAACCATTTCTCTCTACAATGCAGATGCCTCAGATACTTCATTATAGGGTCAGAAAGCTGACTAATAAACCTATATATATATATATATACACACACTCATATACATAATTATATATAAAATCACATATATGAATAGTTATATATAAAACCCATATAATTATCTGTCAATCAAAAATAAAATAGAACATTTTAAAAAATTAAAATTAAAAATAAATGGAGCTGAGTGTGGTGGCACACACCTCTAATCCCAGTGGCTAGGTAGACTGAGGCTGGAGGATCATGAGTCCAAAGCCAGCCTCAGCAAAAGCAAGGTGCTAAGCAACTCAGTGAGACCCTGTCTCTAAATAAAATACAAAATAGGGCTGGGGAGGTGGCTCAGTCATCGAGTGCCCCTGAGTTCAATCCCTGGCACTAAATAAATAAACAAACAAAGAAATGGAGATCAGTGAACAATGCTATCTTTGTAGATATGATATAAAGGTAGCAAGGCTGTTGACCTCATGTGAGTTAGATTGTTTGACCAAAATTTCTGACAAGAACAAGTTAGAGGAGGAAAGATTCGTTTGGGCTCATGGCCTTAGTCTGTGGCTGGCTAACTCCATTGCAGAAATGTCATGGTAGAGTGACATAGCAGA